>NC_063342.1:55005397-55077226 GCF_021869965.1 Rhincodon typus | reverse complement strand
GAGGAGGGATGGGGCTGGGGAAAGGTAGGTGGGATGGTGATAGGTGGGTGCAGATAGGGCTAGTCTTCAACCACATACTCAAGCAAACCTAGTACTACAGCCACATCTCTTTTCTCAGCACTTGCCCTACCTGCACTAACCTATTATCATCCCACCTACCTTCCCAAGCCCCATCCCTCCTTTCTATTTATTTCCCAGCTCCCTTCCCCCTCCCCATTTCTGAAGAAGGATCCTGACCCAAAATGTCAACTTTCCTGTTCCTCTGATGCTGCCTGGCCTGCTGTGTTCCTCCAGCTCCACACTGTGTTATCTCTGACTCCAGCATCTGCAGTTCTTGCTATCTCATACCAAGTCAAACACTTGTTTAGGTAATTACATATGCAAAACTACAACACAAACAGAGGCCATTTGGCTCAATCAGTCTACATCAGCGTTCACTTACCATGTGATAAATGTTTGGAATCACAATTACCCATCCTGTCTCCAATTTCTTCAATCCCCTTTCAATCATACCCATGTCCACAAGAATGTTAACAATGTTGTTGTACCTTAGCCACTACCCTCCAAATGAATTCTATAGCTTGATATCTAATTTAGTTTGCTATCTCATTTAAACCTCTTACAGTTCTAACCACTGTGTTTTTTCACCCTTCAAATGCTTTTCTTTGATATGTTCCATGCTTCCATTATTTTAAACCTTCTGTCATATCTGTGTCTTAATGAAGAGAGATTGAGCAGTTTAGACCTATACTCACAAATATTTAGAAGAATGAGAGGAGATCTAAGTGAGGTACATAACGATATGACAATAAAGCTAATTCAATATTAAAGAGGCTTGATATTATAGATGCAGAAAGGACATGTGGAGCAATCTCGAACATGAAGCAACAGTTTTAGGATTAGAGGTAGCAGATTTAAAACGGAAGAGAAGAAATTACTTCTCTCAAACGGTGATACATCTGCAGGAATTCACTACCCCAGAGTGTGGTGGATGCCAGCACGTTGAGTAAATTTAAGGAGGAGATAGACATAGTTTTAATTCATAATAAGCTGGATAGTTATGGAGAGTGGGCTGGAAAGTGGAGTTGAGGCCAAGGCGAGATCCACCACATTGTGTTAAATGACACAGTAGAATCGAGAGGCTAAATTTCCAATTCCTACTCTTGAGTTCTTATGTTCTTGTATCACGTATTATCTATAACATTCTAATGAAACTGCTCACAAGACCCTCACCGCCACACACAGTTTTTCAAGTCTGTCATGATATATGTAATTGCTCACATATGTTCTCAGAAGCCAGTAGTGTGATTTGCAATACAGCATGCTGTTCTCTAACTGCCTGAGGTCTTATTATAATTTCATACAGGCTCATTAAAGCATTTTTTAAAAAAAATTGGTATCGCTTGTGATAATTTAGAAACCAATACTTATTTGCTGGTTTTAAGGAACTTTTCATTCATACGATGTAGGCATGGCTAGCTGGCCAATATTTATTGTCCATACCTAGTTACCCTTGCGAAGGTGGTGGTGAGGTGTCTTCCTGAACCACTGAGGGCTATTTCCCGTGGGCAGCCCCATAATGCTATTAAGGAGGGTGTTCTAGGATTGACCCAGCGACAGTGAAGAAATGATGATATATTTCCAAGTTAGGATGGTGAGTGGTTCAGACAGGAACTTGCAAGTGGTGGTGTTCTTATGTATTTGCTGTCTTCGTTTTAATGAAGGTAGTAGTCATGAGTTAGGAAGATGCTGCCTAAAGGGCACTGGAGAATATCTGCAGTGCATCTTGTAGATCATATATACTGATGCTAATGAGCAATGGCAATTGAGGGAGTGAATATTTGCAGATTGATACCAATCAAGCTGGCTGCTGTGACCTGGATGGTGTCAATCTTTTTGCTTGGAGTTGGAGGTGCACTCATTTAGGCAAGTGGAGAATACTCCATCACATTCCTCATTTGTATCTTTGTAGATTGTGGACAGGCTTTGTGGAGTCAGGTGGTGAGTTACTTGCTGTAAGATTCCTCGCCTCTGACCTGCCCTGCTACCTATAGGCCTGATATGGCTAATCCATTCTTATCAATGCAAGCCCCCAGGATGTTGATACTGCAGATTAAGTGATACATTTGAATGTCAAGTGGAAGTGGTTAGATTCTGTCTTGTTGGAGATGGTCATTGTGTGGCATTTATGTGGCACAAATGTTACTTGCCACTTGGCAGCCCAAAAGTGGATATTGTCCAGGTTTTGCAGCAAATAGGGCCTGGAGTGTATCAGTACCTGATGAGTCACGAATGGTGCTGAACATGTTGCAATCATTGGTAAACATCCCCACTTCTGACCTTGTGACGGAGGGAAAGTCATTGATGAAGCAGTTGAAGATAGTTGGGCGTAAGACACTACTATGAGGAACTCCTGCAAAGATGTCCTGGACATCCACTACAACAATCGTCCTTTGTGTCAGGTATGGTTCGACCAGTGATACATTTTCCCCTGATTTCCATTGACTTCAGTTTTGCTAGAGTTCCTTGATGCCAAACTTGTCAAATGCGATCTTGATGTCAAGGGCTATCATTCTTGTCTCATATCTGGAAAGTGCTTCTTTATCCATGTTTGAATGACAGCTATAATGATGTCAGGAGCTGAGTGGCGTTGGTGGAATCTAAGCTGGATGCCAGTGTACAGGGTATTTTTGAGCAATATTGTTGAGTGCTGTTGATGTCCATTGGTTGTGGAATGACTTAACTTTGTCTGCCAGTTACTTGTTATGCTATTTGGCACACTAGTAGTCCTGTTTTGTAGCTTCACCAGGGTGATACCTTGATTTTAATCATGCGTGTGGTATGGCTCCTAACATGCCTTCCTGTACCTTTCATTGAAAGTGCTTCCATTTAACACCCTATTAACATGTACCTCCAAATGCCTCAGCACTTTCACAACATCTGTCATTTTATTACTAAAATGAATTGACTCAAATTTACTGACACTGATTTTCTTTCAAACCATTCCTCCTCTATATCAACATTTTTTGCAGATTTTTTGGTCACCTGAATAAACAACTGCCCTTCCTTCTTGCACTTTCTGACAACTTTCCAAATGCTATTGCTTTGTGTGCCTCCCTTTGACAATTATATTTCCCTATAACTCCCCATTGGTATCCCTAATACATCCATGATAGATACCCTGTCATTGATAAGTGAGCTTCTTACCATCTTTCGATATTGGCAGATTTATGATGTTGATGTGATGAAACATTAGCTTAAACTTCATAAACCTGATCTTTTAAAATAAGAATAAAATGTTAAAATGCTTCTTTTTCCCAAATAAGTCCTTCATTGTTCCCAAATCATTTTCTTCAGGAATCCTGAATGTAATTATAAACTTTATCATAGATTTACTCGGAGAAGTTGCTGCAAGACAGAAAAAAAATTTTTCTATTTGTAGGTTCAATTTAAAAGGTGAAATTGGACATGGACACAGATGCAAATTTCTTCCACACGCTTAATATTCCATTTTCAAGGAATCAATCACTGTAAGAACAAGAGAAATTGGAACTTAACTGGAGCAATTGACTTCCTCAAGTCGACTCTATCGTTTGATAAGATCAGGACCGATCTGATCTTGGCCTCAGCCCCCATTTCTATCTGTCCCCTGTAACCACCAACTCCCTTGTAGACTAAAAAGCTGTCAAACTGAGCTTGAATATGTTCAAGAATGCAATCTCTGCTGCTCTCTGGAATTCAAAATTCCGGAAATGCACCATCGATCCTTGGCTGAACAAAACAAAACTCTTGTGTCTTCACAAATTATTTTCCAACCTGTCTGTGTATCATTAGCAAATATGGTTATAGTGCACTTGGTACCTTCATCCAAGTCATAAAGAATATATGTAGATAGTTGAAGCCTTCACACTACTCACAGTGACATTCCACACTTGTCAATCTGTAAGTGGCCCATTTATAATGACTCTGTGTCTTCTGTTGGCCATTCACTGTCCACATTAATATTCCCCTCAACTCTAACTTGTGTAATAAATTATTATGTGGCACCAATAGAATGCTTTGCAGGCTATATTTGCTGGTTCAGCCTCATCTTATCCTCAAAGAACCCCAAAGATGCCAAGCATGATTTTCCTTTCATAAAACAATGCTGACTCTGATTGTATTCTGTTTTATGGTGAGCATTGCAATAATCATCTTATATTCCCATCTATGCCCATTTCATCTATAGTGCATTGATATCATTGGTGCAGGTTGTTGAGAATATAGAGTGCTGCGTTGACATTTGGCTGTACTGATTTAGTGTTCTTGCTGATGTGGAAGTGTTGGCCTGTTGAGTGTTTCTTTCCCTACAGTGAGGAGGGAGAAGAACCAAATGACAAATTCCCACGACCTGGGCTGTTGCAGTAAATTTCTAAGCATTCCTCACATTAGCTTTCTCCCAAGATTCGGTTACCTGCTCATCTCTTCAATGGCAGACAATTGGGCTGAGAGAATCCCAAGAAGACTGGGAAGAAAGTGGAAATATAATTGCTTGGTAGTAAAGAACTTAAGCATTGCTAAAAGGAGACAACAATTCAAAGCTTTTTGTCTTGTGTTCATTAGCATGAGGATGTAAGAAACAGATTTTAAAAAAAGACAATTATACACTACGTGAAGATAATGCTGTTGGTGGGCCATCAGTGGTATGGAAAATTCTTGCTTGTATTTTTATTGGTGGCCACGAAAAGTGCACCTTCAGTGGAATGATCACTCACCTCCTATCCTTTGCATTATTCTAATATGTAGATGACACCTTTGCGATATTTGCATTTGCAGCTGCCATCAAAGAATTTCCTTACACAGCTTAATAAACTCATTCTGACCAGTGGTAAATAACATTCGTGCTACCTAAGTGCCAGGGAATGACCATCTTCAACAAGAGAGAATCTAACCATCACCCTTGATGTTCAGTGACATCACCGTTGCTGAACCATAGTTGCATCCCCCACTATCAACATCCTGCAGGTTATCATTGACCAGAAGTTCAACTGGACCAGCTAAACGAGAATGGTGGCTACATGACCAGGTCAAATGCTAGGAGGCTTGAGTGAGTAACCCTTTTCCAGACTCTTCAAAGCCTGTTCGCTATCTACAAAGCACAGATCAAGAGTGTGATGGTATACTCCCACCTGCCTAGAGTAGTGCAGGTGTAACATCTCTCAAGATATATTTGACACCATCCAGGACAAAGCAGTCCACTTGATTGACACTACACCCACAAATGTTCACTCCCACCAAATCAGATGTTTAGTAGCAGCAGTGTGCACATCAACGAAATATGCTACAGAAATTCTCCAAGGTTTCTTAGGCAGCATCTTCTATCCATGATCACTAACATCTCGAAAGACAAAGGCAGCAGACTATGGGAACACTATCACTTGAAAGTTCCCTTCCAATCCACCTACCACCCTTACTTGGAAATACATCACTGTTCCTTGTCTGTCCTTGGGTCAAAATCCTGGAAATCCCTCCCTAACAGCACTTTGAGTCTATCTACATCTTACGAATTGCAGCACTTCAAGAAAGCATCTCCCTACCACCTTCTCAAGGAGATCCAGGAATGAGCAATATATGCTGGCCAGCCAGAGATACCTGTATCCCATGAATGAAGAAAAAAATATTTGATATTTACCCTGGAAAGGGAACAATCAAATGAGCTCTCTTTCTTCAATATCTTAGGTGAGAAACCCTTCTAATGGGTTTTCTACTGAAAGCCTATGATCCCTTGTCAATAAATATGTTAGGATTTTGACAGCTCTATGTGCTTCAAGATCAACTTTATTGGCAATATTATGGTCAACCATCTGACCATCTACTCACCATGTAAATTTATGCTGAGGTCGAAGCTATCCTGCCTGATAATGGCTATTCTGATCAAATCATCGCTTGCTGAATATTTCAAAAAATTTATGAAAGGGCCTATGTATACCACTTTTGGTCGTGACTGATGCCCAGTCTATGTCAGATCACACTAAAAGAGGAAAGTGTTTCTAGGTGAAGCTAGCTGTCTCACACTTCTATTTATAGTAAACTCTCAAGTGATTTTCTCCACTAATTGGATGCTGCTTTCCAGCCAAAAAGGCCTTTTGCCTTCGACACAAATGAGCAATGTGATGAAAGCTACGGTGCTAATGTGATACCAGATGTATAGGCCTGAATGTCTCATAAACTGGCAGATTAGCAATAACATGCCTGTTGACCATTTGCATGCTGGTCATTCTCAACCAACTCATGTCAGCAACTCTCAGAATAGTGTGTCCACCATTAGATGTGATCCTGCTATTGGAAATCGTTCATTAAATAATCTGGACTGTGCTGAGATAGTAGGAACTGCACATGCTGGAGAATCTGAGACAACAAGGTGTAGAGCTGGATGAACACAGCAGGGGGTCTAGGCCCGAAACGTCAGCCTTCCTGCTCCTCTGATGCTGCTTGGCCTGCTGTGTTCATCCAGCTCTACACCTTGTTATCTGGACTGTGCTAACAGTTACACCGGATATCAAATCCAAAAACTTGATTGAGTTTTTTTTTTGAGGATGTGACCAAGAAGGTAGATGAGGACAAAATGGTAGATGCTGTCTACATGGATGTTAGTAAGGCCTTTGACAAGGCTCTGCATGATAGATTGGTTACTAAAGTTAGATCACATGGGATCCAGTGAGAGCTTGCCAATATGGATGCAAAATTGGCTTGACAGTAGGAGAGTGGTGGAGAGTTATTTTTTGGACTGGAGGCCAATGACCAGCAGTGATCCACAAAGATCAATGCTGGGTCACTGCTTTTTTTCATTTATGTAAACAATTTGGATGAGAAATAGAAAGCATTGTTAGGAAGTTTGCGGATGACAATCAACTTGGTGGTTGAGCAGACAGTGAAGAACATTATCTAAAATTGTAAAGGGATCCTGAACAATTGGGCCAATGGACCAAGGAGTGGCAGATGGTGTTTAATTTAGGTAAATGCGAGGTGTTGCATTTTGGTAAGGCAAACCAAGGCAGGGCTTGCACAATTAATGGTTGGGCCTTGGAGAATGTTATAGAACAAAGAGACCTTGGGATTCAGATGCATTGTTCCTTGAAATTTGCACAACAGGTAGACAGGATGGTTTTAAGAAGGCACTTCTTCTTAGCTGCCTTCATTGCTCAGACCATTGAGTAAAAGAGTTGGGACATTGTGTTGCGGTTGCACACTTTTGGAGTGCTGTATACAATTCTGGTCACTCTGTATTAGGAAGGATATTACTAAATTGGTGGAGGTGCAGAAACGATTTACAAAGATGCGACTGGGACTGGGGAATTTGAGTTATTAGAAGAGATTGGATAGGCTGGGACTTTTTTCACTGTGGCATTGGAGATTGAGGGGCTGACTTTATAAAGGTTTATAAAATCAGGAGGAGCATAGGAAAGATGAATAGAAAATGTCTTTTTTCCCAGGGTAGGGGGGTTCAAATGAGAAGCCATAATTTTAAGGTGAAAGGAGAAAGATTTTAAAAGGGACCTGAGGAGTAACTTTTTCACACAGATGGTGGTGCGTATATGGAACAAGTTGCCAAAGGAAGTGGTAGATGCAGGTACAGTTAGAACATTTAGAAGACATTTGGATAGATTCATGAACGGAAAACGTTTAGAGGAATATGGGCCAAATGCAGACAAATGGGACTCGTTTCATTTGGGAAACTTGATCAACTTGGATGAATTAGACAGAAAGGTCTGTTTCTTTCGGTATGACTCTGCAACATCAGCCATTTGATGTATTTATGCATACTAGAGGTTATGTATATCAATACACAGGGCACTATAGAGTTTGGGGGCAAAAGGAATTCAGACATACATTGCAGCCAAAATGTCATGAACAACTGCCAATCACTTCATTTCCATGACAACACCCTAACCAATCAGAATGGACCTGCTTGTTCTGAGAATTAAGATTGAAAAATGATTGTTTATCTCCATGCCAATGATGGCCCAACCAATCAGCATCATTTTAGAATCATAGAATCCCTACACTATGGAAGTAGGCCATTCAGCCCATTGGATCCACACCAACCCACTGAAAAGCATCCCACCCAGGCACCCACCACTACCCGATCCCTGTCTTTAAAACTCCATATTTCCCATGGCTATTCCACCTAGCCTGCACTTCCCTGGACACTATGGACAATTTATCATTTATCTTCTCGTGATGTATAAATTGGTCTCCCTTTGTTCAAACTTGTTTTGTGCATCCTATTCCTATGGAGTACAAGAAGAAAAGCTTTGCCTTTTAGTCTCATTTTACCAATGTTTAAGGATTTCATGCATCAAAATCCATCTTTGCTCGCGTGGTATGAGAGCCATTTTATGTAACACCAATGCGAAAAGTCAAGCCAAGAAGCCTGTACAGCAATTGTGAATCTCTGTTTATACATGTCGTGGGAATTTCAGCGTGTCAAGTTTCCTTGCTTTATTCTGAGCACTGTAGAACCAAAGATGTGTGCGGGATACTTAGAGTCGGGAGCCACACGTTAGAACTTCATAAGTACCCATGTAACATCCTTGGTCATCCAAAAGTTGTTCATTATGGCTTTGTTATTTGTATATCACAATGGAGCAGCTTTGAGAGACAAGACTGAACCACTGCCATTCTGAATCTCAATCAACTGAGCTAACTGGCCCTTGAAGTTTTAATCACAAATGGTAACTATAAAAATTATAATTAATAAAAATATAAAAATATAAAAATGTCATATGTTTTTTCCGTTTTGGGATTCCAATATAGAAATTGGGACTTCTTGTAGTTACCCCAACATTGTCTCTGCTATCCCCATTCTGATACTCTCAGCATTTGAAATTAAAGAAATTGAGCAGCTCAATACCACTACCAGACAACTGTTGCCTTTGGGTCATATCTCCCTGGTAGTACAGTATTGTTATCTTGCCTAAGCAATGAAGGGATCTTACCTTTTGGGATTTCAGTCTCTGTGTGGGCTGTGCATGAATGCTGCTTGTGCTGTTGAGTTATGCCTGCTATTTAATATGAGATTTCAGTGTAAAATGGTTATCAGACATCAGTTCCTTGCACTGTTATACATATTTCTAATATAACATGTGAAACTTGAGCATCACTCCACACGGTTACCAAATGTTAATAATAGCAATTAATGCACTGATATTAGCAATCATGACTAAAGAATAATGGAGCATGTAATGACCCCTTTTTTTTAGATGGTAGCTGCGCACCGGAAATGCCATGAGTGATTTTCAGATTTTGTAATGCCACTGAAATGTTTTCTTTGCAGAAACAATTTCAAAGTAACATGATTTGTCTTTCACTTTCTTAAATTATGTGTAAATTGACATTTTAAATGTACAGAAGCCTCTTTGTGTTTTGAGTTCACATTTTTGGATGTGTGTTAGCAAATATTTGGATGTTGCTCTGTCTACAAATGGGGCTGCATTTAAGTACTACTACAAGAGTTGTACTTTGTAGATGTGTTTGTAAAATATGTAATGTCAGATTTTCCTTTGAAAACAGCAACAGCAGTAATACATGTGTGATTAATTGCATTAATGAAGGAAAACTCTGAAGATCACAGTAGATGCAAAAGAGGTCAAAGTAATTATGAAAATTCTGAATCACTTTATTGCAAACAGCCAATGATAATGGTGTGTGCTGATTAATTGGCTTTGTTGCATAAATTATTTTTAATTTTTTTTCCCTCTCTCTTCTGAAAAGGCAGTTAGGCAAATCTGCAAACTGAGGCACCCTTCACTGTCTCACCCAAGTGATCATTGTCTTGTAAATGAACAGATTGTGAAAATCCAGTACTGTCTTCCTCGGCTGAAATTCATCCTTTTTAAAAGAAAATCCTGATTCAGACATGTTATGGCACACTTCTGGAGCAGATGTGACTTGCACCCAGCTCTTTTGATTTCGAGGTAGGACCATTACCTGTGTGCCACAAAAATCTTCACATGCATTTCTTAGTGTTGATAAATTTTTAGTTAATAGTGATGAGGAATTTCAACTGACAGTTGTTGAGCCAAACATCAATGAGATAACAATAGGATGCTGTTCAACTGTGAGAAGAAAACATATATCACAACATCTTTCCATCAAACATGCGGTTCTCTGTACTCCCCAGTCTGCACTGCTAATAATATATTTGGATTGTGGATTTTTGACTTGCTGGTAACATTGTGAAATGGTGTTTCCTCAATGGAATTCTTCCACATGACATAAGAAAACGAACAGGCCAAGTGGAATAAGGTACATAGGAGCATTTAGATAACCTCAGAAGGCTAAATTGTTATTTAGTACATGGAAATATTTCTGAGGAATTTTCATGGATCTTTCCTTTCATTAGCTCTGATTATGTTTCTGTCTGTCACATTGTAGCTATGATGCCAATACAGAGTAGGAGCTGCAATTAAAGAAGATTTTCATGACTGCTTTAACAGCCTACATTTGGATTATTTAGGAGAGGAAGTTAGCTGGTTCATGAAAGAGAAATTTCCTGTTACATATTGCTCAGCTGTGGTTTCTGGCAGGCCAACATGTGGATACCTTGGCCAAATACAGGCATGTGTAAGAGGAAGGAAAGCAATTTGCAAATTAATTTCCTATTAGTGTATTCCACAAGACACCTCTTAGATTCTTAGTTTCATATTGACCTTTCTGTTAAATAAAAATTTTCCTTTTCTGAGTTGTATATGGTTTGACTGAAGTTTGTGCTCAAAGGTTTCAACATAAATGGGTTGTACTATATTCTGCTGGCTGGTAATTTATTTGCAATCTTCAACTGAGCTAAGCATCTGACAGCTTTATGATATTCTACAGCGGAAAGCAAAATGATGCTTCTCTTTAATAATACTCCTAAACTCTGGAATGAGATTATGAAGTATAATTGCAGAAACACATGTATTCAATCTATAGCTATATGGAAGGATGTGAACGGCCATGATAATTGAGTTCTATATGATAGTCCACTGGTGAACGTGGTAAAGTGACTTCATCTGTTGGGAAAACATAAGTTGCTGAAAAACTGGGTTGTGAAGAAAGGTCACTGGACTTGAAACATTACCTCTGCTTTCTCTGCACATATGCTGACTTATCTGCTGAGTTTCTCCAGCACTTTCTGTTTTTGTTTCAGATTTGCAGTTGTTTTTTATTTTAATTTGGCATTCATCTGACTTTTTGTAGTATGCAGTAATCAGTCATAGGTAGTGTGTTGGGTAGTTCCTGCAATCACAATGTATTGGAATCCTTTCAGATACTAGTTCCTGACTGTCTACAGGTATTGAATCATTTGGCAGATTCGTACTCATGCTGCATTGATCTGGGACTGGCCAAAATTGGCCAGGCTTTGTCCTTGAACATTAAAAATCGCTTAAGAAAATGGAGATTGGAGGAGATAAAGTAACTGGTTCCCAATTAGAATTCCTGACTGCCTGACTGAAGTTGGCAGAACTACTTGTCAGCATTGGAAAAGTTCAAGCCATAATTTTTTGAGTTGAACCCGAACGGTTATAACTCTAATTCCAACACAAAGGTGAATTGCAGAGTTGAGGCTTGTTTTATTGTGTGACAGATTTGTAAGTGGAATTTGTGTACAGAAAATATTCTGGCTGTGGTCTACCATGTTTCCTCTTTGAAACATAGTTTCTCAGTATGTCTTCTTCACTTCAAGAAGCTTAACTCTATAATCCAAGTTATGCTTTCTTTTATTTTTCAATTCGTAGTGATTTCTGGATATATTTTTGATATAACAACAAATGAAAATGTGCCAAATTTCAAAATGTTGTGAGGAATACTGACACATTGCTTCTATTTCTTACTCAATTAGTGCCTTCGAAGCAGAATAGTTTTTTTCAAACTATTGATAACTGTTTGTGCATGTTGCTGTTAGGACAAGGCTGTTGTGCTGGTCTGGACATCAATACATACAGTACATAGAAGTGATTCTGTTGGGGTTATTTTGACTTTGAATGATGGTGTATTAAGGATGAACTAAAACCGAAAAAAAAACACAGACTTTTTTCATGACAGGTGGTTGTGATAATTTGTGGAGACTGCTCTTAACATCAAGGCAGCAAGGCAGAATGGCAGCAGGGGACATCAGTATAGGTGGAGTCGAGGCTCTATCAACTTTAGCTGTTTCTCTGATGACCTACCTTCCATCATCAGGTCAGAGGTGGTGATGTGCAAATATCAGTAAACAATATTCAGTAACATTCACAACTCCTCAGATACTGAAGTAGTCCAAATCCAAATATAGCAAAACTTGGATAGCATTCAAGATTGGGCTTTTAAATAAAAAATCATTGATGGGTTGTGGGAGTATCTGGTTAAGCTAGCAGTTATTGCCCATCCCTAAATGCCTTTTGCACAGACAATGGTGAGCTGCCTTCTTGAGCAGCTGTTGTTCATGTGTATGGGCACCCACTGTGCGGAGTTCCAGGATTTTGACCCAGCAACAGTGAAAGACCAGTGATATAGTTCCAAGTCAGAATGGTGTCTTGCTTGTAGGGGAAGTTACAGGTGATGGAGGTGTTCCAATGTATCTGCTGTCTTTCTACTTCAAGGTAGAAAGAGTTCCCTGGTTTAGAAGGTGTTGTCAAAGGAGCTTTGGTGAGTTACTGCAGTGAATATTGTAGATAGAACATTGTTCCCCCAAACGTTTGGTGCTGAAGGTGGTAGAGGGCAGGCTGCTTTGACCAGGATGTTGTCAAACCTCTTGAGTGTTGGAGCTGCAATCATTGAGGCAAATGGAGACTATTCCATCACACTCCTGACTCGAGCCTTGTAGATAATGACAGGCTTTGGGAAGTCAGGAGGTGAGTTATTTGCTGGAAGGTTCCTAGCTACTGACCTGTTCTTGTAATCACTATGTGAAAAAGTTAGTCCAGTTAAGTTTCTACTCAGCGGTAATCCCCAGGATGTTGATAATTAGAGATTCAGCAATGTTAATGTCATTGAATGTCAAGAGGCAATAGTTGGACTCTTTTTTTGGAGATGGATAGTGCATGGCACTGTGTGGTGCAAATGTTTTTTGCCACTTGTCAGCCAAACTTGAATATTGTCCAGATCTGGTTGAATTTGGGCATGGACTGCTTTAGTATCTGTGGAGTCACAAATGCTGCTGAACATTGTGTAATCATCAGCTAAAATCACTACTTCAGACCTTTATGATAGAGCGAAGGTCATTGAAGCAGCTCAAAATGGTTGAGCCTAGGACACACTTCTGAAGAATCCCAAGAGAGATGTCCTGAGATGATTCACTTCCATCAACCATAACTATCTTCCTCTGCACTAAATATGACTCCAAATCATTGAGTTTTCTCCCCATGCCTATTGACCCCAGTATTTTTTCAGGTGCCTTGATGCTGCAATTGGTAAGATGCTAATGGTGTGTTGGACAATTTCTTGGTTTTGTACATTGAGCAGTTCTTTGCTCATTGTCCATTGGACTGTACATCGTTTCTTGTACATTGGACAGCTTTGAAATAGTTTTCTTGTAGAGGTGCATTGGAATGTTTTTAGGTAGTTATGCATTAGGCAGCTGTCCAGTACTGATGAAACAGCAACTCATTTATATCTTTAACACAATCAACTATCCCCTAACATTTCCCAGGAGCATTATCAAACAAAATATGACAATATTATGTCCAATGACCAAAAACTTGGTCAAAGAGGAGGAAAGCAAAGTTGAAGGTAAAAACATTTGGGGATGGAAATTTGGAGCTTACGGTGAAGGGAAATGAAAGCACATGCACTGAGGATGAAGTGATCAAGATCAGGATGCTCAAGAGGTGAGAATTAAGTGAGTGCAGATATCTGAGAGCTGTTGGCTTGGAGGAGATAAACAGACACTGGGATACTGAAATATGAGGGACACCTGCAGTGATGCATTGGGTAGTTCCCCAATAGTGACATGTTGGCATGTACAGTAGCAAGGATAGGTAAGTACTTTTCATATTGCCAGAATGTCTCACTGCATCCAATGGATTAGTTTTGAATTTAGTCACTGCTACCTGTTGGCAGATAAAATGATCCATTTAACCACAGCGAGATTTCACAAGTAGCAAAGAAATGATAGACCAGTTTTGTTGATGTTCATTGAGGGATGAAAGTTGGACAGGATACTGAGACAAATCTTTTCTCTTCAGTGAATAATATTCTGGGATATTTAACTAAACAGATCATTTAATCCTATTGGAATTCTGGTTTTGGAAATACAGCATCCCCTCAAAACTGGACATTGCAGCATGTCACATGATTTATGTGCATTTTCCTCAAAATTCTGAAACAAGTGTGTTGCCAAATGAAGCTGACGGTTGAGAATGGTGAGAGATACCAGTACATCACTAGCATGAAACAGGCTATGTGAAAGTGGCATGGGAATAATTTTCATCTTGATTATTAGAACAGTACATCAATGGAATGGAGCAGCAACACAGTACATTTTTATTGTCATTTTCCGTGGCAATGAAACTTGGTGGATTTTATAAAGAATGAGCACTAACACTGTCCATTTATCATCTAAAGTAGTGAAGGTAAAACTCCTAAACTACCCGTTCTCCCGTAACACCCCCACCCTCAAAGTCTGGGCACCAAACTTAAACTGGAATCAATTCACTTACACGAGTGCACAAACCTTTTGAGTTTGAAAGACTGTGCACAGCACACACTTCATTATTTCTCTTTTAATCATTTTGATTTGTAGCTTTGGTAAGTCTTACAATTACTGTGTGTGTGTGTGTGGGGGGGGGGTGAGAATAACAAATGGTTTCAGTTTTCTCCAGTTGCTGTAGAGAATGCAATCCTTTTTTGTCACCTTATGTTTTGCTAGCTGTTCATTGTCACCTACGAAGGCTGTGATCTGATAAATGGCATTTGTCCTTGGGGTTCAGGTGCTTTTCTCAGTGAGTGCCGGATTAGTTGGAGTGACAAGCCCTGAGCAAGACATGGAGAGCTGTGACGCCAGGCATATAGCAGCTGCATAACAATTCCGGCGAGGCTCACGTTCGGCATGGCCACCTAGTTTAACTTGAATCATGTCAGACAGTGGCTGCTGGAATTCAAATAGACTTCCGGGCTCGCACCAGCCGACGGTAATAGAATGCTCTCAGGAAAATGACAGATGCAGGGACAGGATACCGCTTTGCACTATTCTGATGTATTTCGGCTGCGAGCCTGATGGGCTGACTGACTGAGCAGCTGGCATGGAAGGTAAGGTTTACAAGGCAGTTGCATCATTATAAACATAATTAGAAAATGACCATGACAGGACATATGTTAGAATGGGCTGGATTGACAGCAAAGATTTCTGGCAAGACATCCTAAGACTCTGCTGATCAAATGCTGGCGTATTGTGATATTCACATTGATTATTACATATTTTACAAAAAAAAACACAGTAATTCTTACTGCTGGAAAGCTCACTTGAACAGGATGTGCTGACTGCTTTTTATTTCAAGAAAAACAATCCTACAGACTGCCCCCAGCCAGATCCAGCGGCAGGTTCATTCAAGTGCCGAGTTCTTTGATGATGCTTTAGTTTGGAAGGATGGTTGTAGGTTTGCTTTGGGTTTCCAGGCAAAACTCAGTGAGTCCAGGCTCCCTCACAGCTGGCTGTGTTAGCCAGCTCGCCTTCTACCTCTCTCGCTGTCTCTCCCCTCGTTTCTTTTCGGAGCCGTGCTGATCCGCCAGGGCTGCTCAGGGATTGCAGAGCCGATGCGAGCGTGTGTTTTTGTTGTGAAACGAGGCAGGAAGGGGCTCGACTTGCTTTTCAGGAGCTGTGGAGCTGATCCAGAAAACACACGAGGAATTTGTCCCTGCCGCGAAAATGTTTCTGACGGACGTATGTGCGTGGGGTTTCCAGGGAATTCCTTTTTTACCCCCCTATCCATCCCCTCAAAACAAAACAGACGATGCATTTATTAATCTCGTGTCCGAGTTACCAAGAAGGTATTCCCAGTAAGAACCATTAAAGCAACTGCTCAGAGGTGGGCAGAGATAAAATCCATACACACAGGCAGGGTGACTTGTTAAGTTTTATTTTAAGCTCATCTCCCAACATATATGCCACCGCTTTGTAAAAGAAAACTTATATGTGGTGGAAGCATTCGTCAAAAGGACCCTCCTTATTGACACTGTACTCGGGAAACGTCATTAGATTTGGATTTTGTAAAGAGACCCCATCTTTTTCTTTATTTCTGCTCAAATACCTCGCTTATGAGCACTGGCAACTGCGTGATCATTGCAACAACTCCAGACTGAATGCAACAAGCAGGACGATCAGAGCACATTCACTGCCTGCGTTTTGTGAGTTCGCAGACATGGCATAAAAATATGAATTAAATGCAGGGGTTTCGCATTTCTATGGAACCAACTTGTGCTTTCCAAAGGATCCGACCATTTCTTTTTCCTTTGAGGCTACATCTACATCGTCAGAAACTGTTTGCACAGCTGTAAACACGATTTGTACTGCTCTCAGGAGCTGTTGGAACATCACTGGTTTCAGAGCAAGGTAACCGGACACCAGTTTTCAATTCATTTCCCCAGTCCATAGTCTTATCGTTCTTCAATCTTTTTCTTTTACCTTCCAACAGCGCTGTGCAAATTTTGGTAGTGGGCATTACTGTAACGTGTAATCTAATTAATCTTTACAGTTCATGTTTTGGAATGGCACTGCAAACGTGGGATTAGTCAGACTCTTTAGTTTACTTAAAATAGATTTGTTGAATAGTCTGTGTCTTTAATGCAAAAGGCTTCCTTCTTAGCAAATCTCTTATGATTTACGTGAGTGATATGGTAAATGCTGCAGTTGACTTTGTGCTTCTTGGATATTGTTTCCAAATTTAACGTTTGGCACCTTTGAGATTTGAGGATGCCTTTTTCTTCAACCACCTGGAGGTGAAGTCTTTTAAACAGTCAAATTCCAGCAATCTTTAGAATCAAAATAACAACAAATGTAAAGTTTTCTGGGAATGCATAATGAAACTTACAAATCTTTTGATTTTGGCATAAATGCATTTGTTATAATCCACAAACAATGTGTCTTGTAGTCAGGGTCTTAAGATTGTTGGTAGAGGTATTGAGTGTCCATCATTAAAACACTGGACAGCAAGTTCCTTTTTTTACATGGTTATAACAGTCATTCAATCATTTGTGTATATGAACGTTATGCTGCTCTGTTTAAGGGTTGACTTTGTGTAAGTCATTGTGATAATCAAACACTCTTCATATGTTGAAGCGAGTAATGCCATTATTCAGGGTATGCAAACCATTATTTTCCTCACTTGACTGAAAAAATATAGAAATATAAATGGGAAACAAGTTTAGTCCTTCCCACTGGCATTAATGCTGTTCTAAATCATGGTTCCTCCAGTTTTAGTCTTAATGGGACTGTAACTGTAATTGAGCTATGTCACCTCCAGGAAGACCTGGAGTGAATTTACAGCAGGGCTGGACCCGCTAAATAGGCAAAATAGATGGTCACCTGAGTGCCAGGTTTTAAGGGCCATCAAATTAGACTTTGCCAAATAAATAGAAGTGAAATTTCATTGTGGATTTATCATTTTGCTTTATGTTGAATGTATGAGAGTGGGGGAAAAGACTTGGTTTGCCTAGGATGCCAAGAACTGTTTGGCCAGTGCTAGTCTGCAGTCTACCATTTATGCTACCTGACCAATGGCAGTGAGGCTCATAATCATACGTCCACAGAGATCCCCAGTTCAGAAAAAGGCTCTTCTGTCCATTGAGTCTATGCCAGTGAGAAGCAACCACCTAACTATTCTAATCTTGTTTTCCAGCACTTGGCCCAAGCCTTGTATGCCTTTGCATCTCAAGTGCGCATCTAAGTACTACTTAAATGTTATGAGGGTTTCGCTTCTACCACCCTTGCAGGCAGTAAGTTCCAAATTTTCAGCAATCTCTGGGTGAAAATGTTTTTACCTCATACCTCCTCTAATTCTCATTCTCCTTAGCTTTGAATCTATGCCTCCACCAAGGGGAAGAGGTTCTTCCTGTCGACTCTGTCCATGCCCCTCATAATTTTATACATCTTAATCATGTAACCCATCAGTCTCCTCTGCCCCAAGGAAAACAGCCCAGTCTATCTAATCTCTTCATAATTAAAACTCTCCAGCTCCAACAACGTCCTGGTAAATCCCTTTTGTATTGTCTCCAGTGCAATCACATTCTTCCTACAATGTGAATCCCAGATGTTCACACAGTATTCCAGCCATGGCCTCACTAACACATCACTTTCTTCATTTTCTATGCCATGAAATTCTTTTAGCTACTTTCAGGCCACATCAGTATTCAGAATTGACCACTTCCACAGTTGGCTTTGCATCTCAAGTGCACATCTAAGTACTACTTAAATGTTATGAGGGTTTGTGCTTTTTGGATATTGTTTCCAAATTTAATGTTTGGCACCTTTCAGATTTGAGGATGTCATTTTCTTCAACCAGCTGTAGGTGAAGCCTTTCTTTAAATGGAAATTGTAGCTTCTTCAAGAGCATACTTGATTTTGATATGTAATCATTCACCTGTCAAATGTAAAGAAGAGGGTTTATTTCTATTTCCATTTGCAAAATTGAAAAGCCAAAAACAAAATAACACTATGATTATGTATTGTTTAGGGAGTACACATGGTATTTTACCCAGAGTCAATGGGTGTATGTTCACTGTGACCATTGCTAAATGTCTGCAACTCCCACACCTCAACAGATCAATTACTGGAGATTTTTTAGGCAGAACAGCTTTTTGGGTGTTCACTGAAGGCTCTAAGGAAAACTTCACATACCTCGTTGGATGCAGCCTTATGATACGTTTTAGAAAATGTGAACCATGTTACAAGGCAAGTATTATCATCTGCAGGGACTTTGCCATGGGCATTAATGAGGAGCAATTGCATTCTGTTGGTAGATAAGGAGTAGATTACTCATTGCAGCCAAGGTAATTATATAAAATGGTTTAATTGCCTATGACTTTCAGTGACCTCTGCATCTGGCCATTATCACATTACATTGGGAAAATTTGTAATGGTAGAACTGTTATTTACCTGGTTAATTTTTCCAAAGAATCACTTTTCCCAATAACCACATTTATTTTGTTTGCTTCCTTGATGAACAACTGACCTTTTATGTCTACACAAATAAAAGTAGGCAGCAAAGCATAACAAAATTCTTATGCATTAAGTGCATGCGGTGTACATTTTCAATGGATATATTTCTCTTGGATTTACCCATTAACCCAGTTTTTTTTTAATTGAGTCATGGAGTTGCTATAATGCAGAAGACTATTTAGCCCATTGTGTCTCTGGGTATTTTGACTTGATGCCAATGTTTGTCTTTTTACCTGCAACCCTGAACACTAGATGTTTAATTAAATAGAAATAAAGCCTCAATTGAATTTGCCTCCACCACTCTTCCAAGCAAACCCTAATTACGCACAGTGTGAAAGAGATTTTACTTGCCTCACATTTGCTTCTTTTGCAAATTACTCTCAATCTATTTGAGAGCAGGAATAGTTTCTTCCTATCCACTCTGTCCAGACCTTCATATTTTTAAAGACTTCTATTAAATCTTTTCTTTGTTTTCCTTGTAGAGGAAAAGACTAACTTAATTTATCCAAGCTTTCCTCGACTGAAGCTTCTCATCCCTGGAACCTCTTCCACGCACAGTCACACATGCATATTTTTTCTGTAATGTGATGCTCATAACTGTACACAACACTCCAGCTGAGGCCTAGCAAGTTTCTTATTTAAGTCCAGGACAACTTCCCTACATTGTGCCTCTATTAATGAAGCCTAAAAGACTATGCTTTATTAACACGTCTCGCTAGTTGTCCTACTACCTTTAATGACTTTTGTGCATGCAGATCCAGGTCTCTGCTCCTGCATATGCTGTAGAATAATGCAGTTTATTTTGTTCTGTGTCTCTATGGTCTTTGGACCAAAATGCATCATTTTACACTTACCTGCATTGAACTTTAACTGCCCACTTCACTGACCCACTTCACCAATATGTTATGTTGTTTTGGAAATCTACATTGTCCACTTCACAGCTTACAATTATCCCAAGTTTTGTGTCATTCACCAATTTTGAAATTGTCCCCTGCACTCCAAGATCCAGATCATTTATGTCAGTATATCAGGAAACAGCAAGGGTTTGAGTACTAATCAGTGGTGAATTCTACTATAAACCTTTTTCCAGCCTGAAAAAAAACCTATGAATCATTACTGTCCATCTGTTTGTTGTCTCAGCCATTTTTTTCATGTTGCTGTTGCCCTTTTTACTCCGCATTAAATAACTTTCCTCACGAGTCCATGTGGTTTTGTACCAAATGGCTTTTTGAAGCCCATGTATAAATGCATCAACAATCTTGGTTTTATCAGCCCTCAATTTTATCTTCTCTAAAAGATCTGGCAAGTTAGCCATGATTTCTGTTAACAAATGCATGCTGACTTTTCCAAATCAACCTATATTTTTTTCACAATTGTTTCTAGGTGTTTCCCCACAACCAAAGTTAAACTGACTGGCCCAGCAATCAGGGATCAGTCTTTGCAATTATTTTTGAACAACGATTTAATGTTTACAATTCTCCAATCCTCTGACACTATGTGCAAATCTAGATTGAAAACTCACTGCCAGACCCTATGTCATTTCCAGTCTCATTTTACTTAATATTCTTGGATGGATCTCATCTGGTCCTGTTGCCTTATCAACTTTAAGTACCAACGACTTAACCAATACTTCCTAACTAATTTTAAATCCTTCTAGTGACTGAGTTTCCTTCTCTGTCACCATGGTCTGGGCAGTATTTGCTGTGTAGATAAAGATGATGCAAAATAAAAACCGAAAGAACTGCGGATGCTGTAAATCAGGAACAATAACTAAGTTGCTGGAAAAGCCCAGTAGGACTGGCAGCATCTGTGAAGGAAGAAACAGAGTTAACGTTTCGGGTCCGGTTCTGAGGAAGGGTCACCAGACCCGAAACGTTAACTCTGTTTTTTTCTTCACAGATCCTGCCAGACCTGTTGGGTTTCTCCAGTAAAGATGATGCAAAATATTCATTTAACACCTCAGCCATGCCTCTTGCCTCGGCTTATAGAATTTTGTGATTTCCCATTTATGGTAGCAGCCAGTCTTTTATTAATGCCTCTTTGCTTTAAATATTTTCTACCCCTAATCTGATCCTTTTGTATTCAGCTTAGTTCTCAATTGTATTTATTACCTGACAGCTGTCATAAGCACTGTTTCTTTCATTAGCTTTATTTGTATCTCCTTTCACTTAAATCCACATCACTGGAAATTTAGCACTTATTATTCACCCTCGTTGTCATGAGGGTTTATTACCAGTCCCTAGGCAGTGATGAATGTTCGCAGATTTTATAATGAGGACTCTTGTACAATGTTGCTAGATAGGATAATTCAGGCTTTTGACCCACTGGTAATGAAGACTTTGAGATAAAAGTCAATTCAGAGATAATATTTAGCCTGGATGGTAACTTGGAGTGATGATGTTTCCATGCATTTGTTCGGTGTTGGAGGTCATAAGTTTGGTAAATGCTGCCAAAGAAGGGTTGCTAAGGTTCTGCATGGCATTCCACAGTGCAGCTACATTAGGCAGGTGGATATTTATGCTAGTGAACAAGATGACAGTCCTGAGTATTACTGCAGGCAGAACCATCCAGACAAATGAAGAGTACTTCATCACACCTGTTAACTAGTGCCTGATGGGTTGTGGAGGCTTTGAGGAGTCAGGAAGTGAGTCTGTCACTGCAGGACATCCAGCTTGTGGCCTGATCAAGTAGCTATAGATATTATTTGTCTGATTAAGTTGAATTTCTGGTCAATGATTGCCAGCATGTTGGTGGAGAACAAGGGTTAGTGTTGTCATTGAATAAATATGACATGGAAGTGTTTAGGATCTGTCTTATTGTGGATGTCCACTAATGAACACTTGTTGCCAGGGCCCAGAGTGGAATGATATATTTGGGGCCAGTAACCAGGACTCTGGGTTTTAGAGAGGCTGTGAGTTTGGATTGTGCTGTGCTGGTGGCTCAGGTGAGCAGCAACACTAGCGTCTCTGATTTCCAACCCATACTCTGCTTGGTTCAATGAATGTTATACTTTTCAGAACTTGAGCACAAAAATTAATGCTGATACTCCAGTGCTACACTGTCAAAGGCACCAAGATGTTCAAATAAGGCTCCTTCATTCTTCTTAAATGCACTAAAAGAGGAGGAGAAAGGGGAAACCAGATCAGGGAGAAAATACTTAAGCATTGGTGGGGTGGATGGGGGTTAGCATAGGACACCTGAGATCACTGCTCATGAACTCACTGACCATGGTGCCCTGGATGCACTTCCACCTGTATCACAGACCACAGTAAGATTTCTTGAGGCCTCCAGGAGCCTGCACATCACTATTAAATAATCAATGAATGAAGAGTCATGTTGAAAACCTCCTGCATGGATTTTCTAATAACAGGCTGATAAGTCAGGCTACACGTTGCATTCCACTAATTTTTGGAGTAACCATAACGGCTGACTATGCAGTTAACATTTCAGTTCTATGTTAATCAGAAGATCCGTTACAGCTGTATTTCTTATCAAAACTATTATTTACCTTAGTTGAAACAGTTGTGTTTGGTTGGGTTGTATTGGTTTTGAAGGTGATTTCTGCTGTTACCAGACAAATGCTATACTTCTAATCCTTCCGTTATGGCTGTCTGTAACATTTTTTCCATGTGACTTGAAGGTGTTTAGATTAAATGTTATTTGAAATCTAAAACATCTCAAGGCAATAATGGGAGCATTATTTAGAAATGGTGATAACACTTTGTCTTTTGTCTGTGCTATTAAGATTGCCATTGAGTTTCCACAGATGTTACTGTCTTTTCAGTGAAAGCCTGCAGTGCAAGCAACCTTTTATCCAGCCAACCATTCTGCACTCCGTATGTGTGGGAGGCAAGTGATTACTCAACAGTTTGACTTGTTGCTCTGCTGGGAAAGCAAACACAGTAAGGTCTCTATTAGAAGAAAACTCAGGAGGAACAGTTAGCAGCAGTGGCAAATACGAACCTTTTCAATGCCTCCCACCTCTGCAGCCATGTGCCATGTGCTTCATTTTGTGCTTCTCCATCTGTCACTATATATTTTGTTAAAAAGCTGCTGCTTCATTTGAGTGTATGATGGCAATCACTGGTCTGTGATTATTGATCTGTAGCTGTATGTATAGGCCAGTGATTCTCTTTGCTCTGTGAAGTCAGCAGATGGGACAATATAATTACAAAAGCACACTTATCCATATGTGAACTATTAAGTACTTGGGCACTGCCAGTGTGTTGATATACAATGCAAATCTAGGAACATTGGATTCATATGCTACAGACCAGCTGGTCCTTACATCCAGCCATTGCCACTTGAGAGCCTCACTATATTAATTCTACAGTTGTGACTTAGCAAAATGCTACAACTTATTTCAGACTTGGTTTTCTTTAATTATTCTGTGTAAATTTTGCCTTTAAATGTGAAGGACCATGTGGATGAAGACAATCTGATTTTGTCTGACACAAGTTTCTTTTCGAAATTCTTTTGTTTGCCATTGTACAATATGAAATGTAATTTTTAAAAGCCAGCATTTCTTTTACTCAAGTCATTGTCTTTGTTGCATCTTTAACATTTCTTTGAATGGATTTTTGATCCATGTATCTATAACAATAACCAAGTTTCCCGGTGTTGTACTTATCTTTCTTTTGACGCCTTCTTCGTTATGAAATAAAATGCTTGACTTCCTTTCAACTCCTATAAAAGTAGCTGACAGGGGAAATCATATGATCTGTCTTGATTTGTGTGCATGCCCATGAGTCTTTTACACTAGAAACATAGCCTGCATTGGATTTTGCTGTTTTTCATGTAAGTTGAAAATAATCAAGATGCTCTTTACCTTATGTCCAGAACTGCCCTGAAGTATCGTGTCCACACTAGAGTTGATCCCAGGATTTCAACTCCCACTGTGTTTCAACAATTAAAACAGACACTTCTATACCATGTGATAATCCCAGATGATAACACTATACCACACATCAAATCTCAGCATGAAATCTGGCTTGACAATGCTTTTTATTGCTTAGTTAACTAATGTTGTAGTTTGTCACTGAAACATATTCATATGAGACTGCAAAGGTTCTTGAAAAATAAACAATGACTATATTAGAAAAATACATAAACAAACCAAATTATCTTAAAAGACATTTAAGCAAAGTTCCACTTGTTTTCCAAAACTATACAGGTACTCAAGTCCTGAGAAATCGTACTCCTACTCATCTCTTTTAATTTTTCACTTAACAAACTTGCTCCATGTTCTCTTCCTGGACTGTACAGACAATTTTATGATTCCTCTGAGTCTGATAGTGTGAGCATTTCACAAGCCTGATGACCTAAATATTTTCAATTTAACAATCTGAAGATTCTGTTCCAAATTCTGTAGATGTGGTAAGTTCATGAACTTAAAGAAAAATCACACAGCTCCTGCAATGACTGGTTTCTTCTGAACTAAGACCTAAAGTTTAGAGAAACTTAAGTCCTAATTCTGATCTCAATTCTTGACTCTTCTCAATTGAATTCTGAGTTTTCTGCTGTGAATTCAAAACAAAACTAATGGATTAATGTGCTTACATTGCCAGTCATAAACCCAAAATTTTAATCATCTTACTTCATTAATACTCTGGGATGTCACAATCCCTTGTTAGCAGTCACATGTTTTCTTGGTACTGGTATTGTTTGAGAATTTCATAAGGACTTTTTTTCAATCAAAAAACCTTCACAGCACTAATGTACATTCATATGCCTCTCATCATTGTCAACCAATTAATTCCTCTTGAAATGTTTTTATAAAGAGATTTGTGGGAAGCCATCATATTCAATCGATGAGCTCCATGCTCAAGATGGCGGTGTAAAGTGCTGTGCACCCTACAGCCCTGGTAACATGTGAAAATGAGTGAAAACTCACTGTGACAATCAGTGCTGCATTGGTTTCAGAACTGCCTGGAATGAAAACTTAGACCATGTCCAATGATGCTGTCCAGCACATCATTAAGGAAGACACTGAAAGTACTGGAGGACATCCTTGACTCACTTCGCTATGAGAGTTGGAGAGGTTCCCCATGCCTCTCATTTCCCATGGTGTTGATTTTGGGTCTGAATTACACATTCAGATGAAGCACCCTGTTGAAAACCTTCTGAAAAATTCATGAAAACAATGTGTGCAGGCATTGTCTGAGAGCTGTAACTTGAACATTGTGGGTGGTGAAACTCATAAAAATGGCTTAAAGGTTTCTTCAAGACTAGTTAGCCCCATGAGTGTAACAATAGATTTTTCAGCTTCTTCTAAGTCTGCAACACAATAACTTGTCAGCTAAACATAAAATAGAACAGCTCAGCCATTACCAAATGATCCTATTTCCAGCAGTTTGTCAGAGATAGCTGAGAACTAATCTAAATACTTACATTTAGGATTCCACTGAGACACAAACTGTTGCCTGGTTGAGACTCTGAGCAAATAACCAACTTTGGAGACTCTGCTGTTATAATCTGTGTCTTCCAGACCCCCTCCACTTTTCTCTTCCCTTCCCAATCAACTTCCCAGCAGAGGTTAGAATTCAACTGTGTGAAGAACTGTAACCACTGTGGAATCCAAATTAGTACATAAGAGAGATAAATTGGAGCTATCTTGTTTGTGTATTGCACTTGTTATTGTTCTGCTACTCAGCCAAAATGGTTTTGTGTTAATGTAATACCTGCTGCATAATGAAATTATTTTAAAGAACATTGTATGATTTGTTAAAATGTGGATGGAAATTGAGTCCAGTTATTAAAACAGACCATTTGAAATGAGTGTTACAGATTTGCTGTTACAAATTTCAAGTCTGCCTTAGACACTCTCTAGATTCAATAATATAGGCCGATTAGTTAATCATATAGATGCTAAGTGCAACTTCTTTTTAACATCAAGTTTAAAATTTTGAAACACAGAAATTATATTATTTCATTTCATAAGAAATAATCAAAATGCTGAAACTGAGAAATTTATTTCTGGCTCTGTGGGATATCTTAGCAAACAAAAGAGTAATAGATCTAATATTACAAGTTTTGTTTCTTTGTGGTAAAATGCTACCTTTATTAAGAGTGAGTCCACTGGCGTTTTTAACATTCCTGTCACATGAAGGAGCTGCTGAAGCAAAGCGGTTCTTGGCTGGATTTTCTAGGTGGCATTTTCCTGGTCACAATGACTGTGGAACCACAGTGTCCTGTCAGGTATTTTATCATCTGTGCATATTTAGTCTCATAACCTAGCATTCTTCACCTGGCGTTTATCTAGTTCTGTTCATCACATTTGTAAAAAATTCATAATTGTAAAAATTACAGTGATACAAGATCTGACCACATCTATAAGCCTTAATCATGAAATTACATCAAAATGAATTAACAGAAGAGTTGAAGCTTCAGTGTTTGTAAGATTTGCTTTAAAAGCTTCATGGTTCATTTGTTGTATAAAAATTACTGAACTGATTCAAATGAATTTATTGGATACCTAATTCATTGCAAATGAACTGAGGATTATTTCGCAAGTAAACTTAGTATTTAAAATCATACCCTGTCATATGTATCATATTTTTAAAGCATTCCGTACTCTGATGATCTGCACCAACCCTTGCTTTTATACATAATTTCATGGCCATGTGCAGAAGAAACTTATTCCCACGTTAAATATGGAGTAAACTAAAACATAGAGATTTCAGAACTGCAATCACTTTTTTTTAATTTGGGTATGCAGTTGCGTTGTCTGAACCCAGTGAATTTAGGTTAAGCAGTGGTGTAGTGGTAAAGTCACTGAACTAGTATTCAGGAATCCCATGCTGATGTTCTGGGGTCATGATCTTGAATTCCACCATGGTAGATGGTAAAATGTGAATTTGATAAATGTCTGGAATTTAAAAGCTAGCCTCATGACAAGCATATAATTATCGTTACTTTTCATGAAAACATATCTGATTCACAAATGTCCTTCACGGAAAGAAATCTGCAACCATAACATGACCTGGCCTGGTCTAGCTGACTTGTGACTCTAGACCTACAGCAATGTGATTGCCTCCAAGGTCAGTTAAGATTCAGTGAGGAATGGCAACAAATATTGGCTAAGCCAATGATGCCCAAACCCCATGACTGAATAACAAAGTTACTTACAACCATTTTATTACTGTTGTGTTATGCCTTCTGGTATATTGTATATGAATATTTGAGACATACTAAAGGTATCTTCATTGTATCAT
Organism: Rhincodon typus; assembly: GCF_021869965.1. Taxonomy (NCBI): domain Eukaryota; kingdom Metazoa; phylum Chordata; class Chondrichthyes; order Orectolobiformes; family Rhincodontidae; genus Rhincodon; species Rhincodon typus. Next base: position 55,049,860 of record NC_063342.1, on the reverse strand, counting down.
AGCAATGTGACTTGAGGGTATCAGGTCTTGGCCACCACCTTAATTGTGGCCACATGAAGCATGACATGTTGATGGAAGCATTCTACTGTTTAGAAGATAAGATACTGTTTAGGATTAGCTCAGGCATCCAAGTGCCTGTTACTGTCGTAAATGTCTATTGAATCTTCCAGTACTTCTTTACCCATGTCTAGTTCGTATACTATAGTAGCTAACATGCGTATTGCCTCATCAGGTACAGCTATCCTGCTGAAGGTGATAGCACACATCATGACGGCAGCGCAGTGGCCGCTTATAAAAGAATTCAAATTCTTGGTGACAGACACTTGGAATCCGCATTGAAGAAAAGCTAGGCAGCAGCCTTGAACCTCAACGCCTACAGAAACATAACAGCACCAGTTTCTGTTCAGTGGAAATCTGCTGGGAGATCAAACAGCTGGGAGGCAGACTTTTTAAAGTTCAAATTCCATCAAAACAGAAACCCTGTGTCTTTAAAAAAAACTGACAACTTGCTTTCTTATTTCAGATTAAAAGCTTCTAATTCTTTGAGGATTAAAAGTAAAACAAAATGACAAAGGCAACTCTCAGCTTAAAATCAGAGTTGTGAGCTTAAATTCAGAATTTTGAGATTAAAACTACTTAACTCTCCGACCCTAAGAGAGCTGAACTGTCTGCAGAGGTTCTCTCCAATTTGGAGTCAGAACAGAAGGAAGCTTGTATGATGTCATCATTACATATTTGGCTGAATGCCATCGAGTGGCTGAATGCTTTTTCATTTCTTGAAGTAACAGCCTGAAAATGATTAGAAATCAGTAAAGTGGCAGTAACAGTGAAAAAATAAAGTGAAACAGAAGCAATAGAAGAGAAAATAAAAGGAGAGAGCAAAGTAAAACAAAGAAACATACAAGCCTTTCACACTACTTAAATTAACAAAATGCAAACAGAAACCAATGAGAAGTGGAAGGCAACCATTTAATTATGAATTAGGCAGTGTGTGATATTACTTAGTCACAGCTATTTATGCAATATATGCAGCTTTACCTTGCAAATCAAACAATAAATGATCGTAAGATTTCTTGATTTCTTCCTTGCTATTAGCAAGGAGGGACTTTGCAGAATTTATGCATCTAATCTTTGCATTGATGATGGAAAATATCCAGAAAAGATGTGAAAAGTATCTGAAGGCCAACTTAAGGTATAAATTAACTTTAGGATTAACTGACTTCAGCATATGTCTTAACAGAGAGAAGCGCAGAGCCACAGTGAGTTTGTTGCAAGCTGTTGTGGCAACTAGCTGAGTGTGACATCGTGAAAGAAGAATTTGCAGAGAAACAAACTGACTTAATAATCCTCACAACAATAATTAAAGTCTTCAGGTAGGAGCTTCTGGGCAAGGAAAAGGGTCATTTCATTCATGCCTTCTTTGAGGATTGATGCCAACATGATGCCATTGTGGTAGGTGAAGAGCAATTACATGCTTTTGGTGCAGACAACACTTGCTACAGTCACCACAGTGCACCAAGCCAGCGAGACCTGTCACAGATGTGATTTTTCGCATTTGCCAAACGGCTGGCCAGTGTTTCTTTAATCAGCAAAACATGTGGCATCAACAGACACGGGCCATACTTGTGTGGGATATCTGGTTCCACACACCAATCCAGAGCTCAGAACAAAACAGAAGTGACCAACAAGATAGTGCAGCACCATAACACTGTAACAAAGTAAGCCTTACATGCACAAAAGCAAACATATTGATAAGTACAGTCAAATGAGTGCAAGGAAATTGTCAGAAAATAACCAGGCTTTTCGTATTGTAAACCTCACAAATGATGTCACCAGTTTAAGGTGATCTAAGGCTTTTATGACCATAAAAGTCACATGCCCTGAAATTATTACCACAACATACCCTGAAAGCCATGTACCTCCATGGTACAGCCTATGAAAGATCATCTCAGTGTGTAATAGATCACCATTCCATGCAGTGGCTAAATCTCACAATAGTGCCAATATGCAAGCTTATCATGGCTTTTAAAATCTGCTAACAGGTAGATAATAATAGTCCAACAGTGGCAGGGCCACCAAGATGCAGAGGTCTCTGTCTCATTACAATTCATGATATTTGGTATGACACAATTGAAGTAATTAATGGTCTCAAACAGCTGAAACCAGACTACCTGGACACAATTGGCAACTTTAAGGGTAATGCAACCATATTTATTGATTAGGAAGTGGAATGTGCACATTCAGGAGAAATTTTGAATGAAAGTAAATGAGATGGAGCAAAACTGTGTAATTCAGAAGATTGACCACTACACAGGATTGGTGTAGCTCCATCAATTGTCTCAAAGAAGGACAGCACCTTATGAATATGTCTAGATCCAAGGTGTCTCAACCTTTAAATTAAGATATGTTCATGTGAAAATACCAATATTGGAAGAATTAAAACCTAAATTTTCTGGAACCAGAATCTTTCCCAAGGTGGAATCAAACCACAGATTCCAGTCTGGCCATCTATCAGATAAAACCAAGAGTTCACGACATTTAGGATGCTATTTGGATGGTGTTGTTTCTGATGGTTACAGCACTGTTTCTGATGGTTACCATTTGGGCTATCAAAAGTCAAGACCTATTCCAGCAGCACATGGACAGGCTTACTGAAAGTGTGCCAAGCTGAAGGTTTGTACATCTGATGATAGTGCAGTCATGGCTAAGACAAAGAGCATAATCACAGCAATCATCTACTCTTAACAGGAATACAACAACTTGGCATTTGACAACATAAAATACCAGCATACTGTCAACATGATAAACCTTTTCAGGTTCAGTTATTGTGCTTGTGGAACCTGATCTGATCCAAGTAAGATTGAGGATTTTAAACAAATGCCAACCATGCAATACAATGAGAATCTGTGATGTTACCTGGGACTTTTCAATTTCCTCCCACGATATATTCTTATTTTTGCCAAAGAGGTGTATCTACTGAGGGGTTAGCTGAAGAAGGACACCCCCTATGTGTGTCAAGAGAACCAGCATTAAGTCTTCAATTCTCTCAAGAAGGGTCCATCAACAAATTCTTGTCATCTGCAATATTATGGACTCAGAAAAGCCTCTTCTGGAAATGGATGCATCACAAAAAAGGCATCGGCTCATATCTTCTGTAAGATAACAAGCTGATTGCATTTGGTCAAATGTCCTTGCATCTGCGTAAGTCAAGTGTTCCAGTATAGCACATGAGCCATTAGCTCTGGTGTATGGCATCATGTGGTTTCACACCTCTTCATTATGCAAGAAATACACCCCCAAAATAGACCATAAGCCATGAGAAACGATCTGCTGTAAACTGTGAATGAGTCTACCACCATGATTGCAGTATTCACTTCTCAAGGTGTAAGAATATGACTTTGAAGTCAGATACGAGCAAGGTAACAGGATGATTACATCTGACATGCTGAATAGGTTATTGAACCTACACAAAGACCAAGTTATTCCTTTTGATCTCTGTGTGAATGCTCTTAATAGAAAGTTGAAGATGTTCTCAAAATAGATCTATTACACTATGGCCAGGGTCAGTGTGAAAAACTGTAATCAGGAATTGAACAACTGTGTAAGGTACAAATGGCCATTATTCAGTAATGGCCTGACAACGTAAAGGAAGTACCTGAAACATTCATTCATTTTGGATCTACAGAGATGAGCTTGTTATGGTCAATTGCATGGGCAAACAAGTCCTAAGATTGAAAACGTTAGTCCAAGATATCATATCCATGTTACATGAGGGAAGCAAGTGTAATTAATGCATAAAGTAGTTGCCATGTGATTCTGGGGCTGGCCAGGGAGAAATCAGGATATTCAACAATTGATGAATGCACAAGAGACATGTCAAGTGTATCGATCCCAGCAATGCAGGAGCCTATACAACTGCACAATGGCCAATCTGTTTCTTGCATGAAAATTGCAACAGATTATTCAGTGCACTGAGAAGAGTCTAATCTTGTAATAGATTATTTCTCCAGTTTTCCCATTGTTCAATAACTTGCACACAGTGAGTGCAACCATCGGTGACATGAAGACTGCTACTTTCAGGTTACTTGTCACAGTGAAACAAAGTATCTGACCGTGGAATACTGTTAACTGTTTTTTGACATGCACTAAGTGGGGAATGACCCATCGAGCAATTTAACGACGCACATGGACTTCACTATCATAATGTAGATAGTATTGGACTATAAAACAAAATTTCCACATTGAATTGCCACATTTCCATGCAACACTAGTGGAGAAGGGACTATCACACCAGGTACAATTTGTGCTGAGATGGCAAGTACGAATGCCCTTGTGAGCAACCTCTTATCTAACTATTCTGAGACACTGAAGATAGGGGATAATGGAAAGTGATGAACAAGAAATCAGAAGGACAAGCAAGTAGGAGAACTACACTTCTGGTCACAACCATCAATTCTGAAGGACAGTCGTATTGGACTTGAAATGTTAACTCTGTTATTGCTTCCACACATGCTGATAAACCTTCTGAGTTTCTCCAGCAATTTGTTTTTATTTGAGAACTTCTACAACTGAGCAAAGGGCAGAGAGTGAGAATCAGACATCCAGTTACAAATACTTGGATACCATTAAAGATTTCTAAATACAAAATCAACCCAGGTCATATAAATAAATTACTGTGCATGGCTTTACTTTTGCAAGGAACAGAAGCCAACAAACCGATGTATGATGTGCCAGTCATGCACAAAGAGAATAAGGAGGAAATCTCCGATGATTGTGTGGTGGCATTAAGTGACAGCAACCTGCAGCAAGACAACCAAGTTGTCAAACAAAATCAAATGAGGACATGTACATCTGTAGTCAGATGTGATCACCAGATTGAGATGAGTTGTCAAGTCTCTAAAGTGCTATGTTGAAATTTGAATTGTTAACATTATTAAGTCTGCTTTCACATGTTGGTACAATTATCAACCTATTATCGTCACATATGTCTGTATGAGATTTCTTTATTCTTTGCAAAGAAAGCTAGGATGTTGTGCTATGTCACACAGCTAGGATGCAATATTCCATTGAGACATATGTTAATCCCATCATCACAATGTTATTGCATGTGACCTGGAGCATATAAAGATCTCAGTTTCCATCTTGATTGGGGCCACTTGAAGCAGGACATGCTGATGGAAGCTTGCTGCTGTTTGTAACTGAGCAGCTTGAGCTTTAACTGAGACACCGACATGACTGTAATAATTATATGTACCAGGAGCTGTGATAACTGTCAGTTCAATCTTTTAGTTTTACATTACTAACATTTAATTCATATGTTATGGAAGCTGACATAAGCATTGCTTCCAAGTACAAAAGCCTGCTGAATGCAACAGCCCACATCACAGTGGCAGAACACATCATTCTGATAACGGCATTGAAAATATTGAAATTATATATTAAGATGCTGCTGTGCCTGTTAAATTACATGAGCTTAGCCCATAATTGGTTGCCACAATTTTAACTGCTGCATAGGAGATATACTTGAAACTGAGAATCTTAGATGGCACACAAACATTCCCATTTTTAAAATGATAAGGACTTAAATTGCAAATTTACTATTTGATAAAAGTCAAGTGCTCTTGATTTAAAATTCATCAGAAGGTGAAAGAAGGTCAGAATATATGCTATTTCTTGACATCATTGAAAGTTTGAAAATTTTACCAATTGCATGTGTCAGGCTAATATCGAGCATTTAGGAGGTAAGCTGCAGATAGCATTGCCGTCAGCAGGCGAGCATTCGAATGTAGCTTATTGATATTGAGTTGGCATTGATTCATTAAGTATAAACTGATTTACACAGTGTGTTCATTCTCACCTTGAAATGTTGCCTGTCTTTAGAGCAGCAATCCTATTAGTTCAGAAAAATATGTCTTTCCATTTCCTTTAACACATGGTTCCCTTCCTATAGCTTTCAACCAGGTTAGCTATGACTGAAAGAGTTGGAATGAAACATTGAAATGCTTCGATGTGAGCAATGAATTTTTCAGTTTATGTTTATTTCTCTGAAAATTCACATGTTTGTTTAGCTCAAGTAGCTTTCTATACAGGATGCAGTTATAAGTGCCAAGAAGACTTATATAATTTTTTTTAATAAATGATTTATTCTTGTAGCTTCTAAGATAGAGTAAATTCTAATCTCATTTAAGCCAATGTTTATTGAATCTATCAGCATGAACAATGTACAAAAATTTCCCATGAGAATGGGGACTTACAGACTTCCACAGACTGTTAGCTTTGATATTAAATATTTTAATTCTGACATTCAGTAGAGGGCAGTATGATGCTCACTGCAACAAAAAATGCAAGTCCTCAGTAAGATGCTTACCTTACTTTTTATCACAGTTTAATTTGTTTACCAACGTTATTTTTAAATGTCATTATTGATAGCTATAGGACAGCCTCCATAATTATTATTCAAGATGTATTAAAAGATAATGCAACAAAATTTCTGAATGGCACATATTTCATTACACAATCTGTCACCAGTTCTCAAACACTGTAGACAGTGCAATTCATTATATATGATGGATTAGGCAGAGCCAAATTTAGCATTTTTATGTCGCTAAAGAATGTTGATAATTTCTCCGCCCACCCCCTCCGTCCATTCGCCAGTTAAGTCAAGATGTGAGATTGGCTTTGCCAGTCCTTCATTTGATTTAGGATTTCACTTGCATTTCTGAAATGCAGGTAAACATCACGAGTAATCTCTACTGTCATTTGGCTGTCTGTCCACTGATTAGCCATTCAAGCTGCAAACTAATATAGGCCCTAAATAATGGAGTGCTGTATCATGTTTTCATTGAAGTGAACAAATAAAGGACGTGAAATGTTTTCCATTTATAATGTTTCAATTTTGTTTTCCAAGAGCCATGGTAAAATGTTGGTGCTCCCTTTGCAAATCTCTTGTTTTGCTATGCCCTCCAACCGTGTCAGCTCTTCCACCTGTGTCCTCAGGATCCCACTGGCTGCCCTAAAGTGAGGAGTGCAATCTGGGACCAATTAATTATGAAACTTCACTGCTGTGCAATCTGACGCCATCCAAATGATGTCAGTTTCCAAATATAGACTGGTGAGACCCAGCTCTACTTCATTCAGCTCTTGATCTCTCCACTGCCTTTGGATCATTAGATTATTTGTCCTGCATGAGCTGTAGTCTACTCCTGTAAGCCATTGTGAAGACCAGAGCTGTCGTTTTGGCTCTCTGATACAAATTTTCCCTTATCACTGATCACATCTGTGTCATTGGTTATTGTGAACCAAACCTTTTGCAACATTTTCATTGCATTTGAATGTGAACTGAGCTTCAGACCCCATTATTTTCTATTGTGAAAAATGTCATGTCTCCATCACTTGACGATGCTATAATGTGGGCAGGAGCTGAGCAGTCCTTGTGTAACCTAAATGTGAATCACCGAGTGGGTTATTGCTTATTGGAGTGCTGCTTGATAGCACTGTTGATAACACTTGCTAGTACAAGTTGTAGTCCTGAATTTGCTCCTTTGACCGTCAAACAGATAAGATTTTAATCAGTTATATTGTGGTATTGAGCCTTAGCAAATACAACAACAGTATGTGCTAATGGACCTATTATCATACAGTCAAACTTCTTTGGTTAGGTAGAGCTTTTGGAGTTGTTCAGTACTCATGGACAAGAGGCTGTGACTGTGATTTAGAGTGCCTTGGACATCTAGAATGTAGTGATGGAGAAGTCTTAGCTATTGACTTTGACAAACTGCTCAAGAGTCTTGTGAACTGTGTGAATAAGAGGAAGGACTGCAGGGTGCATGAGAAAACTGACCATGGCCAATTAAGATGGGGAGCAAAATGGGATGTGCTCATGATAGGGAACAGTATGGTTTGGGGAGAGACACTGCTCTCTGCAGCTACAATTAGGAACACAAAGTTGGTAACAAAAACAAAGTTGTTGGAAAAGCTCAGCAGGTCTGACAGCATCTGTGAAGAAAAAGACAGAGTTAACGTTTCGAATCCGCTGACCCTTCCTCAGAACTAAGTTGGAACACAAAGTTGGTGTTGCCTGCCAGTGGCAGGGTTAAAAACACCATCTCCAGTGCTCTGAATCACCAGAGGTTGACAGCTTCTGAATTCTTCCCTTCTTGCCAGTGGAGTTAAGTAGTTTTTATACTCCTGCTCCCACAGCCTGTGGTCATGGGACCTTACCTGTGCCTCACCTACCCACTGACTGGGGCAAATGAAAGCCCTTCCTCAACTCAATGATTGCCCTCGTTTCCCAATTCAGAAACAAGTCACCTATTTCTCTGAGATAGCAAGAACTGCAGATGCTGGAGTCAGAAATAGCCCCAGCCCCACCTCTCCTCTCTCTATTTATTTCTGAGCTCCCTTCCCTCTCGTCCATTTTTGAAAAAGGGTCCCAACCCGAAATGTTAACTTTCCTGCTCCTCTGATGCTGCCTGGCCTGCTGTGTTCCTCCAGCTCCACACTGTGTTATCACCTATTTCTCCGATGGGGGAAGACAGGTGATTGGGGAACTGGTGAGCTGGGGCTAGTAAGAGGCCATCAGCTGATGACCTAGGGACCTTAACTGGTGAGATGTGGAGATAAAAACTGAAAAAAAAACTGCAGCTGCTATAAGTCAGAAACAAAAATAGAAATTGATGGAAAAGCCCAGCAGGTCTGGCAGCACCTGTGAAGAGAAATCAGAGTTAACGTTTTGAGTCTGGTGACCCTTCTTTGAACTGAGATATGGAGACAGTTGCCCATTGACCTTTGGGTCCAGAACCTAATGCGTGAGGTAGTTTACAGGGGATGAGTTTCTCTCTCGGGCTAACTCACCCAGTAATTTCCAGTTGGCATCAGCTTCCTCACCATCTCTGGGGAGGTGAAGATCACACCCTTTGTCTTCTTTGTAATGTGTTGCGCAGTAGTCAAGGTTTAATGACCACTTCTCAAGAAACCCTCAGTCAAGTGCTATTCTCTGTTTAACTAATTTACATTTATTTCTGTGGTTCAGTAGGATTTTAAATTATTCCAGGTTCAGAGTGTTATCATGTAGAGACCTTCATATTGCTTGAAGATCTTTTTGTTTCCTTTCATCAGTCAATGGTAACATCTTTACAGATTTTAATGTGCCAGACAATGCTTGTCAAATCTTTACTCCTGGCTGGAATCCACATATTTCCTGAGTGGCAGAAGACTGAGTGATTCGACTGAAAAAGCAACCTTGTCTGCTCTTCACTGTGTCTCTGTACCTACCAAATGAGGATGGTAGAAATGACTTGCACTCATCTTAGCTTTAGCCCTGTACATTTCAATGGATTTCTAACAGTTGCTTTCTCTAATCAGAAATCACTCCTGATTCTCATGTTGATGTATCTCTCACTTTATTTCCCTTTGCAGCGCCAGCTCACCTCTGTGCCACCCCTTCAAATATCACTCAATGGAGCTAGAACTAATAAACACCAAGGTTGTCCTTCTTCAACCACGGGCATCCACCTGGAAGTTATTTGAGTTGATACATTGACTGAATTAAGGTCATGTTTACTTTCTCTGGTTATGCTTAAATTTTGATTTTTAACAACAAATCTCTGTAAAGGTTGCAATCCCCATGGACTGACATGCTTTTTTGCCAGCTTAAATCTCTCTTTTTCATTCTTATTCATTAATTATTGTTACTTAGTTAAGAAAGAAGACAAGAGTTTGGGATTTATAATCACTGCAGTTTCAGTAAGCCACTCCTGTGGCCTCCTTTAGATTCTGAATAATGTAACGGAGTTTTGCCGCATTATTCTTCCATTTTAGACCACAAGATATATAAGCAAAAGTAAAACCATTCAGCCTTTCATATCTGCTCTGCCATTCGATGAGATCAAGGCTGATAATCCTCAACTACACTTTCCTGCCTTTTTCCGAAACCCCTTGATTCCCTTACTGTTTAAAAATCTTTCTCTCAGCCTTGAAAAGACTTAATGACCCAACCTCTACAGCCCTTTCAGTAATGAATTCCACAGATTCGCTACCTTCTGAGAGATGAAATTTTTCCTCATCTCTGTCCTAACTGGGCAGCCCCTTTCTCTGAGCATATGCCCTTTGGTCATAGACTCTCCCACATGTGGAAACCTTTCTAAATCCACCCTAAGAATCTTGTATGTTTCATTCAGTTTGTATCTTGCTCTTCCAAACTCCAATGAGTACAACCCCAACCTATTCAACCTCTATCATAAGACAATCTCTCCAGATCCAGGATCAGCTCAGTGAACCTTGCCTGGACTGCCTCCAACGCTGGTATATCTTTCCTTAGATAAGGGAGACCAAAGCTGTTCACAGTATTGCAGCTGGGGTCTGTCGAGTACCCCTGTTTTGTTTTAACAAGCCCTCCCTATTTTTATTTTCTATTCCCTTTGAAATGAAGGCCAACATTTCATTTCATTTGCCTTCTACTTTACCTGATGAACTTTTATGCATGTCTTTTGCGCTTTATATACGAGGGCTCCCAAATCCATCTGTTCTCTAGATTTCTGCAATCTTTATTCAAATAATATTCAGGTCCTCTATTCTTCTGGCCAAAATGCAAAACCCGCTTTACAGTCAACCTAATAAAATGTTGTCTTCCTCTTTTATCGGACATTTAAGAAGAAATTTAGATTAAATTATTTTAAACTAAATTAAGAAGAAATTAAAATATTTTAAAAGTGGCGGGTTGTTCACAAAATCCTATAAACTGTCAGCCAGAGGCCAGATTTCCCCTGGATTTGGCAATTTCAAGAACTTTGAGTGCACTATGTCTATTTCTTCAGCTTGCATGCTCAACATCACTTTCTTTCAGAAATGCATTTTCTGTTCTAGCAATGGAACAGAGAACTTTAATTCAAACAAGCTTTATCAGTGTGTCTTGAGGTTAAAGACTGTCATGAAAAGCCTCCAGGTTAACTTCATCTGTGTTGAGTAACCTGGATGGCAATCACCTTTTCTGAGGTGGATAATTCTGGAACTAAGCCAGGCTGATTCTTCCAAGTCATGGCTGGCAGAACAATAACTTGCAGTTAATAGTGGCAACTCCGTAGAGAATGTGACAAGGCATTTCACATGTGTCAGAAGAATAACTGCAGAACTAAGAAAAAACTGATGAAGAGCAATGAACAACAGCTTATTAGAGCAATTTTTTGGTGGAGAAGAGTGCCAGCTATTTTCTGGAGCAAAACTCCAGAGCATAGAATCTAACCATCATAAGATTCTCCAGGAAATGATGGGATGAAGGAAGAAAGAGTGCATTACAGGCCAGAACAAAAGACAAAAAGAGTTGTGGGATGAAGAGAAAGTCGCAGGTCTGGAGGAATTGGAGGCTCTGTGTGATGGATGGCTTATGTAGCTGAACAAGAATAAGGATGGTGAGAAATTGCGACTTTTGAATTGGGCTCAGGATTGTAGGCCAATAAGGAGATTCTTGGAATAAATAGTTTTGCAAGCAATATCATGGTTGAATGCTTCAGCAATGAAAGGTGTGGACAGGGGCAGAAGTAGCAACATGCCTGAGGTGGACAGTTGCAGAGGCCAGAGATGGAAATGGGCAGCATGGCAGAGATTGAAGCTGACAGTCTCACTATCAAAGACTACGAGGTCAGAAATGTAGTTTGTGATCTAAAAGGATGTCATGGTTGTGAAGCTAGAATAGTGAACAGGAAGGCTTAGTGTTTGACCAAAAGTATTGGAGTGGGTAGTATAAGGAGCTGGTAGATGGTGACTTCATTCTTCCTACTTCAAGATGTTGGAAACTAAGGTTAATCACAGTCCACCTGAGTTACAGAAATAATGTATTTTATGTACAAAAAATTTTTGAACCTTTCAATAAAATTTCCTTTTGAACTCATTTATGATGAGCTGCATGAAGAGCTGTTTCTGCTGTTGACTCTAAATTTTAAACCATATATTTACATCACAATGGTGAGATTGGACATGATGATGAAAATATGAGCACCTGTATTTTTTAAAAAAATCAAGTCAAAGATCAAAAAAAAACAAGTCCAGAAACTAACCTTTTTACACTTTTAAAAGCTTCACATCAAGAAATGTGCTGTTTGTGAATTTTATTTTATTCTATGTCCAATGTTTCTGATAAGACCCAGCAGAGTATTCGGGTGTAATTTAATTAAAACACGGGTACTTGGATCAAGAATTTCACATCAAATTAAATTCCCATGTTGAAATTAGATGTCCATTTCTTAAGCTACTTTGCTGAATGTTTTGCCATTTAATTATAAATAATAAGAAACAACATAGGAAGCAGAGAAGTGGAACGCTTGGAACTTAGGACATACTTGTTTCCTTGCAACTTGATGATTTAGGAGATGCAAAATTGAACTGTTACCACAGACAAAGTCTTTTTAATATACAAATTTTATTCTGCTTTGCTTGTGCTTGAATTTTGTGATAAAGTTGTCTCATGAAGTCGCCTGAAATATATGGACAGATGACCTTACATCTTGTATCAAAAAGGACAAGAATGCAAGATGGCAACTTGCATACTATTTGAGTACATAGGGACTAGCTAAACATCTCTGTTAATGTAACAATATGCTGAGGTATTCTTTGCATGCTTATAAATTGCAGATTTCTTGTCAGTCGTACTGAAATTGCCTTTCAATGTGAATATAAGTACCATAGAATTGTAGAGGCAGTTATTTTTATGATGCCAATTGCTTCTATGGGTAATGGATAAGGGAAAAGGAGAGAAGGTAATTAAAGTTTCATTTGTGCATTAGCAGATAGATACATGAAGCTATGGTCATCAACATTCAACAGGGATGATCCCTGGTACAGAGAGATTGTCTTATGAACTAAGGCTAAACAGGTTGGGACTGTATTCACTGGAGTTAAGAAGAATAAGAGGTGTCCCATTGAAACATGTAGGATTCTTCAGGGGCTTGACAGGGTAAATACTGAGAGGATGTTTTCCCTCATGGAAGAGTCTAGGACAGGAGGGTATAATCTCAGAATAAAAGGGCATAAATTTAAGACTGAGATGAGGAGGAATTGTTTCTCTGAGGTTTGAGACTCTTTGGATTTCTTTGCCACAGAGAGCTGTTGAGGCAGAATCCTTGTGTATATTTAAGGCAGAGAGAGATTCTTAATCAGTAGGGAAATCGAGGGCTACGGGGCAAGGGTAGGAAAGTGGACATGAGTAATGTCAGATCAGCCATGATCCTTTGAATGGCACAGCAGGCTCAAGGGGCTGAATGATCTACTCCTGTTACTATGTTTTATGGTTTTATGTATTGCTACAGTTTAATAGTCAGCCACAGAGCATGATCAAATCTATAATACTGCAGTGCTGGAAGGAGAAGCAACTCTGTAATGTTGTTGGCTGGACTGTGGCTTAAATTACTTGATGCAATTACGTTGAAGAAACAGTCATGGATATTGTTCCTGAAAATGATCTTGTGTTTAAAGACTGAGTTTAATTTAGAGTAACACTGTGTGGCAGATCTTCCTTTGAGCTTGGGAATACGTGACCAGCACACTTCTGCAGGTTGTAAACAACATACCCAACCATGTGTGCGACTTCACACTGCTTCTTTTTCACTTAATATCAGGGTAAGGTTTTCAGTGCTGTTTGTCATCAGCTCAGCTATTCCACAACCAAGTCCACATGTACACTCCATGCATCCTGTGATTTTCCTACGCAACCTTTATGCCTCCCAAGCATCCTACATGCTACCCCATGTCATCTCCATGCCTGCCATCTATCCCGCGTTGTCATTCACCCAGTATGCATATTCCTCCGATTCAATGCAATATCAACATAAATATTTTACATTCCTTTTTCATGATGTCAAAAATCTCTATGTCATTAATTCTGAGACAAAAGAAACGTGCACTGCATGTGAAAAAGAACTTTGTAGTACTTGTAATTCTATTCACTTGCGAAACCACAGCAAAGGGACAATTTGTTACTGCAAATTCTTGAAACTGTCATTCACTCTTGAGTGTATTGAGCACCTACTGTGCTGACACCCTTTAGCATTTGAAAGTCAGCCACACATTGATAGTAACCACAGCTTACCAAACACAGACTCTCTTTGGGAAGGAATCGACACAGGGGCTTATCTCCATTTCAAAGCAAAGTGCCTGCCAATCATCACACAGCAGAGAGTTAGGGTAAATACAGCATTTTCAAGTGGGTTGTCTAACGTGTGCTGCAAGTATTGGTGTGGGAGTCTCAGCCAGTTATAATCTTTATGAAGGAATCAGATGAAGCCAAGAAGAGTACTATAATTAGGTGGGAATGTAAAACAGGGCATAGGTTGCAAAGAGTTATAGACAGATTACTTAAAATAGAAATGGAGTCTAACTTGGAGAAATAAATTAAAGAATATCGAACCTCTGCTCATTTGGAGCAGGTGTTTAGACTTTTATTCAAAGATGGGTTGTTTTCAAATGTCAAAATAGCTTATTTTCATCGTCCAGGAATATTTAAATTAAAGTTAAAAAAATGACAGCACAGGCTGCCAGGATATTTTCACTGCATCATGGTGGGGATCCATTGGAAAAGGACTGTGATGCATGTGGAAAATTGCATAAGGTTGGTCAATGTAAGGATCAGTGTACATTTTGAAGGGCAAATTCCTATGATGAATCATTGCATTAAAAACACACGCACATTACAAGGCAGCATGCAGTTATGACACATGAAGGTGTGAAAACTTTTTACCTTTACTTTCCAGAATACTCATCAGCAAGCTTTATGTTTTTTTCTGAAATGAACTCTAAAACCTGGCTAATGTTTAATGGGCTTTCAAAACTCAAAAATCAGAACAGGCAAAAGTGTTTTTGAGAGAAGATCCAATTTCTGTCCCTACGTAAAGTGGCAAAATGATCTTAGCTAAAGCGAGTAGGCATTCCTCACCCAGAAAATGGTGTGGGAATTGGGAATGCTCAGGATACTCTTATTTCCTCCCAAAAATAATGATATCACCAACACACCAAAACACACTTCTGCATTCAGACAAAATGTTCAGTGAATATAGTGGAGAAGCAGAAGGATCTGTAGGCTTCTGAGCATTTACGAGGATGTACAAAAAGTACTAAAAAATTTGGTCCCTGAGAGCAAAATACATCGAGGTTCTGGGTAATGAGCATCTACTGGAGATGTTGAACAGTAGTTTGTGTTTGTCTTCAAAACAGAATTAAAAATTTGCGTACCAAATAAAGGGTAACCAAAAGGCTAACTGTAGTGAGGAACTCAAGTACAGTAATTACAGACCAGAAGGGCTGTCATCAGCAAATGCGGGAATCTATTACTCAGGATGTTTTAAGAATGTTCTTAGAAAATGATATTATGATCAGAGAAAGGCAGTTTGGTTTTATGGAAGAGAAATTGTGTTTGACAAAACTATTAACATTTTTTGAAGATGTAACTAGCAGACAGATATTAGTTCGATATTAGTCTACTTGGCTTTCCTAAAGGCATTCAATAATGTACCACGCTAATAGTTCAATATCCAAGAGAAGGGCTGCTGGAGTTGGGGGATAATACATTGACGTGAATAGACACACAGCAGAGAGTAGGGGTAAATACAGCATTTTCAAATGGGCTGTCTAATGTGTGCTACAGGTATTGGTGTGGGAGTCTCAGCCAGTTATAATCTTTATGAAGGAATCAGATGAAGCCAAGAAGAGTACTATAATTAGGTGGGAATGTAAAACAGGGCATAGGTTGCAAAGAGTTACAGACAGATTACTTAACCCAGAAATGGAGTCTAACTTGGAGAAATAAATTATTTGGAGTTTAAAAGTGCAGTGGGATTGTCTTTTTGGAATGCCTGGATGTGCCTCTGGAATGTCAAAGTGCCCTAGTGATAGTTTAGCTTTCTGATGTCACTACTACCATGGTAGCAGTAACTTTGCTTCTGTTATCAGGGGCTTAACTACACATGATACAATAGATTATCTGCTTTTTATCTAATTAGCACGGCTTTTCATATCTGAGTTGCTGTATTCTTTTCTGTCTGATCTTTCTCACTTAATCTTTTGTGATAATGACATTATTTTCTATCCGGTTAATTCTCAAGGTAATTCCTTAAATGGGTTTATTCATATTGTTCATCAATTTGCATGATAGGTTCTCTTGACACAATTCTTTTATTAGGTAACAATATGTTAAAAATGGAAAAACTGAACATGCATGATGCAAATATTTTCCTTTAGTGTTTATGAAAAAAGACATTTTTGAAGCTTTTAGTTTTATGCGCATCAAGACAATCACAAGTTAATACCAGTAAAGGGAAAACCATTTATACCGTATGAGCGGAAAGGGCTGATCTGTTGGCTAGTGGAGGGAGTGTGATATGAGCAAAGGTTAAACATGTTGGGACTGATTGGAAGTTAGAAGAATAAGAGGTGATCGCATTGAAACACACTGGATTCTTAAGGGTCTTGACAAGGTAAATGCTGTGAAGATGTTTCCCCTCATGGAAGAGTCCAGGACCAGAGTGTATAATATCAGAATAAAGGAACACCAATTTAAGACTGAGATCAGGAGCAATTTCTTCCCTCAGAGGATTTTGAGTCTTTGGAACTCCATGCCACAGAGAGCTATGGGGGCAGAGTCCTTGTGTATATTTAAATTCTAAATCAGCAGAGGAATTGAGGTTATGGGGAAAGGGCAGGAAAGTGGACGTGATCCTATTGAATGGCAGAACAGGCTCAAGGGGCCAAACATCTACTCCTGTTGCTGTTTCTTATGGTGTTATGGAGTCTGATTGGAAGAGGCATTGCTATGAAGAATGCAGCAGTTAACAATGATTGATAATTAACTGTCAAGCAGTGTTTAAAATTTAAATCAAGCAGATTGGTCAAGGCGTTGCCTGAGAACAGACCAGATAATAACTGTCATTTTTTTTTTGTTGATTTGAAATAGGGCACAGTGTGTGTAAATGTTCTTTCTGTCTGTGAAGAATTCTGTATCAATATATGTAGTTTCCAGAACATGGCGGTGTGCCACTGTTTAAGCCGAACTGATGATCCTAAATTGGTTGCCAGCAATACAGAGGATTATTTAGAAAAAAATTGTCCAGTTACAGTTTTACATCTGATATTGGACATTGGTGTGAGTTTTGTAAGTGTGGGCTGGTTGGGTGCGGTCAGTACTCTGTCTGTTCTGGAGTGTCGAAGGAATATGCTGTTTAATATGGTTCATCAGTCTTTGGAACATACGGCCTTCACACTTCACACCCCATTGACACTGAAATTACTCATTTGTGGTAGATTACTTATTTGTATCACTTCTCTATGGCAACACTTCAGTTAGTCAGAGCCAATTTCCAAACTAATCAGAACACTCCTCTTTGACTAATGAAAAACTTTGACTAATGTGCCTTCCTTCAAAAATAGTAAAGCTCTCTATTACCAAATAAATATTTTGTTTAGTTGATAAAACCAGAACTTCCAATTATTGTTTTGACTTGAATATAATAGCCATTAGCTAGGCAACCCAAATAAGAATTTAATTTTTTCCCAATTATTCCTTTGCTTCTCCCTCGTGAAAATTCTTATTTTGCATAAAATTATGGTACAGGAAAAGGGATTGTTAAGGAATGGTTACACCAGCCATTCGCTTTCTTGAGCAACAGAACATAAACCCACCATCAAAGTTTGACTAGCCTTTGCTTTGTACCTGCTACCAACTGGAACCAGATGCAAACTGTGTCAGATAATTTTTTTTTTGAAATGCATATGATTATTGCCATTAATCGTTCCTATTTTTCTGGAATTCAGCTGGATTACTAGAAGTCCTAAGATACCCACTGTGCAATTCAGGACACTTGACCCACTATCCTTTCTTCTTGAAACTGCTGAACCAAAGAATCATAACACGTGCCTTTGGGGAAGAAATGTTACATAACTTGTGTATGTTTTCATTCTTCTCGTCCGGTTGATTTTACTAAAGTTTTCTTTGAATGTATTTCTGAGACACATCCATAATTACAAAATTACATAATTGTAAATGAACAGCAACAACATATTCTAGTGCACTTAAACTTCAGCTTCATAAAATAAATTGGCACATTCATATGTATCAACTACGACTAATATCTACTTGGAGAAACTTTTGACCTTATTTCAAGAATGGACTGTACTTCCAATTTTACATGGTTATTTAAAGTGAGAGAGAAAAAAGCAGTTTGGTTCCTTTTTAATTTTTACTTAATAATCACTTACATGCTTGGGAAATATGCTTTGAAAGCTTTGTTCATTAATGGCCTTACTGTATTCATAAATAGGCTTAGCCCAGTACACACATATGGAAAGTTTCAAGTTTGATAGTCAGTTTGTCATGAATGAGCTGATCTCAGCCAGGGTATTGGCAGTGACAAGGGGGAAAGTACAGAATTGTAGACATCAAGAAAGGATGACATTTGCAACATTGTTCATGATCAAATAGCCTGCTGACAATATCTGATATCGTGAATGTAGAATGATCACTTGCGCAAGCATGGGTGCTGACTTATACAAAGATTACGTTGACATGAAACAGGTCATGAAGCAGTAAGGGGGGAGTAAAATGCTCCTTTAAATAAAAGTACATTGACACACAAATCTTTCAGAGATGTGAAGAGTTTAGTTGTCTTACGAGGGATATGATTGATAATAATTGAAATGTGTGAGTGAGCCAGATTTTTCCTGCTCAGCAGAAAGTTCCCATGTTGTATAATGCTCAGATTTTCAGTGGTAATTTTCCGAAGGCATGAAGACGATGCTTACATTAATGATGTCTCTCTAACATAAGGTCTACTTTTTGAACACAGCTTACGACTTCACATGAATGTTTTCAACAGTCATAGCTAAAGAACTGTAATGCACTATAGATTTGTGCTGAACTTTGCACCTAATTTAAGTAGCACTCAATGATTCATAATCCATCTGAAGGGAATGTGGGAAGTGAAAACTCTTCAGATGGGGATGTCTGTCATCGTAATTGGGTCACTTTTAAGGAGGGGCAGGTGTAGAAACAGTTGAGCTTTTCATGATTTTGTTTGTAGCTTTGGCCTTTTACCAAACTGTGGAGATGGTTCATAAGAACAATTGGATTAGTGGACCCATGTCTGTATAAAGAGAGGACCTGTGTTGCTGTTCTGCCAAGATTTTGGAGCAGCACCTCACTGTTTTAAGAAAGGGAATCAAAGGAGTAGGATTGGGGCAATATTTTTTTTTATAATTGTCTGTCTGTGCAGGGAACTTTAATCCGCACATTGAAGAGAAAACATGGAGTTAATTTTTATCTTTGCAAATGTTCATAACTTTTTGGATCCATAATGACTAAAGCTATCCCAGAGTCTGCATTTTTTGTTTTCACATCAGAGTATCTTGATGGTTTGTTCATGTTGCTGAAACTGATCACAGCCTCGAAAGTGGGCAGAAAATATTTTTAATTTATGTCTGCAGCTCCATCACATAACTATCCTGTTCATGTGTTCCAGCTGTTTTTTTTTAAAATATTAGTTTTCACCTCCCTCCCTCCCTAACTTATATCCCTACTTCCAGAGCTTAGTTTGAAAACTGACCAAGTGCAACCCGGCATTATGCTACTCCATACAGGTAATCTTAGGTGTGCTTCTATTCATTTGGTCCTTTGTGAAAATAGTGAGTTCTTCATCGCTTCGGGTGCATTGGATTATAATGCCCATTGAATGAGAGCGTTAAGCTAATTTTTATTGCTAACATGATGAATTACTGAAAGCAGTCTGGGCTAATAGCTTGCTGATTCAATAATTTATCTGAATATGCTTCTGTGAAGCATCATGGGATGTTTTTTGATTTTTAAGAGTGCTATATAAATGTTTGTTATTATTGTTATAATTCAGACCTGTCATGTTGTCAGGTTTATAGTTCTTCACAACAGTTCTCAGGTAATGCCATCAACACTGACTGATGAAACAAGTATATTAGAGATGAGTGGGGTTGGGGAAGCACAGGGCTAAAGCACATAATGGGATACAGGAGCAGAAGGAGCTCAAGCTCAAGGAAGTAGCAGGAAAGGTTGAGGGAGTGTCAATAAAGAGTACAGGACTCTGAGTCTTATAAATACAAGCATAGCTTACAAAAGCAAGGAGGTTATGATAATTCGATATGTAACACTGCAGGTGTTTTAACTCCTGCAGCCTGCACCAGTCTTGCAACCCTCCAACATCTTTCCAGTTCTCAAATTTGAGACCTGATGCATTAATAACCTCCTCATAACCCCATCCCAGAATTGGTGCTATAGCATTCACTTGCCCAGCCTTGCTCTTTGTAATTCCTTCAGTGATCATAGAACATAGAACATAGAACAGTACAGCACAGTACAGGCCCTTCGGCCCACGATGTTGTGCTGAACTTTTACCCTAATCCTAAGGTCTATCTAACCTCCACCCCTACCTTATACTATCATCCATTTGCCTATCTAATAGCTGCTTAAATGCCCCTAATGAGGCCGACCCCATTACCCTCTCCGGCAATGCATTCCACGCACCGACCACTCTCTGAGCAAAGAACCTACCCCTGACGTCTCCCCTATATCTACCTCCACTCACTTTAAAACTATCCCTCCACCCTAGGAAAAAGTCTCTGGCTGTCCACTCTATCTGTATCTCTGATCATTTTGTACACCTCTATCAAGTCACCTCTCATCCATCGTCATTGTAAAGAAAAAAGCCCTAGCTCTCTCAACCTTTCCTCGTAAGACCTTCCCTCCATTCCAGGCAATATCCTGGTAAATCTCCTCTGCACCTTTTCCAATGCTTCCACATCTTTCCTGTAATGAGGCGACCAGAACTGGACACAATACTCCAGATGTGGGCGAACCAGGGTTTTGTATAGCTGGAGCATAACTTCACGGCTCTTGAACTCAATCTCTCTATTAATGATAGCTAACACACCATATGCCTTCTTAACAACTCTATCCACCTGGGTGGCAGCTTTCAGGGAACTGTGGACATGAACCCCAAGATCCCTCTGCTCCCTCACACTGCCAAGAATCTTTCCGTTAACCCTGTAATCTGCTTTCAAGTTTGTCCTTCCAAAATGAATCACCTCACACTTTTCAGGGTTAAACTCCATCTAACACTTGTCAGTCCACCTCTGCATCCTATCAATGTCCCTTTGTAACCTAGAACAGCCCTCCGCACTGTCCATAACGCGATCCACCTTCGTATCGTCAGCAAACTTACTAATCCACCCTTCCACTCCTTCATCCAAATCATTTACAAAAATCACAAATAGAAGAGGACCCAGAACAGATCCTTGTGGTACACCACTCGTAACTGAGCACTATGTTGAATATTTTCCGTCTACTACCACCCTTTGTCTTCTAAGGGTCAGCCAATTCTGAACCCAAACTGCCACATTTCCCTCTATCCCATGCCTCCTTACCTTCTACATGAGCCTACCATGGGGAACCTTATCAAACACCTTACTTAAATCCATGTATACCACATCCACTGCTCTACCGTTATCCATGTGTTTGGTTACCTCTTCAAAGAATTCAGTAAGGTTTGTGAGGCATGATCTACCCCTCACAAATCCATGCTGACTATCACGAATGAAATTGTGCCTTTCCAAGTGATCATAAATCCTATCTCTCAGAGCCCTTTCCAATAATTTGCCCACCACTGACATAAGGCTAACTGGCCTGTAATTTTCGGGGTTATCCTTATTCCCTTTTTTTGAACAAGGGAATGATGTTTGTCTTTCTCCAATCTTCCGGCACTATACCCGTGGACAGTGAGGATGAGAAGATCATCGCCAAAGGCCCTGCGATCTCTTTCCTTGCTTCCCATAGAATCCTTGGATAAATCCCATCAGGCCCAGGGCACTTATCTATCTTCAGGTTCCTCAAAATTCCTAGTACATCTTCCTTACTAACATCGACCTCCTCTAGCCTACCAGCCTGTTTCGCACTGTCCTCCTCTATAACTAGGTCCCTAGATGAAACCATTCATCTGCCTGCTTTTCACCCTATCTTTAAAAATCCTGTTATACCCATCATTTTGATGAAGTTTTTTGGCAACTACTCCCAGTTCTTGGGTTGGCAACTGTTCTTTATCTCTATTTTGCCCATCCAGTACCAACAGCCTCCCCCAACTCTTTTTATTTCACCATCAAATACAAGACCTTAATGGACTTTGTCAGCCCAGTTCATAACATACATGTGATTTGTTGACTGCAAATGGATTTTTAAGTGTCTTATGATGAGTTTACTTCCATTAATTAATTAATAGTAAGTCAACTTAACATTTTTTAAAAGGTGGTCGAGTTTGGCCACTAAATATGCGTTTTGGACTGCTCTCCTTTTCTATACCAATCTTAAGGGTGAAATAACCAACCATCTATTGCTACAACAATTTGACTTAGTAAGACTTCATCTTTCATAAAGTGCATTTTTCCTTTTATTAATTAGAAGTGCCCAGTTCTTTAGATGAAACAGCTGTGAGGAGGCATTGATCCAAATGATAATGCGTGCAGTTAATTTCACTGAGTTTGTCGATGTAAGAAAGAACCATTGGATTCTGTATTAGACATTCATTTTTCTACCTCAATGATTTGGAACAACTCGAAATCTTTTAATAACATGTTAATCATTGACAGTCAGAGGATTCGATTTGACATCCATAACCCTGCAGCCTATCGTCAACGTGAGCTCCATTTCCCTCTCGTTCACATTTTTAAAATGTTTGTTTTTGGCAAACTAGCTGACTGCACAACAATTGTTGGGCACTTTTTTTCTACCCTACATGCATTACCTGCATCTGAATGACAGTGTTTGTCACTTGGGATTGGAAGGTAATCAATAGTACTATGTAGAATAGTGTTTTTTTTGTGACTAACCAGTATGACAGTACTGTCATTCACCATGTAACTTGCTGGCAGCATGAATGCTAATTTTGTAGTCTTGTTCAAAAAACTTAGACAACTTTATGTCTGTGCCTCTTACTGAAAACACAATTAATTATGTCCAAGGTACCTAAGGCAAATTACTTCACTTCTGCCACTGCTTCTGACAAAAGCTGTGTCAGAAATTGCCTGTCAACACTGGCTTTGCCAAATTTTGTGCAGTCCTGTTGTGCACATGGATATAAACCCAATGTTGGTTCAGTCTTATCGGATCCCTGAAAGAAGGACTTGTATAGAGAATTGCAGACTAGAGCATGAGTTCTCACGGTGTGGCCTGTGCACTGCTCTACTATACAAGTCATGGAGGTGCAATGCTATGATCAGGGCAATACAAAAACAGGCCAGAACCTTTCACCCCACTGACCTGATTGTCACAAAATCAAACCATCCTCCATATATATGGCATGAGATATCATAAGTGTGAGCAAGTCAATGTAAATTTGAAAGTGTTATGATACCACCTCATGGTACCACTGGACAAGTCAGAATCCATAATTAAATCTGACTTGATAGATCACTTTTTTTGGGAATATGGTGGTCAGTCACTGGAAAACAGTCACAAAGGTTGTAGAATTTCTTGAGCAACAGAACAGAATTTTATTACACAAAAGAAAACAAACCAAGTGAGCTAAAAATGGTACGCAGATTGAAAGATCTTAAAACATGCAAAAAAAGTTTCATTCCATTTCCTGGCATTACAGAATTTCACAAGTAGAGAAATTACCCCTCAATATTAAGTCTTTCGGTTCGACTTAATAGATTCTTTCCAGTTCTTTCCTGTGGACAGTGGAGCCTTCTTAGATGAATATTCACAAAAATGAGAGAGACTTTCTTAGTTTTTGATATCTGGCAAATCTCTTGAGCGAGAACAGAATTTTATTACACAAAAGAAAACAAACCAAGCAAGCTTAATATGATACGCAGATTGAAAGATTTTAAAACATGCAAAAATCATTTCATTCCATTTCCTGACACTATCCACTTCTAGCTTGGAAGTTTCACAAACTAAACTTTTACACTGAGGTAGCTGTGCTTTCCGTGATGTGTTCTACCCTCCTTCTTGGAACAGAAACTATTTTTACTTGTGACCATATTCCAGTTTCCTCTTAAAAACTACCTAAAACTTTCGACCTCAGTTTCCTAAGCCAAAATCAATTCTTATTATCCTGAATCAGGGGAAAAAAAAACAATGGCCTCCAATGTTTACAATCCTTCTTGTAAACCACCACTACAAAACGGATCTCCCATTAACAGTTCAGGATGTCTTCACTTTAGACATATTAGACACAAACTCGATTAGGTCACTGTTCTGGAAGGACTGTCTAACCTAGTTTTGTTTTAAATTCATCATAAAAGTAATCAACCCCAAATGCTACTATTTTATAATTCAGACTCAAATCCAAATATTACACCTTTCATTACAATAAGCAAGATTTATGTTGTAGCTGAGATTTGATTTTCAATACTTCTGGGCTGAAGTCAAAGATGAAGAACTGGTCGAACACAGAGCCTAGCATGAGACTGAAGCTCTCCAGCATGGAACCAGACATAACTTGTGCAAATTAACAGGTCCATCACAAATTTTTGGAAGTAATTTGATTTAAGCCATTCATTGTGAAGCAAACATTCCCATATTTATATTGAGGTGAGTAGCAAATGACAGGGAGGAGGCAGTTTTACAGTTGAGAAATGGGAGGAGAATGATCTGCTGAATTGGATTGGAGGATGTGATCACAATTTTTGAAATTAATTGCTGATTGCAACCTGCAGCATTGAGAAGGTGGCTGGCTACTTGTTGCAACAAGCCACAGTTAGGGAGCAGAGGAGATAGGGAGACATTGATGATAATTATAGCTGCGGCATGAATGGTGGAGGAGCAGGGAGCCCACGATGATCATTGGGTACCAGGAGGACTTGGCCCTGGAGGACTTCAGATCACTGCTGCCAGGTGATTGGCCCAGTTGCTGGGAAAGATGACAAGAGGAGGGGAAACTGTCAGACTCCTCTGTCTCATAGGCCATGTTGGAAAGGCACTTTTCTTGTTCATCCAGCAGCCCCGGTCTCCCTTCAGCTTCCAGGGTTTCTGATACTGGGTTTGTCTGTATTAAAACTAGAATTAAAGAAAAACTTGAGGCATGGAGCCTCATTCAAACATATAAATGATGGGCCCACCTACTGAGAATTGTTTATATTACCACCTTCTGCCCTGCCTCTATTGGAAACACAATTACCCTCAGTTCTTGTGGTCTGACAAATGTTTTGTAGTGGCACTATAATTACTTTACAGAGCTTAATATTTATTGCTATCTGAAAACAACATTTCCTGAAACCTATTAATAGGTGAAATGCTAGTGAAAGGTTTACAGGTAATCAGTGTTTGGTTCCAAAGCAGCCAGATGGTGAAGGGTGGAACTTGATCCAATCTGTACCCATTTTAATAAACTTTAACACACAGATCTACACTGTAAACATGCACCTGCTTGCACGACAACTACAATTTCAGACTGCTCCTACTTGGAGGGCAAATGAATCATAGTTAATGTCTATCACACGATGTGATTTAGCAATGAATACACAACTAACACATTCTCTTCTTCCAGAAAATAAACTGAGCTAATACATACAACAAGAAAATTCAAAACAATTCAAAGATGTCCATATTTTGTATTAAACACTGTATTGTAAGGTGCCTTGCCTCTAGACCCCATCCAATTTCTTTGAACTTTCATAAAATACTTGACAGTTGATAACTTCATATCAGTGTGGAAACAGGCCAATCAACCCATTGAGTCCACACTGACCCTCTGAAGAGTGTTCCATTCAGACGCAACTCCCCCTAGCCAACCCTGTAACCCTAGATTTCCCATGGCTAACCTACATAGCCTGCACATCCATGGACGCCATGGGCAATTTAGCATGGCCAATGTGCCTAACCTGCACACCTTTGGACTGTGGGAGGAAACTGGAGCACCCGGAGGAAATTGGGGAAAGCATGCAGACTCCCCATGGACAGTTGCCTGAGGGTAGAATCAAACCCAGATCCCTCATGCTGTGAGGCGGTAGTGCTAACCACTGAGACACTGTGCTGCCCTTGTATCTGCTCATTTAATTTTAGAAATCTCCTGTCACCCCAACATCTGTTTCAAGCCAGCATGGTAAATCTGTCGCCCTTTTCTTGACCCTCACTTTTCACAGAATATACATTATCTGACAATGAATTTTTACCCACCTACTGTTCCATGGGTATACTAGCCTCCATACACCCCCTGATAGGGTCCCTCTTTAAATACTTGACTAATAGAATTCCTTATCCACTACCCACAACAGATAGTGTTTCAGCAGTTGAAGTACCTTGTAAAAAATGTTTATTTCCTGAACTAAAGGGCATTTTATCCATTCTCACCCATCAGAACTATTATGAAACCAGCTGCATTGGCATATCCATGAGAGAAATTACCATGTGAAACATTGATAAAAAGGACTAGTTTCATATTCTTTTGAGGCAACTGAAGCTGGAAACTCGAGTAGCTACTGATCCAGAATTAATTTTATTTTGCTTCATTTGCCCTTAAACCATACTCTACTTTCAAGTGTTTCATCTTACTACTTAATTACTTGTATCTCATCTAATTTGCAAAACCAACCGGTTAAACTGACCAGTCAGGTTTTGCAATTGTTGTGTCCCTCTCTTCTTCAAATCAAATCTCATTTTTTTATGATGCAACACAGTGTGGAGCTGGAGGAACACAGCAGGGCAGGCAGCATCAGTGGAGCAGGAAAGTTGACGTTTTGGGTCAGGCTCCTGAAATGTCAACTTTCCTGCTCCTCTGATGTTGCCTGGCCTGCTGTGTTCCTCCAGCTCCACTCTGTGTTGGCTCTCATTTTTATGATGTTGTGGTATTATTAATCAGAATGGGAATGGCGTTCTGTCAGTTGAATTTGTGATTAAAGTTATTCCACACATACTTTGCTTACTAACCAAACTGTTACATTTCGAATTCCCACATGCCTGACTCTCAATTTTAAATTTTATTCAGACTTATTAAGGACCAATTTCTCAGATTCTTGAGATCACTTCTAAAGAAATCGTTATCGTTCACCGTGAAGGTGCCTGTTATTTTGCCTTTACGTATGTACAAATTAAACATGAACTAGGAGTAGGAGCATTCAAGCCATTCTGCTCCTCAGGCTTGCTCTGCCATTTGATGAGATCATTGCTGATGTGATTGTGCCCTCAAATTTACTTTCCTGTGTACACCATATACCCTTTGACTTCCTTGTCAACCAAGAATCCACCTAAATCACGGGGAAAGTGAATTTCACAGATTGATGGTTTTCTGAAAGCAACAATATCTGTCTTTATCTGTTGCACTTCAGTAAGCTTATTGCTCATTCTTCTGAATTAAAACTGAGACATGACCAACCTGTGTAGTCTTTCTTCATTAGATAAACCCTTTTATCCCAAGGAACAGTTGAATAATAATCTCCGGACTACTTCAAATGCAATTATATGTGTAAGTAAGGAGGTAAAACAGCACAAAGAGCTCCAGACATGGTCTCGCCAGTGCCCTATACAACGGAAGTGAAGCCTTTCTATTTGTAGTCCATTCCCGTTGCAATAAGCAAGAACATTTAGTTTGCCTCTATAATCACTCCTTGTCGCTGCGTGCTAACTGTGAACCATGTAACAGGACCACCAATCCTTTTCTATTCTAATGTAAAAAATGCTGGAGAAACTCAGCAGGTCAGCAGCATCCATGGAGAGAAGAAAGGAGTTAACATTTTGAGTTCAGTGTGACTCCTCTTCAGAGTTCTTCTTGAGTGTTGCTGTAAAAGAAAACTCACCAGAAAAATGCACAAGCATACCAATAAAGGTAAGTAAGAATAAAACATAAATAAATATCAATGTTTGCTCTGCATGAGAGAAGAGTGTTGATTGATTGGCAAGTAGAGTCTGATTGGAAGAGGTTTTGCTGTGCAAGGTGCAGCAGGTAATAGTAATTGACAGTTAGGTGCCAGGCTTCGTTAAGATTTTAAACCAGGCAAGTTGACCCCAATTGCCATTCACCAACACATTTCTCAGGGAAATACTCTCCCCTCCCCTGTCCCAATTGGAGACAACTTGCCTGGTTTAAAATCTTAACAAAGCCTTCTGTGGCTACCAATCAGAGTGAACTTGGCAACCAATCAGCACTCTCCTTCCACACAGAGTGTTTGTTTCCCCTTTATTGGCATTCTTGTGAATGTCCTGATGTATTCAAGATGCAAAAGTTTTACAAACTGTGTATTCTTTCAATTATATTCAAGTTCTGCACTGTCATGCAGTGGAAAGTTATTCTTCTTGAGTTCTGAAGAAGATTTGTACAGAGCCCAAAACATTAACTGCCTTTCTCAATCTGCAGATGCTGCTAGACCTGTTGAGGAGCCAGCAGTTTACATTCCCAGCATCCCCAAAATGTTGCTTTTGCTTTTCTATTCTTTCTGCCAAAGTGATTTGTGATAGCAAAAATATTAAACTTCTTCAAAGCTTTATAAAACCTTAATAATACCAATAAAAATTGTGAAGTCTGCTTTTCTTTGAACTTGACCTATTTTCATTTAAGCAGATCTCTGGAAAGAAAAACACAGTCTGTAAGGATCGTTCAAACCATCAAAGTAATTGCTTAGTTTCCATGGTATTCATTCTCTGTCTTCTGTCTCTTTGGGAATTTTCAGAAATATTTCTCTCTGAAAAGTATCATCTTGTAGAAATTTAGCTTTTGTGTCCCATAAGTGTGACCAAAAATCTACAAGGATTTTAAGATCACTATTGCAGTTATGGAAGAATCTAATAGAACATCTAGTATCACTCAAGTTTATGTTACTTTAACCTCAATGTCCCCTCTACAGGATTATTTAAATATGACTTCCCCACTGTGACAAATCTGTTTGGCTGTTAGAATAATGCATCCAAACTGGTCACAAGTAATTTCTGTCTTATGTTGAATGTGTTTATCATGAACTCCTTTACTGTGCATGTTATGAAGTACCTGTTCTTCAATAGAATGTGGAGCTGATTGTTTAAAATGTGATCTTGACTTGTTCTTGAAAAGGAATTGATATAAATTTAAGGAGGGTAAAAGTACTGCTTGCTTTGTTTATTCCTAACACAATCATAGATAAACTAATTTAATGGCCAGATACGTGGCAGATTGAATTTAATACACGGAAGTGTGAGGTGATCCATTTTGGCAAAAGGAACATGATGAGGCATAGTTTTAAAGAGTCTCCCAGATTGCAGTAAGATCCAAGCAATGAAAACCGGGTTCTCTCACAGAATCACAAATTTAGATGCTGCCATGGTAGCCATTGACTGTTTAAATACCCTGATGTGTCAGCCGAGTCAAGGTAAAGGACAGTGTACATCTGACGTTTTGCAATCAAGCATGATTAGAAGCAGGAAGAAAAGTGCTGGATAGATTTGAAATGTCAGGGACAATTAAGAAGGTGATAAATTGTGAAATATGTCCCTAAATGAAAAATGATTTGTCCTTTCATGCATTCCATAGTCAAATATAAAAACAAACTGTGAATGGATACTTGCCTGTCTTTGAATTGGAAGACAAAGATTGTCTTGTTTTGGGCAATAGCTATAGTAAATGGATAAAAATTGAGTCTGTACTCAATACATGAATTTTTAAAAAATTCACTCATGGAATGTCGGCATCGCGGGCTGGGACATCATTTATTGCCTATTCCTTTGTCTTTGAAAATGGTAGTGGGATGCCACCTTGAACCGCTACACTATATTTACTGTAGGAATACCAACAATGCTGTTAGGAAGTGAATTCCAGGATTTTGTTTTGAATGATGCAGAAGGAATGACAATATGTTTCCAAGTGAAGATGTTGAGTTGCTTGGAGGGGACTTTGCAAGTGGTGGCATTCCCATGTATCTGCTGCTCTGTATAGTACCAAAACTATTAAGCGTTTGAGATGTTGATTTGCAGTTTATGGGTATCCAAACATGTTGGTGCCAGAATGTGTCCATGATTTACTTCAGGAGAGTATGAAATATTTCTGAATAAGTTCACTCTTTTTTGAAAGGGTATTATTAAACAAGAGATCACGGGGGCAACTTTTTTACATAGATTGGTTTGTGTGTGGAATGAACTGCCAGAGAAAGTGGTGGATGCAGGTACAGTTACAGCATTTAGAAGACATTTGGATAAGTACATGAATAGGAAAGGTTTGGAGGGAGATGGCCAAAGTGCAGACAGGTGGGACTCGTTTAGTTTGGGAACATGGTTGGCATGGACTGGTTGGACTGAAGGGTCTTTTCCATGCTGTTAAACTCTGACTCTAAGGATGAAGTGAAACACCCACTGACACCAAGATTGAATGGTGCTGCAGAAAGAAGTGTACATATTGTGAAGAGAAGCATTTGCTCCATGACCAGCTAAGCTGTAATTTAGATGTTTTGCTTCTGCACAGGCTGAATAGTTGTTTATTATCCCACAGTCTACAACCAGTTGCTCACCATGAGTTAGTGTTTAAACATTCCCCGAATATAAGGCCTAGTTTGTTTAAGCATGACGCCAATAACAAAGAAACAGAAAAGCAGGACAAAGTGAAGATGAGTCATGATGCATCACACTCTCATGAATGTGTCAGCAATAAACGCAACTCATTTTTTCATTCACCAACAGCTTATACCTTCCTCTCCCTCTGTTACTAATCATCGCTTGGCCACAATGCTAAGGTAAAGACAGCAGACAACCAAAGTTCCAGTGCAAATTTATAAATCAAATGTCATATTGCATAATAACATCAGCTAATCACCCTGTGGGTTTCATTAGTGCAAGAGTAATCTTGCTGTTCAAAAAGGCCATGAAAATCAGGCTTTCGTGCTCACGTTGTCTGCAGCTTCTAAGTTAGAAGAGGGTTGGCTGAAGGGTAAGTGTGATTTCAGGAGGATTAAATATGAGAATAACATCATGGTTTAAGGTTTCAGTCAGCTGTTGATCGCAAATTTGGTAATAATTGCCTCAATAAAGACTAGCAACATTTCCTCCACAGATGTTTGGTCTTGCAGGTTTGTCCATCCCATTCAGTTACCACTAACCCCAACCCTAACCACATGATGCTACTGGTTTGGTGCTATCTCAGCTTGCAAGAAAGATGACTGTGACTTATGTGGTTGTCATGGTTGAATAGTTGGTATTGTGTGCAAGTTGTCAGATGTGTATGTGTGAGGCAAGTCTTGTCGGAGTACTAAGTATGTGAGGGTGAGACAAATCTCTGAATGTTGAGCATGAGTTTTGATTGTTGACAGGTGAGTTATGAGGGTTTAGTGAATTGACTGGAAAAATGTGTCCAACTAATGGTACAGTTAGTGTAATGTGGCATTTATTGATAAATTCATTGATCATTACCAGTCATTGAAAGGTCATTGAACTTCCTGTGGCATTACATCCTAATACTGACCTCCTGGTTACCTGCTCAGATTGGCTTTTGACTGAGAATCTGATGTCCTCCAATTATAAGACATCTCTCCTACTTATCATCACGAGTGATAAGATCACCAGTGTCTGAGAACCATACAGGCCACTCTTTCCCCTACTGTGTTGATCCTCAGTCTTTCCTCAGCACAATGCTAAAAAAAAGCCACCAGAAAATACAAGTTCCAGTGCAACTTTCCGGGTCAGATTCTCTTCAATCATGATTCTCAACATGTGCTTCTATTTATTACACTGGCCTTTTAACCACTGGAGTTTCGCTTTAATCAATGCAAGTTAACTATAAGTGGTCTTGGTCACTCAAACTTTTTGTTTCCTGCTGATGCATCTAACCAGTGATAAGTGCACATGTCACTGGTTTGCAATTCCCACATCAGTTTTTGGCAGCTATTTAAAATTAGGCCACATGCTCTCTAAAATGTAGTATCTATTACTGCTAGCTTTGTGAAAATTGGATCGGAGGAGCTTCAAGCCCTTGACCAGATGGTATGGTGAACAGTTCGTCATGTTGAAGTGTACAATATACCTAAGCTATTAAAATATTTGCAGTTTCATTTGAATCTCAACTATTTGGTATACATGTTAATACAGTGAGGATTCAAACTAATGGTTTCTGTTTCTTCTTTTCTTCTCTATTTGTGGCAACATATCTTTCCCTTCACTTGTGTGAGGCATAATATTGAGTAAATGGCATCAAATGTATGATAACACCCAGCATCAGCAGCATTTTATTTCTTAAAATAGCGCTTATCTTTCCCAATGGAACAGGGTGGAGACACAATGTTCCCACTGTTGAATTGTAAAGGTATTTGTGCCTGTAGGATGAGCAAACAAAGGATTTGTGTTATGTTCTGGTCTTTTAAACTTCTCTTATGGAGTACTGTTTACCTGGTTGATTGCTTGCAGATGGGAAGCTTGGAGGTTGAAGCCTTGGGATTTGAATTGTGTCATTCCACCAAGACACAACTTTGCATCTGCTTCCTTTGTACGCAAACAGAGCTGCCCTTCTGAATGTTGAATATTTCGCCTTTTGAGAGGTTTGGCAAAATGCCTGTATTTCTTCAAAGCAGATTTTGCCATAAGCTTAAGTACCGAGGAAATTGAGTAAACCATCTTTGGAACTTTTAAAACCACTGCTTAATAAGGGCCTGCTTGGAAGTTTATTTCATGAAATTGTTGGAATTCACTGACCATTGTTCTGTATTATTTAATGTTTCTAACAATAATGATCTATTTGTAATTTGTTTAAAGACTGCATTCTGAAAAACTGAGCTGCAGGGGCCAGTTGGCTGGACTTGCCTTGCCATTAGCTGGATGAACATCTGAAGCCAGGTACCTCGGAGTTATTCCTTTTTAGTTCTTCGGTTGTAGGTTTCAACTCTACACTTTTTTATACATTGCAGGTTAATTTTGTGTGGGCACTCATTCCTCTTAACAATTTCCTTTGTTTGCCTTGAATTTTCTATTTCCACTGCAAGGAAGTATCTAACATCACATGTCATCTGAACAGTTCTTTAAGTAAAAGCATAGTATGGTACCACATAAGAGCATTGGTCACCATTGGTTGCTGCAACTGAAGGGACTGAAGTAAAATTTTGCTTTTAAATTTCACTTTGTATGTAATCTGTGTAGATTCAGGTCAAGAGCATGACAGCTGAAGTATACTTTGCCATAGGTTTCCTGACTTTCCTGACTTAGCCATCACTGGTACAAACTGAATACAGAAGTCTTGAAATACCTGTGCTTTTTCATTTTACATGCATTTCAGGTTGTAATTTGGTGGTGGGGGTGAACCTGTTTCATCAGTCTGTGGAGGTCGCATCTTGCCATTTGACTGTGATTAGGTCTGCTATCTCTGTTAGGGCTGGCTCCCCTGAGAGCTACCAATCAGTTATGGTACCTGTACCTCTGCAGTACCATGGGGAATATTGCTTCCTGTGGAATGCTGCACTTGGAAGAGGAGAACATATTGATGGACGAATACTTTCGAAACCATGTACGTAGAGACTGAGGGTCCCAGGTCAAAATATTTTGCTCCCAGCCAGAGTGAATGGATGGTAGATGAGAGTAGCTAGCTTTGTAGCTGCAGCAGCATGCAATGACAGGGGGAGGGGGTTGGGGCACACCCAAGGAGATAAAGATTGCCCAAATTATAGCCTGGAGCCTCTCACTTGGAATGGCCACCTGAGTCTCCCAGAAGATGGACCTGCCATCTGCTTGTTGAATGCCAGCAGAGGTGAGGAGGGGCCCTTTATATTCACTTTAACGACTCAGTTGGACTCGGGGAGAGTTGGATTCTACCTGTGGGCAAGATGGCATGGAAAAGAGACATTAGTGGGCACCCAACCATAGCCTTCCCTCACCATCTCACCACCGATCCCACTTGTGAGCCAGTCTCTCAATGGCTCATCCATGGTAAAATCCAACCCATTATTTCTGAAACATTGCTTGTGGGAAGCTGTTGATATGTGGTAAAGTGGTATTTGCACAAAAATTACTGTACCATCCTGAATAAACTGTTTTTGAATAACTCAAACTAAAGGCAAATGAAACAGAAAAAAAAAATGTTGATAGCTTTCCGCCTTATTTAGTTTATTTCAGTTGTTGTACCTGCATTGGTTTCACATTCAATAAAGAAAAATAACCTATCTCAATAGTAAACAGTTTTATTTAACATTGCAAATTACACATTGGTTGTAGAACATCCAGTATGTCTTCAGTCTGCAGAATGTGTACTCTGTTTCCTCTGAGAAGTATAGTTTGAAAATGAAGAGTGAACAGCAGACTTGGTGTGATAACAGTTGTAACAGGAAAGATTGTTATAATGTTAAAAGGCACAAGTGTCTCTGGAAGAGAGAGTACATTAACGGTTCCTGAAACTCAAGAACAGCTGTCCTACATTATTTGAGACGATTATTTAGATCACTACAAGAGCAGATCCTTATAAGTGCAGTCCATAGGAAGTTGTAATGTGGTTAGCTGTACTTTTGGGCAGGGAGTTGCTTCTGCGCAGGGTCTGGAATTTGAAACATTTTGGGGCCTCACCAGTGCCGACATCAATGACTCTAGCCTGATCATTGCTTCCCTGCAGAGGTTTTCTTTCAAGGACAGTTAACTTTTTTGATTAATGTACATGAGCTGATGGAAAGGCAGTGTTCTCCTTATGTTTGGATTGTAAAGAGTGAAAAGTGTTCATAGAAGTAAACAGTCCGAAACTTGGAATTGTTTGAAAACCTGATGGCATTTCAGTCTCTCAAATTACACTCGTCAGCCGTATTTTGGTGTGAAGAACTGGAAGAGGATTGTAAGTTTAACCATTGCATAAACATATGCCTCAATATAAATTATCTTGCTTCAGCTGATTTTTCATATTTACATGTTAATGAAAACAGCAGTGGTTTTACATTAATTTTGGATGTTGAGAAATGACTGATTCATAAGGAAGGTGAGATTTATTCATTTCTGAGTGCAACATAATTATGTAATATTAATTTCAGTCGTGCTAACTAAATGTTTATAGGATTATTCCAAAGTTGGCATCATTAACAATGCAAGAGTTTTGAATTTCGGTGGATTGAGACTAAATGTCAGAATACTGGAATTGTAAAATGTGCTGTCTAGTGGATTTCACTGAAAAAAATTGGGAAGCATTTGGTTTAGGATTTTCTGAGGCATAAAAGGAGATTTAATAAGCTTCATATCAGCTTACGTCTTTTACAGATAAAGCTGTTGCAATGTCAGCATGTAGCCGAACATTGCAAAGATTTTTCGACTTGTTGACACAGAGGAGGTCTGATTCCATGCCGATTTAAAGGGGCTGTGTTGTCATGAGACTGCAAAACACATTAGACACTTGCTTTGCCAATTACTTGCTAAGTGGCTCAATAATATCATAGAAACATTGAATTTAGCAGTGTAGTAAGTGGACATTTGGCCCATTATGACTGTCCCAATGTTAGCTCTTAGGCAGAATTTGTCCACTTCAATCCAATTTCCATATCCTTCTGCTATTATGTTATTGATCATGTTTGCCATTGTCACTCCTCAGAGTTTGATGTTGAAAATATACTTCCAGCCATACAGTTGGCTTACAGAAGTGAATGTACAATACCTTGTCTGCTGGGGTCAGCATACTGAGCTTAGAACTGAATTTCATGCAGTTTGTTCATGGCCAATCCAGCATTTAAAGATTTCTGCGTACTGAAATATTGGATGAATTTTAACTCCGGAAAAGATTGGTGGCTTTCAGCTGGGTAAAGTGAGAGCAACAGTGTGATGTTTATGAGTATCAAAATTCAGTTACGCATCCCAAACCCATCTCCAACCTGCTCATTGATGGCCTTGACTGAAGATGGAAGCTAATGGAATGCTGATTTTTGTATCTAAAGGGCTAGAGTGCAATGATGTAGAAGTTGCCTACGTTCTCCACTTTGAGGTTGCACAGTGGCTCAGTGGTTAGCACTGCTGCCTCACAGCGCCAGGGACCAGGGTTTGATTCCACCCTCGGGTAACTCTGTGTGGAGTTTGCACGTTCTCCCTGTGTCTGCATGGGTTTCTGTCGGGTACACCAGCTTCCTCCAACAGTCCAAAGATGTGCAGGTTAGGTGGACTAGCCATGCTAAAATTGCCCATTGTATCCAGGGATGTGCAGGCTGGGTGGATTAGCCATGTGAAATGTGTGGTTATGGGGATAGGGTGGGATGCTCTTCGGAAGATCAGTGTAGACTTGATGGGTCGAATGGCCTCTACCTACACATTAGGGATTCGATGCTCATGCTGCACAAAACCCTGGTTAGGCCCCACTTGGACTACTGAGAGCAGGTCTGGGCACCACACCTTCGGAAGGATACATTGGCCTTAGAGGGAGTACAGTGTAGGTTTACAGGAACGATACCTGGACTTCAGGGCTTAAATTATGAGGACAGATCATACCAATTAGGCCTGTTTTCTCTAGAATTTCTCTAAAAGGTTAAAGAGTGATCAGGTCAAAATTTTCAAGACATTAATCAGAAAAAACAGCGTAGTAAAAAGAAATTATTCCCACTGGTTGTGGATTCTAGAACTAGGGGCATAGTCTGAGAATTCGGGACAGACTGTTCAGGAGAGGTGTTAGGAAACCCTTCTACACATAAAGAATGGCCGATGTTGGGAACTCTCTTCCACAGATGGCTTTGGATGCAGGATCAATTGTCTATTTGAAATCTGAGATTTTCTTTTGAGCAAAGATATTAAGTGACACGGACAAAGCCAGGTAAATAGAATTTGCTCATAGAGTGGCCATGATCTCATTGAATCATGGAACATACTCGAGGAACTGAATGACCTACTCCTCTTCCTGTCTTCTGAAGAAATCCAACCTCATCCAAGGAGCTGAATTGCAGCTTTAAATATAATATTGGGGCTTTGGGAATCATTACAACTCGGCCGTAATGGATTCAGCAGCTAACTGTCTTCACACCATCCTCTTGCATCCAGGCCTGTGAAACCAGCTTGATTGGGCCCCCGCCCCACAAACCAACAACAAGCTTCCTAACTGAAACCTTGATCTCAATATAAGGCCTCAGAATAACCTCATAACCCCAAGACGTCTGTTAGATGCACTCAGAGCAACAACTTCTTTCCCCTCCCCTGGGCTTCCTCCCCATTGTTGGGAAGACCATAGCTCCTCCTGAGTCCTTCATATACTTGAAGGTACAATCTGTTTCCAGAGTGACCTCTGGGTAGGGATTCTGCGAAGGGAACTTGCTGTGGAGTTAGTTGTGGAGTCTGGGACAATCCTGACAATGGAATCCCCATTTAATTTCTGACCAACCTACTCACTGCTGGTCAAGTCAGTTAAAATTCTGTCCATCGTCCTGCTGAGCGTCAGCAAGAAAGAAGAGTTCTCATTCTGATAAATGTAGAGTTGGTTGTAAATATATCTTGACCCTAAAAAAAAGTGTTTTCTTTTGGATATTAACTTGTTGCTCCTAGTTTCCCTAACAACTGCTTCTGTAACTTGCATCTGACACACAAATGGATGTCACCTTCACTAACAGTTTGGCACTTGTTACAGGACTATAATGTTTCATGAATAGCCCATGTGGGCTTTGCAGTAATATACACACATCATTTGTTTGGAACACTTGAGCATTACACTCACAACTTATTTTGAAATGAACTTGTTTAACTATGTTGCTGCACACCTCAGTGGTTATCAGATGCTGAGGTGGGACTTGAACCTGGACCACTGGCCCAGAGGAAGAGAAACAACCACTGCACCACCCAACCCTCGAACCTCACCTGTACATTTTGTTTTTCACTTGGTCATAATTATATTATTGTCGTGTTAAAGGCATTGTGTTAACTGGCTGAATTTTCTAAGCTCTGGTAGGCAGGTAAGGCTCCAGTGGGTGATGGTAACATTGAGGGGAACAATGCAGACTTGCCCCATGACATGGCCCTAATGTTGGGACATTGTGAGTGCAGGAAGCTTGCCTGCTCCAAGAGAGGCAAGGTGGCAATTTCCATGAAATTGAGAGGCCCGTTTGAGAGCTGCTTTGCATTGCTGTTGGAATTTTGCTGGGAGCGAGTTGACCCTGTTCCATGTGGGGAGACTGGAAACTAAATGGAGACAACTTTCCAGGGGCGGTTTGGCAGCAAAAATGCCACAGCAGGTACAAACAGGGCTAGGTGCCATCAGTGAATCTCCAGCTAATGCAAAAAGCAGACATAAAATTTTTGGAGAACTACCAATGCCCCTCACTGGTGATCATGAATGGTGAAACTAAATAGATGAGCACAGATATCTCATAGCCAAATGGGCCTGGAGGAGACGAGATATTGGGGATTGGTGAAGCCATGGAGGTGTTTAAGCAAATGGATGAGAATTTTATACTCACATTTTTTGTATTCCTGGGGGTCATTTTAGTTGACACATTCGTTGTAGGTGAACAGGATGGTGTACAAGCAAGGACAATGCCTTTAACACAATAATAATATAATTATGACCAAGTGGAAAAGATGTACAGGTGAGGTTCGAGGGTTGGGTGGTGCAATGGTTGTTTCTCTTCCTTTGGGCCAGTGGTCCAGGTTCAAGTCCCACCTCAACATCTGATGACGACTGAAGTGTGCAGTAATATTGTTAAACAAGTTCATTTCAAAGAAAAATTGAGAATCCAATAAGGATATCTATTGGTTGTTAGTACAAACATACCAAGCACAGCAATGATAACCAGTGATCTAAATGAAGGGCTATTTATTAAAGGATAATTTGAATTAGGAGAGCTCAGCAATACATGACCTATCTTTTGATTAACACTGTTCCAATATTTGTCACCAAAGTTACACTGCTCATGCCATAATATGGTTAATATGGGTGGGCAGATGAGATTCAGAAGGCCTTTGTTTTAAAAAAAGAAACTTTATGAAAAAGGTGGCAAGAAAGGCAACTTGGGAAAAGGGGTGAGGGGTGATCCTGGGTTTTGTACTTAGTGGCATTGCCCCCCCACCCACCTCACTTTATTTATTCAGCCAGGCCTTGAAAGCTCAACCCCATATCCCCTTTGCCTGGTCCCACTCCACCAACAGCCCAGACTTACCTGTATCTAGACATCATTGCTGACTTCCTTCTTCAACCAGGCAACAAAAGAGTTGCCTGAAAAGTGAGATTGAAGTTATTGCAAACAAACAATATTGCTCTAAATAATATGTTAAAAACCATTTCCACTGGACTCTCAGTTAAGTAACGGTCTTGACCTTTATTTAGTTGAGAGACATGCTGGTGCCAAATAGCCCATCAAACTGATAACATGAAAACTACAAATACTATTTACCCACCCCTTCATCATGTAGCCGTATGGATTTGTTGATGTAATTTGTGCCAGGACAAGCTCGGGAATGGATACTAACAGTGTTAATTGATTGAGCTGCAGTTTTAGGAAATTGAGTTTACTTTTTGGTGGTTCTTGCCCTGTGACTACTTCAGAATGCCAGAAGAAGCTGACTCAACTCTTTAAAGCGGGCCTAACACAGTCTTCAGTCCTCTCACTTACAAATAGACAGCTAGTAGCAGTTTTGGGTGGCTTGCACAGATCTCACATCATCAGATGTCCAATGGGTCCTCTGAAATGAACCCTCCCTATCCCTGTTTTATACCAGTTGGGCAAGAAAACCAGAGTTTTCTTGTTCAGGAAAAAAAATTAATGAGGATAAATTTCCTGTCTTTCGCTCTCGATGAGGAACTGACCCAATGAGACCATATTATACTGTACACACAATGTTGCATTATTTTCCACTGTTTTAAATAGCTATCAAAATGTGTTATGTGCAACGTTATTTTTATGATACACTTTTGTGGTCCAAGGTTTCCTGTTGAGAGGGTCAAGTCAGTAAATAATATGTAGTTTTCACTTCATGGAATAAAACATAGAACAGCACAGCCCAGGTTTAGGCTTTTCGGCCCACCATGTCTATGCTGACCAGGATGCCATTCTAAACTAATCCCATCTGCTGCACATGGTCCGTTTCTGTCCATTCCCTGC
Source organism: Rhincodon typus (assembly GCF_021869965.1). NCBI lineage: Eukaryota > Metazoa > Chordata > Chondrichthyes > Orectolobiformes > Rhincodontidae > Rhincodon > Rhincodon typus. The sequence continues at coordinate 55,009,897 of NC_063342.1, read as the reverse complement.
CTGTTCATATCTTTGTCTAAATGCCTGTTAAACTTTGCTAACATATATGCTTCTACCACCTTCCCTGATAGTACATTTCAGGCACCTACCACCCTCTGTGTGTAAAATACTTGCCTCATACATCTCTTTTAAACTTTCCCCCTCTCACCTTTACCCATGCCCTTTAGTATTTGACATTTCCACCTTAGCAAACAGACTCCAACTATTCACCTTATCCATGCCTCTCATAATTTTACATACTTCTATTAGGTTGCCCCTCAGCTTCCAATGCTGCAGAGAAAACGTTCCAAGTTTATCCAACCTCTGCTTGGAGCGAATACAGTCCAATCCAGGCAGCATCCTGGTGAACCTCTTCTGCATCCTCTCCAAAATATCCACATCTTTCCAATAGTGTGGGGTCCAGAACTGCACACAATACTCCAAATATGGCCTAACTAAAATCTTATACAACTGCAACATGACTTGCTGACTTTTACACTCAGTGCTGTGACAGATGAAGGGAAGTATGCTGTATGCTTCTTTACCACTTTATTTGCTTGTGTTACCACTTTCAGGGAACAAATGGACTTGGTCCCCAAGATCCCTCTGTGTATCAATACTCCTCAGGATCCTGCCATTTTCTGTATTGCATTTGACCTCCCAAAATGCATCACCTCACACTTGTTCCAATTAAGGTCAATCTGTGATTTCTCTACCAAACTTTCCAATTGATCGATAGCCTGCTGTATCCTTTGATAACCTTCATCACTATCCACAACTCTTCCAATTTTTGTGCCATCTGCAAACTTACTAATCAGACTACTAAAGCTACGTTTTCATCGAAGTCATTTATGTATATTACAAAAAACACTGATGCATGCAGAAAACCACTGGTCACAGACTTCCAGTCAGAAAAACACCCCTCCACAATTGCTCTCTGGCTTCTATAACTGAACTAATTTTGTATCTACCTTACCAACTCACCATGGATCCCATGTGAGTTAATATTCTGGATCAGCCTACCATGAGAGACCTTGTCAAATGCCTTCGTAAAATCCATGCAGACAACATCCACTGCTCTTACCTCATCAATCATCTTCATCACTTCCTCAAGAAACTCAATCAAATTTGTGAGACAGGACTCCTGTACATAAAGCTATGCTGACTATCTCTAATAAGTCAATTCTTTTCCAATTTTCCTGCACAATATTTTCTGCTTAATTTTTGTATGGTTTCTAAATTGAAACTTTTCTCATAACAGATACTTTACTGTTGTGGTTACTTCTAATTCTTGACCCCAAGTGTCTTGACGACAGGTTTTAGATCATTTATTTGTAGACGAGGAGAATGTCTACTGTAGACTAGCTAGAATGAAAACTTGAAGGAATATGATAAATGAATCAATTTATACATCTTTATTCAAGTCTGCAAATTCCAACCATGTCAGTACATAATGATTCAATAAACATATGTCTCCCACCATAGAAACATAGAAACTGGGAGCAGGAATAGGCCATTTGGCCCTTCAAACCTGCTCTACCATTCAGTATGATAATGGCTGATTCTGTATCTTAATATTCCTGCCTTGGTCCTTGATGCCTTTAAAATCTAAACGTGATCCATCTCTTTCTTGAATATATTCAGTGACTTGGCCTCCATTACTTTCTGAGGTTGAGAATTCTGCAGGTTCTCTGCGCTTTGAGTGAAGAACATTTTCCTCATCCTAGTCCCAAATGTTCTACTCTGTATCCTGAGGCTGACTCCTGGTTCTAGACTCACCACCCAGGGGAAACATCCTCCCTGCATGTAGTCTGTCCAGTCCTGTTAAAATTGTATACATTTTAATATGCTGTTCTATGTTCAATCAGATCCCCTCTCATCCTTCTAAACTCCAGTGAATACAGGCAAGGGTACATATCTTCATTCCCCCAGACAGGGATCACCTAATATTTTCCTGACTTGAAACTCTTTGTTTTAATGCACATCTTGCTTTATTCAATCCATTCCCTCGTTCTGTCTCCCAACCAGTTAATCGTTTATGGCTCCCAACCATTTATGGTTCCCAGGCCTTTTTGGGTCCCAGGTCTTTCTGGAGGATTCCTACTGTTCTCAGCCCTTACGGTGTTCAAGATTCATCTGGCACAATCTATGCTTTTAATTTTATGTTGAACAGGAAGGTCCTCATATAGCCTCATTAGCTCTTACAGTTTGCTGACTGGAAAGTGTGCATTGTCGGTATTGGGTTGAGACTGATTTAGTTTATTTTGTGACATCCTCTGTGCTTAACTCTTAATTCACAAATGCGAAATGGGGTGACGAGCAGAGGGCTTCAGATGCCTGTGGAAAGTGAAAAACAAAGTCTTCAAAAATGGGAAGAATAAGCTGGCAAAGGGAGAAAACCATCTGCAGTCGTTTATGTTTCACATTATTAAAAGTAGAGAGGAGGTGGAAAATCAAATAAAACATGTATATTAAAAAGTAGTTTTATACTAATGTCATGTTGACTTTTGTAAAGGTTAAAAAAGCTCTGAAAAATTTCAAAATACTGAAAATATCCGTTCTATCTCTGATTTATAATTGATCTAAAGGAGTTTTACTGGGGGCATTTTGCTCTTTGTCCTATTATGGATTGGCATCTTGAGTTCGTGCCAAGGCCAAGACAGAATAATAGTTGCACTGATTGATTTGAATTCTGTCTTGTTCTGAAAGTAGATAAAAGTGTTGTGCGAGAGATTTCTTTCTCATGAGGTAATACTGTGTTCTTTTTCAGACTTTCTGCTATCTATCAGCTGCTTTGCCATGCAGCACATTGGTGAAGGTCATGGTTTGCAGTATGGGAATCTCAATTCTTTGCTATGTCCCTTAGAAGGACTTACTTTTATGAGAGCAGATGTGCATGAAACTTAATACTTTGTAATAGTAGTACAGATAATAGCTGCTTAGAGCAAGCAAATTAGCAAGATTCTCCTACATGTCTATTTTTATTAACACCTAATCTGTTGAGTTAGTCAAGTAAACAAAACTGACTCAATAAATGTAGTGATAGGAAAGATTTCTGCTGTGTTAAAATGTTATTAAGGGAACCTACATTCCTAAGCAAAATGTTATTGCTTAAGGATATTTGAAGTATCAATTCTCAGGCCTCTTGAGTTGCTTTCCTGTTTGCGTACCTCCTCCATGGCTTATTGTCTCTAATGATACAGAGTCACTGTAAAATGTGATTAGACTCTTTACCAAGCCTAGTTAAGTACTTGACTCATATTGGCATTAGCTCATATTGCCTCTAATAAAGGAAAATGTGCAATATTCTAACTACTTTTTTATTTTGTAAATTGTAATTTCCTCACTTTATTGCTCCAGTTTGCATCAATTCACTTCCTTGCCGGCAAGATGACATGACACCCTGATGTCTGGTACTGCCTTCTTTGGCAAGTCACTGCAATGTCTTTGGGAAGAAAAGCCTTGTCCAGTTTACCCTAGATCTAAGAAGAAAGCACACCGATCTCCCTGATAAGGGTGAGATCAACATCTGAGCAGAATAAGGGACAAACCTGTTCAGTTGCTGTTTTGTAAGCAACTTTCTTGACTTTTCACTTTAACTGTTGTTTTCTGTTCCCCTCTCTTTTTAATTTATTTTTAACCTGCCCCTTTTTCATTCCACTGAAGGATTCAAGTTCAAACATTACCTTCCTTTTCTCTTTTAAGATGCCTGAATGTTTATGTTAATAAACTTTTGACATTAAGCTATTTTGTTCCATCATTTTTTCAATCTTTAGTAAGTGAAGCATGTATTTTCATCAATGCAACTGCATTTATTTTCAACAGATTGTTATGCATTCATTGTTTTTTCTTTCAGAAGGATCACCTGCATTGTTACAATCGTCAACAACATGCCAGAATAAAAGCCACAATTAAACTATTTATTTATTTCAGAATAGCATTGCATTGTGTTACTACTTGTGAACTGGACAGACTGATACATCCCCAACCTGTTCACAATTTAATCCTATTCCACAGACAAGTGATATTTAACAAGATGAGTGCACTCTTGCAACTAGTAGAGAGGGGTAAATTTGGTTGGTTTTGGGATTCATAAGACATTGGAGAACACACTGGTTAAGGGAATGACAATATCTCCTGTTCAGAAGATTATGTTGTGAAGGATCAGTATTTGTTGTCTTCTGATAAGTCAAACTCTGCGCGCAAAACTGAAAGAACACCAGTGGAAAGATTGAGGCCTTGGTGATTTAGAGGCAGATTATTCCAGGTTCGGAGGAAACGTGCTGGATATTAGTGGAGTGCATTTTGCAGTCACAAGGAAAAGACAAGATCACAGGCAAACACAAATTGCATGGTCAAAAACAAAGTTGCTGGAAAAGCTCAGCAGGTCTGGCAGCATCTGTGAAGGAAAAAATAGAGTTAACGTTTCAGGTCCGGTGACCCTTCCTCAGAACGGTTCTAAGGAAGGGTCACTGGACCCGAAACGTTAACTCTGTTTATTCCTTCACAGATGCTGCCAGA
>NC_063342.1:54899223-55004997 GCF_021869965.1 Rhincodon typus | reverse complement strand
AGTTTTTACAAATTTCATGGTATTGTCCAATGCATAGGAAGTCAAAAGCATTATCCCATTATTAATCCTTTTGCAGTTTATTATTTTCTGGGGGCAAGAAAAACATTGAATTGCATTAATCAGGCACTCGTTGCCTCAAAAACTGAGTCTTAAGCATTCAGTAGCTTGTGGATTGCACTGAGTTTGACATAATTCTGAAGTATAATTTAGAAATGGTTGAACTTGATTTGTTTTATTTTTGAACCCTTGATACAAGATTGCATTAAGTGTGAAGACTGAACCAAGGATTATTATACACTATTACTATTAGTGTTCAGCCCACTTTATCTTGTGTATAAACAGTAGAAGTAATTGATATGTAATAGTCCTGCATGCCACCAGAGCCTTTTACAACAGCAATATGGTTTCTTAGGTATTAAACAGCAACATGTTCTTAGGCTAGAACAGGTGATGTACGTCAGCTGTAGCTCATACTTACTGGCCTGATGGATTGTTGTGAGATTGTGGCGAAGATTTGAAAAATGGGCTGTGCAAAAAGACTGGCGATTCTAACTGTGCATATTCTGAAATGTTTCATCTTACGGCCTTTTGCCTCCAACTGCGCCACTCATAAACTCCTGACATTGGTCACCCAACTTGCTTGTGCTTACTGTTCATTGTCTTTTCATGTCAGTTGGATAGTGAATGGACATAGACTTTTCATAAACACATTGAGTAATTCTTGACTGTCACTTTTTTAGTCCATGCCAGATATTTCTGTGATTAGAACCTAATAAACTGACATCTCAAAGAAAGGATTTCGGGCCAATGTGATCGGTTTGTCACTTTGAAAGAACTTTGTTGCCTTGTCCCTCCCCTGCCGTTCACACACACACACACACGTGCGCGCACACGTGCTCGCACACACGCACACGCACGCACACTTGCATGTGCACACTTGCTCACTCTTTTTAATATAAGTTTGAACAGAATTAAATAAAACTAATCACGGTGAATGAATATAAAAGAGTCTTCAAAGGAATTTCAAAGTACATAATGTTTAAAGCTATTATGATTTTTCTTCTGAATTGCTTGTGACAGTGTTCTGACGATGAGTGTTTCATACTTGGGAATCACAGGAGGGTTGACAACATTACTGTATAAGGAACTGTGTGTCTCATTGAAAACTCTCCTAATAAGGTGATGCCCCATTCAGGAGTCAGTGTGTGTCGGTAGTTAATGGTCCAGAACTGCATTTCCAATAGGAGCAAGCAATTTCCTAATTCCTTCATTGTGTTCCACCCCAGTGATTTAAAGATCTTCTATACTGAAGCTTTCATTATTCGTCACCCCTTTATGATCCTGGATAATGAGAGACGTTCAAAAACGTGCTGAAAGCCTCTTCATAAAACATGAAGTTCTCAAGTAAGTCATAAAATTTGCTTCAGTTTCTAGATCTAAAAGAATGCCACAGTTTCAATGCATATGAGCTGTTGACTTGATAGTTAGGAGTTTGTGATGTAAAAACCTCTTTCAAATGAAACAACAGTATATACTTTGAAACATATATAAATATACAAAACCATTGCTTCAAGAACACTGGTTCACCATATAATAAATTGCATCTGACAGTCTGCAGCATGGCCCTGATGACATGAGCTGATTTTCCAGCAGCTGAAATTGGAATAATTGAGTCTGTCCATCAAGGTGATAGGCTTGGCAAACAGTAAAGAATTGCTCACTTAAGGGACTTTACATAGCAATAAATTGTTTTGCATCCATAATGCGCCTGTTCTGTACACTTCATAGTCATTTATTACAACCTCTTTGAAGTGTGCTTACAGTGTGGCTTTATTTTCCCATTTGTTCCTCCATATGCACATTAAGTGTGCTGCAGAAAGATCATGGAATGATTCACATCATATGGAATCATTGCTAAATACAGTATATATAACAGTATATGCATTTTGTGTATTTTAAATATAAAAAGTTCTTAATAATTTTGTGGTTGGCACACTTGATCGAAAGCTTTGTTTTGAAATCAGCCTTAAGAATATTTCAGTCAGTGAGATTAATTGGAATTTTTCTACTTTTCAGGCATATGTTTTGTGAATTTGAACAAGAATTATACTGGGGATTTTTATCTCCCTGGTGTAAAATGACAGCTGTAACCTGCAGGTGGTGTACCTCATCTGAGATTGCATAACTTGTAACGTGCTTTGATTAAAGCCAAAAAAATCCCTACTTTTTATACAATATCTATGCTGATTTATTGACTTTTGTGATGATGTGGACAGTTAAATAACAGCCACCCTGTTGTGTTGTGCACCAGAGTATGTCTGCCTCGCAAGGATATTCTGACTTTTAGACAAATACCATAGGTCTGTATATGCATAACCATTTGTTACAAAGATTGCTATGATCTCTTTGAAGAAGTTACCATTCATATATTCAATTGCAACAATGGTTGAAGATTGCTGATAAAAGAGAATTGCTATTAAAGTATTTTGTCGTGCACTCATCGGGACAGATGCAAGAATTCTGTAATTCAAAGGCAGCACCACTTTATACTGCATGAGAAAAGGGTGCACCTTGGTTGCCATGTTGACTCTGACACTGGTCAAGGCATTGCCAAAAAGTCTACACTGGGAACCATTGTCTCATGTTTCTGTTTATTTTTTTTTAAAGTGACAAAGTCTGGGCATAATTCTTTTTTGATGAGGAAATATTTCTGCACATAAATATATGTAGCTTCTATTCAGTGTAAACAAGCCACATTGGTTGTTATTGTAATTAATAGTATTGTTAGTATTGTTCAGCAAGTGCTGATCAGACTGATGCTTGCTCCAATTCTGTAATTTGACAGCATTTGCTGAGTAATCCTGAATGAACAACCAATTTAAAATGATCAAAACTAAAGATTATCAAGAATGCTTGCTCCCATTATTAAATTTCAGTTGTTGTAAGACTCAACCTTTTGTGAGCCAAGGAAAATTTATGCTGATGTGCCAGGTCCAATTCAGAGAGGAAGTTTGGGCTGCAGTACGTGAGCTGATTGGGAGCTATTTTGGTGATATCTGTCCTTGCCGACGTTGAAATGATTGTTGTGTTGGTGCCAAAATGGAAACTTGTCAGATTACTTAGTTTAAGTATTCCTTCATGGACCCAAAATAATACTTATCTAAAACATGACATTTAGATAATTAGTCTACAAAAAATGAATTCAGAGTTGACAGATTAAACTGCATTTCCATTTCTAATTAAGATATTGTGCAAAGTAATTCCATATAGACAACCCAAGCTTTGGAGCATCAAATCTGAAGTCGTTTACAAATTGAAAGCAACTTGGTAGGTGTCTCTTCTGGAATGGATGCAGAAGAAAGTGAAAACGAAATGATATGGGAATAGTCATTTTTAAAAGAAAAAAATACTTATCAGATGAGAGCCTCATTTCAGTGAGGGCAATCATCAATGATGAAACACAACATCGAGTGGTCAATGCAGCCTTTTGCCATTTGAAAATAGATTGTTTAATGACCCAAGTCTTCAAACCTGCCTCCGAGTGCATGGTCCACTGGGCAACAGTGTTGCCAGCCCTCCTGTATTTGTCAGAGACATGGACAATGTAGGGCGGGTACCTCAAACCCCTAGAGATATATCACCAATAATGCCTGTGCAAATTCCTGCAAATCCAGTGGCAGAATAGACTCTGTTATATCGGTGTACAGGCCAACATACCCAGTATCAAAGCATTGGTTATGGTCACTCAGCAATATTAGGCATGCCATACCATCCATGAGCCTGACACAACATTCCCAAGGCAATCTCTGTGCTTTGAGCTGAGTCATGACACATGGCTACCAGGAGGAGAGAGGAAATGCTTTGAGGATGTCTTCAAAGCCTCCCTAAAAAAGGCAACATTGCCATTGACTCTTTGGAATCTCTTGCTCCAGACTGCCCAAACTAGAGAAGAAGCATCTGTGAAGGGGCTAATCATTTTGAGAACCTTTGTTAAGCCAAATTGGAGGCCAAACGGTGAATGGAGCCTAAAAAAATGAGAGCATTGCACCCAGTCACTTCTTTGAACACCTCTTCTCTGCCTGTGGCAGGATTTTCAGATCCAGCATTCCATGTTTGGTTCTTGTGGTATAAGGTGTGAGCTTCAGTAACATCATTTAGTTTAGAGTTCAGATTCTAAACTTGTGGCATATGGGTTTTAGTCTTTGTGCATGAAGAGATTTAATGATTAACTTATCAGTATTTCTGGAACCATGATGTTTTGAAATTAGTCTGAGAGAAAGAGTTCCTGAAGTGTTAATGGAAACTTGTTTCTATTGAGAGTTTCATGAACAGACGGAATCAACACTGGAAAGCATTAGAGAAACAAGGTGTCGAGCTGGATGAACGCAGCATCAGAGGAGCAGGAAAGCTGATGTTTCGGGCCTGGACCCTTCTTCAGAAATCACTATCACTGAAAAGCATTAGCCTGTATTCTGTTGGGAGGATCAGGAATTGTTGTTTGTTTTCACTTTGGGGAAACCCTGTTAAAGGTTTAACATATGAATTAGGTTCTCTTGGAGAAAGAAGTTGAGTCAGAAAAATTAGGAAAATGTAAAGGTTTTAGTTTGAAAGTTCCATGCCAGAAGTATTTGGTTAGAATGCTTAAGCATTTATTTGAAGCTGAGGAAATCTAAACTTAGCTTTGTGAATATTCTAGGAAGAGCCTGTCAGTTTCTCAATTTTAGGAATTGAAAGCAACAGTTAAGTTAAATCTATAGGTAATATAGAAAAGGGAAATCTCTGTTGCTGAAGCACTGTAAAGGGATGATGTTGGTATGATTGGAATATTATAATTTGACATTTTTCAAGTACCATAATAACCATTATGTACCATCAAGTACCAACAACCATAATATGTAAATAGCTTGGTAAATTCTTCCTTGCCTTTTCTTTTTGCATAATAAACTTCTGTTTTATTATTAAAGCCTAAATCTGCTGTATCATAGACTTGTGCTTCCATGAAAGACCATCTTGTTAAGTTCATAAAAAGAACAAAATGATCACTCAAGCCAGACTTTAGTCTGGAATCTGATTTGTCCGGTTGTAACAACAGCTGGGAACATCACATTCTTCTGCACCCATAATCCCAGAGTTGAAGAAGGTTGTTCTTCATCCTGAGAGACCGCTTTGGAATGCATGCGCTTCACTCAAGTGTCTTTTCATTTAGAGGACTTCAGTAAATGCTGAAAAGTACCCTGGCATAATTCAATGACTTCAGATGAGAAAAAAATCAGGAAATATTAAGGAGCAAATTATGCTTGAATCTGTACTGAAAAGAATGCTGGATATCACAACGGGTCAGGCAGTGTTCATGAAGAGCTAGCAAGCTAACGTTTTGCATCTGGATAAAGTTTCTGATCAATTTTGGTTTTTATCGATTTGGAATTAACAAACAGTAGGACATAGAACATAGAACAGTACAGCACAGTACAGGCCCTTTGGCCCACGATGTTGTGCTGAACTTTTACCCTAATCCTAAGGTCTATCTAACCTCCACCCCTACCTTACACTATCATCCATATTCCTATCTAATAGACGCTTAAATGCCCCCAATGAGGCCGACTCCACTACCCTCTCCAGTAATGCATCCCACGCCCCTACCACTCTCTGAGTAAAGAAACTACCTCTGACGTCTCCCCTATATCTACCTCCACTCACTTTAAAACCATGCCCCCTCGTAATAGCTACCTCCACCCTAGGAAAAAGTCTGTGGCTGTCTACTCTATCTGTACCTCTGATCATTTTGTACACCTCTATCAAGTCACCTCTCATCCATCATCGTTCGAAAGAAAAAAGCCCTAGCTCTCTCAACCTTTCCTCGTAAGACCTTCCCTCCATTCCAGGCAATATCCTGGTAAATCTCCTCTGCACCTTTTCCAACACTTCCTGTAATGAGGCGACCAGAACTGGACACAATACTCCAGATGTGGGTGAACCAGGCTTTTGTATAGCTGGAGCATAACTTCACGGCTCTTGAACTCAATCCCTCTATTAATGATAGCTAACACACCATACGCCTTCTTAACAACTCTATCCACCTGGGTGGCAGCTTTCAGGGAACTGTGGACATGAACCCCAAGATCCCTCTGTTCCCTCACACTGCCAAGAATCTTTCCGTTAACCCTGTATTCTGCTTTCAAGTTTGTCCTTCCAAAGTGAATCACCTCACACTTTTCAGGGTTAAACTCCATCTAACACTTGTCAGTCCACCTCTGCATCCTATCAATGTCCCTTTGTAACCTAGAACAGCCCTCCGCACTGTCCACAACGCGACCCACCTTCGTATCGTCCGCAAACTTACTAATCCACCCTTCCACTCCTTCATCCAAATCATTTACAAAAATCACAAATAGAAGAGGACCCAGAACAGATCCTTGTGGTACACCACTCGTAACTGAGCACCATGTTGAATATTTTCTGTCCACTACCACCTTTTGTCTTCTAAGGGTCAGCCAATTCTGAATCCAATCTGCCACATTTCCCTCTATCCCATGCCTCCTTACCTTCTGCATGAGCCTACCATGGGGAACCTTATCAAACGCCTCACTTAAATCCATGTATACCACATCTACTGCTCTACCGTTATCCATGTGTTTGGTCACCTCTTCAAAGAATTCAGTAAGGTTTGTGAGGCATGATCTACCCCTCACAAATCCATGCTGACTATCACGAATGAAATTGTGCCTTTCCAAGTGATCATAAATCCTATCTCTCAGAGCCCTTTCCAATAATTTGCCCACCACTGACGTAAGACTAACTGGCCTGTAATTTCCAGGGTTATCCCTATTCCCTTTTTTGAACAAGGGAATGACGTTTGCCTCTCTCCAATCTTCCGGCACTATACCCGTGGACAGTGAGGACGAAAAGATCATCGCCAAAGGCGCTGCGATCTCTTCCCTTGCTTCCCATAGAATCCTTGGATGAATCCCATCAGACCCAGGGCACTTATCTATCTTCAAGTTCCTCAAAATTCCTAGTACATCTTCCTTACTAACATAGACCTCCTCTAGCCTACCAGCCTGTTTCACATTGTCCTCCTCTACAACTAGGTCCCTCTCAGTTGTGAATACCGAAGAAAATTATTCATTAAGGACCTCTCCTATCTCTTTAGGCTCCCTGCACAAATTCCCTTTACAATCCTTGATCGGCCCTACGCTTTCTCTGGTCATTCTCTTATTCCTCACATATGTGTAAAAAGCCTTGGAGTTTTCCTTGATCCTATCTGCCAAGGTTTTCTCATGTCCCTTTATAGCTCTCCTAAGCCCTTTCTTCAGCTCCTTCCTGGAAAGCTTGTATCCCTCTAGAGCCTTTTCCGTTCCTTGTTTCCTAAACCTTACATAAGCATCCTTCTTCCTCTTAACTAGTTGTTCGACCTCTCTTGAGAACCAAGGCTCCCTCACTCGACCGCATCTTCCCTGCCTGCTAGGGACAAACATGCAGTATGCATTCCTTAAACAATCTCCTCATTTCAATATTGCTCTTCCCTGACAGCATCTATTCCCATTTTATGTTACCCAGTTCTTGCCTAACAGAATTGTAATTACCCTTCCCCCAATTATAAACCTTACCCTGCTGTATGTACCTATCCTTTTCCATGGCTATTGTAAAAGTAACAGAGTTATGATCGCTACCGCCAAAATGCTCTCCTACCAACAGGTCTAACATTGGCCTGGTTCATTGCCAAGCACCAAATCCAAAGTGGCCTTTCCTCATGTTGGTCTATCTACATACTGTGTCAGGAATCCTTCCTGAATGCACTGGACAAAATCTGCTCCATCTAAACTATTACAACTAAAATGTTTCCAATCAATATTTGGAAAGTTGAAGTCACCCATGACTACAACCCTGTGACTTCTGCACCTTTCCAGTATCTGCCTCCCAATCCGCTCCTTCACTTCTCTGCAAATATTAGGAGGTCTCTAAAAAACCCCTAACAAAGTGACTGCTCCTTTCTTGTTCTGGACCTCAACCCAAACTGACTCTGTAGACATATCATTCTCGAACTGCCTTTCAGTAGCTGCTATACTCGCCCTGACTAGCAATGCCACTCCCCCGCCTCTTTTTCCACCCTCCCTGTTTCTTTGAAAGCATCTAAATCCCGGAACTTCCAACAACCGTCCCTGTCCCTGAGTTACCCAAGTTTCTTTAATGGCCACAACATCATAGTTCCAAGTACTGACCCATGCTCTAAGTTCATCCGCCTTATTTCTGATATTTCTCGCATTGAAGTATACACACCTCAAACCATCTCGGTATCCACAATTATGCTCCATTGACCGCATTTCTTTATTAACAACCTCATTCCCTGTTGTGTCTGTTGGAAGGCTGAATACCTCATCCTCTGAATTACAAATCCGGTTCCCTGCCCCCTGCAATCTAGGTTAAACCATCCCATATAGCTCGAGCAAACCTCCCTCCCAGGATATTTGTGCCTTTCCGGTTCAGATGCAACCTGTCCTTACTGTACAGTTCCCACCTTCCCCAGAATGTGCTCCAATTATCCACATAATAGAAGCTCTCCCTCCTACACCAGCCCTGTAGCCACGTGTTTAGTTGCACTCTCTCCCTATTTCTTACCTCGTTATCACGTGGCACTGGTAGTAATCCAGAGATAACTACCCTGTTTGTCTTGGACTTCAGCTTCCAACCTAACTCCCTATACTCGTTTTTCACGTTCGCAGTCCTTTTCCTACCTATGTCATTGGTACCGATGTGTACCATGACTGCTGGTTGCTCACCCTCCCCCTTAAGGATCTTGAAGACACGATCTGAGACATCACGGACCCTGTCACCCGAGAGGCAACATACCATCCTTTCATCTCGTTCACGTCCACAGAACCGCCTGTCTGTGCCTCTTACTATTGAATCCCCCACTACAATTGCTCTCCTATTCTCCCCCCTTCCCTTCTGTGCCACAGGGCCAGGCTCAGTGCCAGAGACCTGTCTGCTATGGCCTTCCCCTGGTAGGTCGTCCCCTACAACAGTATCCAAAACAGTATACTTATTATTGAGGGGAACGGCCACAGGGGATCCCTGCACTGTCTGCCTATTCCCTTTCCCCTTCCTGACAGTCACCCAGCTACCTTTTTCCTGTACCTTGGGTGTGACCACCTCCTTATAACTCCTCTCTATCACCCCCTCAGCCTTCCCAATGATCCAGAGTTCATCCAGCTCCAGTTCCAGTTCCCTAACGCGGTTTTTGAGAAGCTGGAGTTGTGTGCACTTCTCGCAGGTGAAGTCAGAGGGGACATCAGCAGTGACCCTTACCTCCCACATCCTGTAGTAGATTCAGTAAATGTTAGAAAAATGTAAATGTTATTGTTTTGGCCTGCAGTTAAAGTATAATAGTTTTTGACAGACTAATATTCCAACATTGAGATGTGCATGGGCCTTCATTAACATTATACTTATGCCTCAGACGGGAAAAATTAAGTTCATTTCTTCTTCCGATAATATCTAGGTATTTGCATCCAAAGGAATGTTTTGTTTACAGCTACTTTCTGTAGGAAATTCATTTATTTAAAAATTCAGCATTAATTATTTTCATTCTGCATGGTCTTAATGTTGGACATGAATGGGCATACTAATATTTTCACTGATAACAATGTATATTAGAAAATTGGCCACCTTGGCCTTACTGGAGGAAAGGGGGATAATTACCTAATTACGCAGATTGTGTAAGACAGAGAATTTCTGGAAAGAAAAGACTGACTGATTTAGAAGTATATTTGTAATTGTTGTTAATTTATTCTCCAGTGTATTTGCATACATTATACAAGTCAGGATATAGCTAATTATCTAGCAGTCTCACTGTGCTACACATGTCTCCACCCATGGTAAAAGACCTGATCTTCCTCTTCATATTTTATAGCCAGATTATTTGTTTGTACTGGTTGAGTTTCCTTTTCCATGCCACTCATAATACAACCTGATATATGTGGCATATGTACAGCACTTTCTGCCCTTCAGGTGATCACTTCTGTTATGAACTGGCACTGAAGTAGCATTCCGGTAACTGCAGCGCATATTTCATGACCATTGGCCAGGCATGACCTCTAAGTGGTCTGTTAAATAATGATTTTCATTAGTTCTTATTTGGTCCCTTTTTAGCTTTGAATGTTTCAATTTGAAAATGGCTAGCAGTATAATGTTATGTTTGAAATACAGATACAGAGGATAAAATAGCATTTAAAGGTGAAAATAAGATCCATCTCTAATATTTTTGTAGCCCTGGCTTGCGTACTTGCAAATACTTATTCCAGAGTTAATGGGTTGTAAACTTGAAGTCAGGTTCAGCAATACCTCCCCCTCTGTCCCGTTTGAGAAGCAATGGCTGCTTCAAGTCGTTTCTCTCATGGGACGCAGATTATTCTCTTCAGATCTCTGAAACAATACAATTGTGCTAGACTTTTATATAGTCCAAAACCTTAAAACTGGCTGCTACCCAAAGCTGTTGAGTCATGCTTTGTTGTTAGGTATTGTGTTAGCACAAATAATTAACTTTTTTAACCGTCTCAATGATTAACTTACACTGCTTTCATTCTATCAGATTTCAAGTGAGATAGGAAGAATTATTGACACCTCTAAGGAAACTATGACCAACATTTGAAATATTTGTTGAATTTTAAAAGGTCTTTTGTGATTCTTCTTGAGGTAAGTACAGTCTGGTTCCAAAAGCAGCAAAATCTACTGATGTTTCTGACTCTAAATGTTGAGAACTTCAGGCATCTTAGTTGGAAAGCGCACTATAATTGGGGTTAGCTGGAAATGGGAGAGGGAGTGAAGAGATTACAGAATAAGAAAGAGAGAAGCGGGAAGGATTTCAACAAAACTCCAGTGCATAAAACATAGTACACACAGTGCAGACTGTTGCCAAAGTTTTGAAGCTTAGTTATAGCCCTTTGTTAGAATAATGCAAAATTATATTGATTACACAGTGAAGCAGAAAGAAGTGCAAACCTATGTCAAGTCATGTAGTATCTTACAGGAAAGCAATGAATATGTGGACTGCACTTCCAGGTAAATTTTAAAGTTTTCCCATCTCTGTATTGTGATGCAACGCGAGCAAAACAGCTCAGTTTTTGAACTGCAGCTATCCAGTACGTTGTAAGAAATTCTTGTTTTACGAATGCACATGTAAATACTAACATTAATTCCGTCATACAAATAACACAGTATCTGAATGTCAGTACTCTCGAGTCTGAGTTATGAAATGCACTTATTACAGTATGGTCTTTGGCTTCTCAAAATCCGTTACATTATTACTGAAACCTTTTGCAAAGAGTGATTATGTTCTTCCTTTTTTTGTGCCAGTACTTTAACCATGTGTCCCTCCTGACATTTTTGCATAATATAGTTGATAAAAATTTAATGTAAATCACACTGCCAAGTGACAACACAAAATCAAAATTGAATCCTTTTCCTCAGAGGGGCTACATACCTGTAGGTTTTTATTGTGTCTATTATTTCTATCTGTCACTTTGGCTTTGTGTTAAATCAACATGTAAGCTTGGACAGTGATGTGTTAATAATGTTAATAATGTGATGTGTTAATAATGTGTTAACAAAACAGATGTAGTCTCACCAAAGCCCTGTGTAAATGCAGCAAAACAGCCCTGCTGCTGTACTTGAATCCTGTTCCTACGAAAGCCAACATACCATTTGCCCTCTTCACCTGCTGCATTGCATGCTTTTAGTGACTGGCATAAAAAAAATACGCAGATCACATTATACCTTCCCTTTCTCAAACTACTGCCATTCAGATGATAACATGTCTTCCTGTTTTTCTACCTAAGTGAATAACCTCAAATTTATTCACATTATACTTGCAGTGCCCTGCGTTTGCCTACTCATTCAACTTGTCCGAATTCACAGTGAAGCATCTCTGCATCATCCTCATAGCTCACCCTCCCACCCACCTTTGTGTCATCTGCAAACTTGGGGATATTACATTTAGATCCCTTATCCAAATCAGTAAGAAAGCAATAGTCTAATCCTAAACATCATAATCGGCATTTCATTCAGGTTTCAGGCCAGCTGCTGGAAAAAGGGAACAAAAATATGACACCACTACTGACGTTAAAGAGATAAGGAAAAAAGATGCAACAACTGAGAACTCTGAGCCAGTTTGTGCTTCTGCTTCTTCTGTGCTGTATGGCTCTATGACTCTATGAATAGGCTTTCTGTTTTGCACATCAAGGGAGGTAAAATTTATCAGTGTTGCCACACATTGACTGATTCTATTGACCAAATCACACCCCAACTTAAGGCCCTTGGGGTTTCCCCTGAATTAATGCAGCATCCTTATGAGATTTCTTCAAAAGCAAAATAGCCAAACCGCATTCACTTCATGGACTATGAAATGAATCTTTCTTTTACTCAGAATTCTTTACTTGCCGTCACATTTACAGCAATTTACTCTCACTTTAACATAGTTTACAGTTTTCTGTAGTTTCTGCTAAACATGCTAGTCACATTTAAAATGCATTCCCAGATTCCTGGAGCTTATTATTTTCCTTCTTTTGTATATATCTCCATGCCACACACTATTGTTATTGTAAAAATGAGCAGAAGATCAGTCTCTGAGCTTCTATAACACAGCAGTAGAGAAGTATAGTAGAGTAGCAATGATTTTTCTCTGCTCCCTAGAGGGGAACATCAAACTTAGCCTGATGCCTCCAATATAAGCTTATTTCAATACTTGTCATGGAGATCAATTGTAAACACAAACCTGGCTTTGATTGCTCTATAGTATAGCATCTGAGAACAGAAGGGCAATTTTTCTTCAGATTGCCTTGCACTGTGGCCTATTTTGTAACATGCACACATGCATTGCATTATTTCATTCTTAGTAAGCCTGGGAATATCACCATTGATAAATCAATGCCCACATGTGAAGAGTATGATTTGAAAGGTTAAGTGAAAATGAGCACCATTTTCTGATTAAACCTTGTCATCATTGATGAAAGTTAATCAGCAAGTAGACATACTGAAATGAGAACATAATTGGGTAACTGTATAACAAATGCATAAGGTATGTAAATATAGGTGCAGAAAAAAAAATTATGTACTATTATTAGAGCCTTGCATGGCCTTACTGTGCTTATTGAAAATTCATCTAAAGAGGGGGTAATAAACTGCAGTGCTTCTAACAAGAAATTCAGTTCTGCAAAATGTGTGGGTGATTTTCCATAAGGGAAACCTATATCATGTTTCTAACTGTCAAATTAGAAGTTGTTTCTAAAGACCGACAAATAACTCGGAAGAAAAGACATCTGGAGTTAAATTGTACATTCTCTGTATTTTTGAATTAGCCATCATAATAAATGTGGCCTTTATTCTGTCTACAAGGAAGTCCAACTCGAAAGATAAGCAATTCCATTAATCTAACATTTAAAATGAAGTGAAAAACCAAGAATAATTTTGTTGGACACAAACTCTAAAGCATGAACTTAAGACCAGTTATGCTACGTTAGGCTGTCAGATGTCACTTCAATATCCAGGTGAACATTTTTTAGTGTAAACCCAACTTCACAGATTTTGTTTGATAAATTGCAGAGCTAACTAGCTGTGTAAAAACATTCATAATTTCTCTCATCTATTCCACAATCTATAGTGTACTCTGTAGAACGTATTCCAGTTTTAAATGAACCACCATTGAAGCTTTATGGGGCTATTTGAACAATCTGAACAGCTCCCTGCCTCTACAGTTGTTTCCCTGCATACGAGCACAGCTTTTATTATATTTAACATTTTAGATTATAGCACGATAATTGCCATTTGTGAAGAGTAGCATTTTCAGACGTAATGATGTAATTAAAGATATTATTTCCTTCTGTATATTTTCTCAAATTGTTCTATTTCCTTTTATCCACTACGTGATGTTTTTAAGAGGTGGCTGGTTGAGGGCTGTTAGCAGCATTCTATAACAAGATGCTTGACAATGTTGAGAAGTATTTCAGGTTGACTTCTCCTTTGCCACATTGAAAAAGTGACACTCTTTCCTTGGAGTTCTTCTGTGGATTGCTGATTGGTATAATCGCAGCTTCCAACATTGCATCCTTGTAGCCCTTGAAATTTATATGATTATTATACAATAGCACTGAAAAGAATGTACTCTTTTATGCACCTATCCATTAAAGTTAACCAATGTGGGTCACTTCGGATATAATTAGACTGTGTTCATGACTGGCTGTGAACTGCTCTGTATTTCTAAATGTATGCCATTTATTATGAATATTGTTTTAAACTGGAATTATAATCCAAAAATAGAAATGCAATTGAATTAGGAAACATTCTGTCAGTGGTCATGCAAAGTAATAGCATGCTGGAAGCAAGTTTCATACCACACAGTTCTGCTACTTCCAGCTAAGTGTATTTATTTCTAACTATAAGTCTAGGTTATTGTATTTCAGGAGAACAGATACGGTATAATTGTGGATGTTTGCATTTATTCCAATGTAACTGTGATGTTTCAGATGTTGACTGTAGCTTGTCTTTGCCTTTGTTTTGTCCACAAAACTGTTATGCAGCTACCTAATTGAGTTGTTGCTGACCTGGAACTTAAGCCCAGTTCTCTTATCTCAAAGTCTTTTTTTAAATTTATTCACGGGATGAGGGCATCGCTGGCAATGCCAGCATTTATTGCCCATCCCTAATTGCCCAGAGGGCAGTTAAGAGTCAACCACATTGCTGTGGGTCTAGCGTCACATGTAGGCCAGACCAGGTAAGGATGGTAGTTTCGTCCCCTGAAGGACATTAGTGAATCAGATGTTTTTTTCCGACAATTGGCAATGAATTCGTGGTCAACATTAGACTCTTAATTCCAGATATTTATTGAATTCTAGTTCTACCATCTGCCATGGCTGGATTCAAATCTGGATCCCCAGAACATTACCTGGATCTCTGGATTAACAGTCCAGCGATAATACAACTAGGCCATTGCCTTCCCAGGCCAAGGACAGGAGAAATCTATATTATGTCACAAACATGAATATGTTGTGCATGTTTTAAACAATACCAATAGGGAGTGATTCAAAATGGCAATTCTTATTAATGGAGAGATTCAATTGACAGTACTAAATTACCTAGGCTTTACTTTTGTTAGCATATGTTGGATCTGTACCAGGGAACAAATTGTGACTAACCTACGTTGTATCTAGCAACATAAATATATTGTGATATTGTTGATACTCTATCAAGTAGCAGCAGTATTGGCAATAGAGTTACGTTGAGGTCTTATTAACAGTGTTTGTAAGCCTCATAAGTCTACTTTATTTACTTTCAGTTATTTTTTATATTGATTTCATCATTAGGAAGAAGAGGTAAGTTGTAATAGATTTCTTGTGACGGAGAAAGGGCTAAAGACTGATATTTAAAAATGGATCATTAAAAAAATTCAACAGTAAGCTCAGTATAATGAGACATGAATTTATTTTGACAGTATAGTAATCAGAATTCAAAATTCAGGCATTTTGAATTCTTTTGCAGAAGCATTAACGTTATCATGGTTCTGCTGTTGCTTAGACATATAATTAGATAATATGGTGAAAATTCTTGCTAAATTATTTAAGGAACATAAAATTTTGAACATGAATTTCATTAGTTATGTATGACACTGTGGTTTGTTTTATTTGCATAAGTATTGTTAAACAGAAAATATCTTAAGTGAGGAAATTGAGGTCAGTTGTTAGATTTCCCTGTGTTGCTACAATGTATGTGTACAAACATCTTCCTGCAGAGTGTGAGTTGGATCTTTGTAAGTGTTTCTCATGATTCTATACAGTCAGAGCATTAATAACAATGGTCTGTGAGTGTTGGTGTAATTTTATTATACGCTATTGATAGTGACCCTTTTTGTCATTTAATGCTCTGTTCAGCAGTTATAGTTTGAACTTGATTAGGGCAAGAATTGCCTGTATTTCCTGCCATTATTCCATTGAATCCTGAAAATTAGATGAAGATTAAAGGAAAACTGCATGATAATTGTATCATTGCACTGTGTCATCAATGCAAATGCTACAGTTTGCAGGTAGCAGTTTAGTCCAATCTGCAGCACTGTAATCTCCAACATGGGAATGGCAAGGAGGCAGGTTCCAAATTCACTTCAACCGGAAAGGCAAACAAACCCGGTTATGTCGGCATCCGTCTGATCCACACCAGCCACTCAACCAAGTGAGTGTATTGGTCCCCCACGGAATCTGACTAGAGCGTGCTCTTGTACAAACATAAAGAAATTGGAACCTTTGCCTTATATCATGGAGCATACGTGGAATCTCTTCTACTCTTAACCAGCTGCCATTGGAGAATTATGGATGGAGTCTCAAATTGATGCTCAAGTTGACATTATGAATGATCCTTCCTTGTGTATCAAACACTGAAGTGGGCCTTGAATCCTGAGTTTCTGGCTGCTAGGGGGTAGGGTTGTTTCCTACGGCTCCACAAGACCACCTTGTACCAGTAATGGCATACTGTAATGTGTACGTACCTTTATATCAAAGTTCTAGCAGAAGAAAAGGCTACTCCAGCCTTTGTAGCTGTGATGAAATTTGGTCCCTTGTGGTATGACTGTAGAGTATTTTTTTACAAGTTTGTCCCAGACATTGTAAAACTACCCAGTACCATTTCAATGAAATTATCAAACTTAATGCTGATCACCTTCTGTTGCAAATGTCCAATACTCTGATAAAAGTTTTTGTTTGTTCATGCAATGTGGATTTTGGTGCCAAAGCCAGTGTTTATTGCACGTTGTAAATTGTCCTTGGGAAGGTTATGGTGAACCACCTTTTTGAATATATCTATAGGTTTGTCAAGAAGGAACTTCCAGGATTTTGATCCCATGATTATTAAAGAATGGTAACATAGTTTGAATTCAGGTCAGTGTGCAATTTGGAGGGGAACTTCCAACTTCCAATGTATCTGTATCCAACCTCCTTCTCAATGGCGACGATTCTGCAGTTGGAAGGTGCTTTCAAATACCACTTTGTATCTTTTAGATGCTACATGTGCTCCATTTGTTGGGGGGAATGAATATTGGATAGGGAGCTATAAAGCTAAGATGTAGGCAGATTGAGTGGAAATTGATCGGATTTGATGTGTCACGACTTTTTGTAGACAAGACATATCTGGTCTAATTTCCACATTATTGAATAAATACCATGACTGTACCAGATCAGCTTAGCTAATGTATGGTTAGTTCTGGAACACAGGTCTTCAGTGCTACTGCCAGGATGCTGTCTGATACTTTAGCCATTTCTTCATATCAAATTGGGTGAAAACCAACATCTATGATGCTGGAGACTTAAGGAGGAATCTAAATTGGATCATCCATTCAACATTTCTAACTAGAAAGAGTTACAGGTACTTAGACATTCCTTGGGTGTTTGGGACCCCCATCATTGAGGTTGAGGCTATGTGTGTAGTCTCCTCTTCTGGTGAGTTGTTTAATTGTCTGCCAGCATTCTTCATTGGATGTGGCAGGACTACAGAATATTGACCTGATCAATTGAATGTGGGATTGTTTAGCTCTGTCTTGCATGCAGTTTTAGCTATTTAACATGATTGTATCCCTGTGTTTTTGCTTCACTAGGTTAGCACCTCAATTTTAAGGATGCATGGTGGGCTCCTGGCAGCCTCTCCTGTGCTGCTTAGAACCAGAGGTAATCACTGCCACGATGGTAATGATGTAGTAAGGGAAATGCCAGACCATAAACTTCTAGCTTGTGGTGGATTCTGCTCTTGCTGATGGTCCATCGTGTCCTGGATGCCCCTGTTTGAGCTGCTAGTTCAGTTATGAATGCAGCCCATTTAACGTAACATCATATAACACAACAGAACATGTTCGGGTAAAGGTCAGAGGAGATGGGTCAACTTTCTGAACCGGAAATCAGGATTGCATTCACAGCAAAAATGAAAATAAATGCAGCAAGATATTCAAGGAGCTGCAACAATTCATAGTAACTTACAGAATGTCTCATCTACATGGATAATGAGCTCAGAAGTGCCTTATGTGAAAGACTGTTCACCCAAGCCAAGGCAGATATGATGCCATCTCATGTTTGTCAACAGTCTTTACATCCAGCTGGGAAAATTCCACCCTAAGATCTGCACAAAACTAATTGGCCCTTTTTCATTGGTGCATTGCTAACTTTATAGCTTAACCAGAAGGGAGTATTGATTTGTGTCTAGTAAGCAAGTGAAAATAATAGAGATCACATGAGTGAAGGTGGTCCTCTGTATAGTCTTAGCACGGTCAGGATGGAATTTTATCTGGCTTGCAAAGGGCTTGGGAGCAGTATTTTCTTTTAAACCGATAAAAGACAGAAACTTTGGAGTTTATTGAGCTCAAAAATCAAGACTAACCCCATGGAATCTGTCATCAACTGATACTCTCTCAGTCCTGTTGGGTGGGTTGGGTGGACATAAAAGAACCTATCGTATTATTTTGGAAATGAAGAGGAATGTTATCACTGGCATCTGGCCAATAGTTACCACTCAATCAACAGCACAAAGTATTTTCACATCACTGATTGTTGGACCTTCCTGTGTCAAAATTAGCTGCTGCTTATTTTACCTTATTACAGTGACTGCACTTCAGAAATTCCTAATTCCTAATTTGTGGTCATAGACATTTAAACATCCTTGGCTGTGAAAGGCACTATATAAATCCAAACCTTTTTTTATCTGTTCTATAGATAATGATTTATTTGTAGAAAGTGAAAGATTTCTTCAATTCACTGAATCCTTTTTTTACTTGGCACAGCTGAAAACAAATCTATGTGTTGTGGAATGAATATTTCAATATTAATGAGCAAGAACAAATTGTTTGCACAATTGTGACCATGTGACACCATGTGACAGACATGGTCCGTGTGTTCTGGTTGTGATGGGCAGCTGTTTCAAGGAGCAGTACCTATAGTTACAGAGATAGTAGGAACTGCAGATGCTGGAGAATCTGAGATAACAAGGTGTAGAGCTGGATGAACGCAGCAGTCCAAGCAGCATCAGAGGAGCGGGAAGGCTGCGATAGGGTTTCTCAGCCTTCCTGCTCCTCTGATGCTGCTTGGACTGCTGTGTTCATCCAGCTCTACACCTTGTTATCTCAGTACCTACAGTTACTTTGCTTGTTGTCCAGCTAAAGGAACGCTAATATTTACCTTGTTCTATTTGCACGTAGTACTTTTTTTTCTGACATTTTGACCTTTTGCAAACTCATCCATTTGTATTGTACATATGTTTCTTAAACATTTGCATATAAAAGATTCATTTCAGAAAATTGCAGGATATTAATATGTACTATTCAGCTAATCGGAATGGCCTGCTATCCTTCCTGATAACTATCTGTCTGTAATTGCATAGGGTGAAATGGACATCTTTTACTTCTTGTCCACTTATGCTGCTCAGTCTTTAGGTTCAGCAGGGAAGGCAACTCACAGATCCACAGGTACAAATTGACCTTTCTTTTCTCCCAAGTCATGGGCAGCAACGCCCAGATGATTCATCTTTCACCTGGAAACTTCCTGAAGAAATTTGACGAGACATTGTGGAATTCTTGCCTTATGAGATTGTCACAATAGTATATTGTCTTTGGATCTGAGCATATACCCACCAACACTTTTGAAGTGTTGTTATTGTGTGTGTTTTGAGCAATATGTAAAGATCGTCCATTGTCATCTTTCAGTAATTGAGAGAATAGCATGTAGCAGCTTGAATGTTACTCAACGTTTGTTTGCACTGGTAAAATTGTCACATTTGTAAAGTCTTCAGAAAATATGACAATTCAGCAAATATCTGCCACCAATAAATGCAACAGCAGATTTGAGCTGATGCAGAATATTCTCATTAACATCTATGCTGTGAGGCCACCTATATATTTCATTGTTTTTGAGTCATAGTTCTGAAATTGCTCATTTGCAATCTCTTGAATAATTGATTATTTGACCTTGAACAAAAACAAAGTTGCTGGGAAAGCTCAGCAGGTCTGGCACTATCTTTGAAGAACAAATCAGAGTTAACGTTTCTGGCCTGGTGACCCTTCCTCAGAATTTGGTCACCAGACCCGAAATGTTAATTCTGTTTTTTCCTTCACAGATGCTGCCAAACCTGCTGAGCTTTTCCAACAACTTTGTTTTTGTTCCTGAGTTTCAGCATCCGCAGTTCTTTCGGTTTTGATTACTTGACCTTTACTTTTTGGGATTTCCTTTTCAAACTTCGGACCAAAGATCTCTGTAATTTTGGTGAGAGAGAATAGTTTTTCAAACTTCCACCTCCAAATTCAGTTGTTTTCTATGGAAAACACAGCAAGATCTTTTCATTCTTTTTACTGTTTGGTGTTACTCTATCAGTAATGAATACTAATTCAACATACAATATGCAAATACATTTATATTCTGGATGTGAATTCAGTTTCAAAAATACATGTGGTAATAACTTGCACATGTTACGTTCATTTCCCACTTAGTACGTGCAAGTTGACAACCATCTTTGCCAATTCAACTCCATAATAATCCATTGACTATGGAGATGGCTTGTGAATATGAAAGGCGGAAACTGATCTGTAGCAATGATTTGAGTACAGTAGTTGCAAGAGCAAGTCAGATGCCAGGATTTGTGCAGCAAGTAACTCATCTTCTGACTACAGAAAGCCATCGGCACAGTACAAATCAGGGATACAAGACTCTCCACTTGGCTGGATGGGTGCTGTTCCAAAATCATTCAAGAAGCTCACCGTGATCCAGAACTAAGCTGGATTGGCACACCATCCATCACCTTAATCCGCACTACTTTGATCACTAGCTCCCCAGCGGCAGCATTGTATAATGTATACAAAATACACCGCAGCAACTGACCAAGATTTCATTACCAACACTGAAAAAGATGAAGGCAATAGGTATTTGGGAGCACCAGCTGTAAAAGACCCTCTAAGCTCAAACACACCATTCTGACTTGCAACTATATTGATGGTTCTTCACTATTGTTGGTTTGGATACTTGGAACTCCCTTCCCACACCTACACCAGATGAACTGCAGTTCAAGAAAGCAGCTCATCTTCTCAGATGCAATTAGGATAGGCAAATGCTGGCCTTGGCTTTGATACATCCCTTGACTGATTGAAAATTCTCAGCTTGGTGTTGAAAGAAGACATACAACAGTTTGGAGTTAACCTTGGCAAGGAAGTGGTCATCCAGATGGCTGTCGAGTGATTGTGAATTGTGTGTGTGTTTGAATTTTGGGCAAAATCAGAGTTGGGCTTGTTGAAATTTTTTCAATATTATACAGCTTGCAGGTATTACTGCGTTGCCTTGTACTTGAAGAATGCCAAAAACAACCAAATATAAAGGGCTTTTACACACACAGGTCCCAACAATAATCAGGGAGAAGAGTGGAGAAAATTAGAAGGTTGCAAAAATCTCCAGGACCCTTTTTAAACACAACTTCAAAGAGAATTCAATTAGAAAAATCAAATGTAACTTTAAACTGCTTGTAATTTTCTGGGAGCATATAAACAGAAGGTAAAATTATGTGCAACACTGAACTTTAGGAAAAAGAAGTTCCTCAATTTTATATCAGCAGTTAATTTTAATTCAGTGTGTAAAACAGATTTTAGAACAATGTTTCAATTCTGCTGCATTTTTGGTCAATTAAACATCAAAACATTAACAATATATGAAAGTTCCCAAGATGTGGAACTGCAGTTTTAGTAGGCAAGTACTAAGGCACGAGGCAATTCATTGCCAAAATGACAATGGAACAGATGGCATTTAGTAAAACAAAACTTGAAACATTTATTTAGACAATTTAAAATCTATGACTATGAGCAACTTAATATGAGCAGGAGCAGAGTTAACCAGAAGATTTCAGCCTCTTATTGAAATTCTGCATGAATATTAACTGTTATTGAAATTCTGCATGAATATTAACTGGAACACCTGTATTTTTTAATTAGAAAAAGGCAGACAGCATTTTGGCAGTTGCTTTTGAGATACATCAAAACTTAATATCTAAAGAGATTATTATATTGTAGTGATGACTGAAATTTCTTAGTTGTGAAGGTGTTCAATTTAGATGAGGATGTGAGAAGGATTATTGTATGCCCAATAAAGAAATGGCTGGAAATGAGAAAGAAATTTTTACTTAGCAGTCTATGATGTAGCTGTAAGCAAGAAAACTGCAACTGGAAAGCAAGATGGAGCAATATGTCAGGATTATGGTTGTATTTGATCAGAAGCCTTCTTCATGTCTTATGACCTACTTAGCTATAAAGATTTATGTGCCTGTATACAGCTGCAATTTCATCTTGCTAAAAAGGAACGCAGTGCAAAGATTACCTGTCCTTAGTTTTCAATTCACTCAACCTTTTGTTCAAGGAAAAATTCCTGCAGCAGTCTTCTTAAACAAGATATGTGCTTAGCAATAAATTGTATTATTAGATGAGCAGCTTTGTAACATTTCTGAAGTAGTCTGGCTTCCTGTTTCTAAACAGGCTGATCTTAAATGGGTAAGCTTATTTAAGGGCCAAATCCTCTGGTCTTTTGATTGTCAGAGACTAGACAAATAACTTAAAGTAATGTGCTGGTATTCCTGAGGAAGTTATGATATGCTAACCTATGTTAGAAGTTCTGATGGGCTATTCTCCTAGATTCTCCAGAACCCTTCTCATCTGGAATCGGAGCCTTGGGACAATTCCATGTTTCTTACCTGGATAGTTAGAAAGCACATGTTAGATTGAAGCACACTCTGATTTGTGGGCAATGACACAGCTGACACTTCAGGTTCCCTCAACCCACCGACCAGACCCTGATTACACTCCCAGCTATGCCTCACTTATTTATGAACATTCAAAGACTGGATCTTTAGATTTACCATATGGCAGCGAATGCCACAAAAAAGTTTGTATGCTTTCTAGGTTGCTCCTCTTGGCAGGTCTCTGCACGGATTCCAGGGTTGAGGGAGTCGTTCAAGATATTTTGTCAGAAGTCAGACCCTTTCAAATGTAAATGGGTACGTATGTAGTTTTCTGGAATGTGTTGAAAGTGAGATCGTGACACTGAGGATTTAAAGAGACCAGAAACAGATGGCAAATTAGGTTGGTGGATGATAAAAAGAGATTTTGGAGTTAAAAAATGAATGAAAATGTAGTGCCAGATGTAAGGACAGAAAGTTAAATGATACCATCCCATAGCTGTCAGAGGCATTTGGAGCAAACAAGAAATATTTGTCTGTAGAAATTTAATGTGATAGCTTCTATTTAGTAGAAATGAAGGGTTTTTTTGTCAACAACAATAAATATCAAACATGTCCTTTTATTGTAGTTTAAATCATTAGACATCCCCAGCTCCTGGGTACTTCTTACTGTTTAAATCCAAATTTGTTGTGATACTCCATTTTGAAAGCTTACATTGAGACTTCATTGAGATATTTCCAAAATAAAAGTGCTTCCATGAGTTTTGAAGGGAATTCCTTATGGTAGTGAGCATAGTGTATTCAATAAACTTAAATAGAAAACAAAACTACCAAAGATGAGGCAAGTCTGCCTAATTCCTTACAGTCCATAAGGGAGTAAAGACATTTCTTTCTTTGGGAAGAAACAAATGGTTATCATTTGTGGGGCACCACTCCACGTCAGTGATGGCTGATCAGCAGTCTCTGGCAATCCTGCTGCCCGCCAAGGATGTGTTGGAAGGATTAGCAGCTTGATTATTAAACTATTGGTCATGACATGGTTGCCCTTTGGCTTAGTGCGTGGGATGCTGCCTCCTGTGTCAGACGACCTCCTGTGGACAGGTAGAATTATATAAATAGATTAGAAAGGACATGACCTTTGGATAAAAAGCCTATGAAAATGGTACAAAATTTTGGTCAAGTATGCTTAACTGCTTAAGATTGGCAGCTTGGAAATATTACTGGAGCAACTTGTACAGTTGAGAGCAATTAAAAACCTCTCTGCTTTTGGATTTAATAGTCCTGGGACAAATAATCGCATTAATGGCCAACTTGGTTTCATTTGGCTTCAGAATGTGTGTCTGAATTTTTACTTGTTAACTTTGTGACAAAATGAAAATCAAGCTTAATTTGGTTACTTACTATGGCCTTGTTGCAGTCTCTTTTTTAAAAACATCATTTTCTGAAGCAAGAGAATCTAGTTACATACTAATGAAACCTTCCTTCCTTGGCCATCAGTGATTACCAAGGTTAGATATTGCATGGGTTAAAAACAATCTGATCATTCAAAATATTCTGTTGTGTTAATGGATAATATTCAAAAATCAATTCATAATTTTTTCTGCAACAAACAATAAAATTCACCCAAGTGCATTATTATTTCATTTTGTAAGGTCAATTTATGAAAAATATTGACTTATAATATAAATTGAAAATTCATAGGAAAGTATTTTGACTGCATTCACTGAAAATAAAATAGAATCAATAGTCATCTGCCCAAGATATCTTATGGTTTGATGATTTACCCAACAAATTCGGATTCCAATCCAAAGCTTCCATTGATTATTTTTTCCTTTTCCCTATGTCTGATATAAATGTCTACACAGCCATGAGTAAGATCACAAATAGTGTATGTGTTCCAAGTCTTTCAGTAATTAACCTGACCTGTAAGGACACTATAATAATATAACCGTGGTTGATGCTGTGATTTCCTGTGCTCCAAGTCCAGCATGCACTAGATCAATTGAAGGGATTGCTTTTGTTGCCTATCTTATAAAGCTTTCTGAAAGCCTACAATAACTAAGAGTCAGGACAAGAAACAATGGTTGGGATTCTATTGTACCAATAATGACAAGATTGTGCAAATTTTTTGTTATTGAAGGGTCAAATTGACCGAGTGTTTGGCATCTGTGTACATTTAGTTAAGCGTGCAAAATCTGGAAGTTCCTGTTTGTAACATTCTACTCCTAAAGAAGCTTCACTGTTACATGTTTCACAGATGGCATATGCACAGAGATTATTGTAATGGTGTAAACTTAGAATAATTGCCACTACTCTCACATATGAAACAAACTAAAAAAAAGGTAGTACATATATATTCAGGGTTAACTAAGATTTCAAATGCACAGTAAGTAAACATTACTTCTGAACATCCTGTCTGGACCTGAAAACTTAATTTTACAAGAGTGAAGTCTGATTATCTGAGAAGAAAATTAATATAACAGCTTTTTAGGCATTAAATGTATGTATTTCCCTTCAGTTGTTTTTTCTTTAATGTCCCCCCCAACCCTCCATATCCCAATCTTTATGGCATTTCCTATCTATTAATTGAAAAGCAATTTATATTTTTGGTTACATCCTGCCTGCATGCAGATACTTTCATCGAATTCTTCTACCTTAAACAAGCTAAAAAAAATTCCCTACGGACAAGTCCTGTGCATACACAAGATCTGCTCAGACAAGGAGGAACACAACGGATACCTAAAAATGCTGAAAGATGCCCTCCTAAGAACGGGATATAACGCTCAACTCATCAGTCGCCAGTTCCGACATGCCAGAGGGAAAACCGCAACAACCTTCTCAGAAGACAGACACAGGATACGACTGATAGAGTACCCTTCGTTATCCAGTACTTCCTCGGAGTGGGAGAAACTGTGCCATGTTCTTTGTAGCCTTCAACATGTCATTGATGACGGCGAACATCTCACCAAGATTATCCCTATGCTTCCGCTTCTCGGCTTCAAAAGTCTGCCAAACCTAGAACAGACCATCATTCACAGCAAACTGCCCAGCCTTCAGGACAATATCGACCACATCACCACATAGTCCTGTCCTGGCAACCTCTGTAAGACATGCCAGACCATCGACATGGACACTACCATCACATGTGGGAACACCACCCACCACGTGCGCGGCAGATACTCATGTGACTCAGCCAATGTTGTCTCATACCCTGCAGGCAAGGATGCCCCGAGGCATGGTATATTGGTGAGACCATGCAGATGCTACGACAGTGGATGAATGGACACTGTACAACAATTGCCAGACAGGGATGTTCTCTCCCAGTCGGGGAACACTTAAGCGGTCGAGGGCATTCAGCTTCCAGTCTTCGGGTAAGTATCCTCCAAGGCCCCATGGTGGCTCAGTGGTTAACACTGCTGCCTCACAGTGGCAGGGACCCAGCTTCAATTCCACCCTCAGATGACCGTGTGAAGTTTGCACGTTCTCCCTGTGTCCACGGGGGTTTCTGTCGGGTGCTCTGGTTTCCTCCCACAGTCCAAAGATGTGCAGATTAGGTGGAGTAGTCATGCTAAATTACCCATAGTGTTCAAGGATGCATAGATTAGATGCATTAGCCATGGGAATTGCAGGGATGGGTCTAAATGGGATGTTCTTTGTTGGGTCACTGTGGACTAGTTGGGCTGAATGGCCTGTTTCCACACTGTAGGAATTCTATGATTTCTATGATTCTATGAATTGATTGAAGCATCTACCAGCAGCATGTTCTGCTCACCGATGCCACAGATACCCTGTAGAGGGTTTTAAATACTGCAGGAAAACTAAGAATCTCCTCTAACAAGTCTGCAAAAATCTCTGGGAAGCTGAACATGAGGTGAATGCAAATGCCTTTCCATCACACCACATAGCAATGTCTGATCCATTGTACATTTTAGATAATGAAAATATATTATGAACAAGTTATTTTAGTGGTGCTCCTGTGAGGGGTGACTTGTTGGAAATTGGTTGCTTTCAGTCGCTGGGAAAGGGACATTAATACACTGGCTCAAACAAGAAAGCAATGACACTGTCACGCTGTAAACTGGTTATATTACAGACATTGTTTACTTTGAACAGCTCTTCAAATTGCTGGTATGATGCCAATGTAATTTTAAACCTCAATTATTTTTATGAATTGTTATATTCCTGTTGGATGGTGAGGAATTAAAATATCAGTGATTCATTGTGGAAAATCTCCATTGTAATCAGGAAGGCTTTAGCTCACTTGCGTAGAATTTGACCTGGTAAATTCAGGTATGATCAGTGTTGCTTCGTTCATTGGAGGCAGCATCTGTACCATCTTTATTTTACCATGCATAATATTATGGAGGATCAAGAAGCACTGCCATATTTAATTGAAAAAACAGTTGGTCCAGACAAAGTTGTTGAAAAAGATTTGTGCTGTACAGTATTTGGGTTCCTAAGTTATGATGGAGTATATCCAGTGTGTGATTGGTGATGTGAGCATTCATTAATGGCTTGGGTAGTTCTGGTTTTATTTGATTGCCCAGGACAAACATTGTGATTTCCAATGATAGAGTTAGTAGGAGTTTGTCATTTCAATTTACTTGAACAAAGTCAGAATGATGATTTAATTTGACCTGCCATACCTGTACTCGTTCTTAATCTGTCCAGTTTAGTTCCATACCTAGCTTTTCAGTCCTCAATCAACAGATCAGTCTTTTTAAAGTACATGTCCAATTTTTCTTTATTCATTCACGGGATGAGGGTATCGCTGGTTAGGCAGCATTTATAGCCCATGCCCATTTGCCCAGAGAGCAGTTAAGAGTCAACCACATTGCTGTGGGTCTGGAGTTGCTTGTAGGCCAGACCGGGGAAGGACAGCAGTTTCCTTCCCAAAAGGGAAGGACCACCTACAGTCACTCGGCAACAGCACTCCTGATCAAGCTGGTTGAGTCTTAAAGGATATGGCTGCTGGACTGGGTCTGCAGCAGGTGCTGAGGGAACCAACAAAAGGGAAAAACACACCCTCAGTGGATAAATCAGTTTTCTTCTGAATTGAAAATCACTGAGAAGATGCACTGAGGGGTGTGACAAGGGCCCATAATGTATTCTTTCTGTTTGGTGGACTTCAACATCCGTAAGCAGGAGCAAGTACCACCACTGACTGAGCTGGCTAAGCCTTAAAGGACACAATGTTAAATGGGCCTGTGGCAGGTATATCAAAAAACTTAGTTGATCTTATCCTCATGAATTTACCTGTTGCAAATGCATATTATCTATATCAGTTGAAGCAAAGTCCTGCTTTCATATTAAAGAGACTCTCCATTGTGCCATGTAGCATTACCACCAAGTTGAATGAGACAGATTTCAGGCAGATCCAGTCCCTCAAGATTAAGTATCCATGAGGCACTGTGGTCCATCTGCAGCAGCAGATTTAGATCAACCACAATCTGGAAGCATTTGCAAGCCAGAACTTGGCCTCTCCCTGAGGTTTCCAGCATCACAGGCACCAGTCTTTAGGCAATTTGGTTCAGTCTTTGTGATATGGAGAAATGGCAGAAGGCACTGGGTACTGCTATTTTCTCATTGGTACTGTCTCAAAATCCTGTCCTCCCTTCCTAACAGCAATGTGCCTATACCCACACCACACAAACACCGAGGTTAAAGAAGGCAGCTCACCACAACTCAAAAGGGCAGTTAGGAATGGACAATAAATGTGACTTAGCCAGTGGCACCCACGTTGCTGAATGAATAAGCATTTATTCCTTCTAGAAATCTGTAATTGTTGTGTAAACTGCAGGATATATATTATTTAAGAGAATTATTGTTAGTTTGGATGTGTGTTTTTGAGTTTGTAACCTGTGAGTTTTCTGTGTGTCTTAGGTTAATTACTTGTAAGTATTTCTGTGGCTATACTGATTTCTATTACAATAGTTTTCAAGGCCTGGATTTGGAGTGAATCAGTTTGTATGCAAGCTAAATAATGGGGCCTCAAAGTTTGTGAGAAAGTTCTGGAACTTATTTTTAATGAAAACACCCATAGCTTTGTGAGGTGAATTTTTAGTTTCAGTTTTACTTTGAAGAGTCCTAAGACGTCCTTGGAATAGGATGGTTGTGTTAACTGGTGCTCCTGGGAATGGAAGGATGTACATTAAACTAAATTGTTAGTCTTCGGCCGGAAGTATTGGGATAAAACCCTAAAGAGGTTACTTAAGGCTGAGTCCATTTAAGCTTAGATTTATAATGGCTCCAGGACAAGCTGTGTGACATTCCATTGTAAAAGTTGAAATTACAAGTGGCTTGAATCTGTGGAGGTTTTAGATACAGGGCCTTTGGTGTAATTATTGTATGAGTGCTGTTTTGGATACTGTGCCAGGGTTTTGTCTGGGGGACCAGACAAAAGCTGTTCTGTTCAGTACAGTGTGGAGCTGGAGGAACACAGTAGGTCAAGCAGCATCAGAGGAGCAGGAGAGTTGATGTTTCGGGCCTAGACTGTGCATCAGTCCTGATGAAGCTTCGTGATTTCAGCAATGGAAAGCATCAATCATCCTCGACATTTAGTGTACTTTGTTTGAAATATGTTTTGTCAAAATTATTTTTGAACCTTAGCAATCACTTGAATTTGCATTGATCCTAAAAGCAAATAACACAGTGTATTAAAAAGCAAGTTTCTTCAGCAAATCTGCAATGCAGTCTGGAGGTGGCACGGCGGCTAGAACTGCAGCACCACAGCACCAGGGATCCAGGTTCAATTCAAGCCTCAGGTGACTGTCTGTGTGGAGTTTGCACGTTCTCCATGTGTCTGCGTGGGTTTCCTCCAACTGCTCTGGTTCCCTTCAACAGTCCGAAGATGAGCAGGTTAGGTGGATTGGCCATGCTAAATTGTCCACAGTATGCAGGCTAGGTGGATTAGCCATGGGAAATGCAGGGTTACAGGAATAGGGTTGGTAGGTGGGTCTGGGTGGGATGTTCTTTGGAGGGTTGGTATAGACTTGATGGACTTAATGTCCTGCTTCCACAGTAGGGATTCTGTGATTTGACGAAAGGAATTTTGTTTCAATTCACTGACTGAGTGTACATATAAAATAAACTGAGGTGGGTTATTGTCTTTGAACTTTATATTTAATGAACTCGGATTAGATCACTAGTATTAGCCTGCTGTCTCTTTCTCTCCTCTCTCTCTCTCTCTCTTTCAACTTGTGTTGCTGATTAGCAGTGAATTTGATCAGGTGGATAAAGGATACACTGGAAAGCACCATTCCCATGGGGAGGTATGTCCTGAAAACCTGCTCAGTATAAATCATCACTACATTGCACAGTATGACTTACGAAAGGAAGACGTTATATTTTGTCTGTATATATTTTTTTGTTACATTCTGGTTTTACCAATTGACAAAGCATTTGTTCAACAAGCTATGTTAGATACCAGACCTCCCTCCAGTCCAGTCTCATTCATGGAATGTGTTAGGTAAAGAGGACTATTAGCAAGGAGAAACTGTACTTATCATGAAAGGAGTGAGGAAGCAAGTGGGAGGCTGAAGGATTTGTTATGTCTTGAAGCTGGACTGGTAAGTAAATTTACCAGTAAGATTTGACAGCCTTTGGAACACAAAATCAAAATTGTAGCTATTAGCTCTGCAGAACTGGCAATGCATTTTTTAGAAGGGTTTTTAATTTGTAACTAATCTGAAGAGACTTAATTCTGGGAAAGAAAGTTATGATGGGTTGCTTGGAACTTTGATTTGTAATCAATGGCTAAATGGTGCGCTGGGAAAAAAGCATGTCAGAAAGTTGATTTACATTGTGATATGTCACAAATACCAACTCTGAAAATTCATTTCTATGATTGCAAGCTATGAGCTGGAAAACATAATTTGCTCTTTTTTTTTATCCTTCAACCTAAACATTGTTGTTCAGATGCACACTATTAATTTGAGGCTAAAAATAACTCCCAAAAGTGGGACTTGCCTAATATAAAATTTTACCGATCCCAGTACATCGTGCACATAACCTTTGTAATAAATAGCATAATATTTGGCATAATAATAAAAGGAAATTTTAAATTTTTCAGGAGGCAGTACCAGTAACAGTTACCACTTTGAGTGAATATGTGAATGACTGACTACTTTTAACCTGTAATTTCACTTGCATTTTAAACACTGGAAATCTGCATATCTATTAGTTTAACTGAGTCAAAAATGATCGACATGCTCCACGCTTTAGTTTCTTCAGTGTCTTTATCCATGTGAATAATGAGAAACATTTTTATTGGTATGTTTTAGAAAAATATGGATACTTGGATGACAGTACTTACTGATGTCAATCTGTACTGGTGCTCGTTCACCTGTCACTTCTGTTTGCTGGTTTACAACAATGACAACCTGTGTTTAGATTGTAATCTTACTTAGGGGACCCAAGACACTTGACAGCAGTATACCCAGGTGAAAATTGATACTAATCAAAAGTAGACAGCATAAAGATGGGTGCCTTCTTTTAAAGGTTTTAAAGAACTTATCGATGGTGAGATGGAGATTTCAAGAGGCTGATGACATGAGGCGTAACTGCCAGTGATGAGGAAAGGGCGAGTGAGGATGTGCAGAAGGCTAGAGTTAGAGTAACATAGGATCCCTGCACCCTGTTCCTCCACCCTTAGCTTTCCATTCATGTGAACTTTACTCATTGAGCCTTCTGTCCACCATGAACAACCCCTTTTATCCTTTTAAGATCTGGCGTTATCTCAATTAAGTTACATGTAAGACCGTTCAAGCCAAACAAGAGGGAGAAAATCCCTGTTCATCTCACCATTCTTGCTTTTCCTTAAAACTCAAACCTTCAGCAATGTTTTCCATCCTCCTAATGTGGCTATCAGCTCACAGCACATGATTATTCTTCGAAAACCCTTTGATTTTCAAAATTTACAACACCATAGTACAAACTGTGGTTGTAATCAAGATAAAATTTCAGTCTTGTATTTACATTCTGTTATGCTAAGGAATACAATGTGGTTTTTTTTTTACTTTAAAGGTTTCAGGTTGAATTTTCTCATTTGCATTTAGTGTGGTAGCACATGGTGTCCAGTTTGCCATTGCTCAGGTCAGATTTTGCTCATGTTATCTTCCATTTTTTTTTGCTTCATTAAATGTGCAGCTGAGATGTTGGGCACATTGCTCACCAGTGATCTTTCCTCAAACCTCCCATTCCCACCGAGAAAAGTACAATTTATGACCCATGGCTTTCGTGCCTTTTGCATCGTATTTTAAAGCATAGCTCCACACCACTTCAGTTGCTGCAAGTCAGAGATGATCACTTACATGACATGAGGAAATGTATGAAAAGGCAGGCTAGCTCCCTGCTTTTAATACAGGGATCTGGAGTTAGCAGTGGAGAGGACAACTGATTTTTTTTTCCCCCCGCTGACTGGCTACGGAAGCCATACCAACAGACCGAGCATACTTGGACAGAAATTACAACATGGGCCACCGAAAAGGAGTGCCTAGGAGTGTCACAATAAGGTCCATGATCCTGTCTGCTTTGCAAGGGTAAGTGCCACTATCCTCAGTCTGTTACTACACTTGGGGTCACCACTGACCCAAACTCAGCCTTTGCAATGAATTTCACCAAGAAAGTTGGGCTACAATTCTCAATATTTAGTCCACCACATCAATACCATATCCTCCCAAGCTATGAACCTTTCATGCCCTCTATGCTTTCTACTCACGCACTCATGGAGCACACCTCGCCACTTTATCTGCTCCTTCATCACCAGCAAGTGTTTTGCATACATTTCCATTGTACTCAATACTTTCCTTTGTCCTGTTTCAGGGAAGATTGGCCCACCCCTAAACCAATGTCTCAACAACACCCCAACTGAGCTAGCTATGATCTCTTCTCTGCTTGCACATGACCAGCAGGACTGACTTCGGCCAATCCTCTGTACTGTAATCAGACAAACCCTCTGAGTGACAGACGTCAACTCAGTAAGGACTTTGCACTCTTGACTTTGACCCTGCTATTTATTTGAAGCAAAAGCAGTATGTTTGCTCCGTAAGTGGCTGGCACATGGTGCAGCGCTGATGTTGATGTAGAGCAGTGCTGTACAGTCACATGTCTATCCCCTGTTTGACTGATCAGTTGATTGTCAGTATTCCCACCATCACATGCTGCCTGCCTCTCCCTGCGCTGAACAAGCAAGTGAAATCAGATACTGGCAGCCTGTAACTCTCAGTGATAGTGCACAAGTACTACAAGGCCTGTGAAGAGACATAAAATGCGCATGTCCACATAAGTGCAAAAGTACACCCATGAGATGTGTGCCCTGGGTTCAGGGTGACCTGGAGAAACATACAAGTTGGAGCTGTCTGTCAGCTCCACTCTGAAGAGCTGTAGGCCTGAGCTGCTGGCTGAGTTGTTCCGAGAGCAGGTACAATGTGGTGAGTTTGGTGATTTTCCGATACCAGGTTGTGTGGATCAAGGGTTGAGGAGGATGGTGGCCACGGGGAAGATAGGGACATGGAGCAGAAGAAGTTGTCTTAAGATGGCCAGGACAGGCATTTGGTGAGCTGCAACCATCAAGTACCTGCTTTGATTGAGCTTTTTGGGAATTTTGTATCATCATGCTCTCGGTGTAAGGGAGAACAATTAGAAGTGGGATATAATTAGAGTGGGTTGTGGCTTTAAAGAGATACAAATGGATGGAAATAAGACAGTCATCCCTCATCGGTGGCATTCTGACATCTCCATTAAAGATTTGAGGGGAAAATCATCAGAATTTTTGATGACAAAAATTATTTTCAAATTTTCATCCAGCATAGTAACTAAACATTATCTTCACTATAACTGAGAGGGGAAAATTCCATCCTTTTTATTTGTTTTATAGAGTCTTCCACTGATCTACTTTTAGTTGTAATTTTAAATAAGGTTAATTATTGTTGTGTGTTTTTGTTTTGTTCATTACTTCAAACTGCTTTTAACACATTCTGTACTTAGCAATTGTGGTGATTGGAACCAGGTGGATGCTATTGACTGAGATACTTGATTGGCTAAGATTAACAATCCCAATCAGGGAGCCCTGGCTGACAGATATAAACAGGGGATCCAGAACCTTCTGACTTCAGGGACTGACTCTGAGCTGGCTGGTCACAGGCAGTGCACTGTGTGCATGTAAATAAAGGGTGACTTGGCGACAGGATACTGGCCTCCATTGGTTATTTCAGCAACCTGTTCTTTTCTATTTAGTAGGATGCTGAGCTATACCTCTCGTGCTAAATTTCGGTGTGATAGATCATCAGTTTTTAACATTTCATCCGAAGATCGTTTTTGAAGTCCTAACAGATTCTTCTCGTGAACCAATACCTCTTTATGATGAATACATTGGACTGTTACACATCTGACCCTATTCATCATTTTTGCTGGCCAACTCTTGGTGCTT
Source organism: Rhincodon typus (assembly GCF_021869965.1). Classification (NCBI taxonomy): domain Eukaryota; kingdom Metazoa; phylum Chordata; class Chondrichthyes; order Orectolobiformes; family Rhincodontidae; genus Rhincodon; species Rhincodon typus. The sequence goes on along the minus strand of NC_063342.1, from coordinate 54,970,850 downwards.
TTCTGAATACAGGTGGTCTTGTGAAAAGTGGTGCTGTAATTCTTGAGGCTGTAATCATTTCATCATTTGTTCTTGTTGTTCAATGTTTTATGTGGTAAATGTTTTTATTCTTTTTGCTGAGTATTACAAGGTCACTAATTTTACTTTTTTAAAACAATTCTGAAATCCTTGCAATTTGATATTTGTTTGAACTACATTGCAAAATATTAAATCTCTGAAGGGGCTCTTAATGCCGTTTTAATAGTGTTTTATTTTTAACCGACACTGTGAATATATGGCAAATCTATTTATTCAGGGAACAAATTAAAAAATAGTTTCTGTTTAAAAAGAAATTCCCTCAACTTCACTTTGATAATTCAGAAATTCCTAGCTTCACAATAACTTTTAACCATGATAATTACAGCCTGAAAGTTAAAATGAGAAATACTGCTGCACCATGCTTTATATGCTTGAATTTAATTATTCTCTGCAGTTTTTATTGAGTTTTTTTTATTCATTCATGCGAGGAAGGTGTCACTGGCTCGGCAGCATTTATTGCCCATCCCTAATTACCAAGAAGGCAGTTAAGAGTCAACCACATTGCTGTGGGTCTGGAGTCATATGTAGGCCAGACTAGTAAGGATGACAGTTTCCTTCCCTAAAGTACGTTAGTACATTACATTAATTTCATTAATTAGTACATTACTCTCATGATGATCTACATAAGTAGATTTAATGCTCAGAAAAATACAAGAGGAGCTACATCAAGGATTTTGATAGTCAAAGGAACTTCCAAGTTTTTTTAAATCTTTTTGGCATTTTTAAAATGGGTGAACTTATTAGGTGACGCCATAATGTCAGAATATTCTATAAGACATAGGAAATTCCCAATTACAATTGCTTCCAAATCTGTTCTCCACAGCACCATATTACTTTTGTCAGATTGAAAGCTATGATCCTGATGACGGGAAGCATTTTACAATATGGTGTCTTGGTAATAAGAAATAACTGTAGACTGGATTTTTTTTGTCCCTTTTTTTTTGAAATGGCTGTTACAGCAAATGTGTTACCTCCGTATTAACGGCAGTTCATGGATTACGTGGCTTTGATTTCGGTTGTTTTGCCAAATTCTGTGTATCATTACTGGTGGCAACATGAACTTGAGATAAATTTTGGCTGCTTTTTATAATATTGTTAGTGGAAATTAGCATGTACTATCAAAACATTTTTGTTGTGCTGAATTTTGTATCTGCGTTGAAAACAACTCAAAGTATGTTGGTCCAATAATTGTAGAGTGGATGTGGGAAAGTCTTTAACTTCAGTAGGATTTGACATGTAATGGTTGGATCCATTTTTTTTGTGTGTGTCTTAGTCAGTCAGTCGGATAGACACCTGATGCGAGTGTGCATTTTGGGCATAGTCCTCAAGATTTGGGAGGTGGCAGGTAGCAAAATTGATCTGGATTGGGATGGGAGCTGGTGCCAAGGTCAGAAGAGATCAGTGAGTGGAGGGAGAGAAACCGTGACTGGCATGAGGAGGCCCACAAATTTCTGGACAAGTCAGGCTGAATGGGCCAAACGCATTTAAATGCACTTAGTCTGACTCCCTTTTGCTTGAATTTCTTAATTCTAAATTACTTTGAGTTGTTGAGAAGACCACTTTGGTGATCTTGCTTACCGTCCAGCCCCGAGACTGTACCCCCACAGCTGTTGCCTTTCAGATTGTTGAACATGTACACAGGCACTGATTAAGGCCCATGATTTATTTCATGACTCAAAGGAATCCCATTCAAAAGGGGCCAGTGAGACGTGAACTTGGTTCTTACCAGACCTGAAGTGACAAAGACAATTGCCAGGGTTCTTTGCAGAAATAGGGCTGTGTCAAAATGAATGCCACTGACTGGGACAGGGATGAGTCATGCCAAACTGAAACATTTCCAAGAATGTTCTGTAGTACCACAGCCATGGAATACCTGTAGATCTAAAGGGCTTCAATTCTCATGCCAGAACCTACGTGAGCATGCAGTTACATTACAGGAAGCAGGCCTAATAAAATTTATCCTGTTGTACATCATTTTGCTGTCTGTGCATTTAATTGTCTTGAGAATAATCCCAATGAATCCACCTCCATTATGCTGCTTGTTTACTCACTCTTAGATTTTAATGTTCTTTTTAAATATATTAATTTCTCTGCTCCTATTTGCCTAGTGCATCTAAAATAATCGAATTTTGCATTATTGGTACCATTTAACCCTTTGTATGTTTTGATGAATTTTATGCTGTTCTAACCATCTGCTTTCAAGACCGTAAAGCTTAATCTTGTCTAATCTTCACAGATCATCCTCTTCTCACACAGGATAAGTCATCTTCTTCACTTCTGTACCATTTCTTATTGCAGGCGTGTTTTTCTCTCTTTTGAAATGGTGTCCAAAAATAGAAAGGCTTTGACACTATTTTACGTAAAATAATGTCGTTAAAATATTAGAGTAGTAATTGATAATGTCAGTGGCCAACAGCAATAGGCAGATTAAATTTATAAAGAACTATTCTTCTCACATCAAAATGAATACACTTCAATCTGATTTGGAAGTAGCAGGTGAATTCAGTCTTTGTCTGTGCAACATTTAAACCTGTCGTATGAATTTTAAGTTTTTTTTTCCTGGAGTTTTTATCCAACCAAGGATTTGAACATTTAAGCATTACAGCAGCCTTTCATATCTGGAAATACTTTTTATTAATACTTTAGGCAGGACAATGTAAACATGTTGTGGTAGCTCAATTCTATGCTTTAGGCAGAGTTTCTGCCCAGGTTGATTATACTGATCTCTCAACAAATATAGTCAACAGTGAGGGGAGATAGTGGTATGCTGGGAATGAGTCATCATGTGAAGATGTATCCACTGACTTGAGCACTTGTATGAGATTGCAGAATTAGTTTTACAGCAGTGCATCTAGGACTTCAAGGCTAAACCCCTAAAATTCCCATCCCTGGTGAGCTACTCCTATTTCCTTTTGGAGTGTGCCATTGGAATGCTGAGTTGCTATAGGAACATGACCTCTACTCTTTTTAAAGCCAGACAAAGGCTTCCTAGACTGCATCAGACCACACGAGAATAATATATCAGACCTTCATTATCTGTATATGTTCATTCATTTTTGACAAATTCCACTAACTCATGTCACCTGAATGCACCTCCCTTCATTAAAGGTTTTGTTAACAGGACCTGTCTGATCCAGGATGGAAGGTTGCCTGTCAAACCAATGTTCGATACTGTCTAATGTGATGATCACCATGTTTTTACACTGTAACAGGAGGACATTCAGCCCATCATGTCTACATCACCTTATGCCATTCTCTCGGCTATTCCTGGTAACCCTGCACGTTCTTCCTTTTCAGACAACAATCTCATTTTTTTTCAATTGTACCTGCTGTCACCACCTCTCAGTGCATTCTAGTCCTTAACCAATCATAGAATGAAAAGTCTTCTTGTGCTGCTTTGGCCTCTTTTACCAGTTCTTTAAATTTGATCCCACCCCCAACCCCGGCCATTCTTCATGGATGGAAACCATTGCTCAACATCTACTGTCTCCGTGCCACTCATCATTTTGAATGCAAGTATCAGAATTAGTCTGTGCATTCATTTCTCCAAGGAAGATGGTCCTGACCTCTCCAATCCATCTTCATAACTCCTGGGCGTTCACCCATGTAACAATTAATTTTGTTCCAAATGATTTGTTTGTAGAAGTTTCCCCAACATTGAACTTAGTGATTCGCCTGTACTTGCTGGGCTTATGTTTACATCCTTATTTAAGTGAGGGTTTAATATTTCATAATTTTCCAGTCCATAAGCATGATCCCTGAGTCTAAAGAAGACTGAAAAACTTTGGTCAGCGTCTCCACAATTTTCCCCCCGATTCCTTGTGTATCCTTTTTAGATGCAGCCTGTCAGTCCTAGTGTCTCACTCATTTTTAGTGGAGAACCTATCAAATATCTCCCCCCGCTACCAAATTTTAACCCCTTCTATCTGAATTACTTTCTGTTTCTCTGTAATGTAGGTAGCATATTCTTCACTTGTTAAAGACGGATGCCAAATATAGCCATGCCATCTGCCTCCATGTGCAAATCCCTTCTTTTGATCCATAATTAGCTTGACTCCTCCATTTATCACCCTTTTCCATAGACAAATACATAATAAGACATTTTTTAAAAAAAATTAGCTTCCACGTTCTGTTCATGCTGCCAATATACAGTCAAGTTCTTCAATTGTGTTTTTAACCTGACATCTGTTGTAAGCATATCTTCATATATATCTATTTTGTTTTTCTTTGCCACTTCTTTTCACTTTTAAAGTAGTATAATTTGACTGTTCTTGAAATGCCCCTTCTTTTGAAGTTGGCCCTTTGTTCACTTACCAATGTTCCTGCTGACTTTCAGCTCCGATTTTATTCAACCTAGATTTGGTTCTTGTCTTGTTGAAGTTGACTCTCCCCCAGTTAATTTTTATCCCAGATTGACAAAACACAAGCAATAACGTAAACCTTTTATGATACAATGGTCATTATCCCCTAAATATTTTCCAGCTGGCACTTGATTGACTTAGTGCACTTAACTCCCCAGAAACCCATCCAGCAGATTGTCATTTTTTTTTGTGTTGGAAGGGAACATACTATTGTTGAAAATTTTCCCCAAGACGCTCTTTGGAAGTTATGCCCCTCACTGACCATTTTTGTTACTCCTCTCGCAGTCTGTCTTGAATATTTAAAGTTCCCCATTATGACAATTGTAATCTTTGCGCTGCTTTGTACTTTCCTGACAGATTTGTTCTTCTATATCTTTGTGAATAGTTGCTAACCTATGGACAACACAAAGCAGTGTAATTGCTCTGCTTTGTTTCAAGTAGAATCTATCTTTGATCCCTGTGGATCAGTTTGTTTCTCCAGTACTACAAAGCTCTCCTCAATCAATATGTCCTCTTTCATTGTTACTGTGTATGTGTGGTACGCTCCTGCTTGCACCCTTTGAAGCATGGTGCAGCAGAAGCAGCCAGAACTGACTCAGCTACCACTTGGCAATGTCTGGACTTCCCATGGTATTGGTGTTCAGATGGCTGGAGTATAGTTGTTTAATTTTTCAGACCACTGTTGTTTCTTTATTGAGGCTAGCCTATGGAGAGTCCCACCTTCCCCAGAGGCGTCATAACATGTCTGAGCGGGTTGATTAAAATAACTACTTTATCACATTCGTCCATCCAATATGAATATGTGTGAAAGTGTCTAATTGCCCCTTTGAATTATCATGTGTTAAGCCTTTCTGTTATAACTGACTATGGCATTGAAGACAAATTTGTATAGTTTTAGCAGTATTAATATGGTTTCATAAACAGTGGCAGTATGGCAAATAAAAGCCCCAAAAGCAGAAGTTGAGAAGGTATTGAATGAGAAGGGATAATTTTAATTCAAGGCCACCCTCCTCAAAGACCATTACAGACTTCTAGTAATGGCTTCCATCCCATTTATTGAATCTCTTTTGAGGGATAAGTTCTGAAAGGCTTTTTCCGTGAAATACCTCCAGAATCCTTCCTAATGTTGGGCTTTAAATTATTTAATGTTGACCAGCTGTTTCTACAGATGTCACTTCTATGCTTCCAACGTTGGAGCAATCATTGCAGCCAAAGAGTGTTTCACTATTTCAGTCCATACTTTTATCCTTGCGCTGCAATTTTCATGTCCAAACCTAATTCTTTAAGTAGTATCATTAGCATTAACTAGATGGGTGAGATCTCAGTTGATGTTTGTTCTGAACTCCTCCAATTTTATGCTCTTAGTGAAAATAAAACAAACACTTAATTTTAGTTCTACTTCTGCTGAACATTTGCTGTGCCATTCAGCAACTTGTACATTCATTTTTGATACTATTCATTTAAATTCTGCAATTTTCTTTACTTGCCAAAGGCATAAATTCTGTCATTCATTTATTTTGGAACATAAAATTTACTCTCTCATCTCTTCATTTCAACTTGGTAAATTGTTTAATATATTTGTTCTCTACCTCATACAAATAAGCAGATGCAGTTGTGCTTAGTGAAAAATAAAGTTTATTTCTAAATGGTAAGCTAGCGTGTCTCACTGATTGTACCATGCCTCAGGCCATCCTTTCTTGCAGCGTCTGTAATAGACAATGTTGGCTGAGTCACACATGAGTACGGACCATGTACATGGTGGGTATAGTTCCCACGTGTAGTGGTAATATCCATGTCGATGATCTGGCATGTCTTGTAGACACTGCAATGGCAGGGTTGTTTGGCTGATATCCTGAAGGCTGAGTGGTTTTCTGTGAACAATGGTCTGTTTGAGATTTGGTGGCTGTTTTGAAGGCGAGAAGTGGAGGTGTAGGGATGGCCTTGGCAAGATGTTCGTCATCATCAATGACATGTTGAAGGCTGTGAAGAACATGGTGTAGTTTCTCCATTCTGGGGAATTTCTGGACAATGAAGGATACTCTTGGTCGTATCCTGTGTCTGTCTACTGAGGAGATCATTGCGGTTTTTCGCTGTGGCATGTTGGAAGTGGCGGTCAGTGAGTCGAGTATCATATCTTATTCTTATGAGGTATTCTTTCAGCGTCTGTAGGTGTCCGTCGTGTTCTTTTTAAGTTACATTCTGCCACTTCAGATCTGTCCTCCAAAGAAAAAGAAACCTTTGCATTGAGCTTGTGAAAGGTTCTTAGTCAATGTTCCACACCTTTTTTCTTTTTACAGCTATTGTAATACATTTGCAATGTAGTTGCTATTTTAATACAAGAAACATAGCAGCCACATTTGCACACATTGAGGTCCTACAAGCAGTAATGCGATAACCAGCTAATTTGCAACTATAGCCTCCACACTCTTGAAGAGTGTCATGGATTCTTTTACAATCACCCAAGTGGATGTCCTACCAGAAGTGGTAGAAAGGCTTCAGACAGTGGAGCACCTACATAGCATTATTGGAGTGTTGCTAAAGATTTTGTGCTCAAGATTTGACTGGGAATTGGAACCAGAATCTATGCTAACAGTGAGCCATTTGCAGGCACCTTGTGCCTTCCAATGTTATCAGAAAACCTGATAACTGGTTGACTTAACTTGGCCTTGTATTATGTTGCATGTTCAGAAATTCATCGTTTCAGATGTTTGGCCGTAAGATCAACAAATTATTCAGTTGTGAAATTTTATGAGCAGAATGACCTCTGCTTACACATGATAGAGGAGGTAACTATCTGCACTGTTTGCTTTTGGCTGCAGACCGTGTACAGCTAAAATGTTTACTTGTTGTCATGTGTGCAGTCACATGTAGAACTGCAATAATAGATTAGCTCTCAAGCTGACCATTTTAACTATAAGTCATTGCCAATTTAAATAGACAAGTTACAAAAAAAAAGTATTTGCTGTTGAATTGCATGCTTGCTATGACTGGAACTGCAAGTATTCTATCTCTTGCAATGTTATGAAAAAAAAGTCTTGTGCATGGCAACCTGAAGTGATATGAGACGTGAATGTGCAAGAGTTAATTTGTGAGATATTGGGTAATTTGACACCCCACTCCCATCACCCCAACCCTGGCCCATTGAATATTTGGACTTTTGTCATTATTTTCTGTACAGGGAGTGAAATTAGTTGAGTAGTGCTCCCAGTTGGAGTTGGAAGTGAGTGTTGTCAAACATTCTGCTCTCTGAAAACTGGGTTTACATGTTGTATCTGTCTGGTACTTTACAAACATGCTAATAAAATTAACAGAATTGTTGTGGTGAAACAAGAGCATACCTTGTAGAATTCAGAGGCAGTGGAAGAAGTGGGCTGCCATAGGTCTTGATAGATACAGAAAATAACAGGATTCTGTGTATTTGTCAGCTCTTGTACAACCTCTGACATCTTGGTTTAATGCCCAGTACTCCTACCATTTTGATCCTTGTGGTTTTAGAATTAATTGCCATTCTGGGATGTAGTCCCATCCAGGAGGCTATCAAATCGGTGCAGTAATGAGGGCCATTGTGGTGAACCAGACTGTTTGGGAACTCTGCCCTGTTGCATGTTCAAGTGGATATTTAAAGATCGCCCAGAATTATTAAAAGAAATGAGCATTATGCCGTTGTCTAGCCTGACATTGTTTTGAATCTAAGCATTTTACACTACAGGAACTCATTCAACTCATAATGCCTGTACCTGCTCCCAAAAAGAACTACCCAGCAAGTCCCATTCTCCAGCCTTATCTCTATAGCTGTTTAAATTCCTCCCTTTCAAATATATTTCCAGCTCTCTTTTAAAAGCTGCCTCTGCACAGTCCTAGTCAGTGCATTCCTATTTCTAACGATTCTGAGTAAAGAAGTTTCTCCTGGTCTCATTCCTAGTCCTCTGGCTGACCATTTTGAAATGGTGACCCCTTGGCACTGACATATCAATTCACGGAAACAGAATATCTTTCTTTACCCTGCCAAAATTCTTCATAATTTTGAACACCTCCATAAGGTCACATCTTAACCTTCTTTGCTCCAAGGAGAATAAGCCCAATTTCACTAATCTTTCCTTGTATCTAAAATCCCTCATTTTTGGTATCATCTAGTAAATCTCCTTTGCAATCTCTCCAGGGCTTTAACGTCCATCATTAAATGAAGTGCCGAGAATTGAACGCAATATTCCAAATGCGGTTTCACCAATGATCGTTTCCTTGCTTCCACAACCAACATTTTTCAAAACAAATTAAAACTGACTATTCAGCTTTATTTGCTATTTATGAAAGTTTGTTCTGAGCATATTTGAGGCTGCATTTAGTTCCAAAATGCCAGTGATTTCTTTTGGCTGTAAAGCACTTTTAGTTTTCTTGTTTTGAGGGTTCGCTCATTTAAGTTACTAACTATGGGTTCATATTCTTATAGCATTGGCGTCACATGCAGTGAAGAATTCTGAAGGGTATTTCAACATACTGTGTAAAATATTTGTTGGAACTTATAAATAAAAAAAATTAATTCTCTAAATGGAAATTTAGACACAAGCGTAGTATGGTAGTTCATATCTGTTTTTAATTCATTCCTGATATTATTCAACAACAATGAATTCACTGTTTTATACAGTAGTTTTCAAAGTTGAGTTCTGAACACTTGTTTTGTTCATCCTGATCCACTAAACATAGTAGTATTCTACTGTATTGGATTGCATTTGGCAACTGCATGAGAAACTGTCAAGCATGCTCTCTCAGACACTATTGGCAATGGCTGTTTTTAATAACTCGATTGAACTTCTTGGTTGGATGTATAAGATTCCCTGCTGTAAGATATTTGGATGAGTGAGACAGGGATGAATAACAGTTTATTCCTCATCTTCAATGAAGTGGATATTTTGTCATTTTTATCATCAAGGGATATGGTTAGGACAAGGTGATATTCCTCTGCATGGCATTTTAATGAGATTTAAAGTGAGCCAACTTGGTTAAAAGGAACGGTTGAGGGTTTTCTGTCCCACCACGGTTGAGACATGTTAGGTATTGCACATGTAGGTTATGTGAATCAAACATGATTGAATGACTGCAAAGCTGAATCCAATGCCACAGTAAGTGATAGCAAGGCAACTGGAAACTTTTTTTCCATCTCATTCCCTCTCCAAGGTCAAAGAGATCTGAGAATGCAATTCATCAAGGTTGAAGTGTTAAAATACTCTGAAACTAGTCAGTGAAGCCTTGTTTGAATGAAAATTTCAAAAATTGCCATTAACCTTTTAATATTTGACTTTGAATGTTTTGAGTAGTTTCCCATTGATAAGTCCCATAAGAGCTGCACTAGTTATAGACCAGTAACCAATTTTTTTTAAGTTGCTCCACAGAGCAAGCTGTGATGCTTCCTACCTTCTTGACTTCAGTCTGTTCTTCTGAGCATAAGAGTCCTGTGGTTTAATGCTGAGAATTATAATGAGGCATCCTAGCCAAATACCATGGGAGTTGGAGCCTGCTGGTTTTCATCAAATGAACATTTTGTTCCAAATACTTTCAGACTATATAAAACACAAATAGTTAGCAAGGTACTGCCAGAAGTGACAATGACCTCAATATTGTTGCCATCAAGGGTTCATATTGCTTCCTAGGAAAATTGTTGATGATAAAGACAGATGGTGCCACTATACTATCGTGTGACTTTGGAGAGAGAGAACTGTCTTCACTCCTCACTTTATAACCCTGCAGATTTGTTACCTCTGTAGATTTGAGGCCCTGCTCACAACTAATGGAATAAAGAATCAAAAAAAAGGTGTCAGCTTCTATGACCAAGCTGACAGCTTTTCAGCATGACCATCCAAGATCCAACACCAAGGTGCACAGTTCCATGCTGACTACGCTCACTAGCATTCATGTTGAGGAACTCATTCAGTGACAAGCAGACAAACACACTCTCTCTCATTCTTTTTTTCAGTTTGGTTTGATAATTGGCATAGGAAGTCAAAAGTTATTGTCCAGTACATTGCCGTGATACATCGAACAGCATTGGTAATGAACCATTCAATTACTGATGGGATGTATAAACATCAGCAATGTACAGCTTGATGCTGAAACTAATACATCAAAACTGAGTCAGATCAAGTTCAGCAACAGAAACCTAAATGAGAGCACCAGATTTGCATCCTTGTCACATTTCTCTACAGTAACAGAGACCTGGATAATGTGCTTGGGCAGGAGATTTAGGCTGAAGAATTTCCACTGTTTTTACTGTCGTGGATGTATCCTCCAGACGTCTTTGGTAGGATAAGGTAACCATTTTTGGTGGGCCCTTGCATGTCACTGCAATCATACAGTCATTGTTAAACCAGCAACCTCTGTTGGCTTGGCCATGTTCATTAAATGGATGATACCATATACTCAAAAGACCATCTGTCCTTGTAAAACTTTCCACTGTGCATCCATATATCCATTGCAAGGTCACCCGCAAACGAGGTATGAAGATGATGGCCATTGACGCTGACAACTGAGATATAGGTCCTGACAACTGTGACTTCTGGAGGCTAATCATTTGGAAGGACAAAGTAAGAGACAAGCTGAGACAAAAAGCCCAGGTGGATAAGAGGGCCCAGAAAAGAGAGGGGGGGTGGCGGGGAGGAGGAAATCCAGTGAATTGTACATCTTCTCAGCCCGCTGTTTTATTGTGTAGCAAGTGTAACAGACCGTCCTGCCAGAACGGGTCACTGCAGGGGACTTATCACAGAGTTGAGTGCCATGGTACAAAGCATTGACTTTGCCACATGGAAAGCTGTCACTGAATGGAAAATGAACATTGAATGGGAATTGTTTTGATTCTGACTTTGCTTCTTTTTCTAGTAAGGGTACAGTACTTAACGGTAATTTTGTTCAGCAAATCATGCCTCTTAGCAGAGCCTGGATAAAAATTGCTTTAAAACTCAATGAGCCATGTTTTCAATTCTAATACCTGCTGCTTTTGAGGTAACTGGTAACTAACAACTATAGTTTCATTTAGTTTTTGTTTTATTCTCCAGTTACATCTACAGGCTACTGATCTGCACCATCAGTCAACCTGTAGGAAAATGGATTGTTTGATGTTCGATTTCTTTTTGTAAAATAAATTCTCCCAATCAGCTTTCCTCCTTTCCAAATATACTAATTTTTACCGGAAAAAAAAAATGCAGTTAGCACCTTTTGGTCCTGAGCAACTTCACAAAGTGGGTATGAAAGTGTGATTTAAGGTAATTTCAATGTATTCACCCAGAATTCTAGTGAATCGGAATTGTTAAATGAGATGGGAAGAGTGAAAAGGTCAGAAGCACCTCCTGAAGAGAGCAATTGTTAAATGATTTTAGTTGACCATTCATCAGTCTTAAAATATTGGGTGGAATGTTTGGAGCATCACCCTCCCTCACACACACCTGTTGTGGGTCCCTAGGTAAAAGATAGGTAAATTTGAGTGAATGGCAAAAGCACAGTGCCAAGTGATTTTACAGCACAGGGCGTGCACACATTTTAGTGAACTTGCAAACTAAAATCTGGAAGAAGGGCCGAGTATAATGGGGATCTTACTATTCAGGTATCCGATGTCCAACAGCCTCTCCCATGGTACTACCTACCCACTGCTGGGACTAGAAGTCTGCCAGCACTGAAGTTGGGCATCCTTTCTTCCAAGTGGGGTAGATGTCTGGTCCTTGTTCAATAAATTGTCTGAAGTAAAATTGGCTTGAGGCCATATGCAGACAGCTTATTGCCTATGTCAACACAGTTTGGAGCCGGAGGAACGCAGCAGGTCCGGCAGCATCAGAGGAGCAGGAAAGTCGATGTTTCGGGTTAGGACCCTTCATAAGACCTGAAGCGTCAGCTTTCCTCTTCCTCTGATGCTGCCTGACCTGCTGTGTTCCTGCAGCTCCACACTGTGTTGATTCTGACTCCAGCATCTTCAGTTCTTGCTATCTCAGTTTGCTGCTTATAATGGCCACAACTTCTTTTTCTGAGCTTTCATGATCTTGCTAAATTTGGACACTAACCAGTATTTTGTGTTTTTACTAGTTGTTGTTGTTGTTATTGTATTCACCTCTTATTTCTGTTGCTGATTTAAAAATTCTACCTACTTGTTTTTCTTTACACAGATCCTGCTCAGAACTCTTGAACAATTTCCATGAGTTCTGTCTTTTCATCTCTGATTCCAACATCTGTTGTATTTTTCCCTTCAGTAAGACACCTTGCTAACTTTGTTTCTCCTTTCTGTTCACCAGGGGACTGGGCTCCTGGCAGTATCCATCCATTATAATGACCAAACTCTGGCAAGGTTGCCCAGTTTGCTGAGTCCAGACTGGATACTTCATTGATAAGCCCTTGGATGAGGAAGAATGAACTGGTTCCTTTTCTTCATTCATCTGTCCCCACAGTTGTGTGCAATAAGGTTAATTTAGAAAGGATCCTTTCCCTTGTGGATGCCTTTTTCTTTCTCCCCAAAGCTAAACAAACTTGTATTTTTTTTGAAAGGACCCAATTTAACCGGACTTTCTTGAATTAAGCATGCATTAATTATCAAATGCAGGAAATAATAATAATGTAATATTAATACAGAAGAAATAAGGTGAATACAATAATGAAAAGTAAAAATACACATACTGGTCAGCGTTTGAATTGTTTAACATCAGAAAAGATGAAGCAGTGTCACTGGTTGTGTTGTTAGCAATTGAGCATTTGATTTCAAGATTCTTAGTTTTGCAGTTTAGTCTAAATTCTGTTGTTCTGATTCCTTTTGACAGTCAGAGTTCAGAATGAGGAATGACTTTCCCTTGGTTTTATCCTTTGGTGTTAAAACATATTTGTTCTCAAAGCTATGACCCTTGCAGCACTCTAGTCCATATGCTAAGAGTCCTGCTAGTAACACCAACTAGGGTTGCAGTCTGTTTTTAAAACATTTTCTTTTTGTATTTTCCTGGAGACTAAAACGGACATCTTTGTCAGAGATGGCTTTCCACTGAGAGAGAGAGTCAGCCACCTCGTAATCTCCTCCAGTTGAATCTCTCTTTTGAAGTTTCCTTGACAATTTATGGGTGTGACTTTGCATAGGATGTTACCAAATAGTTATGAAATTTAGATGCATTATATTGTTTATTTTTGTGGCTACCTTTTTGAAAGTAAATACATTTTTGAAATTACAAACAAAAAAAGTGTCAGTAAACTCTTTGGGATTCTGATCTGTCATCCTAACACCATAACCTTGGCTTTAGATCAATATTCTCAGCAAGCTTGGGCGATTGAACAGAGTTGTACTGTACCTGGTGAGCCATAAATGGAATGGGATTGTTGAAATTTAACCCATAAAGTGCAGTTAAAATAAAGTAGCCTTCCTTGAACCTCAGGAAAACAAGTAGAAATGTGTTTGAAAACTAACTAATGGACGGTTGGAAAGTTGCCAGAAGCTGCAAGTTTGCAGTTTTAAAAGTTGAATTCAAATTCACTCTTGAAGTAATGATAGAGCACAATGCATTAATAATCCCTTAACAGCTGGCCCCAAGTGGGCCTAATTATTTTGTAATAGTTCTGCAAAGCACCAGATGCTCAAGAAATAAAGCCTTCCTCTTTTGTTGTGGATTTAAATTGTGTTTTAGAATCTGCTTGTTTGTTTTCTGTTTCTAAATTGTAAAATGCAAATATTTCTTAGAGTTTGAACAATATGGAATTTTTTTTCAGAAAAAGAAAACACTTCTACTCTTGTAGATAATCCACTTCTTGGGGAACAGTGTTTTAGTCCCACCTGATGTACTATTGAACAAGCCATATCCCAGCAAGAAATTTAGTTTGGTGGATCTTTCTTTTCAAATATAGTTTCAAAGTGGTCATTCAGTGAAACACAAAGTGAATCTGCTACCTTGTGCACATGGCAATAAAGCCAATGTTTATTACACTGTAAGAAGAGATTTTAAAAACTGATATAAATATAGAGCACAGTTTAGAAAAATCATGAAATACACAGCAAAACAAAGATTTTGCCCTACTTCCCGACACCACCATTCTACAGGAATTCAAATTTAGAGAGTCTATTCCTATCTCAACTCTTTAAGCTCAACTCAAGTTTTATTTTTTACAGTTCTCTCCTGTGAACTCTGAATTCTGAAATTAAACCCGTAATTCTGAAAGCTCATTGTTTTTCAACATTCAATAACCTACAAGTTTCTAACCAAATGCTCCTGGTTTGTTAAGTTAACTTTTTTTCCATTTAGCTTAATTATTCCCTGCACTGATACAAATTCTTTACTCGAGAAAGGAATATATATTGTCCTTCTGACTCCAGTCATGTCACCTATAAACTGTTTGTTTAAAAACTTCCAATCTCTGTGTTTCCTCACTGAAAATCAATCATTGATTATCTGAAAGTAAAAAACAAGCGAATCACTCCTAACTTCCATTAATACTCCTAGAAGCCCTGTTTTCTGCCACATATACACAAATGTTCTTGAGGCTTTGACTGTTCAAGTTTTGTTTTTATAAAGCCTTCACAAAAGTAACCAATGTGATCATTTGAAATCCAAAGTTTGAAAATGATTGTATATAAAAATCATATATCTTTCATCACAGCAAACTTGTCATTGTGGTGACTTCTGGGTCTTTGGCTTTCTATAATCTGACATGACTCCACAGAGACTGGTTTCCCATTGCCATTATTTACATGTACATAATACTAAAAAAATGTGCTTCTCATCTCTGACAATGCCTGCCTTATTCATAAAGTATGTGTAGTTAGTACGTATTTTGATATGTCATTGTCCAGGAAATCAACAATCTTTTTGAGTATAACTAAATCCTAGGGGTGGCAATATGGTCAAAAGTTCTTGATTTATTGTTCGAGAAGTGAGTTGGGCTAGAGGTGACATGACTGTTCCATAAGAGCTTTATACTGGCTAAGTCTTGCACTGCTGACAAATGGTAAATGACTTGTGTGTGGTATTCTTATTTCTACTTTAGTTAGATGGGTGTAATTTGCATTGTGCTAGATTGTAAATATGAACACAAGGGCTCACTGTTTTATTGCAACTGTCAACCTTAACCTGTCATTTTGTTGTCCGCTGAATTGTTGATTCAAGGTTGCTGAGCCTCTAGTAAGGCATGCAGCTGGCAGTTGGATAATGGAGTTTCCATCTAGGCAGCATTGACAGCATTCTAGTAAATCAAAAATGCTGTTTTTAGGATTTGTATGAGAATTGGTTGGTGCTTGATAATTTACCTGTGCATTAAGAGACCTATTTGTATATTTCCTATACTCAGTGCAAGTTTGAAATTTGTTGTATTAACGTTATCGTGAATCATATTGAAGTTGTGCAGCACAAAAGAAACCTTCAGCCCATCAAATCTGCGACAGCCTATCAAAACTAATTCCACTTTCCAGCTATGGGCCCATAGCCTTTTCATGTTTTTGACATTTCATGCACTCATCCACATATCTTTTTATTTCTAAGGCTGTGAAATTTTCCACCTCTGCTGCCCTCTCAGACAATGCAGTCCAAATTTCGTGCCCCCCCCCCCCACCCCATTTCAATCCCGTCTGAATATCCTGCCCACCATCTTTTTTTAAAATTATGCCCTCTCATTCTTGACCTTTCCACGAAGGGGAATAGCTGCTTCCTATCCACCCTATCCATACCCCCCCTTCAACCTATACACTACTATCAGGTACCTCCCACCGACCTTCTCTGCTTTAAAGAAAACCTGAGCCTATCCAGCCTCACTTCACAGCTAGAACGCTCCAACCCAGGGAACATCCTGGTGAATCTCCTCGACATTTCCTCCAGTGCAATCACATCCTACCTGTAGTACAGTGACCAGAACTGCATTCAGTACTCTGGCTGTGGCCTAACTAAAATTTTTGTACAGTTCCAACACAACCTCCTTGTTTTTATAATCTATGCCATGACTGGTCTAGCATTGAAGACATGGTTTGGAATTTTCATCCCCTCCCTTACCTTCCCAGAACAATTACTGGTGAAGTTTTAGTTTGAAAATTGCTGCACTGCTTTTCTGAATGATCTTCATATTATTGTATGACTACACATTTTCAGATTTACAGCTGATTTGAGTTTTGTATGTCTTTACGTGTCTTGATGGAATGAAATTCACTTGTCTTGGTTATTCACTAGTCCTGTTTTAATGTTGCATTGACCTGATTTCAAAATTATGCAGTTGAGAGATGGAATCTAATCTAATAGTAATTTTAATTCAGAAGGTAGGAGGCTTTTAGTGTTAGAATTGAGAGTTGGAAAAATTGATGCTTGGAAGTCTTTGTGTGGGGAAGAGTGATTATGTTCTTTCCCATATGTTGCATTGTTAATTCAACTGTGTGCTATCCAGAGTAGTGTGCGTTGGTGTTTTTCTGTTTTGGATTGTCATTATTTTGGACTCGATAACATTTAACTCTTCCAATGTTGGATTTTTTTGTTTTCTGTCTGTACACCAATTTCAGATCCCATGTGACTGTGTGAGGTCCGCTGTTGGAGAAACGAATGGGAAGGTTGAGTCAAGAACCTTTACAAAATTCTTCCTTCTCTTTCAGAAAGTTCACCGGCAATCATGTTTGTGTGTGAGGGAGACAAGGTGGGTTTCACTTGTGCAGGCTGTCTCTAGAGACAACTTGGAGGTGAATACACAGGAGGGCAGATGCTAGTGAGAAGGCATGCTTCAGTTCTCTGGGACTTTGACCCCACTATTATAGAAAAAGCTGTTGGCTCTTGGTGCATTCAGTTCCCGCTTTCATATTTCTTGCTGACATTCCTGATTCTCAATTCCATGCTCCATCGCTTTCCAAATTCCCCCTGCATGTCCAAATTGTACCTTGCACAGCCAGTCACTCGGTATCCATGACAGCCAACCCTTTAGAGCCATGTGGAAATCAAAACAACTTAACAATCTAAGAGATTTCTTCATTTCAACACACTTGACGCTTAAAAAAAACACACTCAGTCTTGAAAAAAAAATTCAAAAATATACAGTTACTCCAGTGGGAAATCATTTGGATGCTTATTTACTTTCACAAACCACATCAAGGACAGTTAACCCTTTAATATTTCAAAATAACTGTCATTCCAGGAGTGGACTGGACTTTATCTTCAGGTAAGTGATTCTTAACCTTTTGAAACTCGGTCAAGCATTGCTAATGAGCTCAGCTATTATAATGACCTTGATGAAATTTGATCAATTGAAATTGAAAATAAAACAGATGGCTGATGTGGTTTTTCCTAATTTACACCAGCTGGTCTATCAGTCAGTATACTCAATGGTGGGTGCCTGACTATTCTTGATCGAAGTGTAAGGTGCAGATTTTTTTGAAATTTTGACTGGGTGGAGATATATATTCCTTTTAGATCTTGACACTTGTGGACCTTGAATCCACCTTCTCAAGCATTAATGCATCCTCCATAAAATTGTGGTGACCAAACAGCAGGTTAAGGTCCTTTGGAGATACTGAGAGCCATGGCTGTTCCAACTCTGCAAATTTCACGTGGCACAGCTGAGTTCCAGTTTCTTACCTGTAGACTCTGATTCCGTTGCCTTCCTTATGCTGGCCAAAATGGGATCTGCCTGAAATGACAGTAATACCTGTGCATCCTTGTCTGCCTCTCATTTTTTTATGGATTGCTGATCATCTCCTCTTGGGAAAATCCATGCTAGATTTTTCAAGGTTTTGTTTGATGATTGCAGGAAGGAGTTAGGCTTTCATCTTTGCTGAGGAGTATAAAATGCTGAATTGTTAAGTGCCTTATAAATCGTTTTAATTTGGGAGTGTAAAATTCTTTGTGTAGAGATTTTGAGGGTATCATTATTTCTGTGGGTATCAGACATCAACATTGCAACAAGCACAAATGTATAATGATATTTGGGAATCAGGAAGTTGCTGTCCCAGATGTAATGACCCTCCAAAGGTTTGTGCTTTCTTGCTGAGTTGACATGTACGCATGAATTTCCCTGGAAATTGTTATTCTCGTCTGCTCCAGTGGGAATATAATTTTATTATCTTGGCAAATCATATTAACTGCAAACAATTTCTTTTCTCTGCCTTTTCTTTCGCCATAATCTCCAATTTTCCTTGCCTTCTCTTTCTTTATTTCAGTTTCTGTACCTGATTTTTTGACATTGAAAGTATTAGTTTCAATGACTCTTCTGAGTTCAGACGCTAATCAGCACTACTGCTGAATGATTCTTCAGTCTGGTTACATAGATATGTAATTAATTGCCTTGTTGACTGGTTGGCTGACAGCAATTTACAGTGCTAACGCCCAGAAAAGGCCTTTGGTAAGTGCTACTGTAATGAATTGCTGGTGTTATTTGTGACTGTTGACTTCAAAATCCAATTCACCATGTAAACCCTTTAAACTACAGGATGTGAATGCATTAGTCTTTGCTAATTAATGAATTAGGTAACTTAATATAGTTATAATGAATTAAAATAAGGCTATGCATCACAGTGGCAGAATAATAGCTCCACTGTAAATTTGTTGATTTACTGATTTGTTGCAACGAGAAAGAGAATCAGAGGAAGGGCTGTTCTTGTAAATAATACATAAAAGAGGTAACAATGATTCTCTGCTGTTACACTCACCCTGCTGCTGACAAGTGTTGTCAGGTAACAAGGGATCAAATTTGGCAAGATGTAGTGAATAAAATGGTCAAGGTCACAAGACAAAGTATGAATTTGAGAAATGTCAAACAGATAGTGTAAGGAAGGGATCGAGAATGAGTTGAAGAGTCAACCAAAGACAAGAATAGAACTTACAGAGCGAGAACAAATGAAGTTGAAGGTTCTGTATCTGAACGTCACAGCTTTCAAAACAACATGAATGAATTAAAAGCGCAAATAGAAATTAATAAGTTCAATCTGGTAATCAGTTCAGAGACTTGGCTACGGGATGACATGGACTAAGGACCTGAATCTAGAAGGGAACAAGGTGTTTGGAAATGATAGGAAATGTGGCTCTGTTTGTTAATTAATGCTGGTTTTAGCTCAATAGAGAAGGATGACCAATATTCAGGAAAACCAAGGCATGGAAACATTTTTTGGGTAGGAAGGATAAAGGTAAGCAATCGCTCATTGGAGAGACCTCTTGGCCCTTTTAACAATGAAATGGTGGAGTGGAGTATTAAGGAGGAAACAATGACAGCTTGTCAGAAAGGCAGGGTAATAACAAATTTTCATCTACATATCTATGGGAAAAGTCCAATCAGCAAAGATACCTTTGGTGAGAAGTTCATACAACATTTTTTAGGAATACTTTATTAGAACAGTATATTCTGGAGGTGAATTGAGAGCAACTGATACTAGATCTGGTACTGTACAATGAGGTGACATTAATTAGTGATCTCATAGTGAAGATGCCCGAGGTAGCAGTGACCATATGATTTGAATTTAACATTTGAGGGAAGAGAGGTGTATGAGACCATGTTTTTTTAAAAAGTAATTATAAGGACATGAGCTGAGCTTGCAAAAGTGAATTGGTGAATTGGGTTTAAGAATCGATCAATGGAGAGATGCAAGAGCAGACATTTTAAGGGAATATTTCAACATTCAAAGCGTAAATGTCTTTCAACAAATAAGAAAAAATCCAAGGGACAAATGCACTGTTCATAGAACAATAATATCAAACAGATGACAAAGAATGTGATTGCGCAAATACAGGGGGCAGGTCAGAAGATTTGGACAGAAAATATAAAAACAGCAAAGACTGACAAATATTAATAGAGACAAATTTAAAATGACACAAAAACTAACTATAAATGGCAACTAATTTTGTAAATTTTTAAAGAAGAACAGTGTTAACAAAGTAAATATTGATGCTGTAGAAAGAGAGACCAGAGAAATTTTAGTGGAATATAAGGCAATAGCAGATGAATTTAAGAGGTATTTTGCATTTGTCTTCACTATAGAACATCCAAGTAACATTCCTGAAGCAATGATAAACCTACAAGTGGAACAGAGGGAGAAACTCTGGAAGGAATCGGAATCACCAGAGACATGGTACTGAGGAAAATGGAGCTGCTGGCTGGCCCATAATTCCATAAGAAATAGAACCAGTAGGAGGCCATTCAGCACCTCTGGCCTGCTCCACCATTCAGTAGGATCATGGCTGATCTTGCATTCCGCACGTACACTTTCCTGCCCTCTTTTCCCCCATAAGCCTCGATTTCCCCAACTGATCAAGAATCTATCTATCTCAGAATCTATCTATCTCTACACAAAATCTTTGCCTCCACAGCTCTCTCTGTGTGGCAAAGTGTTCCAAAGATACACAACCCTTCTTCATAGAAGGTCGTGGTGGGCTCCATCTTTTTTTAAGAAGTGACTAGCAAGGTAGTGGATGTATTGGTTTTCATTTTCTAAAAGTTCAAGGCTGGTCCAATTAAATTTGAAAGGAAGACAAACAAAGAGGAAACTACAGGTCAGCTAGCTTAACATATTTCTTGGAGAAAGTATTGGAAATGGAAAGAAGATATAGTCGGGCAGTTGAGTAAGTTCCAGGCAATCCGGCAGAGTTAACATAATCTTTTTTGGAAATGGAAATCATGTTTGACCAATTTGTTGGAGCTCTTTGAGAAAACGTGTTTGGATAAAAGAGGGAACAAGGGGAGGTACCATACTTCTATCTCCAGAGCATAGTGCGTGGCAAATTGGCCTAGATAAAGATTGACTGACTGACTGACTGAATGCAGAGAGTAGGTACAAATGTGTCTTTCAGCTAGGTCAGATATACTGAGTAGTGTACCACAGGCTTTGGTAGTGGGACTTCAGCCGTCTACAATTTAAGTATCTGACTTGAATGTTGAAACAGAAGATATGGTTGCCAAATTTGCTGACAACACCAAGGTAGGGAGAAAAGTATGTTGTGAAGAGGTTGGAGGGCTGTATATGGATCACGTGAGTACGCATAAAAATGGTAAATGGAATATACAGTGAAAAAATGTGAAATTGTCAATTTTCAGCAGTGGGATTTACAGAAGAAGAATATAATCTAAATGATGAATTTGCAGAGCTTGGAAGTAGATGCTTTTGAATGCCCTCATGCATGGATCACAAAATATTAGTGTGCAGGTACAGCAAATAATTAGAGCCAATAAAATGTCCTCATTTATCACGAAGAATGGAATAAGAAAGTAAAGATTATGCTGATTAACCTGTTAGCTTGGGATCAACTGGAGTTTACAAGAGCAAGAGGTTGATTTGATTATAATATAGATGATCCTGAGGGTCAAAGTTCTCTAAGCTGTTACACATGCACTTCCACTCCAGTGTTTCACGCACAGTTATCAGTCCTCCAAGGACTGCAAAATCGGCAAGAAAATTAGTGGGAACTCTGCTAAGAATCTTCACTGGGCTGATGTGGAAAGGATCTCTCGTTTCTTAGTAGGAAGTCTCGTTCTAGGAGTCGTGGCTTTAAAAATTGGTGGTTGGCCATTTAAAAATGAATGAGGTGAAGTTGTTTTTTTCTAAGGATCGTGGGTCTTTAGAATTCCCTTCCTGAAAGGGTGGTGGCAGCAGAGCCCTTGAACATTCTTAAGATTGTGGTAGATAGGTTCTTGTTAAGCGAGGGTATGGTGGAAGGTTATTGAGATTAGGTGGGAATTGAGGTAATATCCTGATCAGATATTGGTTTTATTGGATGGGCTGAATGGCCTAATTCTGCTCCAGTTTCATTTCTTTGATTGAAATAAGTTCTGTAATTGGACACTGTAAGGATGTTTGCAGGATATTAAGTGGCCCTGCGACTTGGCAGTTCCAGATAGTACTGTGTGATGTCTCCAAACTACTTTAAGTCATGGAGAAGCCTTGAGTCATAACAATAAGAACTTAAATGGCAAATTGATTTACATCAGCATACCTGGGTCAGAACAAACTCCTGTTTCATACAGTAGCATTATATCAATGTTTTGAGTTAAAGTTAATGGGAATTGAGGGGAAAATGCTCTACAGCTGCAGTCATAACTAGCACAGAAGAAACTGATATGATGGTTTGAGACCAGTGCTATCAGGCCCAAGATGCTTTTTTCATGAGTTTCTGCTAGGCCCAAGCATTCTCACCTGCTTCTTCACTGGTCTTCCCTTCTTGTAAGTAATTGTCGCTGACGTTATGTCTTCAGAGTTTTCACTTCTGTTAACAAGTTGTGTAATCAAGTAGTCCATGTCTCTGCAGAAAGAGGACGATAGGTAACATTTAAACAATTGCCGCTGATGAATCCCCATCATCAACATCACAGGGGTTACAAGTTAGGAGGGTGATGGAATACTCTGCACTTGCTTGGATGCGATACTCAAACCTTTGTGCTGTCAAAGACAAGGAAGCCCACTTGATGTGTCCCCTTAAACATACATGACCTCTGCCTTGCCACGTTATTTAAACGGTATTCACTGCAGACACAATGTACTGTAGCAACATACCAACTTTTTGACTGTACCTTCCAAAACTTCAATTAGTACCAGCTTGAAAACGAGGGCATTACACATGTTGTAGACATGTGGAAATTTCAGAACCTTAATGTCCCCTTCACATTGCACACCATCCTGACTTTGTCTTTGACTTTGAAATAATTCATCTTTCCTTTGTCCCAGGGTCAATCTCCTGGAACCCTGTATTAGAATTGCAGAAGTGAACTATTACAAAAAGTGCAGTTATAGAGTCATTGAGTAATACAGCATGGAAACAAGCCCTTTGGCCCAAACTGATCCATGCTGACCATGGTGCCAACTCAGCTAGTTCCAATTGATGCAGTGGCCCATATCCCTCCAAACGCTTCCCATCCATGTACCTATCCAAATGTTTTTTTAAATGTTGCTATTGTACCTGCCTCGACCACTTTCTCTGGCGGCCCATTCCACATACGCATCACTCTCTGCGTGGAAATTGTTGCCCTTGAGGTCCTTCTTAAATCTTTCCCTTCTTACTTTAATCCTATACTCTCCTGTTTTCAATTCCCCATCCGTGGGAAAAAGACTAAATGCATTCATCCTATCCATGCCTCACATGATTTTATACACCTCAATAAGGTCATCCCTCATTCTCCTACAATCCATGGAATAAAGACCTATCCTGACCAAGCTCTCCCTATAACTCAGGCCTTCTTGTCATGGCAACATCCTCATCAGTATTCTTTGCACGCTTTCCAGTTTAACTATGTCTTTACTATGACAGGGTGACCAAAACTGTACACAATACCCCAAGTGCGGCCTCACCAACAGCGCATGCAACTGTAACATAATGTCCCAACTCCTATACTCAATGCCTTGACCGATGAAGGCCAGCATGCAAAATGCTTTCTTCACCAACCTGCCTACCTGTGATGCTGCTTTCAATGAACTGTGAACTTGTACTCTGAGGTCCCTCTGTCGCACAACACTCCTCAGGGCCTTACCATTTACTGTGTAAGTCCTACCTTGGTTTGATTTTCTAAAGTGCAACACCTCACACTTATCTGTATTGAATTGTATTTGCCAATCCTCAGCCCACTTCCCCATCTGATCAAGATCCCTCTGTGTAACTTTTGATAACCTTCCTCACCATCAATAATACCTCCTAACTTTGTATCATCTGCCAACTTACTAATCATGCCTTGTACATTCACATACAGATCACTTATGTAAATGCCAAATAACAGAAGTCTCAGTTTCCCATCACTTTTCCAGGGGCATTTGGGAATGGGCAATAAATGCTGATCTTCCCAGGCATGCCCACAATTAAACATTTTGTTTTGGTTACAGCTGTTAATTTGATTGATTTTTCTCTGACCCTTGTCAATGGCGCCTTGATTTATATTCTTAATCTGGCAGTTCTGTTGAATGCATTGTGTTGTAGGTTTTTAAATTCATCACTGTTGATTATAAGAATGCACATGATGGAGTGATAATTTGACAGCTCAAGAAAGTGCTTCTGTTTGGTTTTGAGAAAGGAGTTATTCTGAAGTGTTTGAATAAATCTGCAATTGATGAAATCAAACTAAATTTCTTTTCTGATGAAGGGTCTAGGCCCGAAACGTCAGCCTTTTTGCTCCTATGATGCTGCTTGGCCTGCTGTGTTCATCCAGCTCTGCACCTTGTTGTCTCTAAATTTCTTTTGTTCACTTTAATTTGGCATCAGCAGGAGTGTAAATAACGACTTGTATGAACCACCAGAATGTAACTAAAATAGAGAAAAAAAGTTAAATTACAAGTGAAGCAGATGAGGGTTCTTGTTTATTTTAGCAAACTACAATTTTCACCTTTTCTCATATGCAATCCCCTTTTTCGTCCGTGAGTTACTGGGCATCAGCTGATGGGGGTTTTCCATTTTCTTATCAGTTACTTGACAATTCCGTCAGTTGGTGGGTAAATGACAGGAGCCATTGCAAGAAAAGAAAACTTTGTTTTTTGACAACATGTCCTTTTTTTTTGAGCCATCCTTAGTGATTGCTTACTCTGTGAACATCTCGCAGATTTAGTGAAGGGGTGGAGTACAAAAAAATCTGTCTTCCCTTGGCAGGCATATCAGAATATGATCAATGTCCTTCAGCTTTGTGAATATTTTGTATTCTAATGCAAGCACTCTGCTCCAAAGACTTGAAAGTTGCATCACTTGAGAAATAAAAATCTAGATTTTAAGAGTATGAATGTCCAGGAATCTGGGTAGATCAGAGTGAAATCCAAATCTGCAGCAAGATGAATCTTTTACCCATTTCAGTGTTTCAAACTCAGTTGTACGCACTTGGTAGAGCAAAGATAACGAAGGCTGCATTTCTCGATTGTTTTTTGAGATGACTGGAGTTGCAAAAGGCACTGTGGGCCAGATTCTGTGACGGTAATGCAGTGCACATGCTACCTGTCACGGTTAAAGGTTGAAAGGCCATCAGCTGTCAGAACATGTCATTCTTTTAATTGAAGGAGATTTTTTAAAAAAAAGAATTAGATGCTGCCACTTTCTCAGCCAAATCTGCTGCTACGTTCAACCATTGTTCCGATATCAGGTGTATTTTGCCAGCCTTGTACCGCTTAACCATAACTGCCATAAAACGCTCCCAGATGTTTTAGTCCATGACACCTGAAAATAATGTGACCAAGGAAAATTTGCAGACTACTGGCTCATTCCAAATGGTAAGCAGGCTGTTGATTTCAACTTCACTCCCTTTCCAGATTTTATGTTGTTGATCTGACACAATCATGCCTGACATTTGTTTTTGCATGGGGACCATTGTTTTTGGACTTGGGAGGAAAGTAAAATGTAGTCCTGTGAATTCTCAAGATCACTTGCTCTATTTCAAAGAGCACAGTTGGATATTGGCTATCATCTGTTTGTCAGCAGTTGCATTTCCACAAAATGTCGCAGCAAGCTGCCAAAGCAACATTTCTTACCCAAAAAGAATCTCAAACAGCTTTGATGGAGAAGTTGTGAATGCCAACTTCTAGAAATACTTGGGGTGAGGAAACAAGCTTCATATGGCTCCAGAAATTGCACGAAGTCCAAGCAATGCAAATTGACACTCCGTAGGTACTGCAGCATTGCATTCTGGGATCAGATCAACACTTGACTTCAGACGTAGCATCAGCTCTACAAAATGAAAGCACTTCACAAGAATGCAAGTGTGATAGTACCGTGACACCTCTAATTATCAATGTGAATTCACAGTTTTACCATTTGAAAGAAAAAATATGAAAACATTCACCAGAAGATTATGGAGCATATGTTTTCTTTTGCTAGTGGTGATGTTATCATCTCTAAATGATTTTTGACTGAGAATCCAACTGTTATTTCTAAGAGATTGGTAATGTCCTGAAAATTCAGAATAAACACATCCATACCTTGTCCACATTCAAAAGAGATGGTCAGACAAGTTGGCAGAACATCAAATGAATAATTTTCTTTAAACTTTACTACTTTCTAGCAGGAGGGGGCTGCTCCTCATTTTCATTGTGATAAAGAACCAGAAGGCTTCATTTATGTCAGATAGCAAATAGGCACTGGTAATAATTCATTCTGGATCTAACTGGAATGTTGCCTGTTTTGGGAAGCATAACGTTCGCTAGATTTTCTGCTTGTGAAATGATTAATGAGCAGAGCTGTCTTAAACCCACTGTTCCGGTTTATGATGCAGTTGGAATTGTTGTTTGCTGTTGCTATTGAGTTAATTAAAGTAGTTTCCTGAATCTATATATTACGAACTGTGTGTCCCTTTCTAACACCAACCTTGAATGTTCAATACATTAATTAGTCTTAATTTAGAGAAACTTATTTTCAATTCCTTCAAAGGATATGGGCGTCGCTGGCTGGCCAGCATTTATTGCCCATCCTTGGTGTCCTTGAACGTGTGATGAGCTGCCTTTTTGAACTTCTCAAGTCCATTTATTGTAGGAAGATGCATAATGCCATTAGGGAGCGTTCCAGGATTTTGACCCAGCGACCCTGATTTCTTTCCAAGTTGGGCTGATGTGCAGCTTGGAGGGGAATTTGCAGGTGCTGGTGTTTGTGTGTGTCTGCTGCCCTTGTTCCTCTGGTAATGGTTGTTTGCTTGGAAGCAGCCTTGGTGAATTTCTGCAGTGCATTTTGTAGATGGTATACATTACTGTTACTGAGTGCCAGGACAGGAAGGAGCGAAGGGCAGTACATCCTCAAACAATCAGGTGGGTTGCTTTATCCTGAATGGTGTCAAGTTTAGTGTTGTTGGAGCTGCACTCTTCCAGGCAATTGAGGATATTCCATATCACTCCTGACTTGTGCCTTGTAGCTGGTAGACAGGCTTTTGGGTAGTCAGAAAGTAAGCGACTCACTGCACATCTCCTAACCTCTGATCCGCTGTTGTAGCTACAGTATGTATATGACTCCCACAGCTCTCTTTCGGGGTAGTAATAACTCCCAGGATAGTAGGAAGGATTCAGCTTCACATTCTCCATATTCAGACAAGTTGACAGAGCATCGCAGGAATATTTTTTCTAAGACCTCTCTTTTAGCAGGAATGGGATGCTCATGAATTTTATTGTGATAAAGAGATAGAAGGCTTCATTATGTCAGATAGCAAATGGGCACTGGTCATGATTCATTCTAGATATAGCGTAATGTTGTGTACTTTGGGAAGCATAAAATTCAATAGATTTTCTGCTTGTGAAAAGATTAATGAAGACTCCCTTAAACGTAAATGTTCCAGTTTCTGCTGTTGGAATGGAATAGTGAATTCTTGAAAGTAATTTCCTAAATCTGTATGTTTACATGAACTATTAAATACCAAAGAACGATAGTTAGATTGTGTCTTATTGGAAATGGTTATTGCTTGGCATTTGTGCCGCGAATGTTATTTGCCACTTGTCAGCACAAGCCTGGATATTGCTACATTTGGACATTGACTGCTGCAGCATCTGAAGTCATGAAAAGTGTTGAACATGGTGCACTCATCAAGGAACATCCTGAATTCTGACCTTATGGTGGAGGGAAGGTTATTGATTGAAGCAGCTGAAAATGGTTGAGCCTAGGGCACTACCCTGAGGAACTCCTGCAGAGATGTCTTGAGGCTGAGATGACTGACCTCTAGCAACCACAACCATCTTCCTTTCTGCTAAGTGTGACTCCAAACAGGACCTGGGTCCATAGTACTTTGACATCTTAGGTCACTTGACTGATGATTGGGAGTAAATTTTGTAATTCATTGGGTCAGATTTAGCTTGTAATTTGCCTATGGGAAATTTCCAATTGTTGGTTAAGTGCCTGTGTTGTAGCTGGACTGGAACAGATTGGTTAAGTTCAAGAACACAAGTCCTCTGTACTGTTGCTAGAATGTCAGGGCCTGTAGCCTATACAGTATATAGTATGCAGTATCTGCAGTTGGCTCTTGGTATCATGTAGAGTGAATCCGTGTGGCTGAAGACTGGCATTTATGATGTTGGGGACCTCTGGAGGCTGAGATGGATCATCCTGCTCATCCTTATCTTTAGCATTGATTTGTCAGGCTCCCCCATCAGTGAAAATGCAAATATTTGTTGGAGTCGTCTCTGTCTCCAGTGAGTTGTTCAGTTGTTCACCACCATTCATGGCTGGATTTGGCAGGATTGTGGAGATTCAATCTGATCCATTTGATTGTGGAATAGCTGGGCTCTGTCTATCACTTGCTGTTTGGCATGCAGGTTGTCTTGTTTTTCGGTTTCATCATTTTAACACTTCAGTCTTGGATATGATGGTGTTGCTCCTAGAATGCCCCCTACATTTTGCTTTTGAACCCAGGGTTGATCCCTGGCTTGGTGGTTACGGTAGACAGGATATATGTTAGGCTGTGAGTTTACAGATTGCATTGGAGTACAATTTGACTTTTGTCGATGGCCCACAGCACCTTGTGGATGCCTGGTCTTGAGTTGCTAGATGTGTTTAAAGTCAGTTCCATTTAGCATAGCAATAGCACTATAATAAAGGGTGTCCACATTACGAAGATGGAACTTTGGCTCAACATGGAATGTGCACAGGTCACTTCTACTGATACTGTCATGGACATCAGTCCTCAGTACTGTTGCTAGAATGCCAGGGTCTGTAGCCTAAACAGTATGCAGTATCTGCAGGACATATAAAGACCATAAAAGTCAAATCACTATCCATCAGAATCCATATGATTTTATGAAGGGTGAATCATGTATGACTAATTTTGCTAGAGTTCTTTGAAGATGTAACAAGCAAAGTGGATAATGTAGATGTAATATACCTTGACTTTCGGAAGGTGTTTGATAAGGTGCCGCACAAAAGGTTAATTCACAGGGTTAGATCATATGGAATTAGGGGTAACTTATTAGCTTGGATAGGTAACTAACTGATGGACAGAAGACAAGTCAGGATAAGAATTTTTTTTCCTAGATGGCAAGAAGTAACTAGCAGGGTGCCACAGGGATCGGTCCTTGGATCCCAGCTATTTACAGTCTACATTAACAACTTAGGGATAAAAGTCTCTATAGCCAGATTTGCAGACAATACAAAAATAGGCAGGACGGTAAATTGCAATGAGGAAATAAGAACCTTACAAATGGATTTAGATAGGTTAGGAGAGTGGGCTAAAATGTGGCTGATGGAGTTTAACATGGCTAAGTGTGAGGTTATGCATTTTGGTCTGAAAAATAGGAAGGCAACCCATTATCTAAATGAGGAGAGACTTCGGGGTGCTCCGGTGCAGAGGGATCTGGTGTCCTCATTCATGAGTCACAGAAAACTAGCATGCAGGTACAGATAAGAAAGCCAATGGAACATTAGCTTTTATAGCTAAAGGAATTGAATATAAAAGTAAGGAATTGTTGCAACTATACAAGGCATTGGGTGAGACCGCACCTGGAGTGTTGTGCTCAGTTTTGGTCCACTTATTTGAGGAAAGATGTAGTGCAATTGGAGGAAGTTCAGAGGAGGTTCACTAGATTGATCCCAGAGATGAGGGGTTTGCCGTATGAAGAGAGGTTGAACAGTTTAGGCCTATTTTCTCTGGACTTTTGAGAATGAGGGGAGATCAAATTGAGGTATTCAAGATGATAAAAGGTATAGATAAAATAGATGTGGAGCAGATGCTTCCTCTTGTGGGGCATTCTAGGACGATAAGTTGAGGAGAAACTACTTCTCCCAAACGGTTGTGAATCTGTGGAATTTGCTACCCCAAAGTGCATTGGATGCTGGGACAGTGAGTATATTTAAGGAGGAGTTAGGTAGATTTTTAATTGGTAATGGGTTGAAGGGTTATGGGGAGAAGGCAGGAAAATGGGGATGAGGAGCACATTAGCCATGATCAAATGGCGGAGCAAACTAAATGGGCTAAATGGCCTAATTCTCCCCGAATTCTCTCTCCTGTATCTTATAAACTTATGTTGGTGAGGACAAGGTTGGCTTTGCTTTCTTCCTCCGCATTGATCATATGTTGAATAATATACAAGGGCTATGATAGAAATAATTGTTTGAAATGTTACTTCCCTGAGACATTTAATTGGGATCTATTATTTCTTTGAATAGTTTGTTCTGATCAAGAGGTTTGCAACTAGTCTGTATTCTGCTGCTGCATAAACCCTGCTGTGCAAGTAGAAAGAGGTGCATGGTTTGCAGCTTTCTGGTGCGTAGTCAGCCGATGTTTGCAAATGTTACTTGATGCTTGTTGTGGTGTTATTTCCAAGGAGTGGAAAGGCAATTCTTGATCTGATCACGTAATGGTTTATTTATATGTTTCCACCACTGAAAGGTTTGGGATTAGACAGCAATCCACAGACTTGGTTAATTGAACAAAAGGCCATCATTCACTGGCATGGAGGTCAGATTATAATATGAATTTCCTCAAAGAAGCAGATACAGTTGCAATTAGACAACAGATTTTTTATTTTTATTGTGAAGGGCTACAGCACCTTTATATTCACTGCTACTGCAAAAGCTATTTGTAAACCAGACAGCAAAGAAGACCTCTGAATATTGCCAAGTGGGGGAATGGCTACAGTGCAAACTGGCTTTGAATTTTGTCTGTCAACCTTGCGTTTTCACCTACACCATTAAAAAAAAGGTTAGATTTCTGGAAACAGGTTGAATTATACAAGAGAAAGAACAACAGTTTTTCTTATTTATACATCATTTTACTTTGTGCCTGCCATTCCCCCTTGCCACCAGAGTTGAATATGGAAATTGAACACATTCTTGGCATGAAGTAAAAGCAAGTATCTGACACACTTTCCAATGCATCTATAATGCAGCACATAAGGCTGTCTCATAGTTAGTAGGAGCATTGTGTATCGAATTACTCGTCTGTTGTATCAATGTGATCAATTTGTACTTTAATATTCTCTACCTTTTCTCACTTAACTAAATATTTCAAAACAATTTCTGCTCCGAGATTTCTCAAAACATGTTTTATTTATTTTATTCCCATCTCTAAGGCATCTGTCAAAGGGGGAATGGTTATTCTCTTTAGCTTTCTGCTGCTTTTTAGTATTTGCATAGATAATTGTATTATGGGAGAAAGAGGGACTTTGTCAAGCATCTACTATAAAGAATATTTTGAAACTTCATATCTTGTATATCTATTTTGATTTTGTGCAGTTTGTCTTGTTGGTGGAGTCTCTTCTCATTGAATCCCAACAGTGTGGAAACAGGCCCTTCAGCCCAACAAGTCCACACTGACCCTCTGAAAAGCATCCCACCCAGCCCCAGCCCCTGACCCCTGACCCCTTTTCCCTGTAACCCACCTAATCTACACATCCCTGAACACTACGGGCAACTTAACATGGCCAATCCACCTAGCCTGCACATCTTTGGACTGTGGGAGGAAACTGGAGCACCCGGAGGAAACCCACGCAGACATGGGGAGAATGTGCAGACTCCACACAGACAGTCACCTGAGGCGGGAATGGAACTTGGGTCCCTGGCGCTGTGAGGCAGCAGTGCTAACCACTGAGCCACCATGCGGCCCCCAGCAAGCCAATCTTTTGATTTTTTTTGTGACTTGGTCTTACGGTCAGCTGTATTAAACTGAGTTTATTGCAGTTGTTTTTGATTTTATTTTGATCTATTAATCATATCTGGATACAAAATATTAAAACAGTCACTTTTTTTGAAACACAGTGGTACCTAGCACTCTGCGCATACGTGCGTACATTCTGGCAGGCCTCCAGTGGGAACTATATGACAGTGTCTGTGTTTTTTCCCCAAAGTAATCCTTTGTTTGTAAATCACTTTAGGATGTTCTAAGTATGCAGTAAGGTGTTCATTGATATTCCTACTCCTCTACTTCTCTCTTATCTCACTAGCCATCCAGTCTGTCATTAATATCTTTTCCACTGTTGAAATTCACAGCAGTCGGAAAATGGAAGGAACTCATAGCCCATCTGAGAGTCCTATGGGTTAACTTTATTTATGAAGAAATTAAGTATTTATCTTGTATAATCAAGGTGTAGTCTATGGAAATATTACCATGTGTATAGAAAGCTGAAAAATTAAACCTGTAACCAGACGAAATTCACACATGCAGAAGAAAATATTTTATTTTTATACAAATCCTTAGTTTCACAGTGGTTTATATATTTAATGTGGTGTTGACCCTTGTAAGGAAACATGTGTAGGCATTTACGAGGGTTAAGGGGAACTAAATTTGAAGTTTTAAAAATCAAAAGAACTGTGGATGCTGGAAATCCAGAAACAAAATCAGAAATTGCTGGAAGAGCTCAGCAGGTCTGGCAACATCTGAGTTCTGGGGAAGGGTCACTTGACCCGAAACATGAACTCTGATTTCTCTGCACAGATGCTGAGCTTTTCCAGAAATTTCTATTTTTGTCTCTGATTTCACAGCATCCACAGTTCTTTCAGATTTTATTGAACAAAGCATTAGCTTGGTTACAACTGAGGTTATCTGCAGCGGTTGGTCATTTTTATTGCCTATGAAATTGCTATTGGATTCTGTTGCTGAATAGCAGGAGCTACTCTGTTTGTTGGTCTACCAATATCTCCTTTCCCTCTTCAACCACCCAGACGTCACACACTAATCATTTTATCCATCTCAAAGGATAAAAATCACAATTGACAATGTTAGAATTTGGGCTTTGCCCTGGCCACAGGCTCCATAGATATTGCAGAACCGAGTAAGCTTCAGGAGAAAATAATGTTTCCCTCTCTCTGTAATTTAAAAATCCTTTTTATAAAGTAAAGATCACCGTCGGATTTCTATTTTATATGTGCAGAGCCGTCTAATCTAAGATTATTAAAAAAAGATGAGCAAGGTAGAGCTATCAATAGAAGATGACTCTATGCAGATGGGGGCGAGTAATTCCTGCTGTTTCTGTCAGCCGTAAGCAATTCTAACAGGCCTATGAGATTAACCAGGTGAAATGAGCAGTTTCATGACAAAAGAAATAGTATGTCTTGAAGCTTTATCATTTGAAAAAAAGGTTCATAATTTTTGACCTTTTGTGGAACTCTGTTACTTTTTAAACTGATATGGATTAAACACCTTGTCTGGAATCATTGCTGGCTCATTTCTAAGCAGACAGTGAACTGATTTAATGCTTATTGTGTTTTTTTTTAAAACTTCTGAGTTTGAAGTTCGACAGAAATACCTAAACGTTTGAGACACATTAGGAAGCTTTCGTTTGCTAATGTGACAAGTTTAATGTGGTGGGTGCCAGGTTAATGGAGCTGAAACTGCCAGCATGGATTTAACCAGGTTTTCCATGTGCAAGGAATTCCCTGGGGACAGACTGAGCTGCTGTTTGGATATGGCATGTGATTATTTCCGATTCTAACCCTTGATTTTTGAATCTGTGTACGCAGTTTTCCTGAGACTCGGCAGGCAGAAGTCGAGGGAATGACCAGGATTACATGCTGAGCAATGAATTGTTACGAAAACCTTTAAATACTGAGGGCTGACCTCTGTTTCCTTGCCTATTTGAAAGGCTTCTGATGGCAGAACCTCTTCAGGTCACGTGTCTTACTGCTTTGGAGATCATTGTCGTATTTGATCTGCTTTATCTAGCTGGCACCCTTCGCTTCCACAACTCTACCTTTTTGAGGAATATTGAGGAATGATGAGTTGAGCAGAAGCATCCACCTTCTCAACCAGCTGCCACTCCACAGGACAGTGGAGATGAAGCCCCCAGTAAAGGCAGAGAGGGTTAGCTTTCTGAATCAGGAGCTCTGGAGACTGAGTTTAGTATCAGGTTGTTGCTGCCGCTGTTTGCAGCTTTCTGGAAGAAAACCAGTCAACTGCACGTTGCCAGTGACTGTCAAGAGCACAGGCAACCCTGAATTTTTTCACCTCTGGCTCCACCCAGGTTTCTGTTGGTGATAGTTGTGGGTTCTCACAATCTGCTGCCTGTAAGTATTTCTCTCCGGCAATGATGCCATGTCAACTCCACTGCTGGTTTTGGTTCAGTTGGTTTTATGAGTGGCTCCTCCGATTTGGCGCTGCAGCTGGATTCCCACAGCCCCAGGAGAGTTGTTGATGACTTGGCAATGAAGGTGTCTTTAGGTTACCTTGGAGCATTCACTAATTGAAACAGATTCGGAAGATCAGATCATTTCTGTCTGTTCAGAACCCAACTAGAAGTCGCATATGAGCGCAGGGTTGTCATTTGGGCAAACAAATAGGAGGCTGAGTTTGTGATTTCTGATGTTTCGACGGACTGGGGTCATTGTTCAGAACATGTAACAAGGCTCAGAGTTGAGGGATAAAGTAGTTTTCTTGCCCCCTTGGCCTTTGTTTTCCTCTGCTGTCCCGCCCCTCCATACTCTATTCACTCCTTCTCCAGTTTCACCCAGCTTCTTTCAGTTCAGCAGACTCAAAACATTATAACTGTTTCCCTCCCTCTAGATGCTGCCAGGCCTGCTGAGTTTCTCCAGCCCTCTCTGTTTTGTAACACATCATTTCTGTTCCTCTTTCAATACAACTCTTCCAAGGTTGCAAGCCCTGTGGCTGTGGTAGAGGCTGATAAGTTTGCTTTCTACACTGACTGATATGCTGTGCATTTTGGTGTCTGTCTGTAAGGACCCTGTAGGGCAAGATTCAAGTCATCAGACAGGAAGCAACATTTGAGTGTGACTGAGGTGCTTCTGTTTTGCATTGCCATTTTGTCTGTTTGTGGCTTCACCATCCTCAAAGTCATCTCCTTTAAGAGCATAAATGACATGTCGGTGCTTCATTCATCTATTTCTTTGCCCCCTCCCCTCACTTTGATATTCAGTTGAATTATTGGGGAATTGACATAGATGCAATTTTCAACTTCTCCAACATAGAGCATATCTCTCTGCTGTATATTTTTCTAATTGGCTCAGCAGCCTGGCCACAGGAGCCTGTTGCCCACCAAGTAGATTCCAAAAACACAAGCTTGAAATTATTTTGCATTTTATTTTCTTCCAGCGCAACGTTCTATCATTTCAAAATTTTTAAAAAAAAGAAGCTCCAGAATCTGAGGAGAGTTACTTCTTGCAACAGAAAGAAAATAAATGTGAGAACATCAGAATCTTGGGATCTAATCTTGAAATTATTCTGGTGTATACTGTCAGTCATTTGCACAAAAAAATACTAATTGTGAATCTGTCCAGCTTGTGACACTACATGACAACAGAATTGATCCTGTTTTGGTATAATGTGGTGCTGACTTTGTTAAAAGGTGCTTGATACTTTTACTTCCATATATTTTAAAAGTGAATAATGTGATCAATACTGCTTTAACACATCCTGTCTCACGTTATTTTGATGGAATTGATATTGGACTCCTCTCCTTCAGAATTTTTCTGTATTCCAAAATGATATTCTTGAACAGGTAGTGTCACAATTGTAAAACTGTAACCTTCCATTTGTGCAGCATGAATAATTCAACACTCAGCAATCCCAAACCACTGGACTAACTGGAGACTACCAACATGAGGGCTGCTTTCTATTAATGATTTCAGCTAAGATTAGGCAACCAGAACTGAGTACATTGAAGTAAAATTATCTGTTTCCACTTTTTTGTACACTTTTTTTTTCAAAAAACCTATTAGCCTCTTTGTTACTTTGTGAAAAGCTTTTTTTTGAAGTACATCTTTGCATGTTTCGAACTGCCTGAATACATTTTGAGGAATGTGGTGCTCACAAGCATTGGAATTAAACTTGAAGACACACATCACTGACCGCATGTGGTTATTTAAGACCGTCTGCTTAGTCTAAAAGTTTCCTGCCTTTGCGCTGAATAGGAATAGCACACAACAACTGGGATACTATTCCACCAATTGTTGTACACCTTTTTATTAATTCTCCTGAGCGATGGTATGTACTTAGAATACTGGTTACTTAGTCCACTGAGCTGGGGTTTGTCCTGCTTGGTTGAGCTGCTGATAAACATTTCCTGTGACCTGTAGAGATTGACCACATCACTTAACCACTGTAGCAATGATGTCTTTTCGTACTGTTCCTTTTGTGCATTATTTTTACATGGCTTCATGTGATTTTTTTTATTTCAAATTACCTCACTGCCTTCAGTGGGCTCAGAATTTGCTTGTGCAAATGTTTCCCTAACTGGGACCCCTTGTCGGGATCTCTCTCTCTCCAGCCTGAACAGTCATTTTGACTGCACTTGTTATTTCTAGCACCATTATCAATCTTCAGGCTGACATAAACAGACAGGTTTATTAGCTCTTAAAGAGAAAAAGGGGCCGCTATCCTTTTCTTTCCATGATCCAAGACATGATTTGTTTTCGCTGATCAAGCTAATTCCAGCAAGATTGTCACTTGGCTAAATTCATCATCATGCATCTCTCCATCCCCCTGCTGTGTAGTTCTTACATTTCTTCGGACTTCCCTTTAATGTTCCACGCCCTTCCTCAATGAGACAGACTCCATGCCCCAGGGACCAGCGCAACTGATTTGCAGAGATTAAAAAATATAGTTTTAAAAAATGGATATTATTGAATGTATTGACTTGCAAGTGCAACCCAGAAATAATGCTTGAAAATGCTTAAAAGCCGGTAACCTGTTGTTGGAATCCCAACTGGCTGTAACCTTATCTGAAACTAGTTGTAGACACAGCATGAACTCCATAGAATTGACACCAGTTACAAGATTCAAATAAATTTAGAATAGTATTAAGTTGAGTTAAAAAGCATTGAGTAGTGCAGGTTCAGTGTGCAGCATCTCGGAGAGATATGGTCATATAATCCTATTGAATGATTCTAAATTTATACCATGTATGTTCCACAGTAACTTGTTTCTGTGCATTCTCCATTTTTTGGGCCAGTTAAAAACAGGGAAACATTTCGCTACTTTTTGAAATGTATAGCTGCAACATGTGTGTACTCATTTACAAGGGCCAGCTTCAGAAATGTTTTTTTCCAGGCTGTTTCTTCATTGCAGCAAACATCAGATGTGGGTTCTACAGTAGTCCTGACGCAACCTCCACTCCCCAACCACCTCCACCTCAGCCCCCGTAGAGATGTGTATATATGTTTTAGGGCTTGATGTTTTTCTGGTGTGACAATTGCAAGCTCACACAGCTGAAAAGATATACAGTTGAAGATGCAGTTGTTATTGAGACAACCGGCATGATGCTGACTTTTTTTTTCTACTCTGCAGTAATAAGGACTGTGTAATTTGAGTATAATTATATGACGACATTTGCCATTCATGAATGCTGTTTGGATTTTGGCCTTCATTGAAGAATGTCATGACTGCCTTATTTATCTTCTATGGCCAGAGGGAAGGAAGAGAAGGTTACATAAAGGTTCAGCTTCCTACATAAATACATTGGCTTTTTGTTTGACATGTTCACATGGTTCCCACATGCTTTTACTTACAGATTACACAATGCCAAAACGATTGATTGGAAAAAATCTTTTCCTGTGGTGTGTCAGAAGACACATTATAATTAAAAACTACCATCACCTTCTCAATAAGGAGTGCATCTTAAAGCCAAAACCCTGAAGTCCTTGTATTGTGGATTCAAGTAATAGCCAGATCCTGTGAATATAATGGCTTAATTCATGAAACAGTCTTGCTGTTTTTAGGAATGTATAGCCGCAATTCTTGGATGGAGGTGATCAAGGAAGATGTATGAGGACACCTTTTTACTTGAAATGTTATCTTAGCCTCCAGTGATCACAATTATATTCTTGGACCTTAGCTTTGTTTCTTGGATGGAGATGTGAGGGAGCGGTGCTAATGTTACAGATGCTGTGGCAAATGAGCTCATGTGATTACGAGAGGCCGATACTAATTGTGGGGAAATGTTACGGCAAGTTTGTCATCATTCCTAATTTGACCATTGCTGTTCCATGGTGTAATGGCAGTGTTCCAACCTCTGGGCAAGAAGATCTAAGTACAAGTCTGACCTGTCCTGGAAATGTCATAACATTTCTGAACAGGTGGATTAAAAATAATTCCGATCCATGGTCAGGTTGTGATTTTTGCAGAAGGGAAATGTAGTCTGTTCATATTGCACAGGGCATTGTGAACAAACTTGAATATAATGTTAGTTGGGAGTGAGAGGGAAGGGTTGGAGATAGTAGTGAAGGGTGGAATGTATCTGAATTATGACCATTTTAGTGGGATGCAAAGAGAATAAAGCAGTTTTATTTACCCAAAGGCAGCAGAGAGCTGCTTAACTGCTACTGATAGATCTTGTGCTGTAAATCCCTGAACTAATGCAATTAGGAACGTCTTGTGAAGACATGAAGGAAATTGCTTTGCTTGGCTGTGAAGCATGAATACTGCAGCTAGCTTCTCCTGCTAAGTAATTTTGAAAGTTAAAAATTTGAAACCATTGATAAAACAGACTTGTAAGATCTGTATAGATTTATGAGAAGGTTTCCAGAGATTATTGAACTTCAGCCAAATGGATATATTAGAAAGGCTGGGGCAATTTTCCCCAAGAATGAGAGGATACTTTGATTTGAGGTGGTCTGCGTCATGAGGGTCTGCACAGAATGGACAGGGGAGGTGATGGCCTCATGGTAATATTGCTGAACTGTTATTTCCAGAGATCCTGGTTATGTTCTGGGGCCTAGGTCTGAATCCTGCTGATTTTGAATTCAATAAAAAACAATCTGGAATTATGGGTCTAACAATGAGCATGAAACCATTGCCAATTGTTGGCAAAACCCATTTGGTTCAGTAACGTCCTTTAGGGAAGGAAACTGCCATCCTTACCTGTGACTCTAGACCTACAGCCATGCGGTTAACTCTTAACTGCCCTCTGAGATGGGCAGTAAGTGTTGGCCTAGCCAGTAATGCCCACATCCCATGACTGAATTTTAAAACAACATAGGGAGAAACTTTTCCCATGAGTAGGAATGTTGTAAACTAGAGCACTCTCAGGTGAATGGCTAAAGAATGAAAGGCCACATAAGGAAAACTCTTTTTCACACAGGTGAGTGGTAGGGATCTAGAATGATGTACCTGAGAGTGTGAAGCACATTCACTCTGCTCTCTTCAAAGAGAATTAGATAATTGTATGAAGAGAAGACTTACAAGACCCTGGGTGGGGGGAATGTGATCAGATGAGTTAGTTCTGCAGAGACCCAAAATGTTTATTATTTATTCATAGGATGTGGGCATCACTGGGCTAAGGCAACATTTAATTGTCCATTGATAACTGCCCAGAATATGGTTAAAAGTCAGCTATATTGCTGTGGGTCTGGGGTCACATGTAGGCCAGACCAGGTAAGGATGGCAGTTTCCTTTTCTAAAGGGCATTAGTGAACAAGATGGGTTCTTCCTGACAATCTACTACAATTTAATGGTCATCCTTAAACTCTTAATTCAAGATGGGTTTTTATTTTTATTGAATTCAAATTCCACCATCTGCCATGGTTCGGGTCCCAGAACATTGCCTGGCTCTCTGGATTAATAGTCCTGTCATAATACCACTAGGCCATCACCTACCTGGGCTAGTGTCCTTGAACAATATGATTTTTTTTTAAGGGGGAAATGGCTGGAACCTTTGATTCAATTAATATGAAGTATCTCATATGATTTTGATTTTCTTTTGGTTTTGTTTTTAAACCTCATTTAATACTTGCACAGAGCAAGTGAGGTCTGCCTAATGCCCTGAAGAGGTGGCTGGAGCTGAAACTATGTCTAAAAGTGCCAAAGGGAGAAATTTCCTCTCTGCAAAATCCCAACTGGCCAAAAGCAGGCGCTGAGGCAGTGAGAACTGCTTAATTGGATGAGAAGGAATGGAACGAAGAACCCATCACTCGCAGACTGCTCATGATTCATTCAGTGGTAGAAAATGTTGAGGTTGGCATTGAGGCCGTTAATATGCCAACTACAGGCCATTGCAGGGCCCAACCCAGTGTTCTACCAGTGAGGGACCCATGTTATGTCAGTGGCAGTTTGGTAGAGAGGTTAAAAGAAGCTACCAAAGACAGTGTAATTTTATGTGGGAGTAAGAGGTATGGGCTCTTCAAGGGAACAGCTCACAGTGGGAGGCTATAAATTGAGAATGAATCTTGAGGTTTCCATGAGTTGCCTGGGATCAGAGTCATTCAGCTGCTGAGGACTGGTGAGTGTTAAAGGAGAGTGACTTGAAAACAAGGCTGACATGACAGAAAATGTGTAAAATCACTGTGAGAAAATTCTATTTGGGTCTAGCTTTAAGTTGTAAAGTAACAAAGCATATTATTTTCAAACCGGTAGCTAAACTTAGATTTAACTGAAAGAAACCAGAAATAAGGGCAAGTCAGGGCCATGTTACAAAGCAACATAAAATGTAAAGTCACTGTAGACCACAGGGTTGCTCTCATTCGAGAAAGACTGGTGATAGTCGGTTAATCTGAGGGTTGTTATGCCTCAGGCAAGGGGAGAGACTGTGAAGGAGAGTTCTTAATGATGACTTCAGCCAGTGCAGGAATTGAACCCAAGCTGTTGGAGTCACTTTGCATCACAAACCAGCCATCCAACCACCTGAGCTAACTGATTACTTGGAGATTCAGGATACCAAGTACGTAGTTGAATATGGAGTAAAGGAGCATGTAGTGAAGTCCAAATCTGGATTATTGAGCATGTACGTGAATGGACAGGGAATGGTGAAGAAAATTAGGGAGTTACAGATACAGATGGCAATAACAAAGACCTAGTTCAAGCAAGAACAGCACTGGGTGTTAAATATTCTTGCACACATGGTGTTCAGTAAAGTGAAGGGGTGGCTGTATTGGTTAACGAGAGCATTGCAGTGCTGAGGAAACATGTCCCATGGAGTTGAGAGATTTAATTTGGTTAGAACTAAGGAACAAAATAGATGTGATTACAATGCTATTGACCACTGCAATGGATGTTGATTTTAAAATGTTTGCAGGGCAGGTATGGAAAGATGAGGATGTTTTATCACATGGTTATAAATAAGGCATTTTGACGACTTAAATGTAGACTGGATCAGTGATAGTGGAGACGGTGAAATGTTTCTCATTGTGTTCAGAACATTTTCTACAGCTGTAGAAGGATGCAATTGTTGGACCTAGTTCTTGGAATTGAGAGGTCGAGTAGATCGAAGGACAGTGGGGAACATTTTAAGGAGACTACGATAATTGTATCATAAGGTTTAGGATGATGCAAAAGAACAAGTGGTAATCCAGATTAAGAATTATTAACTGCAAGAGAGCCAGGTTCAGTGGCACATGAATGGAGCTAGGCCAGAGAAACTGGAACAAAGGTTGACTAGAAAAGATTACGGCTGAAGGTTGTTTGAAGGAGAGATGGTTTGGGCACAGTTAAAGTATTTTCCTTCAAAAGGCAAGGCCAACAAATCCAGAGCTCCCTGGATGCAAAAGAGAATAAAACCGGAAAAGGCAGGGTGGATAAAAAAAAAATCTATTACCACTTATTATGAATTCTAGAAACAGGAGACATAGTCTGACAATTGGGGCCAGGCTGTCAGTAATCTTTTATACACCCAAAGGAACTCTCTTCCACAAATGACAGTTGATGCTAAATCAATTTTTAGTTTTCAATTTGATATAAATTTTGGTTAAGCAAAGATATGAAGGGATACAGGCCAAATGTAGGTAAATAGCATAAGGCCACATATCAGCAATGATTTCATTGGATGGTGGAACAGGCTTGAGGTGCTGAACGGGCATCTTCTGTTCCTAGTCAGGCAGAAGATACACTTGGGAACCAACAGGAGTACAGATACAGGTCACAGGGAAATGAAAAAGTATATAAGAAGCAAAGTGGGACTATGAGAAATGACTGGTAATTGATATGAAGGGGACTCCCAGAGTCTTACATCAATAGTAAGAGGTACTGAAAGGAGGGGTAGGGCTGATTAGGGACCAAAAACGGGATTTCAACACTGAATTATGAGGTGTGGCTGTGGGAATACTTTACATCTGCTCTTTATCAAGGAGGTAGATGGTACCTAGGCCATGGTAACAGAGGAGGAAGCTTGAAGACTGCTTAGGTTTATATAATGTATTTGAAGAACACCATTGAATGTATTTGAATTGTTGACAATCTAGAAAGCTATTTTTAAAACCATTTCATGTTCAATAACCCAGTTAACTGTGCTGAGGTCATCATCTGTCTGGAACTAAGAAACACTTCATAATGCACCGCTTTTAATTGACTAATGAAATAACCATCCTCACTAATCAGCCATATTTTTAGCTGCAGATTTCAATAAAATTGAAGGGTTCTAATATTATGAAAAGGGTGTTCATAATTTGCTAAAACAGCAAGCTGAAATTCTCAGACTGATAACCTGGAGTTGTTCCACATATTGGAACTTGGCAGTGTTCCAAGAAAGATTGGGTTAGAAATAGATCCAATCTCATCACTGTCAGCTTGCCTCCCATTCCAGATGCTGCTCTCTTAAAGAGGTTTTGCATTAGAGCTAACATTATCCATTACTTCAGCTTTTTTCTCAGTTGCTTTTGAAGCCCCTTTTTCTATGCTTCATACACAGCGTTGTGAACAGTATGCGTACAGTTCGATTATCAGAAAGAAGTTTCCAAACACAGTTTGGTTTATTTTCTGCGAATCTGGCTTAGTAACTGTCAAAAGTATGCTTTGTTTACTTTTAAGTTTTCCTTGTTTAAGTGTTAAGGCGCATGCAGTAAATTAAAAGAAGTCTGTTCTGAATGTTGGGGGAGATATGTTGTCAATCTGTTTTGGCTTATAGTGTATTAAGGATGTGTGCAAAGATTGCTCTGTAACTGCAGGTTCTTGGTTTGATTGATAAGTAAGCCTATTTGAGACTTTTAATTTAAATTGAAACTTTCATATTGGATTGCAAAATGGCAGAGTGTTAATTCTACATTGTGGAAAACAATGAAGGAATACCATTAGTGATGCTTTCTCCTTTCTGCCACCCCGCGCCCCCCAAAAAATGAAGGCAGTGATAAAACTACAAGATAAAGCCTTGCCTAAAATTTGACGCTGTGAATAAGTTGCATTTAGACAAGGACCACAAAGAGTGCTGGCTAAAAAAAATGAGATATTTTGTGTGGGGTGGCAAAATGGTTTGGAGTTGACCTCTCGAAGCTGCTAGACTAGCAAGACAGCTCAGGTACCATTTTGCATGAAAAGGTAAAAGCGCCTGAAACACAAAAGCTTGATTGACAGCTGAAAATAGCAGGAGAGATTTTAAAAGAAAGCAAAGTTACCGCATGAGTGAATATCCACATGGAGTAACCTTATCATCTTGCTGCTATAAATCCCTAACACAGAAAAAAAATTGCAAAGCACAGGATACATCATGAAGATATTTCCCAAATTCACTATCATGAATTGGAATGCCAGAGTTGCCCTCTGTCTGAAAGGATGGAGCTTTGCTTTTTAGACTATAGCATTTGCAGAACTTGGTAAGCAAACCGTGAAATTAAAAATACGTTTTGGAAGTAAGGGTTGCAGCGAGTCAACGTTTCAAGCCTGTCAACGTTTCAAGAAGACCAGACTGGTTGTAAGCTGTGGAAATCCTGGAAAATTTCTGTAAAAGTGAGCTTTAGAATTCTGTTGAGAGCTGGAGGTTTTCAAGCAATAGCCACAGGAATCAATTGATCAGATTTTTTTAAGTAGATGCTGTGACAAAGCCAAAGACTGAGCTGTCTGAACAGGTAATGGAGCTGGTTATAGTTTTCAATGCCCATTGAAACTTTCCAGAGATATTTATCGTAGAAAAAGGAAAGTCAAGGTGTTAACGCTGCTAAAAGATGACAAAAAATTAAGCCATTCTAGCTGGCCACATCTATAAATGATAGGTCAGCAAAATTGATGCAGTTGCTGGGATGCAGAAAGCAAGCCAGTTTTGCGGGGAGTGTAATCTGCTCCACCAACCGCAAAACTGTCCCACCCAAGATCCTTCCAAGTCATGTAGTGTAAAAGG
Source organism: Rhincodon typus (assembly GCF_021869965.1). Lineage (NCBI taxonomy): Eukaryota > Metazoa > Chordata > Chondrichthyes > Orectolobiformes > Rhincodontidae > Rhincodon > Rhincodon typus. Next base: position 54,926,609 of record NC_063342.1, on the reverse strand, counting down.
ACACTTGTCTTGACTGTGCAATAAGTCTGGTTTCAAAGATATAACCAGAGACCACCACAGGACACAACCAGCATATTGGCAGCAACAACAGGCAGTGTGCCAGGGACCTGCTTAAATGCAAGCTCATACATAAGGGTTGCAGCAAGATGGACCAGGATGATGATTCAGAAGAGAAGGTAAACACGCTTTCCATATTGTCTATTTCACACTATGTGTGGGCTAAGTCAAACCATTAGAAGCATTTTCCCCCAGTAACGTTAAATGCCTGAAGAAAATTGGCAAACGCACGCTCGAAAACAAATCATGAGGTAATACTCACTTGTCAAAATTCTGGAGGATATGTACCCGGAGGCCTGTGATACAACTGACCTGCATGTAAGGGTTACCCATCTCTGCTATGTGACCATTACCAATAAAATGCAATTATGGCAATCCAGCATGGAGATTCAGGTATTCTACCGAATGAGTGTGAATGGAGTGAATAGCAGGACAAACATCATGTATGAAACTCAACATTTGTAACTGTTTGTGAAAGTAAGACCATACCTGTTCAAGCAAGGGGAGGCGATGGCCTAATGGTATTATCATTGGACTGTTAATCCAGAGACCCAGAAAATGTTCTGGGATCCTGGGTTTGAATACCATCGTGGCAGGGGGTGTTATTTGAATTCAATAAAAAATAATTCTGGAATTAAATGTCCAATGATGATCATGCAACCATTGTCGGCGGGGGGGAGAAACCATCTGGTTTATTAATGTCCGTTTAGCGAAAGATACTGCCATCCTTACCTGGTCTGGCTGACATGTGACTCCAGACCCACAGCAATGTGGTTGACTCTTAACTGCCCTCTGGGCAATTAGGGATGGGCATGAAATGCTGGCCTGGCCAGCAACATCCTCATCCTGTGAATGAATTTTTTAAAAAAGCAAACAAGGCCAAGAGTACTCTCATTCAATCAGTCCAGAATTTACAAATGTGTAAGCTGACGGTTTCCTCTGGAATCAAGTTGAGGAATTGCAACTCTCAAACTCAATTTTGCCAGTTGACTGTCCCAGCAAGTAGAGTGTTCACAGAAGCTCAAGAGTGGGCTGGATGATACAGGACATAATGGTACTGTCCACCGTTTTAGGACAGGACAGATTAGTGCAGTCCTTTGGGATGTATGCTGAAGAGAGATCACGCAATCAGGGTATCTATTGGACCCAAGATGCCAAAACGTTTCTCAAAAGGGATACTCCCACATAAAGTTGATGATGTACAATTTGTATCTCCAAGGCAAAGATGTACTGAGATGTCTTAGCCTCCTCATACTGTACCATACATACAAATTTCTGACAAAGCATTATCATTGAGAACTCTTGCTGAAAGACATACCATAGGTATGGCAGGAGAACGATCAACACTTGCTCACATCATTCGTGTAAGTGGATGTCAGCAGAAAATTGTATGCTACAGTACCCTGACCCAAGGAAAAAGGCAATTCTGGCAGTTGATACATTTTGAAGGATTGGGAGGCACGCATTATGCAAGATGGCAAGCAAATTGCATTTGAATCTAACAGTTTATTGCAAGCAATATATAATCTTAGGTGAACAATTGCCGAAACATCTGGTATCACAAAATTTCAAACATGTCTATCTTGTAAACAACAGTGGAGATTGATCACAAGCCATTGGCAATGATTTTTGACAGATACCAATGATGTGCATCATCTAGCCTATGAAGACTTTGAGTAAAAGTACAGGGATTGGAGTTCAATATCCATGACAAACCTGGCACCAAAAATGGTTATCTTGGACACTGTTGTTTACGAAATCATCTGAATAGAATGTAGAAAGTCCACTGGATTTGAAAGTAGGTCGGATAGATACAGAGGTGGAAACACAAATGCAACCAATCTCAAGAAAAAAAAAGCACTTGGCAGTTGAGCCAAGAATTAGGATATCACGAAGACCCACAGCCATGAGAATGTCTAAGCCACATCATGCCAGACTGAGGATGTGCAGATATCTTGCCATTACAGATTAACTTCAAGTAAATCTGCTTGATTTTTTTTTTCAGTAATTTGAATGTACACTGTGTACCATTCCAGTCTGAATGAGGTAATTCTAAGTTAAGGTATTTTTAAATAAAATAATATGACCTGCTGTATTAGAATTGCAAGAGCAATGGTACATTTGAGGTCTTGGTGAATAATCAGAGGCATAGTACATCTGCTTAATCAATGAGTTTTAATGATTGTGTGTTTCAAATGTTTCCTTGGAAGACACAATATAAATAGATCTTTTATAAGAAAGAAACGGGAGAGTTGGAGAAGGGATAAATGGACTGCCAAAAGTTTTCAGTACAGTGCCATGCAAAAGGCTTATGTAAGGTGTTGTAGCTGGTGGAATACAAGAGAAACTACCAACATAAATAAAAAATTAAGTGGTAGGCAACAGAGCAATGGTTACTGTGTGTTTTTGTTTTTCATCTGGCAGAAGGTTCGTAGTGGAGCTCCTGAGTGGTATGTTTTGGAATGTGTGTTTTTCTCATGCACATAAATTCTGACACTTTTTTTATTCTCACATGAGATGTGGACATTGCTAGCATTAATGTCCCTCCCCTAGTTGCCCTCCTGAGGTGGCGTTGAGCTATCTTCTTGAACCCTTGCAGTATGTTTGGCGTAGGTAGACCCACAGTGTCGCTGGCAATGAGTTGAAGGATTTTGACCCAGTGACAGCGAAGGAAGAGTGATGTACTTCCACACCAGGATGGGGGTGGCTTAGAGGGGAGTTTGCAGAAGTTAATCTTTCCAACACCATTGATAACTGATCTTGGTGTTTAGGGGAAAATGTCAAAGTTTATGAAGGATACAAGACTGGGGAGCATTTTTAATTGTAAGGAGGACAGTGTAGAATTTCGAAGGACATTGACGAGTTGGTGAAATAGGTGGCTAGGTAGCTTTGAGGAGAAGTATTAGGTCATATATTTTGGTGGAAAAATACATGAAGAGGCAGAAAAAAATACAACAATATTATTCTAGTAGGTGTGCAGGGGTATAAAGATGGGTATAAATATACATAAGTGATAGATTGCTCATCAAAAACCATGATGATGGAAAGATGATGGATGACCTGATTGAATTTGAATTTGACAAAATTTAGTTACGATTAGAGATTGGAGAATTTGGAATTGTGGTTTTCTTGGACAGGAATAGGTTGAGGGACAACCAGATAGAAGCTTTCAAATCATGAGGGGTTTGAGCAGAATGGATAAGGTCGTGTTTTTACAAAATAAGCAAATACAAGGTAAAAGAGAGTTTTTGCCCAGCTAGTAGAGGGTCCAGAATATACTGCCTTGAACTGTATGGTGAAATCAGATTCAATGAAGGCATTTAAGAGGATGTTGAGTGATTCCATTTCAGTAGAATCAATGTACAAGGGTGTGGCAAAAAGACGTGAGATTGGCACAAAGTCAAAATGCTCAGAAAGCTGCTGCACACACAGTAGATCAAATGGTCTCCTTCTGGAAGTAATCTTTTCTGTGATTGAATGTGAATTATAATCCTATCAGATACAGGAGTAAGAGAGAAGGGGATAAAAGGCATAGCATTATTTTGAGTAAAATTTAACTTTTGTTAAATCTCCAAACATACCTGCTTTCTTCCAAGAGTGACACTGAACAGTTTAATAGTTCCCTTTCTGGGCCTAATGTATTAACAATCATTGCGTTGTTAAAAGTATACTTATGCTATTAATTAAAGTCCCACTTTTCTGCAGTGAATGCTGATTGGCTCCACATTTCATTTCTGCAATTGATTGCGATCGTTTAATGCTGTCATCACTTCCGACATTAATCTTCTGTTCACCATCTGAATGCTTTGAAAATCATCTTTTTTCCTCTTTGTGTGGTCTTATGGTTTTCTTTCCTCTTGTTGCCTGTTTGGTTATCATTTCAGTGCATCTGTAATATTTTTCAGTTTTAGAATCAACTAAACACTTTCTTTAAAACAAGCATTTAATCACTGCTCGCTTTCATAGGACCATACCGCACATGCACAGTAGTTAACTTGGTGACATCTGGAAGTACACAAAAACGTAGAAAAATAAGAGCAGTAACAGGACATTCAGCTCTTTGAGTTAGCACTGCCATTCAGTTTGATCGTGGTTGACCTGCTCCTGTTTTCTCTCCATACCCTTTTAGCCCTAAGAAAGATATCTAATTCTTTCTTGAAAACATTCAACCTTTTTGGTTGCTACTGATTTTCTGTGACCAAGAATTTCACAGGCTTACCACTCCCTCTGGATGAAAGAATTTCTCCTCATCTCAGTCCTCAGTGGCTTACTCCATTTCCTTTAGTCAGTGACCACAAAGTTTGGACTCCCTCATCATTCAGAATATTCTGTGTTTATCCTGTTTTATCCTGTTACAATTTCATAGGTTTCTAGGAGATAACCACCCCTTCCCCTGAGCCATTCTTCTAAATGCTAGCAAATGTGTTCCTGACTGATCCAGTATCTCTTCATATGTCCGTCTGCATCCCAAGTATCAGTCTGATAAAACTTTTTTGCGTTCCCTCCATGGCTAGAACATCCTTCATCATAGAAGGACACCAATTGCACATACTGCTGCAGGTTTGGTCTCACTAAGGCCATGTACAAATGCAGCAAGGCATCCATCCTCCTGTAGTGAGATCCTTGCCTTGTTCACTACCTGTTACAGCTGCATGCTTACTTTTAGCGACTGGTCTCCAGGGACCCCCAGGTCTCATTTCCTCAAAGTGGATCCACATTATCCTTCATCTTCCAAGCAGTTGCCCACTCACATTGTCCAAATCACACTGAACATTCCTTCTGATTCATCATTCCTATCCCGCTTTGTGCCATCTGCAAACTTGGGGATATTATGTTTAGTTCTCTCATTGAATGATCAGTATATGTTCTGAACAGATGGGGTCCAAGCACTGGTATCTGCAGTAACTCATGGTCACTGGCTGCCTCTCGGAGAAAGACCTGTTTAATCCTACACTGTTTCATGTCTGCCAGCTAGTTCCCTGTCCATATCAGTACACCACCCCTTGTCCCATGTGCTTTAATGCCTTACGTAGGACCTTTTTCTGTAAACGTTCTGCTAATCGAAGTGAACCATATCTGGCTCCCCTTTATCAACTCTAATCATTGCATTCTTGAAAAATTTTAGTAGATTTGTCAAGCATGATTTCCCTTCCATAAATCCATGCTGATTCTGCCTGATCCTGACACTGCTTCCTGAGTGCTCTGCTATTAAGTTTTCTATCATCGACTGTAGCGTTTTCCCCACTATAGATGCCAGGCTCACCATTCTATTTTCCCTGTTTTCTCTTTCCTTCATTTTTATAAATAGACAGGTTATGTTAGCTACCCTCCAATCCATAGGAAGTAATCTCTTACAGAATGCTGAACCAAATCATGTCTGTTGGGGAGAATTAATATTTTCTTTACAAAAAAAGAAAATTCCAAAATATTTGATTTGACTTTGAGGATGTGATTTGTATTTTGGAAAGGAACTTGCATACAACAAAAAACTCAGAAGAGTCACCACACTTGAAATGTTAACTATGTTTTCTCTCTGCAGATGCTGCCAGAGCTGCTGAGTTTCTCCAGCAATTTGTTTTTGTTTCAGATTTCAGTGCTTGCAGTTCCTTGGTTTGTTCACAAAAGAAAATATTATTTTCAGTACGTCTTTTAGAGCTCCATAACCCCTACTGTGCCATTGAAGTAACATTTCCATCTTTCTTCCTTTCATACAGAAAGGTCTTGGGTTCAAACTCCAATTTAGAACCGTAGAGGTGCTATAATATTTGACCGAGTAGTGACAAAAAAAAACATGGAAATTGGTTTCACTGGAAGATAACAAATGCAGATGTTGGATCCATGCACAATTGGAGTGGAAGACAGCTTTCAAAACTGACAACTTCAAAACAATCGCTACATCCCTTTGCATCAAATACATGACTCAATAGGAAACAGATTCCAGTGAGCATCGCAGGGAATTTTAAAAACAGGTTATTGGTCCCAATAGATTTGTGCTCATAATGTGCAGGCCTCTCCCATTTACTTCATTTGAAACTATCAGCATAAGCTTCTAATCCTCATTCTCTTTACTACTTATTCAGCTTCTTATGTGTTATTCACAGATTAAGATCTGTTGGGCTGAATGGCTCGTTTCTACACTATACAATTTGAGATCAACTACAGAAATTCAAACTTGCAAGTTAAATTCAGTTGACACAGGCAAAATCCAAAACATTAAAAGATAGGCTGGAAATTTCTCTATGCCCATTGTTGGGCTGTGCACAGCATTCTTCACATGTGGTTCCAGGTCTTACCTAAGAAACTAGAGAGGATGTATTGGTATATAGGGTTCACCTGCAGCTGCCAGATTGTTTATCCCACTATAATTTTATGGGAAGAATGGAAGGTATTCGGTGGCTGCCAACTTGTGGTACATTGAGGCCCTTAAGTGGGCAGTTGATAGCCAAAGAGCTCCACTTCACTGCTGCTGGAATTCATCAGATGGGAGAGGCCTTTTGCCCAATGTGTGGCCTACTGGTTGTGAAAGGGAGATGCTGCCTTCCTGGGCCCTATATGTCAATTCAGAGGTGCCACGTACCCCTCACCTTCAGTTTTTGCCTTTCAGTGCTCTCCGCTCCTATCTACCCACTCACCCTTTCTAAGATGGCTGTACCAAGCTGACCCTTGTGAGATTTCAACTAATCTGGCTCTGATGGATATCTGCAGTTCCTCATCCTGGTCTGATATAGTTCCTGGGCTCCAGTTGCTGGCAGTTCAGAGAAGTAGGACCTACACTTGCAGATGGAGAAAGTCCTGCCTTATACTTGTTGGAAGTCTGCCACACACAAAATTGAAGTGATCTACCCTGGGGCAGGTTGGCTCATCCCTGAAATGGATGGGTGCAAAGACTCTGCCTGCAGCCTATAATCCCACCTAACAAGTTTAAACTCCCAAGTTGCCGTGAAATGTAAATTCAATGAATCAAATAAAAATATTGAATAAAAAGCAACAACAAAAACAAAATGACCGGATTCTTAACAAAAAAACTGGTCTGGTTTACTCCTGTCTGCTGGGAATGAAAATCTGGTGTTCTTATTTAACCTCGACCTATATGTGAGATTAGACCCACTCCTAACAGCTTTCAGAAGTAGCCGAGAAAGCGAGTCAGTTGTTGTCTGGCCAGCTCCTTCTGAAGAGGAATTAGATGTGGTGATTAAGGTTGGCCTTAATGAGGCACTCAAATGATGTGAAAGAGAGGCCAAAGGACTTCCTGCAATTTAATCTTGGGTCTCATCAAAATTTATACAAAGCTGCTGGTACTTGACAAAACTATTGAGGCATTTTATACTTTGCAAATGTTGGGCCACATGCTAGGAGATGGTATTGGCTTAAATATAAATGCCAGAAAATCACAGACTAATTTGGGAGAGCTAATCAAAGGGGACTTCTAGCTCAGTCTTGCTGCAATACCACATAATGGGTATAAGAATATTTTCACAAGCCTCACTGATTTTATAAAGTTTATCATATTGAGCACAGAATTGTAAACCTGAGCAAAGGATCAGCAGGATCCACAGTTGATCACCAGTCCTCCACCTTTTGGGTTATTTTGGTGCCTTGTCTGTTGAATGCCTATCTTTCTTCTCTTGATGTGCATGTAGTGTCTTTCACATTTGTATTTTAATGGCTGTGTTTCAATGTTTTGGAGTTAAAGTAGACATTCTGTACACCGCTCACCCAGCTTGGCTTTATGCTACATTTGGCAAAAGCCATATTTCTGCTGATCTGATGTACGGTCCTTTTCATGGCTGCCCTTCGTGTTCGTACTTTCAGTCATTGTCATTGCCATTTGGTGGGCTCTAGTTTTGTGCTTCTTTGAAGCTTACTCGTTTTCCATTGCCAATTCAAGGGGTTGATATGCACTGATTTCACAGCTTCTTGACTAGACAGAACATATTTTTGCATTCTACTCCTTTTAAAAGGCTGACAAGCTTCCCTGGGGTTATCTACAGTCTAAGCATTTTTCAACAAAGAATCTGTACATGTTTTCATTTAGCTTTTTTCACTACTTCTTGATATACGACTTTTTCGGAACTTCAGCTAACATTCAAGTGAGCTTATCTGTCATATTTTATGGCTTACATGCAGTATACAGTTTTAAAGAATATGCTTAAGGATGTGACAGGTTCAGTACTATCATGAAATAAAATAAATCCAAACTTGTTTTGTCAGCAGTGACCTGAAGGTAGGGTCAGGGAAGAGATTTGGACCAGTTGAGGAGATACATGGGTTTGATGGGAGACATAGAGGTAATCACTAGCAGTGGAGTTGGAATATTCCAGCTTCTCTCTCCATGTTAGTTGTTTTGTATCATTTTAAATGTGGAGAGAAAGGTCTTGTGTCTTTGTGGCCACCACAGGAGTTGTGACGAATTCTGAGTAGGATATTGCTCTTTTGGGTGAGGGACAGTATTCCACATAATAGGTGCAAGAATTTCTGATTTCTATGTCCCAAAGCTCCTGAAATTGCGTCAAATCTGTGGTGATTGACTCTATTTAGTGAGTTGTATAACAGAAATCTCTTTCTTGACTGTTAGTGCTTGAAATTTAAAATAAAAGCAGAAAATTGCTGGATATACTCAACAGGCCTATCTAGAGAGAAGCAGGGTTAATATTTCAGGTAGGTGATCTTTCATAAGAGCTGGTGAATTTAGATAGTATAAACGATGGTAGCAGAGCTTGATTCATCCAGATTTATCATATAAAGCAGAAAGTTGAGCTGATAATTGACTGAGGTTCCTGTTTGTGTTTATCATACGAAATATAAGTGTTTGTTCTGAAAGTGTGTGCAACAGGATTAGAATTCCAAAATGACAATCTTTCTCTGCAAATGTGAAGTGGTTTCCTTTTATTAAGTTACACTTTCTGTTTTGAAGCTTGAGCTGCCATGCAATACAGGACAGTTTAAAAAAAACAGTTTTATAATTTAGCTTCTTTAGGAATGACAAATTATTTGTGATTTGAGTTAGAAAAATTCACATCATTTTGCAATTTTAGCTTTGGCTATGTATTTTGGAAATATTGAGAGTTAAGAGATTTGAAACTAATACATAAGGCTGCACAGTCTGGTTTCTTATTATGCTTTTGTGTGTAGGTGGTGCTTTTTACAACCACGGACATAAGGAAATAATTGCTGCTCTGAGCCACTTTTAATTGATAATCCACAAGTAGCCATTTGAAGTGATGTGCAACAGTAGTCTTATATGATTGGTCATTTTTCCCCCCTTTTAAACATTCTCTGGAACAAAGTAGTTTAAATGCAAATGCCATGGGTAGAATTGTGGTTTGGGTTAGGATACAAATATTCTGAGCCATGTGTCAAACGTAGCTTGGTGCTTCGTGTGTTCTTGTCAGAAGGTTGCATATTCAGGTTCGTCTACAGTTACTGTAGGCAACAGACATCCAGTGCAGGCCTTGGGAAGTGCTGCACTTTCAGAAATGCCATCTTTTTGGTAAGACACTAAACTGAGGCCTGTTTTACTTTCTGTAGAGATAATACTTTCTGTAGAGCTAATACTTGATTTGTTTTAAATTCTTGCCTCCCTACCCAGTTACTTTTTATTTTTATTAACTGTTGTTGAGATACTTTGAGCATATTTTATTGTGAAGCCAGATACAAAACATTTTTTTTGAAAAATCTGTGCCATTTCCTACCTCCTATTCTTATTTCTTCAGTCTTGTTCACAAAAGATCAAGTTTCCTTTTCGATACTCATTTCCTTTTTTTATGCTTGTACAATCTCATGCCTATTTCTACATTCCTAACTAGTTTTCTCTCTCAATCTAGTTTCTTCCTTTTTTCTTAAGCCATTCTTGTGTTGATTTCTGAAATGTTCCCAATTTTTTGGACTACCTTTACAACTATGAATTTTTCAATTTAAAAGCTCCCTTAATTTCCTTAGTTAGTAATAGATGATTCAATCCTCCTGGCAGAGCTTTTGCCTGTCATTGGAATATACCTTTGACAGTTATAAAGTATCTTTTCTTCTACTGCTTACCTTCCATCTTCTATTTTTAACCTATTTTTCCCAACCCACGATAGCCAACTCTATCATCATGACTTTTGTAATTGCCAAATCACTTCAGTATGGATGAGTGCAAGGTAATATATTTTGGGAGGAAGTACAAGGAGACAAATACCCATTAGAAAATACTTAGAGTAGGGAATTCAGGTGTAACTTAATCCTGGAATTGTTTTTGATGTTGACTATACCAATACAAAAAGCAGACCGAGCACAGGGGTCAAGGTTGTATAATTATAGTCAATCAACAAACATGTGTTTCAGTCATGTGACCAAGGCTTCGGCGTGAGTTACTTAGCAAGATGACATGATTCATCCGGTGAAAAACCATTGTGCTGTCATAGGTATGGGGCCATTACTATCATTTCAGGCATTTGGTTTTCTTTCACACCAGTTTCAGCTGTGGAGACATGATGTTTGAGGTTTCTCCACGTGAAATTGACTAGAATGCTTGCACGATGCATATTTCAGAAGGATGATGTATTGCTTTTGTTAATTGGCATTTCCGGAACACATCTATCATTGGAAGTATCTATTTTAAAATGAGCAGTTAGTGGTCCACTCTTTTTCTAAAAAAAAGAGAATAAGGTGTCAAATAAATCTGTCTCTTCATGCCTTCTGGTAATGACAAGTTTCGTATCATGGAGTGTTTGGGTCCTGGCACTAAGTTCATTCATGGTACATACAAACTATAATTTATTCACTGCTAATAATTGTCTGTATTTGAAAGCTACTCTATCCACATAGGTGACTCTGGCCTCTCTTGTAATTTTACCTCTCTTTCTTGTTCTCAGTCGTGCAGGCTGTTCATCTTTTGGGCTGATTCAGCCAAGATCAAAACCAGCTTCAGGACCAATTATACTTTTTGTTCTGAATGCACCAGAATTCTGTGGGCTGAATGATGAATATAAAACTTACGATTTTACTGTTAGATCTTTTACCTTGAAACAGAGGGCGCTAATAGTTTCATAATATTTGTCCAATGGAATTTGGACAAGGGGAAAAGAGGAAAATTGTGGAAGGTTTTGATTACTGTCAAAAGTGCGAAATATTTGCAGCTTTTGATGCACTGAAGCTGGACTATAGATTTTCCTTGAAAACACACCTATTGTGTTAATCAGTAAATTTAGTCTTTTTCCATTTTGTGTTGGTATCCTCCATGTTTCTCTTCATAGTTGCAGCCATTCCATAGAGATGTGGTAAAGAATTTATCTAGATAACAATGAGATTTTTACATGATTAGGTTGCATTTTAACAAGTACATTACCAAACGTAAAAATGTGCTACTTGCTTGAGTTTTTCCATTTTGTTAAGGATGAGCTCAGGAGGACAGAAAGTGGTATCATTTTGCTGATAGTATTTAATAAAGCTGTTATGAGTTTCATGCAAGTAGCTACTCCTGTATTGCCATGGAATCTCTGTATCTTTGTAATTCAATCAGCATTTGATGTAAAAAAAAGTGCATATCAATTACCGCATTGATACAATGAAATTGATGGCTAGTTTTACCAATGTTGCAGTTGCTTCAACTGAGTTCATTTTATCCTCCTATTTATTAAGCTCTCTGAAATTGTTGAAGTCTTATCCCTGCAGTGTGACCGAGTCAGTCAGATTGTACATGAGCTTACAAATAATCTAATTTACTTTGCACAATGAAACAGTGGTGAATCATTTTGATATAGTCTGTGTCATGAACAATCCATACCACGCTTCCTGCTAATGGAATGATTTTCCAATATCATGATAGCCATAGCAATGAAGGACAGTAATTATAGTATGAGTCACGACTTGCCAAATCACCTCAGTAATAATTTATCATCAATGATGTTTTTGGAATAATTGCCATTACAGCAAACAGTTTGCTGCTTGAGAGCTCAATCCTGAATAGTACAAAGCAGTGAGAAATTGGGCTCTTCTAATCCATGCTCGCAATTCCAAATTAATAATGCTTTTTGTCCTACTCCCACTGTGGACTCTTGATGCCAATTAATTCAAAATGCGCTAATGGTGAGACTTGTTTTGTTGAAGATAATGTTTTGAAAGGTTTGAGTTCAGTAGTAGGGATACTTCACTGCACTTTTCTATAGAGTCTTGCTGAGACTGCACCTGAGAGATTATGTGCAGTTTTGGTGTCTGCGTCTAACAGAGGATATACTTGTCATTAGAGGGAGGGCAGCAAAGGCTGATCGCTGAATGGCAGGAGTGTCACATGAAGAGACATTAGTGGGCCTGTACTTACTAGAGTTTAGAAGAATGAGTTAGGATCTGAGAGTACTATATACGTTTCAAACAGGCTGGACAGGCTAGATGCAGAGAGGATGTTTCCCCTCATTGGGACTCTAAAACAAGGAGACTAACAAGGAAACAACTCTTTGTTGTGGGTGGTCAACATGTGGAATTATCGACCACAGAAGACTGTGGAGGCTGGATCACTGAAAATGTTTAAGAAAGATTTTTTTTAAATGCATCAAAGAATGGGTATGAAAAGAAATCTGGAATATGTCATTAAAGTAGATGATCAAACATGATCTCATTGAATGGTGGAGCAGCTTGAAGGGCTCAGTGGTCTACCCCTGCACCTAGTTTATGTTTGTGTTTTTAATAAATATGTTACCTTGGCTCCACCCATTCTACTAATGAGACCCATGTCTGTGCAAAGAAATGAGGAGTTTCCCTCTAGCTTTTGAAGGGAGCACATTTATTTTTGCCAGCTCCCTAAGGTCTGAATCATTATGTTTCACTACTCCAGGTAGTTGGATTTATTGTTGTCATAAGCCTTCCTGTTTGCTTGTGATGGTGTTTGTTCTATTCGATATTCCATAATTATTTTCTCTATCATTAATCACTCACTTGGCCCAAGAAAAGGCAAAGACAGAGGAAGACTGATGACAGTGAGCTACCTCAAACAATGATTACACGGTATTACATACTGGTAGAGATGGCAGATAACACAAGGCACTAGGAGCGGTTACCTCGGAAAATGCCACAACTTGGGACTTTGTTCCTCTGCTTATACAAAGCCAATCCTGGACAATTCCACCAATAATGCATTCGCTTCTATAACGTGCACCCAGCCCCATCTTGAGTATCAGAAATACATATTTGCTACAACTTAGAGTTATAAGGAGAGGCTGGAACTTTTTTCACTGGAGGGCTGTCTGGTGAGCTTCTCGATGTTTCTAAAATCATGAGGGGTGCAGATAAGGTAAATGGCAGATGTCTTTTCCCTAGAGTGAGGGATTTCAAGACTAGGGGCATATTTTTAAGAGGAAAAAGATTTTGAAAGGCAACTTTTTTCTTAACAGAGTGGTTTGTGTGTGAAATGAGCTTCCAGAGGAAGTGGTGGATGTGTGTACGGTTACAACATTTAAAAGACACATATCTAAGGACACAAGTAAGAAATGTTTGGAGGGATATGGGCCAAGCACAGACAGGTGGGACTAGTTTCGTTTGGGATTATAAAAACCGAAAGAACTGTGGATGCTATAAATCAGGAACAAAAACAAAGTTGCTGGAAAAGCTCAGCAGGTCTGTCAGCATCTGTGAAGGAAAAATCAGAGTTAACGTTTCAGGTCCGGTGACCCCTCCTGTTCTGAGGAAGGGTCACCGGGACCGAAATGTTAACTCTGATTTTTTTTCTTCAGAGATGCTGCCAGACCTGCTGAGCTTTTCCAGCAACTTCTGTTTTTGTAGTTTGGGGTTATGGTCGGCATGGACTGGTTGGACTGAAGGATCTGTTTCCATGCTGTATGACTCTATGACTCAACAATTCTATTTTGCAAGGTGGCATCACATGGGCCATATTTTATTGCTGGTGGATTCAGTTTTATAGTAAAATGTAAAAGGAAATTGCTACAGTTATGGTTTATCTCTATACCTGTGCTTGAACCTGTTCCTAATCCTGATCACTTTCACAGCAATGTGCACAGTACACAGCAGATATGAAAGAATCTGTGAGACAGCTCTATATTTATCTCTAATCAATCAATTTTTCAGGATGTTTTATCTGTGTACTTGTCCGTTGAAAAAGCTGGAAATTACAGTAATACTATTGACTATTCTGTTGATGGTTTCAGTATCACAGCACTGCTGTAAGAAGTATGCTAAAAGATTGATGCCAAATTTGTAATCTGTAAAGTTTGCCAGGCATTAAAGGATTAAGTGGTTGTACTAGCTTGCTTCAGTGTTATCTCTGAATAATTGCCTGGAGTCACAGAGTTGTACAGCACAGAAACAGACCCTTCGGTCTGACTTGTCCATACTGACCAGATATCCTAAACTGATCCAGACCCATTTGCCAACATTTAGCCCATATCCTGCTAAACCCTTCCTATTCATATACCCATCCGGGCATCTTTTTAAATGTTGTGATTGTACCAGCATGCACCACTTTTTTTCTGGCACTGCCTCTGCATGAAAATGTTGCCCCTTGGTTCCCTTTTTAAATTTTTTCCATCTCACCTTAAACCTACGCCCTCTTGTTCTGGTCTCCCCTATCCGAGGGAAAAGATTTTGGCTCTTTACCCTATCTATAACCCTCATTTTGAAAACCTCAATAAAGTCACTCCTCCGCCTCCGATGCTCCACGGGGAAAAACAGCCCCAGCCTATTAAGCCTCTCCCTATAGCTCAGACCCTCCAACCCCGTTAATATCCTTGTAAATCTTCCCTGCACCCTTTCAAGTTTAACGTAGTGCTGTAATTGTAATAAAATGCTCCAAGGTACTTCACAGGAAAACTGTAAGACAGAACTTGTCACTGAATCACCCAAGGAAATATTACGAATGATGATCAAAAGCTTAGACAAAAAATAGAAATTGCTGGAAAAACTCATGACAAAGAATTGGTTATATGAAACTCTTAGACCACTTTGGAGAATATGCTTTTCAGACCCTGCAGTGAAGGTAACACTCTGACATGAGAGAAAAATATTTTGATCTGGATGGAATTCATCTTAAACTCATTTATGTTGTCTGGTAAATGTAAATCTCTATTTTTCTCCCATTCTGTTTTCTGTTTGTTGGGTCGTGGACTTCTGTTGGATTGGTTCATGCCTCTGGGCAAAGTCCTGCAGTGGTTTTCTATTGCATTCTGCAGAATAGCTGACTCAGAAGCACTCCCAGCCTTACTGCCAGCCTTTCAGGTGTCTTGAAAGGATTTACAGGCTGACGGTCAAACTGTTTGGCCACGTTATTAAGACACCTTTTATGACCAAAAAGCCATGGCATCAGACTTGAGCCCAGAGCTTGTGGCAGAGAGGTAGGGATGCTACCATGTGCTACAAGACCACGACATCAAATATAAATGGATGTGAGATGTTTTCTGGAAACAAAGGGTAGAAATTGTCATAGTTTTCTTTTGTTTTGGTGGTGTGGGGTAGTGATTGCTGATCTGTCCCGGCTCTGACAGAGGATGGCCAAATGCAAATTTGGTCCAATCTCATTACCATTATTGCTGAGAGCCAAGTGTTCCTTTTGTGTTGCCATTGCCTCAGTGCTCAGTGGGCTGCTGATCAACACCAGCTTGTGATGTAGGAATACCTTATTTGGACCTCGGAGCTTCAGACAAATTTGTGCATCACTCCACAAAGAACAACTGCTCAGTCAAAAGCTAGGCCCAGGTTTGTTCCTTGTGAAGCTTCCACATGCCAGAGCATGCTAAATTGATGATGGTGTCGAACACCAAGCAAAACGATTCGAGCTTCTGCAGCAAGGCAGTGTTGGAGGTGAAGGTTGTGTCTGAAGACTTAATAATATTAAACATCCTGTAACTAATTGACAAATTCTAGAATCTCTACTGCCAATAGGAGTTGTCGATGGGTATTAAAACAACTGGAGAAAGTGGAACTAAAAGCCACGGTCATAGTGTAATTTATGTTTAATTTTAAACGATTAACTGGTACTCTTCAATTCCACCCTCGGGCGACTGTGTGGAGTTTGCACATTCTGCCCGTGTCTGCGTGGGTTTCCTCCGGGTGCTCTGGTTTCCTCCCACAGTCCCAAGATGTGCAGGTTAGGTGGATTGGCCATGCTAAATTGTCCATAGTGTTCAGGGATGTGTAGATTAGGTGGGTTATAAGGTGATGGGTCTGGGTGGGATGCTCCAAGAGTCCGTGTGGACTTGTTGGGCTGAAGGGCCTGTTTCCACACTGTTGGGATTCTATGTGATATGTGATTATTTTACACAATATGTATTATTATGCAACAACAGATTTGTAACTGACCAGTGAATTAATTAATTTTCTTCTTGTCTTAATGATCAATTTGTTTGGAGCTGTATAACTGGCTGTACTTATAAGCAATAATGAGTGTGATTTGACAGTTTGAGAATAGTATATCATTCCTTCATTGATGGGAGAATTGTAAATTTTGTGCGCTACCAGCGGGGATGATAAAATAAAGGTCTCCTTTTGATTTCTAGTCAGGCACGACTAAATCAATAGGTCTGGTCTGTACAGTGTATTGAATGTTGCATGCTTAGCTCTGGCTTAGGAAGTGTTTGAGCCCCATTTATGTCTTAAACACGTAATCTGTGCTGGCATCCCAAAGCAGGAGTCTCTGAGCTCTGTTTTGTCAGGTGTTATGCCCTTGTATTAAACTGATGTAAGGTCGGGTAGATATTGGGGACTCCTGATAGTTGCTTAATTAATAGCGAACTTGAATATTGCTGAATAGTGAGGTGTCTTGCAAAAGCTTCTCATGCTGCACTCCTCAGGATATCTCAGGAATCACAAATCTAAGCTGTCACAACAGTTTATAAATACAGGGAAAAGGGTGCTGATTTGTTGACAAATCAACTCTGGCTGAGGGGTTGTCAGGAATCCCTACTCGAAAAGAGCTCCCGATCACGCTGTAAAACGCTCAAGGGCACAGACATGAAACGATGCAAGTTGGAATGAGTCACGATTGCAGAGGATCATGCTTGAGCAGTCAAATGTTCAAAAATGATCACTGCTTGTTCGATTTCTGTATGTTAGGGATCCAATAAAGGTGGTGATTGAAACTAAAATAAACACATTTGACTGCGTACTTTTGAAATCTTTCCTAGCAGTTTCTCTGTCCTTCTGTTTCAACTGACTTTTTTTTGATTCATTCATGGCTGGCTAAGCCAGCATTTATTGTCCATCCCAGGAGGCCCTTAAGAATCAAGCACATTGTGGGTCTGGAGTGACATGTCGGCGAGACCAGATACAGATGGCAATTTCCTGCCCTAAGGAACATTTGTGAGTCAGGTGTGGTTTTCCAACAATGAACAATGGTTTCATCAGACTCCCTATTTCTAGTTTTTTTTATTGAACTGAGTTTCCACCATCTGCTGTGATGGGATTCAAACCCAGGTCCCCATGACATTACCTGGGTTTCTGGATTAACAGTCCAGCAATTTAGTGCCATAAGGCTATCATCCCCCCTCTTAAATGCTACCCTTCCCAGGCACCTCTGTGCCCACTCTGCCAGTGGTGATAACTCTCTGTAACAATACAACTAGTATGCTTTGCCAGAGAAGCTGGTTCGGGAGGTGATAAACAAATAGTTAACAATATAAATGTAGCAACTTTGGAGAAAGAAGAGTGCAGTGGAATTAAAAGTATATAATGAGAGAAATGAAGCTAGCAATTCACCAACACACCAATGCCTTTCCAACTTGTGACCTCAACCACCTTGAGGGATAAGGGCAACATATCAATGCAATCTTATAGTTTTACCGCATTCTAATTCTCCACCAAACTCCCTTCTCATTGTAACAAGGTGTACACCTTGTTTCTCAGATTCTCCAGCATCTGCAGTTCCTACTATCCCTTCTGATTGTGTCAGGAGACTAAACAACCCAAAGCTCAGGCTAGAACTTTCAAGTCTGAGAAAACAAAGCAAATTTTGACTGTCTACCTGAACTCTCACTGCCCCCTCCAGCCCGAGGGCAACATCCTCTCCACCTTCCCCAAGGCCACCTGTACCTTTTTCCCTTGTTCTGGCCTCCTAGCCCCCACCCAGTGACCTGATGCTTGCAGCCCTGTCCTTTTCCTTAGCAACCTGGCACCATCCCCAACAATCCGCTTCACCAAGCCACTTACCTCGCTGCCTGTTCTGCATTCCACTCACCATCGCAGCAAGGGCTCCATACCAGTCCAAACTTGGATCTACTGCTGTTGGAGGGGTGGAGGTGGTGAATTGTGGGGATAGAGAAAAGGGATGCAGAGGGCCAGGCCCACAGTACTCTTGTGCCGACAGAAATGCTATATTGCATAAGTGATTACACCAACTAATATAACTAACACAAATAATGCCATAGCATTCCTCTATATTCAAAAATGATCTCAACTTGAAGCTGGCATATGGAAAAATTCTGATCTGTGCTGTATCTCCTCTTGATCTTTTCTAGCCTGATCAAGCTTTTTTTTTGTTTCAGTTTACTTTCTTTCCCAGTCAAGTTCTGATAATTTAAATTGAACACTTGAGTGCTTTTATAGGGAAATAAAGATTTACAGTTGATTGTGCTCGAGTGCCATGATGTCGTTTCATGACCATTGATTTCACTAGATCAGTGCTAGATACTAAGCAATGATTAAATGGTTGCCTTGGAATATGGATCATCACAAATGAGTGATCAAATGTTGAGTGCAGAATGGAGGTAGTTTTTTGGTAGGGCTATTGAGAGCAAGACAAATTATCTTCTTGTGTCTCTTCAGCAGTATTGAAATATTAATTCGATCAAAAAGATGGCGCTATACAGCAAAGAACAAATAGCATCCATCTAGTATGAGTTTGCATCCAATGTCTGTGTTATCTTCTGTAATACATGAGACTGAGTGGTATTGAAGAATTTAACAGGCGAGTTGTATATTCCTCAAGCACAAGTGTCTGGACCAACACAAGTTACTAAATTACAACAGAAGAATATGTTTGCCATAGTGTGTCATGCTTCAGATGATGCGAAGTAAGATGGAGTCGAAGACTTCTTTTAATCCTCTGATCATCTACAGCGAACATAACTCCATGCACATGTCTCTTTAAAAATAAAGACATGACACAACATTCAGCTTTATAATCACAGATAAGAACAGATTTAACTACTGGTTAAGTGTAGGAGCTTGCACACAATGCTACTGTATTGGATTACTTGCTCATAAATTTAAAGTTAATTTATTCCATTGAAGAAGGCATTTGATATGCTGTTTCAAACGGTATTCTGGAAGTAAAAGCTCATTGTGTAGGGGTAGCATGTTAGCATGGATAGAAGATTTGTAAGCTCGCAGCAAACAGTATGCATAAATGGATCTTTTGTCTGGTTGGCTGTGATGAGCGGAGCCCAACATGTGTCTGTGCTGGGTCCTCTGCTTTATAGAACATTGGGGATGATTTAGATGAGGGGAGCAGAGATGTGGTAAATGAAGTTTCATCGAACACATAAGTAGGAAGTTATGAAGAAAAATTGAGTTTTCAGATGTAAGTAGATAGGTTGAGTGGGCAAAAAGTCTGGGAAGTGCATTATGATGTGGGAAAATGTAAAGCTATTCACTTTGGCGGCAAGATGAAAAAGCAGAGTATAATTAAAATGGAGAATGAATGTGGAACTCTGGGGCACAGAAGGATTTTACAAGGTCACAACAAGTAAGTCTGCAGGTTCAGCACATCATCAAGAAGAATAATCGAATGGTATCCTTTTCAGTATAAAAGGAATTGAACATAAAAGTAAAAATGTTATGCTTCAGTTTCACAGAGCATTGATGAGACTACATCTTGAATTCTGGCTGTGGTTTCGTTCTCTATTTACACATGGGTGTAAATACATTGGAGACAGTTCACGGGAGATATGCTAGACTGATATCGAGAATGAGTTATGAGCATGAGTTGGGCTCGTTTCCATTGGAGTTTTCAAGAGTGGGGGATGATTTGAAGTGCGTACGACCCTGAATGGTCTTGACAAGGTTAGTGTTGAAAGGATGTTTCTTCTTGGAGGTGAGTGCAGAACTGGGGAACACTGTTTTAAAATAAATGGTTACCCTTTCAGGACAGAGATGAGGTTATTTCTTTTTGAATGTTGTCAATTTTGAAATTCTGATTCAGAAGAAATTGGAAGTGAATACTTTTAAGGTGGAGGTAGGTAGATAGCCAAAGAAGTCTAAGGTTATTGGAGATAGATGGGAATGTGGAATTTTGAAATACAAACATGATCTTTTTGAATGGCAAATCGGAATGACCTACTTTTATTATTTCGTGTTTGTATACAGAAAATGTTATATAAAATGTGGGCATGAGCTAGAAAGAGGTGGACTAAGGGTAAAAGGGCATAATTGAATTTTTTTAACTTCATTTTCACAGAATATAATAAAGTTTCATTCTTTTTTTTCCTTTCCTTCACATTAAAAGAACATATCAATTTTCAAAAGAAACAGGGTCAATGCCTCAGGTGGCCTCTCTGATGTGTGAAATAGCCTTTGGGGCTTGAATGATTAACTTCAATGTTGAAAATCATTCCAAGGTGTTTCAATCGCAGGCATCTCATCGCTCCTGACTTTTTTCATGAACAGTTGTAGAATACTTTTGTTAATAACCTTAATGAGGCAAAACCAACAATTGACCTAACATTTTGCTTATGTTTGATAATCTATTTTGGAGAGAACGGAAAGAAAAAAATAGAAATGTCAGGCCTCGTGAGAATCTGACATAACTGAGCATAATCTAATCTTTTTTTCTGATGAAGGGTCTAGGCCCGAAACGTCAGCCTCTCTGCCCCTATGATGCTGCTTGGCCTGCTGTGTTCATCCAGCCCTGCACCTTGTTGTCTCGGATTCTCCAGCATCTGCAGTTCCTACTATCTCTAATCTAATCTTAATTGGCATTAGCTACCTTTGCAAAAGATGCTGCAATCGTGCCTGGTGTGTGAAATATGGAGAATGATCACACTGATTTGCAGCCTCTGCTGTTCACCTGAAGTTGTGATTGAGGCATTAGTTGTTCCAAACTAGAGGAGACTAATTATGTGCAGCAAATTGTAAGATACTTTGTTCAGTATAGTGCTGAGTAAATGAGAAAGACAGACTGGCCTTTGAGTTTGCCGAGGAAACCTGGGGATGCTTTTACTTCTCCGGTGGCAGAATAATGATTAATAATGAGTTTTTCATTGATTTCAGAGATGCACTGGTAACTGCAAGTTCATCATCTGATTTTAGTACAGGCACTTTATTCCAACAGTGCTTTGTGTTATTCATTGGTTCACAGCTCAATTCTGAAGAAAACTTACAAACTGAAAAGCTGAAAATTTTTCCCAACTAACGTTATTATTTTTAAGAACAAAAGTATACAAGGACATGAGATTTTGTCTCATGAGCTGGTCTCCCTTTCAGCGGAACTTGGACTTCCAATTGGTTATCCATTGAATCTTTGGCTGTCTTTTTTCAGTGTTGTAATGCTTTCATTTAGCTCTCAAGTTCAGCATTATTGCTTCAACACCCAATGTTGGGCTAATTATGCTTAAAATTTTGATGCAACCTGTAATACTCTGAGCTGGATTGATTTTTGTTTTAAAAGCAGCCCAGAGTCAGGGGTATGTTTCCTTTTGAAGAAGAACAGGCTTGTGAATGATCGCTTCTCTTCCTAAAATAGCAAAGATGGGGACGACGATTATTTCGGGCAGGTTTTTGCTGTCCTGCTTTTTGACTTCGTTAAAAGAAAGGCCCACTGAACAGGTGAGGGGATATGTTTTGCCTCTGTTTCTGTCTCTGTTTAGAGTCAGTGGAACAGGAATCCTCCATGCTGCTATTTAGAAGTTCTTTGCATTGTTTTGTGAACGAACATTTCAGAACTTCTGAAGTTTCAGAGCGGCAGCTGTATTTTGGAAGCCACTGGAAAGAAGAATGGGAATCTGGATTTTATAAGGTTTTTTTTTGTTTTAGTTCTATAAAGGCATTGTTTCTTAAGAGATTGGAAAGCTATTTTTAAACAGTGAATTCAAACAGTTCCAAGATAGCATATAACTCGATCGAAATGACTACATAAAACACCTTTGTCAGGGGAATTAATTTTCCATATGTTTACAAATTTGATCCTTTATGACCTACAGAATGATGGACTAGGACTGTCTCAAATTTCAGTTGACAAGTTCAGGGCGGCACGGTGGCTCAGTGGTTAGCACTGCTGCCTCTTAGCACCAGGCACCTGGGTTCGATTCCAGCCTTGGGCAACTGTCTGTGTGGAGTTTGCACATTCTCCCCGTGTCTGTGTGGGTTTCCTCTGGGTGTTCCGGTTTCCTCCCACGGTCCCAAAAAGGGGAAGGTGAGGTGGATTGGCCGTGCTAAATTGCCTGTAGTGTTCAGGGATGTGTAGATTTGGTAGGTTATAGGGGTATGGGTCTGGGTAGGATGCTCCAAGGGTTGGTGTAGACTTGTTGGGCCAAAGGGCCTGTTTCCTTACTGTCGGGACTCTTCTATGAAGAACAGTTTCATACCAGCAGAAAGGCACTTTAAAGTTTGTAGAAGTCAGGACTTTGAGAGCTAAAGCCTTAAAATTGTTTTAGTAGTTGAAGTGAACAGCACTTTTCTTAAAGTTGAAGGAGGGAAAAGTCAGTGAAAAACTCCGTGTCTGTGTATCTTGAAGATAATGGAGACAATCACACCTGGTGAATGTAAAGGAAGTTGCTGGAACAAGATCCTAGCAATTTCCTTGTTTGTAGGAGAACTTAGAGTTAAGATGGACATGATGGAACTTCCACATCCAATGTAATAAGCCTGTTATTTTCTTGAAAGAACATTGGTGGATTTGTATGAGTATGTTCAGTGACTGATCACCCATGGGAACCAAACTGCAAAAATAAAACCTTATGATTGGTTAAGCCAGGTTTCATCAGACTTGTCCAGTATTGTCATTACCTAGGATCATAACAATTAGAGTAATGCTTCTAAAAACCGTAAAGGCTTTGTCGGTTCCTCTGACCTTTCTGGAGAGGGAACCATTATGCCTGAGTGATTTGCAAAACGTTTACTGAGGCTAGACGAACTAAATTGGCAGAAAAGTTCAAGTATTATTAAAAGTAGAGGATAAGAAAGTGGGTATAATTGAGGTAATAGCATAGATTTTGAATTGGGAAGAAGAAAAGGTGGTCCAGCTGATAAATTCAGTCGGATTAGCTAGAATTCAGTTCAGATTAAGGAGCTTGAGGTAGAAAAGTAAATGGATGTTTTAAAAAAATGTGGGAAATGAGAACACTGGAAGAATATTTCAGTTGATGCAAAAGGAAAGATAAAGAAATTTGTAAAGGGAAAAAGAAGACAGGTAGGTAGGACCAAGGAAATGAGAAAGGGAACACTGACTTTGACTTTAACTGCTGGAATTATAAAGGAAGAATGCTTGTGATTCAGTATAGTTTTGAATCCAGGTCAAAACTCAGTGGGGATGGCTGTTTGTGGAAACCCTCCTGAAGTTTGATGGAAAGGACCTAGAAGCAATTTTCAATATTTTTTATTTAAATAAGAGGACTAAACTGATGATGTAGCTTAAACAAAACTAGACACTGTTCATGTGAAGCAATCTGACAGAGCTCATGAAATTTATGCAATGCTTTTTGGGTAGGCTTCCACAGATTGAGATAGCAAAAAAAAGCTATTCTTGATATGTGCAAATTAGTTCCTGAGACTTGCAGGCAAAACTTTCATAATCTCTACAAGTCAGCTCAGGCTATTCTGGAGAAGTTGAGGGGGTGATGCAAAATAACTTTGATCATTGGACATGGGCATTAAAATTAAGCACCGTGTATGAGACCCTTGGGGAAATGATTCTGGAAGAATTTAAAAACTCACTTGACGTGTTTCGTAAAACCCCACATAGAAAACGAAAAGGTTTTAACAGCACAATGGACAGCGGCAATAGTTGGTGTTTTGAGCTTGTCTACAGTTGAAATCCAGTTTCATAATGTCCACTAATCCAATACTGATGGAAGGATGGATAAAGGAAGTTAAGTAGTTGGGGATGAGAAGGAACAACTGGGGACAGCCTGATATTATTTTCTCAGGACGGAAAGGCCGCTGTTAAAAGTGAAAGTGATGTCCAAAAGCACAAGTGTTTCACAAGAGCTGTTGTTATGACCACAGCTATAAGGCCAAGTTCAAACACTGCTGAATGTGCAGGGTTGGTGGGGTGGGGGGAGAGTGTGAACCAGATACTACAGGAAATTCTTATTGGAAGGAAAAGGAACAACTTTAGTCCTCAAATGAGGCAGGTAACTTAGGGCTATGTGAGCCAACTGAACTGTGTTAGCTGGAGAATAGCACATCTTTTCCTGCAGATAGGATATCGAATACCAGGGTTTTAGTGAATGGTAAAAAGAGAAAATGCTGGAGAAATTCAGCAGATCTGGCAGCATCTGTGCAGACAGAAATAGCACAAACATTTGAGTCCATTGACTCAGAAGAAGTGATTTTCTTTCAGATCTGTAATATCTAGAGTAATTTGCTTTTCGTGTCTGTATTGATTAGGCTATATACCCAGGACTTTGTCTTGTTGCAGCTAGAGTGTGATTTCATGTCTGGAATTGTAAATGTAGGCATTGCCCTCATTTAATTGTACACAGTGATGACTTACTGCAGGGAAATTATGATAAACAAGTTTCACTTTGACAGATCAAATTGGGATCACACAGATACTTTGCTACCTGAAACTTGCTTTGGAGATTTGGATAATTCAGATTCATTTTGGGGGTGCAGGTCTCAAGAGCCTACAAAATGTCTCCGGCTCACTTTAGAGTTCCACAAACATCCATGAAGTAATAGGCCAACAAGCTTGTCAAGAGACACACATTTCAGCAAGCAATTGATATGTTAGCAGTACTGTTTGGCTTCTATCTCATTGAGTTAACATTGAGCTATTAGTTTAGGTACCTTGATGTCATATTTAGAGGCAGGAGAAAGAGTTGGCTTAATAAGGCTACTCATGGAATTGAAAGCTGTTGCACAAACCTGGGTTTACAACATGAGCCATAAATGATGTGGAAAAATGAGGATCCTGTCCTGTAAAACAGCATTCTCTTTTTGTATAGGTCCAGGGAAACAGGCTCTGGTGAAAGGAGAAATTCCGTTCACTTTGGAATTGAAGTCATTCAAAGTACTTGGTGTTCTCCTGTCATATTAATGATAGACTGATCGTTCAACCAGGTTCTGCCCAGACTACAGAAAGTGTAAGGTAGTACCAAAGACAGAATCCCACCCAATTCCTTGTTTGGGGAAGGTTTTTTTTTTGATACAATTGGCTGTGTCGGATTCCTGCCAATATAGATTCATTAAATGAATATTGCATGTTCCTTTTATACCGCAACCTATGGAGGTATTGGTCTTTGTAACACCACTCAGTCTTTTCTAATGTTGAATGATACAGTTTAGGGTAATGTATGCTCCAGCAACTTGCCAGAGTTGGATGAACCGAGTGGCAGCAGCGTTCTAAACTCGTGGATTCCTGTGATGTAATAGCAATATAGTGCCAGTTGGATGGACTATTTAGAACAACTGTAAGCCATATTTAGTGAATTCAAGTCTGCTCATTTAGTGATGAACATTCTCAAAACTGAGTTTGCAAGGGTATACTAATCTACCTAGGGCATAAAGTAGAACAAGGACAAGTCCTGCAGCGAACAGCCACAGTACAAACATTTGTGCGTTCTTATCCTGAAGAGTAAACAAGAAATTGAGTTGTTTTTCTGCGATTGCTGGGGGTGGGTTGTGTAGTTTCTACCAAACTTCAGTACTAAAGTTGCTGCACTAACTGGTATGCTGCAAATAAAAACCAAACTTGTGATCTGGAAAGTGCCAGGCATATTTGGAGACTGAAAATAAATTAGATCAATGAAGCCAAAGTTGGCAACTTCAAATTTCATCAAGCCCGTTTACGTAGCAAGTGATGTTGTACTAGTGACCTGGGGATAGATGCAAGCCTGTTACACAAAGATGTGTCAACCATAGGGAAGCTGGTGGGATTGCTTTTCAAAAAGCTGACCTGACACCAAAAGATTTTTTGATAAAAGAAATGCTGGGAATAATACTGGCTGTTAAGCATTTTGAAGTGCACATTTAGTTAGGTAGTGTTTTAAACTGCTTATAATGACTTAACCTTTGTTAAAAATTTGTTAAACCAGAATGCCAGATTATTTCAACAGAGTTTACTCTTACAACCTTATCACTTAAAAATTGTCCCATTGTGGGCAAAACAATGTAATTGGTATGCTTTTCCTGTACTGTTAACTTCTTTTGAGTTATGAGTACCAAAATGGTAATAAGTATAGTTGCATTAGTTACTGAAAAAATGTGAATGAAAATGTGTAGGGTAAATGTTTTAGTATTTCTCAATCATGTTTTGTTTTGCTCACATTTTACAATGAAACAAATTTAACCGTGATGCTTCATTTTTTCAAGGTGGAGATGTTTTGGAGATACTTGGCTTATTTAAAAATAAAAACTAAGGTGTTGTGAAATTTGGATCTTTTAAGATGGACTAGTATATTTATTTAAAAGGTGGCGTTGGGACACTTTCAAAAGACAATTACTGGAAGTCACAACTTCAGCTAACTGCTTGGACTTGCAGGATGTCACGGATCTGAGTTTTATGGCTGCCAATACTGTCGCTTATTGTTTTTTTGAGTACAGTTGAGGTGTAACCTGTGAAGGGATAAGGCACTCAGCACAGCTCCATCTCTGCCACCTCTCTTAGAAAACCTCCCCACGATTCCATAGATAAGTGAAAAGGTAAAGTAGTTATTCTCCCCGAAAGGCTTCTGGAAGGCTTTTTCTTCCAACATCCTGAGTTGTGCCTGAAGAAATCCCAGAGGGACAAATGTCTGTGTTTAATATCCTCTGTATGCACAAGGATGCCAGACTGAAAACAATTTGCAAAATTTTCATTTCTTATTCTTGTATTATTCAAGAATTTACAGGTATTTTCTCCAGGTTTTCTTTCACTGCTGAAATTGATCCCTGCAGAGGAAGTTTTCCTTATTTTATCTTTAACTTGCATATGTTAGGGAATTTAGAAGGGTAAATGTTTATTCATTTATGTTTCAAACTGTTTTAGACACCTTCTCATCTGTCGAAATAAGTTTTTTGTTTTTGCTTTTTAATAGTCAATAAAATTGTTGATTATAGAAACTTGGTTGATGGATGTTTTCAATTCAGAATCTAATGTAGAAAGATATATACACTTTAAATAACAAGGTGTAGAGCTGAATGAACACAGCAGGCCAAGCAGCATCAGAGGAGCAGGAAGGCTGACGTAAGGGTCTAGGCCCAAAACGTCAGCC
>NC_063342.1:54832212-54898823 GCF_021869965.1 Rhincodon typus | reverse complement strand
TAAGGGTCTAGGCCCAAAACGTCAGCCTTCCTGCTCCTCTGATGCTGCTTGGCCTGCTGTGTTCATCCAGCTCTACACCTTGTTATTTCAGATTCTCCAGCACCTGCAGTTCCTACTACCCCTATACACTTTAAATGTTGTGCCAACTGGATTGTGGGAATAGAATGATGCTTCTCATTCTCAGCCCTGGTCATGATAAACTTAATTTTTTTATATATAAGTGTGGTAGAAATCTGCCAGGATTCCTGCTAGAGGTATGTCATTCACAGTTACAGGTCATAGTTGAGTGCTGTGCTAATACCAATAACCCCTGTTGATGAGGCTTTGAATAAAAAATGCTTATGGAAGAAGATATTCTTTCTAATCTATTGTCCAAAACTGCTATTCCAAAAACTATTTTCAATGGTTAGCCATTGTAAATCTGTTCCCAGATAACGGAGGCATGTTGTACCTTTAAGTAACTTCCCTTCTTGGATTATATTGCATCAAAACATTTGCCTAGTGTTTTTCTCCATTCTGTTATAAAGTCACTGTTTTACGATATACAACTTAACATTACATAAGAAATAGGAGCAAGTGTAGGTCACCTGGCCCATTGAGGCTGCTCTGCCATTCAATAAGATCATGGCTGATCTTTTTGTGGACTTGGCTCTAGTTATCAGCCCGCTCACCATAACCCTTAATTACTTGCATCAATCTTTTAATAGTCCTTTTTAATAATTTGAGTCCAATTTTACTATCAGTTTATTGATAAGCTGATTATAATTACTAAATTATTTGTGGAATCTTATTCCAGCTGGCTTTTCTTCAATTGAATTTTAAGTGTAAAATGAAGTTTTAATCAATCTTTCAAAGTTGGACACTTTTCAAGGAAGTTGCTGATTTGCCTTGAATATTCTGTCTTTTAAAAAAAAAAGGTTCCTTAAAATTTTGACTTCAAGGCAGCACATGGCCTGTTTTGAAAGCTTCAACTTTGGTTAGGTAGTTTTCATCCAAGCAGCT
Source organism: Rhincodon typus (assembly GCF_021869965.1). Taxonomy (NCBI): domain Eukaryota; kingdom Metazoa; phylum Chordata; class Chondrichthyes; order Orectolobiformes; family Rhincodontidae; genus Rhincodon; species Rhincodon typus. The sequence goes on along the minus strand of NC_063342.1, from coordinate 54,897,821 downwards.
GAGGAATTTCTAGCCACATTTGTGCATTCCAATTTCATAGACCTGACCAGTGGTTTTATCTTGTCTCAGCATACTGAGTCAGAATACTTAAACACAATGTTGAGGCCTCTGATAATGTTTTTCAAAAGAACTTGTTTAAAAAAAAACTTATCGGTTAAACCTGTATGCATTCAGATGGGATCTTCCCTTCCACCACAGTAGAATGGTATTACACCAGTGGAGTCCATTTGACCTACCATTTTTGCAGTAGAGCCATCCAATTTGTCACATTCTCCTGCTCTTTCTCCATATCTCAGTAAGTTGTTATTCCCCCCCTTTTCAAGTGTTTATCCACTTCCCTTTTGAAAGATAATTTGAATCTGCATCCTCCATTTGTGTGCCATGCATTTCAGTTTTAATAATTCGTGACAGTGAAATGAATAGCAGGATATGCTGATTGACTTCAATTAAATAATGTGGGAGGAAGCGTATGGAATCCAAATTATACTTTCCAGTCATAGCTTCTGAAGATGATCACATCCATATTATTTTCTACAAATGTAGACGTATTTAGTTAATCTTTTGAAGATCAAACAGGAGGGCCAGTTTAGAAATATGTGACAATGGGGTAGACCAAATTCATTATGTTTCTGTCATGTAGCATTCTGACTCTACAAATAGAAATATCTATCAGTTAAGTAAACCTTTTGATTGCTGATATTAAATTCAGAGTACAAGCACAATTACAAAATTAACAGTGAAGTACCACTCCAAAACATCCTGAGATTTATACAGCACAAAATTAACTTGGTTCAGGGGGCTGAGTTTGCTGTTCCAACATGATTTTTGTGATCCTTTACATGACTCTTCTTGCTATATCATTTGAGATACAATACAAACCACAATAAAAGAACAAGATAGTGAAAAGGACTTGATCTATATTCCAGAGCCAGAATATTTGAGCCACATGATGCAAGAAGTCAATAATTAGTATAAAATAAGAGAAAGGTGCTCAGGCTATTGTTTGTTTCTATCTATTAGCCGAGCAAATACATTAGATGATGTTTTATTGAGGATTAGTTAATTGATGACCATGTAACCAATAACACAGTTCCATTACTCACACTGTAAAAAGCTGTTTGTATTACTCACTTCTCATTGAATGTTTGTAAAAGGGTATGCAGAGCACAACTCTACATTCCTGACCATAATAACCAGTGATCTTGTCCCCCACTCCAGCTGCCCAACTCAACAATCCTCTGCCAAACAAATCTAAATGCCTTCCTGAATCTTATCCTTTTCTCATCACATCTTCAACAAGTGCTTCCTAATACCTTCAAAATCTGAACTAATTATGCTTCAATCTGTGTTTATATGTACCAGCTCTTTTGTTCCCCCAGATTAAGCTAACAGAGACAGTGACTGAACATGGAACACAGAACACAGAACAGTACAGCACAGTACAGGCCCTTTGGCCCACAATGTTGTGCCGACCTATTATCCTACTAAGATCAATCCACCCTGCAAAAACCTACATTTTACTATCCTCCATATGCCTATCCAAGAGTCGCTTAAAAGACTGGCCAGGACTTGGACCTCCAGCTATCACAATCTGCTGCTGAAAATGTCATTCTCACAGAGCACTTCTAATGCTGGCACCTCCATTCTTAATGGGCCACAAGTGCTGTGAACAGCAGGTTTCTTGGATGCTATTCAATGATGTCATTGAAAAATGCAGGAAATGGTTTATAGTTCTGCCTGCCCCACTGTGCTGAGTATGATGGTAAGTGGTGTTGTATGAGCAGCTTTCTTTCCACTCCTTCAACAGCTGGTAGTTCCAAACTCAACAGGTTTTGAAGATTGTGAGAATATTGAGCTAAACTTAACCAAAATTCTGTTTAAAACAAAACCCTCCTATGACTTATATACATGAAAAAAAATGAGGTGATTGCCATCATTCCCAAAGGCTGTTTGAACTACTTGGCTAACAATCTAATTTTATGCACCAAGAGCACATATTACAAAATTGTCCATACCCTACTCTTGACCCATGAGCCATGTTCTGGAGGAGGGGCAGGAGCATTTCAATGGTTTATGAGCATAGCTCAAAACACCTGAGATTTTAACAACAAAAAAAACTTGTAATTTTAAAGGGGAATTTATGCTTAATAAAGACTGTTTGTATTAATCCATCTGACTCCATGATTGCAGGCTAAATGCTTGAAGGTAGGACTGAAAATCCAGCTGATGGTGGAAAATCTGGCAATTCCAATAAACCTGTTTGCAGCAGAATAAATCAATATGTAAGTATAGGGCATTAGCCGAAGATGATCTAAAAGAGCACAGTGGCAGTCTCTGTCATGCTATGTAAGGGCTTCTTCCCTAATCCACAAGAACATCACAGCTCACCCCTGGGCTCTTTAAAATCCCTTCCGCATTTTTGCTAACGCTCAGAATATATGTTCCCAGAAACTTTCCCAAAGCTTGCAGATCCCAGGAATCTTCTCTCAAAGCTCACCAACTCCTAAGAGAGCATTCAAACTATTGCCTGATCCTGGCACAGGCTGCACACATCTCTTCCTGCTTTCAATAAATTGCAGATTATTACTGTGTCTTAAGACTGCCCCCACCCCCCCATCTCAGAACAATCAGGCTCTTCATATCTTTCATTGTGTGCTCTTATTTGGCGAGTAAGCTCGGTGCTAATAAGTTGGTTTCCCTGCAATGCTAATAAAATAAATCTTGGACATGTAATGAGTAAGGAGATTGCAAGTACACAGTAATTTAATATAGATTGTGGTACTTCGTTCTCCTACTGTCATGGATAGCTGAGGCACGTCAGCCTTGACCTTTAGGGAAAATGTGAAGACCCTTTTAAGGACTGAAGAATACATTAAAATTGCTTCTGTTACAGAGAATATACTTTGTCATGCTGTTGAAATGTCAACAAGTAGGACAGCAATTGGCAGAACAAAATTGCTGTGAATCTGCTCATAAAGTGAGCTCAATGTCATGGGGGTTAGTAGCAAACCACTTTAGGAATGTGGAATCTGTTGCTTAGCTTTCTGCTTCATGCTCTGTAACCATCAAGTCTGATGCAGCATTGCAAAAAAAAAATCAGGATGTGGTCTGTTGGGAATCTTTGGGTACAAGCTTGTTTCCCTGCATTACCAGAAACAACGCCTTATCACATCCAATGCACATCATCACTGATTTAATTTTAAATTAAAGAATTGAGTAGCGGAACTGGAGTTTGAAAGACTCTATTGTTTTAGCCAGCTGGAATGGTCTTGTATGATATGAGATGCTCAGAGCCATCAGGCCACAGAAAAACACTTCCCACAAATCCCAACACAAGTTGCTCTGCATTAACAACCTCATCCTGTGGCATCAAAAATACTTACAGAGCTAGAAAATTGGGAAGAGTTTATCGTAATCTGGGATTTTTTTCCCCTGAAGTTAAGGCACACGGAGATTACTTAGTGCACTGTCTCTGACCTGGGAATGCTTAGTACTGATAATGGTTGCCTAAAATGGAAAATGTTCCATTGAAAGAATTTATGGGAGCATTCTTGTGGCTTTTAAATATTAATTTGCACTTCTCCATAATGACCTAAAGATCAGAATGTTCATATTTTTCCAGTTTTGCAGACTGTCATCCTGCTGATGTAGGTTTCTTATCTATCCAGTGTTCCTTTTGTTTCCCACTGGGAGTGTTAGGATTGGTGCAAACTGAAGATTTAGCACATTTCGTGCATTTCAAATGCATCATTCAGAACCATTTCTAAAGTGATCCTTGTCTTCTTTTGTGTCTTTATCACCAGAGGACTATTCCACTCTCTCAACTCCATTTCATCTCTCCACACCATGTTGACACACTTCATTCTCCAACACTTCTGCTGTCACCTGACTGCCTCCCCCCTCTTCCTCTCCCAGAACCATGATATGATTCCCTTTGTATTCACCATGCTGTGTGTTCAGTGGATCACCTTTGCCATGTGACCAAACGTCTTTCCTTCCCCTTTCAGCATTCTGCATAAACTGCTCCCTTTTGCATGAACGTTTCCATCTATAAGGACAGCAGATACGTGAGAACACCACCACCTTCAAGTTCCCCTCCAAGCTACTCACCATGCTGACCTGGAAATATATCACTGTTCTTTCACTGTTGCTGCCAAAGTCTTGGATTTCCTTCTCTAACAGCTTTGTGAGTCAACCTACAGCATATGGACTGCAGTGTTTCAAGAAGGCAGCTTATCACTGTCTTCACAAGGGCAACTAGGAACAGACAAAAAATGCTGGCCAGCCAGCGAGGATCACGTCCCACAAAAGAATTTTTTTTAAAAATGCCATCGCCCCACAACAGCCCCTCCCTTCCTTTTCACTACATATCCATGCAACAGATGTAATAGCACCTTTTTTACGTGTTCCCTTCTCACTGTCCACAGCCCCAAACACTACGACCAGTTGAAACAGCAGTTTATATTGCCTATCAGTTCAGTACATTGTATTCCTCACCCACGTGTTCTCCTGTGCTGGGGAAAGCTAGGGCCGACTTGGGTAATCACTTAGCAAAAACAGTTTTTAATCTGGAAACATAACTCTGAGCTTCTTGTTGCTTATGAGTTTAATTCTCTAGTTTGGTCCAACTGTAACCTTTGGGATCCTGGCCTGCTATAGTGTTCCAGTGAAGCTCAATGCAAGCTTCAAGAACAGTACAGAGATAGTAGGAACTGCCGATGCTGGAGAATCTGAGATAACAAGGTGTAGAGCTGGATGAAACAGCAGGACAAGCAGCATCAGAGGAGCAGAAAAGCTGACGTTTCAGGTCTGGACCTTTCTTCAGAAAATTTCAGAAAATTGTGTTAGGATGTCTTAAATGATGTCATTGAATAGAATTGGTTAACCATTTTTTGTGTTTTTCATAACTTAAGTAGAAATAACCTGTTTTGGTATTGATCTGTAACTGGCCTTAAGCCCTTTTGTGGCTCAAACACACTGCTTGTAAATAACAGATACTGAGTGCTTCATTGCCCAGTACTATCAATTCTACAGCACAAAACTTAGTACAAAATCAAGGGCAGCGATGTTGTAGTATTTTCAGACACAGTGAGAAGTGAAGGCAATGTTTTGTTGAGTCCTGTCCATTTAGGTGACAAAAGATTAACAATAAGTACTCAATTTAGTCATTGATGTCCCTGGTCACATGATTAAAAACTTGCTGATAAATTTGCTGTAATATAATTTGCCTTTGAACATTGAGACAAACCAAGAGCAAAGTTTCAACTATTTTCCTATTATTTGGTCCTGTCATAGTTTCAGAAGCATTAGAGCAGCCCAGAGAATGTTGATATAGACCATCAACTGATTGTATTTGATTTTAATCTTCTTTATTCACCCCTAAATTATGTCAGAATGCCTTTTCATTTCAAATCTCTCTCTGAAATGTGCCACCTTAGCTAGTACTCCAAAGCAATTTGCTTTTAAGGAGCCTTTTCCGAGTTTGTGACAGTCTCTTAACCACTATATGGATATAATATGAATAACTGTGATTTGGATGGCATTGGTCTCTCTCCTAATCCAAATACGAATGTTTTCATGTAACAGAACAGTTGTTTTTGCAACTTATTGAATTGGCCAACAATATTTTTCATCCCAGAAGGGCACCTGACATTTACAATACAGTTGGTGTCTGTTTATGTACTGTGTGCTGTTTCAGCTGTTGGTTTCTTGGGTTGATTTCTAATATCTGTAGGTAGTTTCTTAGGCTTTGCTGTGTTGTTTGCATGACTCACATCACACTATATTTGAACTTTCCTCTCTTGATGAAAATTACCTGAGCTAATGATTCCCACTGTAGCTTCACACTGATTATGCCCATTATCATGATATGCATATAATTGGTTTGAAGTGTCTTGCAGTAAAATGGTGCAAAGGCGTTTGCATCAACTGCTTTTGCCTTTATATTTGCCTGACTTGCACGCTCAGAATGATACACTGAATTTATCATTTTGTACTGCATTTAGTTAGTTAGAGCATGCTTGCACAATCTGACAGTCAACATGTTCATTCCAAGTGAGAAATTCAAGATCCCTGACAATATAAGTGATTTAATAAGAAAAATGTTTCTGAAGCAGGCTGTTGTGATAGACCATCGTTGAGTATTTCGTCTGATTGTTACATAAAGAAAAGGAACAATCTGCATTTATCTTGAAACATTACTTAACATGTCTCAGAATAATTTGTCATTGCTTTTGATGATTTTATATATTTTCCCGATACAAATGGCAGTCCATCTGGCACAACAAGAACTACAAATTTATTCTCCATGCTTTGGACACTCCCAGCAGTTTACATATTAAAAATACGTTAGCCAAGCGTACTCACCTAAGAGGTGGACAGAAGAACTCAGAATTTGGTTTACTTGATTTTGTTAATGGTTCAAGTCAATTTTATTAACAAAATATTCCGAATCAAAAACACCGAGTGGGCACTTCTCAAATTCCCACAACATTTACTCCGTATCCAGCTCATTCTGCCTCAAAGAATATTACTGGCAATGATCCACTCGTTTGAGCTGGAATCCCTTTCCTCTCTGATGTAGGGCTGGTTCTCTTTCACAAAGGTGGGTCTTGCAAGTCAGGGCTGATTTTCACCTGGGTCTTCTTGGGTTGCTGCCTGGTTTTCTGCTGTGAGTCTTGCTGCAAGCCTTAGCCGCAGGATTGGCTTCCAGGTGTGTGTTCTTGTCCTTCCTTGCCCTGGATCTTCAAATGTTCTGTGGCTTTGGCCAATGGTCATGAGCTGGGGTCAAAGTATCCAGTGGGGCTGCGCCAGCACCCTTCAATGTTGCCATGCCGAGGAAGTGTAGAGTGCATGATCTCATGCACTGGCTGGAAATCAAGCTGCGTCTCCAATAGACAACCTTCAGTCCGTTTATAACTGGTTCCCCCGAACCTTTGTGACTGCTTTGACCTTGGTTTTCAATGTTCTTTGTAGCTGCTAACTGCTGGCTGCTGTGTAAATTAGTTTCTGATTTTCAGTCAGGCCCGATTTTTCTGTGGACCAATTTAAAATGTCCAATTTTAGGCCATGAGATAACAAGGTATAGGGCTGGATGAACACAGCAGGCCAGGCAGCATCAGAGGAGCAGGAAAGCTGACATTTCGGATCTGGACCCAGCTTCAGAAATTTCTCAGATTCTCCAGCATCGGCAGTTCCTACTATCTCTGAGTCAATTTTAGGCCATGGCTGCTTTACCACAAATTGGATAAATAAGTAGTAAAGGAGCAGCAACATTTATAACCACGTAGAAGGTTAGATTTTCCTAAGCTAGATTACAAGTGATGAATTGATTATTTAAATTAAGCAAAATATAGTGTCATAATGTTACTTCATCCACATTTGAGCAGGAGATTGAGTTTTAATGAGTGAAATTGCACTTTTGAAGGCTTGTTGTTTTACTGTTCGGGCAACCATTTGATTGACAGAATGATTTATCAGCAGAAGGCTTTTGGGGTGAGGGCACGGGACTAGAATGCTAGAAAACAAGCTTGTTTATAAAAAGTGTCGGCACACTATTTGTTTAACAAGAGTGGATGAATAGCAGTTACCAAATTTCAGCAGATGAAAGTAATAGCACATTATGCCAGCTTCACTAACACAAATTTGATTTTCTCCCTTGCTCTTTGCATTTTCATTTTTGTCTCTGGCTGCAGACTGACATCTTGGATCAAAGCTTCTGAAATAAGAAAAGAAAGATATTATAAATTCACAGCATGATGAATGGCTGCTGACTCTTTTGTTACAGTGCACATATGGTTTTACAATGTGTGTTCTGTGGCAGCTACAGTGATTCCTGCATTATTTCTTACAGTCTGGGGTTCTGGTAAACTAAATAAAACATGGTTTAGTGCACACCTTCGCTATAAACCATTTCAACATTAAAAACAGTTGGAAATGCTTTTCTTATAACCTTTATAAGGTTGTTTTACTTTCCCTCTGTGGATTATATTCATGCACTAATTATGATGCATTGCTTTCAGCCTTATCACATCTTAGCTCTCGAGAAGGGTAGCTATAGAATGGAATGGGGATTTATATTTTATAACATCAGTTTGTGTTTTGAGTACCGTAAATCCTTAGACTGCTGGTAATTCTGAAGATTTGCAATCAAGATCTCTTGGGCCAACTGCTTTTTAGAAGTTTTCAACTTGCACAATGAGCTCAAAACAAACTTGTAGTAAAGTTATACCAACATTGGTAGGAATTGTTATTGAAACATTAAACAAAATGAACTTGACACATTTTATGTATATCAGTTCTGCCATTTTCTGCCTTCATCCTCTTTTAATCTTTATTCTAAATGTGTCTTATGTTTTATTTGTACTTGATAAACATTATTCTAAATTCTCCTCAGGACTATTTTCCATTTTGGAGCACGATCATTTTTTTTTAAATAAAAAGTGATCTACAGTGTCAAAACAGTGCCCAGTATTGGCAAGAAGTTGTAACATGGGCTTTTCAATATCATGACGGAAATTTTAATGTCATTTTCACCCATCAAACTTCAAAGAACAAATGTTTAGCTGATAAATGTCAAGTCACATTCGTACCCAGGCAATAACCATGTCTAATGAGAGAGAACCTAGCCATCTCCCTTTGATATCCAGCGGCATTACCATTATTGAATACCACCCCTGACTACCACTTCCCCTCCACCACTATCACCACCTTCTGGATTATCATTGACTAGATACTGTGCCCACAAGACTGGGTCAGAGGCTGAGAACTTTGTGGTGAGTAACTTTCCTCCTCTCTCCCCAATATTTCCAGTATCTGCAAAGCTCAAATCTCACATTGGGTGGAATTCTCTCCACTTGCTTGGCTGAGTCCAGATTTAAAAAAAAAAATATCTGTGAGCTGGATGTCATCCAGTAGAATGCAGCTCTGTTGATCAGCACTCTGTAAACTGCCTTAAACTTTCACTGCTCCAGCACGAATGCACAGTGGCAGCAGTGGGTACCAAATGCAAGATCAACTCACCAAATCTCCTCTGACACCTTCTTTCAAACATGTCCCCTCGACCTCCTAGAAAGAGAAGGACGACAGATGGATGGGACCACCAAAACCACAAGTTACCTTCCCAAGCCTGAAACCATTCTACTTTGAACAGTTTTTATTTTTGTTTTTATTTCCCTCTCTGTTGCTGGGTCAAAGCCTTGGCATCCCTTCCTTAAAGTGTTTTAAGGTGTAGTGAAACCAGATAAATTGCAGTGGTTCAAGAAGGTAGCACACTGCCACTCCTACGAGGCCAATTAAGGATGGGCAACATATACTGGCATAGCCAACTGATGTCCATACCCTGTCTGTGGCCTGAGCTGTAGGCCTGAGATGGCAGATTATTCAGAACCAGACTTGGAGACCCCAGAGTTGAGATCTGTGTTTGGGTGAGATGTTCATCCTTGTTCACCTGTTGGTCCTAAATGGGAATGCAGAGGAAATGCAGAGTGTTACCTCAACAGTAGCGGGCAGTTTATTAAGAGGAAATACCCTGCAGCATCTCTTACTAATGCCATTAGTTTCTATTCCATTTGGAGCTGTGACCATTCACTATATATTCAACATCTCCTTCCCACTTCCAGGCTGTTCTATTTCGATGCAAAATTCTCCTCTGGGGCATTTTTAAAATTGCTTTAAAAGTTGTATTATGTGACTAATGTTGATCTGGTGCAGTGCTCAGGATCCAGAAATGATTTTGTTATCGAGTGCTGAAGCCTGAATTGAAAATCCAGCTGCTGAGATCAGGCTGATCTTCTCTTCAGACAGTTGACAAGATTTGGGTGCTTCTAGTTCACATCTGGGGCTGGATGTAAACTTAATGTTTAAGGTCTGGCCTGGCTAGAACATAAACTAGAATTCAATATGATTATTAAAGGCTTCTAAGTTGCAGATTTGACAAGTGGGCTCTTCATTTTATATGCTGAGCAGCAATCATTTGTTACCCCACAGCACCTTCCCATGCAATTGCAGAAGGTGTAATACCTCTCTCCTCACTATCCGATGTCCCAGCTTCAAGGTGAAACAGTGATTTACCTCCACCACTCAGTCTAGTCTACTGCATTCACTGCTCACAGTGTGGTCTTCTCCACATTCAGGAAATGAAACTGGGTGACCTACTGTCTGTCTGCAAAAATGACCCAGGTCGCTTGCCACTTCAACTCCACCATGTTCCCTGGTCAACATCTCTGGCTGCCATGCTCCAGTGAGGCTCAGCACAAGTTAGAAGAATAGCATCTTGTTTCTGCTTGGAGATCCTGCAGTCATCAGGACTCAATATTGAGTTCAATACTTCGGAGCCTGTGCACCTTCCCCCAGTGCCCACACATGATGCCTTGTCATCACATGGAGTGCTACCATAAACAACCCATTGTCAGCCACTAGTGGTCCCCATTAGCAGCTATTGATATTTGTCTGCCCAATCGTCTGGCTTCCATCTCCACCTATAATTTACTACCTTCCCCCTACACCGCGCCCCCCCCACCCAAAAAAAACCCATCTTCAGCATATATACCAATCTTTTTCTGAGCTACAATCATTCCGAAGAAGCAACACTGGACCCAAAACATTAACTCTGCTTTCTTTCCCCAGATCCTGCCAGACCTGAGTTTCTCCAGCAATTGCTGTTTTTTTCGTTTCAGAAATCGTTGTATGTTTGTGCTTCGATTGGATCTGGTCAGGCTTCCCAGTTCTCTGTCACCTTCTCCTATCCTGTATAACTCAACATGTAACGCACTTGGCCGTGTTGAATGGAATCACTGTCACTGTGCCCAGCTGTTGATGCTTTCTTTTGTGGTCCTATTGCACCGCTCCCAATTTGGGGTAATGATTTTAACCAAATGAATGAATTAGCTTTTTTGTCACACATTCTCAATGAGTACAGCAAAAGGTTTATACATTGCCACGTACAGTGCCATCTTCAGCACAAAGGTACCTAGGTACAGCTTCTTTAGTTACGAGATCTTAGAAAATAGAGAAATAATTGTTCAGTATTGCAGTATTGTAGAACAGCGGCCTTCCAACTCATACCAAGCTGGCACCTAGCCTCCAGTCTCCACTGGACCCTGACGCCAGACTACACTGGGCTTCACCTTGAGGATCATGAGGCTGGGAGATCACTTCACACTGCCACACTGGGCTGAGGATACCACTCTGGGGAGCTACCCCCTGGCCCGCTGTGAGGTCGCTGTGGGAGGCTGCCATGTCAGGCTGGGAGGCATCAGAGGCTGGAAGAGCAGGAGAAAGAAATGCTAAGGGGGGAAAAAAAAGCAGAAGACAAGAAGAAGAATGGGTGGAGTGGATGAGCTCCAGCTGAAGCTTCCTACTTCACCACCATCTAAGAATGTACATTTGATTGTCAGAATCTTAGTTGTTCATATAGGCGAGGAAGAGAAGAGTTCCCAATAGTGATTACTGAAAACCCTTCTTGATGCAGCTCAAACAGCATCAAATCTCAAACTCTTACCTGCCTGCTCCTGTTAATCCAGTCAACTCTTCCACCCATCTCCATGTTTTGTTCACAATATGCACTGCTCCAAACATTTTTCGTAATCATTCCCTGTCTCTCACCCTGAAATAACTACTGCCTGCACGTGACTGACTGACTGCTTTACTTTTGTAATATTGGGATTTATTTCAGGAGACTTGCACAGCTGCTAGCTGCTGGATAAGGTTTTAAACAAGTTAAACATAAATGAGCACTAAACATTAAACATTGTTGTAGAAAAACCATTACAATCGCTCTATTTCATTGTTTTAACGCATTGCTTCATCAGTCAGATTTCACTTTCGTTTCGGGCACTTGGAGAATGGTTTTCAGCAATAAGGTTGTCAGTGGTAAAGTTTGTGTGACCGAAATATCTGCACTGTTGAATTGTGGGACTGAAAGGTGCACAGCATCATTTATTCTAGTTATTGCTGAAGGTAGTCTGAACCAAATGCCTGGCCTCGAACCACTGCCTAACAAACCTGTGCACAGTAAATTGATTTTTTAACAGACTTGAATATGTGGTATTTCTTTTGGACAAATTGGTAGTTCTGGTTAGAGATTGGTGAATTGATATCAGTTCAAGATTTTATGATTTTCTGTGTTTGAAATAAAGGATTTATCAGTTGAAATGCTAAATTGCTTTGGTTAAAAAACCTAATGTATTTTGTTTGATAATAATGATATGAAACAAATTCTGTCTCAACAAAGATTAGACTTATTTTCAGAGTGTAAGTTTTTGCAAGGGAGCCTATTAGTGCCTTTATTGGTATATCTGCATTTTCAACAGTACCTTATCTTGATATACTTCTTTATTGCAGCCTTTTCCCATTCAGTCTTTGCATGATACAATATATGAGAACCCATGGCCTTAAATAAAACTGTGGTGTACAATACTGAGGATGGGATAATAAATCTTTATAATTTACTGGGTCGACATTGATTAAGCTACTAGCTGGGAACTTCCAATGAAAGCCTGTGCTTATTTGGGAGCCGTCTCTTCCTGGGGTAACCATGTTTCGCCTTGTCTATATTTGCTGACCAATCTGAAACTGGCAGCCGTGCTGAATGAGGTCAGTTGCAAGGAAAATTATGGAAAAAAATTAAAGATGGGGAGGGGGGTCAGGAGAGGTTACTCAAGTTTCCAGAGCAAGTAATAGGACGGAGAGTATGGAACAGGTCAGGAATCCAACTTCAGGCACAGCAATAAGGGAATGACAATGAGAAAGGGGCGGTCAATGCAGAGCTGAAGGTGTTGTACTTAAACGCATACAGTTAATGAGCATGTAGTGCAGATTGTTCCTGCCAATTTCAATGTTGTGGGTATCACAGAGATGTGACTGCAAGGGGAGCAGGGCTGGAAACTAAATATCCAAGGATACACATCCTATTGAAAGGATAGGCAGCTGGGCAGAGGGGGGACGATTGCCTAATTTGTAAGAAATGAAATTAAATCAATAGCAAGAAGGAATATCGAGTCGGAAGGCGTAACATCTGTGCGGGTACAGTTGAGCCGCAAATGAAAAAAGACTCAGAGGAACTGTGTACAGGCCTCCTAGCAGTAGTCAGGATGCGGGGAAGAAAATTAATCAGGCACGGAAGAAAGGACTTTTCTGTTACACTAATCATGGGGGACTTCAATATGCAGGTGAATTGGGAAAATCAGATTCGTAGTGGATCTCAAGTAAAGGAATTTGTAGAATGCCTGAGATTTTTTGCAGCAGCAGCTTGTTGTAGAGCCCACCAGGGAACAGGCAATTCCGGATTTAGTGATAACACAGTGTGGAGCTGGAGGAACACAGCAGGCCAGGCAACATTAGAGGAGCAGGAAAGTTGATGTTTTGTGTCAGGACCCTTCTTCAGAAATGAGGAGGGGGAAGGGAGCTCAGAAATAAATAGAGAGAGGAGGGGTGGAGGAGGGGAAGGTAGGTGGGATAGTGATAGGTGAGTGCAGGTAGGCAGTGGTGGGAATTGTTCAGTGAGGTGGGAGGGGCGGATAGGTGGGAGAGAAGATGGACAGGTTGTGTCAGGTCAAGGGGGTGGGGGATGAGAGGGAGACTTGAACGTGGGATGAGGCTGGGGGTGGGGAGATTTTAAAACTGGTAAAATCCACATTTACGCCATTGGGCTGTAAGCTCCCAAGGTGGAATATGAGGTGTTGCTTCTCCAGTTTGCAGGTGGTGTCATTGTGAGACTGGAGGAGGCCCAGGATGGACGTGTCACCCAGGGAGTGGGAGGGGAGGTTAAAATGGTTGGCAAAGGTGTTGTCGTTTGTCATGTATAGAGTGCAGATGCTCTACGAAACGGTCTCTGAGTCTACACTTGGTCTCACTGACGTAGAGGAGGTCACGTCGGGAGTAGTGGATACATAGACCAAGTTGTGCAAGTGAATCCCTGTCTAATATGAAAGGTTTGTTTTGGGCCTCGAATGGAGGTGAGGAGCGAGGTGTAGGGGTAAGTGCAGGACTTCCTGCGGTTGCAGGGAAAGGTACTAGGTGTGGTGGGGTTAGTGGGGAGCTTAAGGTGAAGGAACTCATAGGGAGCAGTGGCCATAACATGATGGAATTGGCCCTGCAGTTTGAGAGGGAGAAAATTGAATCGGATGTAATATTATTAAAGTTGAGTAAAGGTAACGACAATGACATGAGAAAGCTGGCCAGAGTTGACTGGAGGGGGACCCCAGCAAGGAAGATGGTGAATCAGCAGTGGCAGGGGCTTTGGAGGGTAATTTGGGAGGCACAGCAGAAAATTATTCCAAGGACGAAGAAACCTACTGAGGGGAGCATGAGTCAACTATGGCTGATGAAGGAATTTATGGACCACATAAATGAAGAATAAAAAGCATGCAATCTGGTAAAGATTTGTGGGAAACCAGAGGATTGGGAAGCCTTCAATAACCAGAGGATAAATTAAAAATCAATAATGGAGGAAAAGATGACTATAAGTGTAAGGTAGCTGGTAATTAAAAAAAAATTGCAGAAGTTGCTTTAGGTATGTAAAAGGTAAGAGAGGCAAGAGTGGATATTGGAACATGGCAGAGGAACTGAATAGATACTTGGCATCAGTTTTCACAGTGGATGGCAAACCAGCAGCACATCACTTCGAGGGGGCAGAGGTGAATGTAGTGGCCATCACTAAGATGAGGTGCGAGGGAAGCTGAAAGGTCTGAGGGTAGAAAAATCACCTAGACCAGATGGACTACACCCCATCGATATGAAGAAGATAGGTGAGGAGATTGTAGAGGCATTGGTGATCTTTCAAGAATTACTGGAGTCAGAGAGGGTCCTGGAGGACTGGGAAATGGCTAATGTAACACCCTGTTTGAGGGAGGGAGGCAGAAGACACAAAACTATTGGCCAGTTAGCCTGACTTTGGTTGTTAAGATTTTAGAGTATTGTTAAGGATGAGATTGTAGAGTACTTGAAAGTGCTTGGTAAGATAGGGCTGAGCCAGCAGGGCTTCATCAAAGGGAAACCACGCCTGTTAGAATCCTTGACGGATGTAATTAGTAAGTTTAGCCATAGGAAAGCCAGTGGATGTAATCTGTTTGGATTTCCAGAAGGCCTTTGACAAGGCGCAGCACTGGAAGCTGCTAAATAAGCTAAGAGGCCATGGTGTTAGGGGCAAGGTATTGGCATGGATAGAGGCGTAGCTGACTGGCAGAGGCAGAGAGTAGGGACAAAGTGGTCTTTTCCAGGATGGCAGTCAGTGATAAGTGGAGTTCCACAGGAGTCAGTGTTGGGACCACAACTATTCACGTTGTACATTAATAATTTGGATAAAGGAACTGCTGGCACTGTTGCTAAGTTTGTAGATGATACAAAACTAGGTGGAGGGACAGGTAGTACTAAGGAAGTGGGGAGGCTGCAGAAGGGCTTGAATAGACTAGGAGAGAGGGCAAAGAAGTGGCAGATGGAATACAATGAGGGTAAATATGAGGATGTACAATTTGGTCAGAAGAATGGAGGCATAGACTACCTCCTAAATGAGGAAATGCTTCAGAAACCTGAAGCCCAAAGGGAGTTGGCCATCCTCATTCAGAATTCTCTTCAGGTTAAAATGCAGGTTCAAGTGACAATTAAGAAAGTAAACGCAAATTTCAAGAGAGATGGAATACAAGAGCGCAGATGTACTGCTGAGGCTGTGTAAGCCTCTGGCTGGACCGCATTTGAAATATTGAGATTAGTTTTAGGCCCGTATCTAAGGAAGGATGTGCTGGCTTTGGAGGGAGTCCATTGGTGGTTTACAAGAGTGATCCTATGGATGGCAGGCTTATTGAGGACTCTGGGTCTGAACTGAATGGAGTTTAGAAAGATGAGGGGAGATCTGAATGAAACTTACAGAATACTGAGAGCCCTGCATAGAATGGATGTGGAGAAGACATTTCCACGAGTAGGAGAGCTAAGACCCAGGAGCACAGCCTCCGAGTGAAGGGACGACCCTTTAAAACTAAGATGAGGAGGAATTTCTTCAGTCAGAAGGTGGTGAATCTGTGGAACACATTGCCACAGAAGGCTGTGGAGGTGTTGAGTGTATTTAATACATTGATAGGTTCTTGATTAATAATGGGATCAAAGGGTATTGGGGAGAAGGTAGGAGAATGGGGTTGAGAAACATATCAGCCATGATCAAACGGTGGAGCAGACCCAATGGGATGAATGTTCTAATACTGCTCCTATATCTTATGGCCTAATGGAATAGCAGTGGTTGCTGGCAGCACAGTAAAGTCCAGGAACAAGGGACAATATCAATGACTTTGTGAGGGGAGAATTGGGGGTGGTGGTGGCAGTAGTGTCAGATGCAGTGACAGGAAAGTGGCTGTCAGTGCCCATTCCCTGCCTGTCACACTGAGATAGAGCTGCTGGCACCACCACCACCCACCGCTCCCCCCTCCCAACACACACACACGCGCGCGCACACACACACACAGTGAGCTGCCACTAACAGCTCCTCCTTTTTAGCATTGTAGCTCAGTTTATATCATGGACTGCAGTTATTCAAGAAAGTCACCAGTACCACCTTGAGGGCAATTGGAATGGATAATAGGTGCTAGATTTACCAATGTTGCCCACAACCTGTGCAATAATCCTCTTGAAAGATGAATGGAAATTGTGAGCTAAGTAGTCCATCCTGAGCTCTGATTTCTATCTGCACATAACTGAAGAAGCTGCCTTAATGCTGAGAATTTCTTTTTACACCAATAATTGCATTGAAGTATATTTGAGTCCCAATGTTTCTTTGCAATTGAAACAAGCCCTTTCATTTTATTTCATCCTTCTCCAGTAGCTAGGATTTACAAGAAGAAATTCAGATAAAGAATATGAAATGTTTTGGAGATCATTGATGGCCTTAAGCTTCACGGACCATGGAAGTACTGTGCTGTGAATGTCTAATATATAATGTAGGTTGAGATACAAATTTTAGATTAGTGTTAGATTGACCTTTGACCTGAAGGAGATTGAATAAAGTGATGTGTATCTGGAAGAGTCGACTGAGTGTAGTAGTCATTGATTGTGAAGTGTTAACTCTTCATCTCTCCACAGACTTTTTCCAAAACCTGCTGAGTTTCTGCAGCACTTTGTATTTTTTTCAGATTGCACGAAGATAGTCTGTGAATGGAACAGGCTTGATGAGACAAGTTTTTTTTTTCATCATTTTCAGCTTTCTTATGCTTTAGTAAAAGCAAAGCTTTGGATTGTGCAGTTCTTAGCAAATGAGTCTTCTGCACTTCCAATATTTCTCTTTGGGCATTTGATCAGTGTGCATTAAATATCTTAGGACAGTTAATCAACGTAGCATAAAGTCCTTTTTGTTCTGAATGAGCCAGTAAAGAGTTATTAATCCTTCCTCCCTATTTATATCAAGGATATATGTTGCTTCCTGTAGTATTGGTGATAGTGGAAGAGTCACTGTTGAGGTCGGTATTTTTGGATTGCATGGAAGTCACACTAAATTACCATGTTGACATCTTGTCAGTTCATTTCTTGCAGGAGATTAAGTGCATTTGATAACGTTTATCGTTGGGATGGTGGAGTCATGCAATAATGCAACTTTCATTTCGGTGGGGACATACAAGTTTATAATGGGAAAAGTTGACAAAGTGCCAGCAGCCATGAGACTCTTAAATTACATACCTGTAATGCGTTCCTTCATTTGTCCAAGATTGTACAGTTGGGAAAATCATTTGCAAGTTGTGCAGTTTAAGGTATCAATTCACCTGATGGAGGATTAAAAGAATGGCTCCAAATGGGATTGTGTTACTCATCTACTGTTGGCTTGGATTTATAGTTTAATCTTCTGCATACTGCTGTAAGCAATCATAGAACAGTACAGAACAGCAACAACCTGAAATCATGGACAAACTTGATGGGAAATGAGGGTGTTTGAGGCCAAACAGTTTGGAGGCAGGAGGTCATGTGACCAAACTTCTGGATTACATCCCACCAGAGTTTGAAAACCAACCCGACTTCATGTCAAACCATGGTCTTTATCAACTTCTGCTTTTGTTCTGTGGGTTGTTGATTCAAAATGCTTGGTGTTGTCTTCCATATTTTCCACAGGTTGTTTTACATTACACAAAGAACACTTATTCTTAAAAAGAGCAGCAGTAAAAAAAAAAATGCTTCTGTCTAAATATTAAGTCTATCATTAGATATAAAGCAGTGTATAAAATACATGACTTTCAAATTCTGCATTCAATTGGTGTTTTAATCCCTGAGGGAGGAAACCTTGGATCAGAAAATTATAATCCCCTGCTATTGGTCTGACAGGCAAGGGTATGTAGAATTCCTTGGACTCCCTTAGCTTGCCCTTGTATCTGCTGCTGTCGTGTCTCTAATTTTATGTTGGTCATACTAGGCCTCAGGGAGCCCCCTCAAAGCTTAGACCTTTTGTAAATAGCCAATTCTTTGCCACTGCTGGGCCAGTTATTTCTCACAGTCAAATCTTAAGCTTGGAAGCATCGAAACAAAGCATGGCATCTCCCTCAACTTTGTTCCACATTAAGCATCAGCCCCAAGATCTGACCCCCGCAGTTGCTGTTTCTCTCAATAGTGATCCTTTCATCATGACACCACCCCCATGCACATGCCCACGTGCATAATCAAGCGCACATCAAGTGACAAAGTGATGCCTTTCCCCATCCCTGATCATACCTATTCTGGACTTTGGGACTTAGAATTTAGGGAATGCTTGTAATGTCAGTCCTGACCCTTGTTGTCGCTATACTGCTGAATGATGTAGTTGACTGACAGCTTTCTAAAATAATTCCAAAGAGGCAAGTATCCTGTCACCATTTATATACATATGAACAGTCCTTGACTTTGGTACTGCCTCATTCAGAGTCAGATCTCAGAGTGTCAGTACCCCTGACTCCCCTTGTGCTCTGACAGCCAGGGTTCCTTGACTGGGACTGTTAATCTGGTCCAGTGAGGGAACTCCTATTCTGTCATTCAGCTGGCTGATCTCACTGAAATCACTACACTCTCCAGGGTAGAACTTCCAGTTGTCATTTAGTCAATTCGTGCTACTGAAGTTTTGTGACCAGGTGAGGAGGGCTGAATTGGTTTCTCTCTTTTAAACTTCCTCAGTTAGTCTTAAATTGTGTCCCTTTAAGTGCGAGGCTGGACCTCCAGTTAAAATGGAGATAACTGATTTGAAGGATTCAAGAGCCAATTACAGTCTTTTCTTCAATGAGAGCATTTTGGTTACCTGCTAATCCTGAGAAAGTTAATAAAGGTACAGTGTCAAGTCTGCACCAAAATTATCATAACTGGATACTGTCCAGTGTAAGCATTGTCTTTTTTGATTTTTTTTTTAAAGATGTGAACTAAAATAGAGCTGTTTTAAGCCAGTGTTTGAAAGATCATTGTATGTTTTGAAATCAAACAACCTGATACCCGAGCTAGGCATTGTGTAAACAAGTATTAAGTAAACAGTATTTGAAATTTGAGTTGCATAAGATTTGGACATGAGGCAGGGTGGGTGGTGGAGGGTAGATGTACAGATGCAGCCCACGTTGGCAACAAGAAATTAATAGGTAACTGGTCACTCGTCCATGGACCAATAACAGACCTTTTGCTTGTGAACAGCTGTTTGGTTCGCAGCTGAACAATTTGAAGCTTGGAGCAAGTTACTGTGAGAGAGAGAGAAGTATTCAGCTCATGCCTAGTTCAGGAGTGGTTTCTGTGTTCTCTGCAGTCAGAACTCACTGCAAACCTGAAGAAAACCAATTTAATTTGCCCTCAATGGCAGTTGTGATCTCTGACTTTCAACTGATAAGCCAGAGATGTTTTGTAAGTGAATTGGCCACCTTCTGACTCATAGTAACCATGGAGGCATCCGGACAAAGATGACTGAAGTAACGTACTGGCCACCAGAAGAATCATAAGGATCATCTTAGCCACAGCACCTGGAGCAAAGGCAACTGCACTGCCTTTTTCAGCTTTTCCCTCTGCCATCATCTGTTTTAGCCCTGTTAGTTTGTCTGTGCAAGTGTGCAAGGGGGAGTTTATAATGGGAATGGAGTTTTATTTTATAGTTTATATGCCAATGGTTTGTGTGTTTAGCTAATGCTAGAATCTAATTGCTTGTAATACACAGTAATTCATGCTCATGGAAGCTTACTCCATGTTGTCCATAAACCTGGTTCTGAAAGTCAGGTAAATCAGACAGCTTTGCTTACTTCATAAAATCTTTAACTGTTATTTTAGTTCCAGGAATTGCAGGGTTTGACTACTGGAGCCATGCACTGGAAAAATAAGAAGGTTAAAATGAGAAAAGTGAAGTTGGCAGGGTTACCTTGAGGCATCAGGTTTTAAGCTGAGACAGTGTCCTATTTACTTGTCTTGAATCATCAGATTAGCAAAAATTTCAGTCGCTCTTGAGTTCCCAGTGCTTTGATCTTTTTCCTTGATTTGTCTTGTCATTGGTCGCCTCTCCTTTTTGACAGATGGAAAGAAAGAGCTTTCTTGGGTTTCAGTTCTGACGTCAAAATCCATATTTTCTTGTACAAAAAGGAGCTGCTTCAAATACCAATTCACTTACCAGTTCGATTTCTGCAAGTCATTTTTTAAGGTTTTATTTTAAACTTTTGTATGCAAGATTCCATCTCCAATCATACAGGAGTAAGTCGAAAGGGGAAATGAGTGCCATTTCATGTCAGACTGGGTTCAGCACCGTTTGATAAAATAATAATTAAAGTGCAAATGATTTTGTTCACTCGTTTCTTTCACTAAGTTTGGCTAACCTGAATGGTTACATGGTTGCTGTGACCATTTTAAGCCAATATTTTGTCATCTGATAAAATAACTTGAGGTTCAACATCTCAGGTAATAAAATTAGATGATTGAGTTCAAAGCTAAGTAGTCCATACTTTATCGCGATCATGAAATGGCAAAGGTGCATTCCTCACGTTTTTTATGTCGAGGAGGAAACCACATCGTCCTTGATTGTACTGTTGGGCTATTTTTCCATTGTAAAGAGCTCTGCCAATGTGAAACTTGTGGCCATGGATGTGACATTATTTGGCAGCTTGTGGGTTAACTGTTATTCAGTTGTTAACAATATTGGCATTGTTTCGTGGAGCTTCTGCCTGACAGGGAATCTGTACTGAGAATAGGACATTTTTGTAGAGATTTACTGACAGGCTTCCAGTGCTGGTGGGCATCGTTATTGTTTTGAATTGCAGAGTTTTCACTCGAACATTACCCACATTATCGTATACTTGGTTTTGTTTACTGTTGCAGTTTGCTCACAGTTCCAGTGAACAGAATATGAGTCAAAATCTGCAAATTACTTTTAAATTGCCAGTGAGCATTGTTTGATTAGAAATATTAGTTGTGGGTCTGCCTGTGCACTTGATGACTTGGACTAAAAGCCCCCATTTGATGATGGATGGGCAGACAGATTTTATACTTTTCTCGGTGCATTTGCTGATCAGCTGGGGTTAACAGCATTCTGTCATGTTCCATGTAAATTAGTCAAACAGTAATTATATGCCTTATTTGACTGACTAATAGATGTTGTAGAAGGGCAAAAAAAGGAGTTTAATTTTTTTAAAATGTCGCATTCAAATGTAAAAGAAGAATGTATTGATAATTTGATGAAGTGATATTGATGAGGAGCATAGAAGGACAGGCGGAGTGAATGAAACACAATATTCAATTGTGTGTGTGCACATCAGAGAGGGAATTGAGATAAAGCTGTGAATCAGCAATTTGTCCTCACAAACAAACATAAACCAAATGTGCAAAAACTTTGAGGATCACTTTTTTGTTTTTGTGAAATTTATTTTTTTTAGAGAGAATGTGTTTTGTGGAATTTGTGCATTTGCCCATTATGATAGTGTCAAATTGAAGCAACTTTCCAATTTATGTCACCAGCATTTGTGTTTGCTGCTTAATACTGCCTCCCTTTTCAGGTAAACCTAGCTGATCTCTCATGTATTGATCATTGTCAATTGGGTCATACGCAATTTTAAAACAATGAGTGTTTGTTAAAAGTGTTATTTTACTGCTTTTGTAGGACTGTGATTTTTTTTAAAGGCAGTAATGGTAAACTACTTCTACAAATGTTGAATTCTCTTTGCCACTTACCCCTCCCTTCCCAGATGCCTAGAGCTTGACACACTTTTCCAGCAATTTCCATCTCTGGCTTTGTATGTGCCTTCTAAGAGCAAGGCACGGAGGAAACAAAGATGGGAAACCATCTCAGCAGACTGGTCGCATTCCTTCCTATTAATCTGACTGCTCTTCAAACTGTTCAACTAATAATTGTTTACAATAGATCTTGAGCACAGTGTTCCAAAAGCCCAAAGACCATGTTCTGGGTCACCTTATTACTCCACAAAGGAGCATGATTTTTATGTTGCGTAGTTGCAGGATGAAATAGCAGATATACTATTTGATATGTTGGTGTTGAGTGTGTTGCATTCTTTGCTATGCCAGATCCAACTCTCATGTTCAGTGGAGAGTGAGTGTTTTAAAATTTTGGCTTTATTTTGGGTAGGCTCAGATATTTGAGATATTCAATCTTCTATTTCATTGGTCAGCACAAAGCAAACCTATATATACCTGCTGCTATTTGAAAGATTTAGAGTTGGCAGGATTCCATAGTTTTGTTTCATTTCTGGCTTTTAATGTTCAAAGGAAGTGAGGACAGTTTTCAGTGCCTGGTTATTTCTTCAGTGGAGGAGGGAGGAGTCAATGAATTGAGGCAGACTTAATTTATCTTTGGGGACTTGCAAACAGACATCTTATACTTGAAACCAACAAGTCTGTGACTGTGATCTGCTCTTAATTCAAGAACTGCTCTTCAAACCATTGGACTGAATTCTGTTGTTGATGATCTTGAACACAGTACTCCAAAGTTGAAAGGCAATTACGTTTGAGTCAGGCAGTTCTTTTTGTGAGAGGAAGTGATCACTGCTGTGATCCTGTTGCATTACCTCAGAAGCTGCTTTCAAAACTGCTAAATTGCCCTGTTGGCTGGTGAAGAGAATGTTGAATGTTGTTTGGTAACTGGGATCGCTTGAATCGTTACTGATAAAATATGGACTCATGGAAGAAAGATTCCTTTGCTAACACAATTTTACTGATGAATACATGAGCTGAAAATGAAGATGTATGTATTTCCTGAACCGTGTTCAGACCCAATGAGATAAGTGGTTCAAGGACAGTAAAGTAGGTGTTTGTTGCAGTCTTTACTGGATCGCACTGTACATAAGATGACCTTCATGCCATCAAAGATGGGCATGCAACTGATCAGCTTTGCAAATTTTCAATATGTTACAAAGATGATTTGTAAATATGTTACTCTAATACCATCGTTATTTTAGATACTTTTTTTAATCAACCTATCCAGTGGTGTTATGACATGCCTCTGGAGCTGGTGAGCCTTCAAGTCAGCCTTCTAGCTCAGAGGTAGGGGCACTATCATTGCATAACAACAGCGCTTACCATCATTGTTCTATGAAAGTGACAATAATTTATGGCACTGCATACGTCTTGTTAAATCTAGAAATCTGTAAGTTTCGAGCTTAGTTGTGTACCTCACACTGGAAGTCATTTGGAAATCACCAATCTGATATGGACATCTACATTTTATGCTGTTAATCTTCCTTAGAATTCAAAAAAATGGCATGTTGTTAAATAACATTTAAATGTTAATGTAATACTAAATGGTTGCCACTATTGCCAAACAACTTCTCTGGCCCTGATAAGCTAATCTTCTTTATGAAATTTATCTGATCCACACTAAAAGTCCATTGTTTTTAAAAATTTTATCTTTAAAGTTTGGGTTATTTCATATGCATGTCCAAATCTTTGATTATTGCGTAAAATTATAAAATCTACTTTTAACTGTTTTCAGTTCATGCGAAACCTTCAATATGATTTGTTAGTTAAAAGATGGTTTTTCTTGATGGAAACCAGAGTTGCCCTGTTGCTAAATTTATGCTAAATCACTGACTAATAATTTAGGAAAACTACCAGATTTATTGTATCTTCGAATGGTTTTGCAACTGACAAAATATCAAGAACAGCTAAGATTTTCCAAGTGAGTTAGTGATTGTTGTTAGTTCAAAACATTCTCTTATGCAATAATAATGCAAAGAAATTTGTGTAGAACAGTTAATTCCCAAGATTCATCGTTGTGTGATCCTTTTGTCTCTGAGCAGAACTTTAATGATTGGCATTGTCAACTAGTTGACAGTAGAGGCTCGTATGTCATATGGGAGCATTTTGTGTTATGTTCTCAGTGTGAGACAACATGAAGCAATTTGATGTGGTTTTAGTTCAAGTGGAATAAGTGCATGGAGATAATAAGGAGATATAGCATCAAGATAAAAAGCTTCACGGTAGCAGTGTTGTGATCCGTTAGTTTCTATTTTGATGGGAAAAGGAATACCGTGGCTTATTTTATAATTTGTATACAACCAATCCTTTGGGATCTGTTAACACAATTTTATGCTGCAATAAGGTATTTCATATCGGGAAAAGAGAGCGAATGGTAGAACACTTTTCCAGAGTAACACCACTGTGTCAGCCAGTGAGTTGGTGGTAGTGGTCGTGGTGGGGGAGGGGGTGTAGGTTTGCCTTGTGGTTTTACTTTAAAGACTCCAAAATACAACCATCCTAACAAAGTTTTGCAGTATAGCAATCAGGAGATCAGTACCATCAATTCCCAGATTTGCCTTGGCTATACCAAGAAAACACGGAGCACAGGGATGAGGGCTTAAAATGTAGACAAGAAAGAGATCAACTTGAAAGTCAACCTGTGCTGATAAGGGGAACGGTGGACTCATTTATGTTTCACATTGAGAATGAAAGGCTCACATTTATTTTGCATCATTAATGTTGTTAGAATAATATCCAAGCATCACTGTGTAGGATTATCATGCAAAAGTGGTATGATATCCATGCCCTGCACTGTGTTCTTGTTTTCTTCTTTTTTTGCATGCTGTTATTAAATGCCCATGAAGTGATTTAGTTACTTCTCAATGTGCAGGCAAGGAGTTTCTTCTAATCTATGATCAGATTTGTGATGAGGCTTCTCAGGTATCATTGTGTGGGATGTTAAGAGAGATACACACCATTTAACGTTTTGATTATGTCAAAGAATTATGACAATAGTGGTTACATTTTAATGTGGCAAATGTGGTAGCCAATCTGAATTTAACAATCTCCCACAAACAGCACTTGCATAGGAACCTGATTAAGATGTCCTTTCAGTGATAGAGACAAAAAAACTGCAGATGTTGGAATCCAAGGTAGATGTACAGGAGGCTGGAAGAACACAGCAAGCCAGGCAGCATCTGGAGGAAGGGAGAAGTCAATGTTTCAGGTATTACCCTTCTTGACTTCTCTTTTCCCCCAGATGCTGCCTGACTTGCTATGTCCTTTGATGGTGGTTGAGGTGTTCCCTGTTGCCAGGACACTGGGGAGAACTCCATTGTTGTTTTAAAATGGCAGCCTGCGTCCTTTACATCCACCTTTTTGAGGGCAGACAGGGCCTTGGTTTGGTCACTCATCTGACACGTACCACTCCTTCAGAACTGCACTGGAGTGTCAGTCTTAATTTTGTGCTTGGGTTTTGGTTGTGAAGATGACTGTACAATGTCTTTGAGGCGAAAGTACTATGCACTGAACCAGTTCTGATGCAATTACAGCACTGCGGTATTGAAAAATGAACTTTCACTGTCATAAACCATAAGGCATCTTTTTGGGACAAATCAACTTTGGTAGTTTTTTTTTTATTTTGATTTACCTGAAGTAATTTGCCATGAAGCTGCACCATCTGTCTATATATTTCTGCATTTGCGTTATTGATTTCAAACTTAGCTTAGTGTATATGTAAGGAAAATAAGAGATTTTTCACCTTATTCTCTTACTCAAGAGTTGAAGTTCAAATTAATATTTGAAATACCTGAGAGAAGAAAAATCAGCCTGGTGGATTCTGTATATATCAATTGTATTTTGCTAATTAGAAATTATAAATAAATACTGAAGCAAAAACGATGATTAGTTTGTGACAGAGAAGGTTGCAAATATGCACACTGGAGGGTTGGAATGGAGGGTATTGTGATGTGGGGCTGACACTCGATGGTGTACTCTAACCTGTGGGTGTTAGTGAAGCCAATTAGACATTCACCTTCTCGTGTGAACTAAGTGGCTAGTAATGGACTTTTCATTGATCAGCTTTGAACAGTTCAACTTCTACAACACCTCTTTCTCTGGAAACATATGCTTTTATTATACTTTGGGTTAAGAATGCAGCAGTGAGTATTCAATCTGAGAAGTCTTTGTATTGTCTCAACTGGTGGCTGTTTTATGTCAGATCACAATAGTATTGAAACCCCAGTCTTCCATGGAAATATATTTCATGTTTGGTGACTCATCAGAAAAGATGTTTGCGAAGCAATTTGATGCAGATTAAAATTAACCTACTTTCTCAAATTTTTTTTTTGTCTACTTTTGTACATATAACTCCAGTTTTTGTCCTCCAGTGGAAGCTCATTTAACCTTCTTCATTTTCAACCCCTCCTGATCAAATTTCTGTAGTTGCTAGTCTGCTGTTTGAATTAATCTGTTTTCTCAATGAGTTCATCTGCCCAAAATCCTGTTTCACCCACTAAAACTACATAATTATTAATTCATACCTTTTTTGTCTTTTTTTTTGAAATTAGATTAAAATTGGTATTTCCTTAAGTATGCTCCATTTAGCCACTGACCTGTCCCACTTTGTTATCCAGACCAGATCCTTTTTCCTTATTGGATAAACACCATTCATACTGATGTATTCCAAGAAACCATTCTCATTACAAGTTCATTTCTAATGAAATGTTTTCAAATTGCCATTTCCAACATTTAATTTGAAGTATTTGATCATTAGTGATAAACCCCTACTTATAATATCTCTATTTGCTTAAATAATTCAACACCAGAAAGACTCCAACCAAACACCACTATCAGTAAAAGTTTGCCCTTTATTGACGACAGTCACAATTAGTAGTTCACCTCGTGCTTTTCACCCCATTTCCTTGCACTTCCAAAATATATAGTCAATATATTTAGCTTTTTGTCTCAAACATCATGTACAATTCAATATAAGGCTGCAACATTATTTCTCTTCATTCTGCTCAGTATCAGGCATATTCTTTTCCTTAGCTTGTTCCATTTGAATGTTCTATTTGTCCTGGGGCGATAGATTGTTTACCACAAGCTACATGCTAGCGTGATGTGGTGGGGTGGGGTGGAGAAATCAAGTTCCTTTACATAGGATTTTGATGGCAATCTGGCAGGTTTCATTAATACTTTTTTGCCTGATATCCATAAACTACCAAATTTAATAAATTTGATTTCACAATGAGCATAATTAACAGTGTAGGTAGATAATTACGTGACCAGTTGTAAGTGCAAATTGAAGAAACAAAGGGACCGATTCTGGGAAATTCAACAGACATTTAAAAATGTCAGGTGGCAGCCGGATGGAAGACCTATCTACAGTAGTAGCAAATCCTATTGTTGTCTATGCTGAGTTCAGACTGATGCTATTTTGACTGTTGCAACGGCTTTGAACCTGCAGCGAGGAGTCACAATTATGGAGTACTTGTAAAAATACTCTTGTAGGCTGATCAGATGCGTTTAACTGTCATGATCTGAAGTATTTTAAATCTCCCACTTCTTTCAACTCTTTAAAAATAAAACTAGCTATAGCTGTCAATGGCTTTTTAAAAACATATTTTTGTTGGATATCTTTGACTGTCCAGCTGGTGTAATGTCTGTTTGAACAGGTTCAATAGATTTTTTTTTTGACATTTCCCTGTTTCTTATGAATTCTTGACTGAATTTCAAAAGGTCAGCTATCTCCAGTAGGCGATTGTAAATTCATAGTTCAGCTCACAGATGAGAGGATATTAAAGAATTACAACTCTGAAAAAGTCATTTTTTGAGATTAGCCACTTCAGTTTTAAACATTTTGATGTTTTCACAAATGAATTTAGTTTTTCACTACCAAGTTACAAACTGAGAGCTGTAATTTTCAGATGGCTCAGAGGTCTGACCATGAGCATGCTTGGCATTGGATTGGCATGGAGGCTATGGGGGGACTCTGAGTCATTGGTTGACATTGTGTTGACATTGTATTGGTAGGGTATGAAAAGCCATGTTAGATGTGCAGACGGACAAGAGGGTGGGAAAGATAAGGGACAGTGGGCCTATAAAGAGAACAAAGTCGCTGAGCATGAAGACTGCTGATTTAACCAGCTGCCTTAGTACTCTCCTGCTCTGACTTCATTTTGCACTGCGTACAGATAATAACACACTCGTGCAGTGATTGGGGAGACAGCTATCCTGGTCAGCAAATATACAGCATAAACATTTTTCTCAATCTGAATGAAGCCAATCGTGGTTAACGTAGCAAAGATATGAGAGTTAATAAGTTGCGCTGTTTCTTAACTCTTGAGATAACACTGAATCATAGATGGAATCTTTTAGTTCTGGTGTATGTTAATGCACATTTTATTTATTTCTCTTGAGCTAAACCACTGCTTTAAATGTAGTTTATACATGGCACAGGCTCATTTGTCTCCTGGGAACCTACTCACTTTCAAAGTATTTGGTCAGACCTGAGCAGATGGCTGAGTGGCTAGATCATTTTCAATTTGATCAGTGATGAATTCTGTCATATGCTGACTGCTGTCAATTTATCCATTAATGTATAAGTATTACTGTGTTAGCTGAAGGAGACAAGTGAGCTAAGTGGTTGATAATGGACTTTCCATTGATCAGCTTTGATTAAAATCTGCTTAGACTGCTTTTCTGAGTCTTGAGATGTTTCTGTTGCACTGTGTTTGGGTCAAGGAATCCACTAGCTTTAGTGGAAATTTCAGTGTCTGAGTGGGCCTTGTATCGTCACATGTTAGTGCTTGTTTCTCTCAACATTACCCAGTATTGATATTCCTTCTTACATGAACATCCTGGCATGGAAAGGCATGTTCCATCTCATGTCTAGCACTATTTTCAGGAAACATGCCAGCAAACCTGTTTGATGCTGATTTAAAGTTGCACGTAGATGTGACTGATGGTATGATCCAAACTTAAATGACCCCAAAATCATTTCCCAGTTTAAATATCGTGATCTAGTTATCAACATCCCATTTGTTTTCTCCAACTGAGAGTGGGTTAGTAATTTGTTTTGAGCTAAGTTTTGTGACGTTTGCTGGTGATTGTAGGGGATTGCAGACAAGGCCCATCCCTAGTTGATGGTGGGCTGCCCTTTTTCATCTGCCACGGTCTATGCTGCTCTCTTTAAAGTTTTTGGATGGAGAAGTCAGAATAACTTCAGGCAAACTCTTAATTAAGAGTCAATTAAGAGTTTAATTCTATTAAACTGTAAACAAATCCCTGCGCAAATGCCTATTTCACTGGTAATTTGCCAATAGCATATGGCAAAACAAAATTGCATTATAATTTTGCCCTTTGATAAGTGAAAGATTTGGTGCTAGAAATTGTGATTTTGTTTATTTGTGTAAGAATCACTATATTATCTGTATCTCCAACTTAATATTAATAAAGTTTAGAAAAGACATCAAACTTACAATTCTTTCAAGAATTGTATCTTAAAGGCATGAAGAAATTGTTTTTGCAAAGAGAGCACATTTTAAGGTATTTTAATTTATTCTTTTCATTCACTCTCTGCTCTTTTGGTTTCATTAGACGAGATGGATCCTTCCCTTTTTTTTTCTCATGGTCTATCTGCCCTTCCTTGGCCCTTCATTTGTGGCTTTCCCAATGCACGTTCACATATGCACGCAAACATGCATGCACACCCATACATGCATACCAGACAGGAACATATGCGCATTCTGTCCTCATCAATGCTTATCCTTCAATCAGCATCTCAATTGATTACAATATTTGGCCATTACTGTTGTTAGTGGTAGCTTGCTGCAAATCTGGCTTCTGAACTTCCTTCATTACAATGGTGACTACATTTCAATAAAAAGAATTTAAGTAGTTTTGTAATATTTCACGGTTGTGAAAACTGCTTTAAAAATACAAGTTTTTTTTTCCAACCTCCTTCCCTTTGTAGTTTTCTGTACGTCCTTTTCCTTCTTGCTCACTTTTTTCCCGATGTGCTTTTCTGTCTCATCCACTTTCTCTTCCTCCTACTTTGTGTCTTCTCTTGCTCTTTACATTCTTCACATCCTTGTTATAATATCGGCTCCTAGCAGTTGCCCAAGAGGAGGCTGAGCTGAAACATCCTCTGATTTTCCCTCCTTCTCGATCTAAGGTAGGATCTAATCCCTCACGCAAGTCCTGAATATTATCATTCAGACAAGGATTGAGATGCAATCTCAACTCCTGTTGTACCATAGTGAGAAGTGTTCTCATTCCCACATTCTACACTACCAAGTCATCTTCACAAAATATGTTCATCTCCAGAGCTTACAAAAAATGTGTTATGGTTCGTATCTTGCCTAAGATGTAGGAGACATAAGGAACCATGTACAAGCAAGACAACTTTGTTGTCCCGTTATTTTTGGTCATTCAGGAACACAATGGCTGTATTTTGAACTGTTGTGTATAATGGTATAATTTGTAAAAGTCAAACATTGCATATGGTACAATCAGAGTAATTGACCTCTGAAAGGTGGAATGCGAGAAGCTACAGATTGCTACTTTTGAGAAGCATGTACTTGCTGATGGTGTCTGGCACTTGCATTTCCTGATGTGACAACTTCAGTTATTTTCTCTGTCCCCTTGTTGTGTTTTCTGATGTTAATTAAATGTGAGAACTGAGGTACTTAACAGAGTATGGAAGAAAAATGTCTGCAAAATTGGTTCTCAGCTGGTGTATACATAAGTCAGAAGAGTCCTTGTTAAATTCATATGCTGTGATGGTTTGGGTGATATTCTTTGGGTGGATACTGCTGTGTTCTGCTGATGTCATTGGTAATACATGGGGACACATTGAATTATGACTTGCATGTCATGTCTAACCAGTAAAGGTGAAGCAAAAGTCTTGAAAACTGTAGTCAGTAGAAATGATCTTATGTTTTTCAATAAAACCTCGTTGCAGCAGAGTGTTTGAGGTTGTAGATCCTTTATCTGTTGAACTGTGATTATGCAGAAGCTGCCTGCATCAAACTCCCCTTTATATTTTACATCGAAAGGCTTTCCTCTCCCGGTCACTGTCCATTTCAACTCCTCACTCCTCTCCCCCTCTGACATGTCCATCCTCGGCCTGTTACAGTGTCGCAGTGACTTGGGATGCAAATTTGATGAACAACACCTTATCTTCCACCTGGGCACCCTACGGCCCGGAGGACTCAACACTGAGTTCTCCAATTTCTCCCACTACCCCCATATCCAGCCCTGAAGAAGGGTAATACCCAAAACATTGACTGCTCCTTTCCTCCAGATGCTGCCTGGCCTGCTGTGTTCTTCCAGCCTCCTGTTCGTCTACCTTACAACTGAAGCTGCTGTGCTGCCTCTGACATGAGAAATCAAGCAGCATATCTTTATTTTCTGCCATAATTAAAGCGATGCTTCTTAAATATTTAGTATGAGCAGTCCTATCATAAAGCCCTGCCATCTTAGATCTGAATATAATTCATGAATGTAAGTTAGTTTTGGCAGGGGAGAGCAAATTTCCTATGATACTGCTCTTTCATGATCCCTCGTCTATTTTCAAATTAATGCATTATTACAGTGAATTAAATAAGCTTATGAACAAGTTTGTCTTGGTACCTGAACTTCTACAAATATGGATTGGGACAGCAGTCTGGGAATTGTATTGCAGTGAAAGAAAGAATACATGTTTCTTTCAAAAAAAAACAAAAATACAAATGCACTACAGCATCAACACATGTAAATTGTGCCGTTTGATGCATAAACTATCCTAAGGTGCTTCACTGAAGTATTATCAAACATAATTGAACACTGAGCCACATGGAAATATTAGGGTAGGTGACCAAACCTTGTTTAAAGAGAGAGATTTTAAGGACCATCTTGGAGGAGAGAAAGAGAGCAAGGCTAAAGCTGGCATGTCAGATGTTTAGGAATTCTAGAACTTTGGTCCCACTCAGTTGAGGCAATGCTGTCAATACAGGAGCAGTTAAAATTTGGGAACTCAAAGTTAAGCTCTTGCTCTCACTCCAGAGTAAGTAAGCAATGTTGGAAACTGTAATTTGGAAATTAGAACAAAAGTTGACACAGTCCTTTCTAAAAGACTTGTGATCCTCGTGAAAAGTATGCCCAAGGGAAGAATTATGTTCAAAGACCAAGGGAGCAAACAGTTGCATTTGATAGTTAAGTGGGTAACATTTCATTTTGAAGGGGTTAAAGAAAGATTTTCAAAATTGAGTTGCAAATAGTCTTATTTTAGTTCCACTATTGGAAAATGATGGGATAGAGGTTTGCAATAACTGAACTTGTTGCCTAATGATGTTAATACTTCATTCTACATTCTAGAAGAGTCAGAATACAATTTTTAAGTGGATCCATGTAATAATTATTGGAAAAGATTGATAAGAAATAAATTGGAATGTTGCAAGGAGCATTGAGCAAGATTTGAAAAAAGTCTGTCCATTATCAATTTCTTCTTTGCTACTTTTCATAGAATCCCTACAGTGTGGAAACAGGCCCCTTGGCCCAACAAGTCAACACTGAGCCTCAGAGCATCCCACCCAGACCCATCCCCCTATACCCACCTAATCTACACCTCCCTTAACACTATGGGCAATTTAGTATGGCCAATCCACTTAACCTGCACATCTTTGGACTGTGGGAGGAAACCGGATCACCCGGAGGAAAGCCATGCAGACACGGGGAGAATGTACAAACTCCACACAGACAGTCGCCTGAGGCTGGAATCAAACCCGGGTCTCTGGTGCTGTGAGGCAGCAGTGCTAACCACTGAGCCACCATGTCGCCCTAATTTTCATGACCAATTTCCAACCCAAACCAGCAGTATGATTTCTGCTCAATATGTTGGTATGTATGTAATCTCAGCATTACAAACCAACATGGTTGATTTTTGTTTCTTATGTGTTTTATAAATATTTGCACTGCTTGGCTATAAATAAATGATTTCTATAAGGGAAAGAAAACAGAAAGAGATGGTGGAACACAGCTAATCTAGTTGATGGCAAAAAAAAATCATTGCCAGGATAACATAGGGGGAAATGCAAGAAAGAGCTTCAAAATTGAAGTGTTATTTAATAGACATGAAGGTGGATCATTAAAAAGAGAAACAACATTTTTTAAAGTAGGTTCAGATTCAGGTGGGTGTGGCAAATTTTTATGTTCTGTTGCACTCTATCAATGGCTGGTGTTTTTGTTTGTGCTGTATAATGAATGAAATGTGATCTGCCTTTTTATTGAATAACAAAAAAATACCACCTTATAATTCATGTCTGTTCATCTTTGTGCTCATATCCTCCAGAGTTTGACTGCAAGTAGATACTGATTATGATCATTAATCCACTACATTGTGAAGACGTTAACGAGAATTACATTAACTCCACTGTTGCATATCATAGTTCTGTGTTTTCTCTTTACACAGCAAGGATTAAGAAACTAGAGTTAGAATCTGGTGAAGATACCTTTGTTCCTGTAGAAGCTGCTTGACTGGCCTTTTTTTAAATGCCACGGTGTAATCCTGATGATTTTGGTGACGTTTTAACATTGTTTCCTTTGAAAGTCATAGAGAGACACATTAGTATATAACAGGTCCTGTGTCCCATCGTGTCTATGCAGACAAACACCAAATATTGCACTGATCCCATTTATCTGCACTTGTCCATAACCTACTATGCCTTGGCCTTTCATGTTTCATTTTCATGTTTTGGAAGTGATCTTAATTTGTCTGTGAAACTTATGTGAACAGATGGACACCATATAAACACAGCACTCTGGCTAAAGCTCGGTCCCTCAACATGACTAATGTCAAAACCGTTTTGGTACTGTTTTGCAGTAAATCGTCATTTGCATTTGCCCCATTTAACATTGTTTAGCTTTAACATTGAGAAGCTGATGGGACCTTGGTCTCCTTGAAAAGCTCAAGATTCGTTTTAATGCCATTTTCCACCTGATTGATGCCATTTTAGAAAGGCCTGTCTTGTTCTCTCCCTCTCCACCTTGAGATGTCTCCCCATGCCCAGTGTTCCAAAGTACAATTCCTCCTGGTGCTTGACCCTGTGACTTGTGCCATCTTTCCCCCAAAAGCGGAACACAACGCACTGCTATCAGAAGTCGATACCTGGGAACTTAGGCTGGAGCTTGCTAAAGTACAATCTGCTTAAGGCACAATTTATTCCAGCTCATGTTCTAGCTGATACCTAATAGCATCGATGGTGACCAGTAAAAGGCGTAGCAAGCCCCACCCCTTACAGGCTGCCATTATCTCTGGGACCTGCCTGGTCTTGGTAGAGCTGCACATCTTGGCCATCAGTTAGAACTTGGTGTTTTTTCCCCTTTGTCCTGGCTCGCAGGGTGTTGCTCATTACTGAATTTGATAGCTTTCCACCCCATCCCTACTATATCTCTCATTAGCTCCTGCTATCTTGCTCTTGTGTTCTCTCTGGAAGGGCCTGCAAAAGAGAGTGAATGATAAGTTTGGGAACCCTTATTCAAAGCAAGTTTTATATTTTACAATTTAAGCATTTCACGCAGCAATGTAGGAATCTCACAAAATAAGATATCTTGATGGACAGCACACTCTTGCTGCCCTAAAAACACGGCTCTAGGGTAAAAACTGAAAGAACTGCGGATGCTGTAATTCAGGAACATAGGGCCTGCCTAAGTGCCCATCCTGAGTCTACCTTGGATGCACTGGGGATTGAATCCTATGCTGTTCATGTTTTCTGATATCCACTCTTGGCTGTCTCGCGAACTAAGCTAACTGGTCCCTGCACAGGGTCTCTGGTGAGCATTGTTTTGATATTATACAAATGCTGCTTTGTTTTTTTTTTAGTTCGGATTTGGGATTAATGAGATTATATGTTTACTGTGTGTTTTTAAAATTTTTGAATTTGTATTATAAGCAGTTTGTGTGGATTATTCTCTGTTCATTTCTTTTTGTAATAAACTTCCATTTTGTTGTTAAAACCAAGGCTGTAGCATTGTATGCTTATGTTTCAGTGCAAGACTACTAAATTTACACGATTGTTTATTATGATGCTGTATTTGTAAATGTGTAATACCTTGAAGGCATCTTGCTTCATCAAGAGCCTTTCATTTGTCATACTGTTTTCTTTTCAAAATCAGTGTTGTTGTGATTCACAATGTGAGTGAATTACATGAGACCAAACACTACATGACAGCAATTTAGTATTTATATAAAATAAGTGACAAACTAATTCATTCTGATGTTCTTTCCTTTCTCCACAGTGTTCTAATTAAAAATGCCAATTAAATTGACTACATTTTTAGTCGATGCAACTGAAGGGAACTGTACTCAATTAGCATGCTGCAGAGAAAGAATTAGCTTTACCACAAAAATAAATAACTTGTGTCTTCCTCGTAACTTGCAGATCTGTGTACTGAATTTATTTATCTCGGTAAGGGCTGTCCAGATGGCTGGGCCTAAGCACAATCAAGTGAGCTCTGCTGCAGAGAACACTTGTATGGGAGTTAGGAAGGAACTAGATCTAATTTTGGCTATTATTTTCACAATGTTCAAATACCCAGCTATCAGGAACTGTTTTAGATCATGCACAAAGGAAATGGGAATGAAACTCGCGCATGGCAATAAATGTGCTTTAAAGCCTTCAGCAGAAAGGGAGAAATTTGAGCTGGAGAATTTGCAAGGGGGAAACTTTGGGTAATGATTATTCATCTTGAGCAATGAAGTCATTCAGAATTGGGTTGCGCACTCCCCTACTCATAGAATATACCTCCTGGAGAGCAGTCAACAATTCTTTTCTCCTATTTTATATGAATAGCATTAACACAATGGGTGTGTTTTATTTTTAATAGGGAGTACTTTTAGCCAGAAGTTGAAACAACCATATAGGAATTTATAATTATTTTATCTCCACATAATAACCTTTGTCATTAAAAGCACTTGTGCACATCCAACCATTCATGTTTTAAAGCCTCTTTGTAACAGGCACTTGCAATTTAAACTATCTGATTAAATTAGATAAATTTTCTGCTATTAAAATTAAGGTTTTAATAGATTATAAATTTATCATGTGTTCATGACACAAGGGAACATTGTCTGTCTGTAAGGGAAACCATGTAATTTCATATTTCTTAGAAATGTCATTGTGTAAATCTACACAATCTACTTAGGAAAGTTTGTAAAAGTAGCATTTTTTCATCACTTCAGTTGGGCACTTTGTACACTGAAGAAAGAGCACCAGTCAATAATTGATGGACCCTTTGAACAGAGCTGTATATTTATTCATCAGAACATTATTGACCGCATCTTTTCTGTTTGGAATATGAAATAAGTAGGGTTTCAATACATTTAAATCAATACAAATTCTTCAAATGAAGATAGTTTGACATTTTATCTCCTATATTTTGAGGGTGGATTTCAAAGAAATGCAAAATGTGGATAATAACTTGTGGAAACCCGAATATGATAAAATTTCAAATCAATTTTATCTGCCTTTTGAAAATGTCCTTTTGTATTTGTAGCAACATTAGCAAGATTTA
This sequence comes from Rhincodon typus, assembly GCF_021869965.1. Taxonomy (NCBI): domain Eukaryota; kingdom Metazoa; phylum Chordata; class Chondrichthyes; order Orectolobiformes; family Rhincodontidae; genus Rhincodon; species Rhincodon typus. The sequence goes on along the minus strand of NC_063342.1, from coordinate 54,861,131 downwards.
TGCTCCAATGTTTCAATAGCCTTCCTGGGTAAGGTATTCTGTGTGAGTATTTCCCATTTGGACAAGAGTATCAGCCCAATTTTCTTCTTAGTTTAAGAATGGCAACCTACCACTACAGGACAAATGTTCCCTAGCACTACTTGGAGTTGTAGGGAAACCTGGTTGCAAGCTATATTCTGGTCAGTTGGAGAAGCCAGAAGTCACTGGAAAAAGTTGGGATTCTGGGGAGAGATACAGAAACCGAGTGACTTTGGAAGCAATTTCAGAACTTGGGCCTAGACAGCTGACATCTTGATTGCTAATCAGGGTAAGACGGGAGGTGATGGTGCACAGGAGATGAAACAGGAACTGCAGGGTTTTTGGGGTGTAGGAGTGGTGAATTTTCAAGCCAGAGAAGGTTGCGGAGTTGGTGAAGCGTGAGGCAAAGCAAGACTGGCAGTTGTAAATTGGAAGTATTGGGGAGCTAGAATGTAGAGGATGGATGATCTAGTGAGTGATATAACTTGCGCAAAATAGAATAAGGGCAGCAGACGTTTGGATGAACTTAAATTGGCTGAGAGCAGAGGGTCACAAACCATTCAGCAAAGCAGCAGAATTTTTGAATCTAGCAGTAACAAAGCACGGATGAGAGTTTCAGCAGGAGGTGGGTGATGAGATGAGTGGAAAAAGGAAGTCTTAATGATGGAGAGATCACACAATCAGTGGTAACAGTAAGTGGGCAGGGATAGCAGGGATACTCCAGAGATAGCATTTCTGAACTGGATGATTAGAAAAATAGTTTTTTTTTAAAAAAAAGACAATGGTGGTGATGGTGGAAGCATTCAGTGGTGCTTCTCTGGGTAGAAAAGCAAAGGGATGGTTTCTGTCTTCCCTACAATTAACGGGACTTAGCCAACACTAAAAAATCAGGCATGCTTTCTGTAGTGGTCTCGCAAATCACCCGGTTGAGTACTGTTGCTATCGCTCTTTTCGGAGGCTAACTGTTGCATTTGAAGAGACTTGCCATAATCGTTTTCATCCTGAAAACAAATTCCTTTCATTGCTTTTTAAATAGAAGATAAAAAGCATGCTGTGTAAATGCTAGCTCAAGCCATTTGCTTTTGTGTAATTGTGTACTGAGTCAAGTTGGCGAATGGATCGATTGTGTGAGCCTGCCCAGCAAAGGAAGCAATATTGGTGAAAAAGTAAAAACTGAAAATACTCTGCATGTCTTGCAGCATCTGTGGAGAGAGAGAAACAGATTGAAGAACATTTTCGCCTCAGTGACCTCTTCTGAAGTCGTGAGGCAGCAATTCTGGCAGAAGGTCATCAAGCTGAAATATTAACCCCACCGATCTTGCCATATCTGCTGAGTCTTTCCAATATTTTGTATTATTATTTGACTTCCCAGCATTCACTGCATTTTAATACTGTTACACTTGAATACTCAATAGAACACTAAAGTCATGACCTCACTCAGAGACCTGACTTGGCTGTCCATTGTTTCGATATTTTGGCAAAGGAAAGGGATTTTGTTTTAAAATTGGTATTACTCAGAATTAGTTGAGGAAGATGAGTCTAAAGGAGGAGTTTCCAGCAGAACTCTAAACTAAAGTTGATGGGCATGAGCATCAACCAGAGTATTTTCAGGATGGTTGGGAGAGGAGGAGTGGCAGTAAGAAAATGAGACCAAACGCTTGCAGGTTTCTTTTTTTTTTTAAGACATCCTCTTCCTGCTTGGAACTGGTGGCAATGACTACTGGATTTAAGCAAGAAATCACATTTTACTAAATTGTGAAAATTAACCCCAGGCCCAACAATGCCTTGTTGGAGCAAACTCACAAGGGAAGAGTTGAAATAAAAATTGAAACATCAGATCAGTAGTTCATCATTTACCATGGATCCAAATCACAACAGTATTCCCAGGGGTGGCCATGACTGAGTGGCATACGTGACTACCTGTGGTTAAAATCATTCTGCAGTGATGCCACCGGATGTTAACTTTTGGAAAATTGAGGCTCTTCTCTTCCTGGAGTGAGGGCCTGAAACTCTCCCAAAGCTTGGGTGTAAAGGTGCCGATGTTGGACTGGTTTGGACAAAGTCAGAAGTCACACGACTCCAGGTTATAGTCCAACAGGTTACCTTGAAATCACAGATTTTGGGAGCGTAGCCCCTTCACCAGGTGAAGTGAGAGATAAGCACAGAGAACACAGAATTTATGGGCAGAGAGATCAACGGCAGAGAGCTCAAAATATCATACAAATGGTGTGAGTGGAATGCCGAATAACAAGTCTCTGCAGGTGATCGAAAGTGTCAGATGGTGTGAGTAAAGTAAAAACCAAAAGAACTGTGGATGCTGTAAATCAGGAACAAAAACAGAAGTTGCTGGAAAAGCTCAACAGGTCTGGCAGCATCTGTGAAGAAGAAAAATCAGAGTTAACATTTCGGGTTCGGTCACCTGTCCTCGGAACTCTGAGTAAAGTATCAACGGCTGAATAACAAGCAAAGGGATGACCTATAATCCAACTAAATGAGGCAGAGAGATAACTACAAAAAAAAAATGTAGCACTGGAGACAAACTAAATGACTGGAATAACGTAACAGGTATAAGAGTCACATGCTGAGGGTCTAACTAAAGTAATAAGTAATCCAAAACTGTACAAGCTAATTAAGGTAGAGAGATCATAACAATTTATCAAGGTGATGGTGTCAAAATCTTGAAGCAAAATTCTTGGCTAGCGAGAAGGTACAATGGACAGAGACATGGGTGCTACTGGCTATTAAGATGTCCTGCATCATCATTGTCCATTTGGATGAAACAGCGCACATGATATGCATCCCATTCTTCATGGGAGTGGGAGATTTTACTCTGTTTTTGTGACTAATTGGCTTTCATAAACTAATAAATCATTTTTAAACTCTAAAGTCATTCACGTAACCTGACCGTGTTTTAAATGCAAATATCATTTGTAAGTTGACAATTTATCCAATAATCGTCGCATTTCTAGTCTTGTTTTCCCACTTAGAATGTCTCCATTGTCGATAGATGTGCTCTCATGTTACAGCCATTTATTTGTCAGGAAATCACCACCATTCAAATGGAATATTTTTAACGATTTGTCATTAGCGAGACAAATTGTACCGACTTTAGTTCAAGGAGCCAAATTGTGTTTCAATTTTATGATGTACTAATGTATATAAGACACAATTTACTGTTAACTCTGTTTCTTTTTAATGAATACACAACATTTGTTGTAACTCAGCAGTACTTTTTAAAATGTACAGAATATAAAAGCTTCAAATCTTGGTTCATCGCCGCTGCCTGTAATTGTTTGGGAGGAGTGACTTTGACTCTGTACAAAGTGAAATTTGGACAGATAACATGGAGTTTTGAAGCTACTATTTCACTTCAATACTCGGAAATAGAAGCAGCTTCAATACTTCGGCGGTATAACAATTTGAATTTTATACTTTTTTTTATTCATTTGGAATGTGGTTTAAAGCATGGATAATAGGACAGATTTGTAACACAGCAAAAGTGCCATACTAAATCGAGGAACGAGAAATATTGTAACTTTTTCAAGTTAAGATTCTAACATTTGTTTCTATGTTTGTCTATTTGGAGATTTATTTTGACTTATATGGTCAATGTTTGCTGGAGCATTTCCGAGGATTTGGTCATTTATTGTTCACCAAGAGATGATAAACACAACAAAGGAGTTCAGTGATTGGCAAAATAGGACTGGTTTGAAAACAGGAGTTATTCTTGTTAGTAATTGACCAATCAAATGAGTAAGTAACCAAACCAATGCAGTATTCTGGGAAGATTGAAATTTGGATGAGTTCAGTTGTTTAGCTTAAACTAAAAAGCATTCAAATTGTGGCTTTCAGTTTGATTTCCAAATGAAAGTTTCCTGTCTGCTAATGTGCATAGAAGGAAGGAGCGTAAAATGGATCCTTGTGAATGTATTTACAATCATCCTAATTATTTTGCCTTTGTGCATCTTTATTGTATGTTTTCTGGGAGGAAGAATGGGAGGTTATGTACACGTTTGATTCCTGTCAGTTTGTGACTGAGTCCTGGGTATATACCTGCACTGTCTGATGGTATAGAGTGACAGTTTTGTATATGTTTGATTCTTCAATTAATATAGAAAATATTATAAACACAGTTAATCAGTCGTTTGAAAGGTTTAAAAAAAACAATGGCAAAGATCACCCATTTGTAATAATCTTTTCACTTGTCAGATTCTGAGTGACCTGCAGTATATCTTTCCTTAGACTTTCAAGCACTTATAGTTTCATTTGAGTGCAGTATATGGGTTTACTTGATTATTTCATGATCAAGCAGATCACTGAGCGCGTATCTGATACTTCACTAATTAGCCTAAAAGAACAGAAAGTGGTATGATGGAGAGCTGTTTACGATTTTTCTTGACTTTAGAACTGCAGCCTTTTTCATTCAAAATTAAAATGTAGATTTTAAACCTATTTTACTTAATGCTTTTTATTCTAAATTTACAGATGAAAGAGAAGATGTCCAAAAGAAAACATTCACAAAATGGATAAATGCACAATTTGCCAAGGTAGGAGAAAACTGTTGTGACTTAGATGTTAAGCTAATCAGCCTATTCCTATTTTTGGAAAAGTATTGGAGTCAATTAATGAGGAGGTAATAGCAGAAAATTTGGAAAATCATCAGCTAATTAAGCACAGTCACCATGGCTATATGAAAGGGACATAGTGTCTGACTAATTTATTAGAGTTTTTTGAGGAAGTCCCAACCAGAGTTGATAGAGGGGAACCAGGTCGATGTGTTGTATTTGGCTTCCAGAAGGACTTCGACCAAGGTATGTCATGAAAGGTTAAGTCAAAATGAGAGCCCATGGTCTTGGAGGTAGTATATTGGTATGGATAGAGAATTGACTAATGGCCAGGAAACAGCATGGAGAAGGGAGTTCTTTTTCAGATTGGCAACCTGTAGTTACTAGGGATCAGTGCTGGGAGGATGTTCTCCCTCATGGGAGAATCTGGGACCAGGATGTAGTCTCAGAATAATTAGGTTCCAATTTAAGACCGTCATGAAGAAGAATTCTTTCTCTCAGAGGGTTAAGAATCTTTGGAACTCCTAGTGACAACAAGCTTTAGGGGCAGAGTCCTTGTGTATATGGCTTGCAAGATGATGTGGACAGACAGATTGGAGAGCAGTGAACTGAAAAGGATAAAAATCATAAGTTGAAATGGAAGTTGAAATTACTGAGAATGGGCACTCACTCTCTTGTACTGTGGGCGAACTTGGGAGGAGGTTGAGATGGATCGTTGAGTCAGCAAGATGCTTAGAAAATGCTTCAGTCTAGTCCTTTGCGTTGATACACTAAGCTCTCTCATCATTGAAGGTAGTGCTATTTGTAGATCACCCTCCTCCAGGGTGAGGCTCAACAATGTGCAAGTCCATTCGGATTTAACGCTCTCTTGACGCTGTGAAACCTATGTATGGTTTAAATCTTAAACAGGAGTGAAGTTAATTATTTTCTTTCGGCCTAGAAGCGCATGATTTTCAAAAGATGCACAAGAATTCCAAGATGGTAACCCTCATTGTAAACAGACTTTGTTCTGTTGCACTAAACACTCTTAACTAGTTGATTGTGGTCATCTCATTCACTGCTCTAGCCAAACACACACTTTCTCTGCCTGGGCCTCAACTCTGTTCAGTAGCTGAAGTAAGTGATTGTAGGTTTCATATACAAGAAAGCATTGTATAATTAACAAATAATTTAACAATCAGGTCACTTCAAGCATAAATATTTAATGTGGTTTACAGACCAGCTTCAATTGAAAGCTGATGATCTGGTTTTTGTAATATTTCAGACATTAAAATGTGTTTTAGATCCTCAGCTTATTAAATTACATTATGTACTCTGGAAAAGACAGAGGTGGAATAAATTGGCACAGGCAGCAAGACATGCTGCTGTCCAAGGAACGAAGGCTAATGCAGCATTTTATGATAGGCTTTTTCACATAAACTCAATAATGAAGCAGAGGCAGAAATCAATTCTTGTTCAATTACAAGAACTATTGAACAGGTAAAGCTTTATTTATATTTTAAAAGGTTTACTGCTCCTCACTGGTTCTGTCTGTAAATGCATTATTCAACAGGGAATTTAATGAGAAAGTTCAAAATGAAAATAAAGTAGAAGACAGTGGAAATTCTTATGTCAGATAAAACATGTGAAAAGAGAACGTGTTTGTCTCCTTGAAGAAGTGGGTTTGATTCACTTGTCCCCACTGTCAGGTTTGGAAAGTGGTGGTACATCCTAATGGAAGGCTTGACACATTGATCGTCATCAAGTCCCTCTCCAATCATAACAGAAAGGTTGGCACTGAACAGCCCATCCACCAGTGGGTGTATTGATGTCCTTACTAATAACCGCTTGAGGGCCTTATCCTGTCACAGCCAGCCTTTATCCAATTGACCATTAAATGACTGCAGACCCGTTGTTCTTCCCCTCTAAGATGTTGCATGATATTTTAGAGCAGAGAGGGGATGGCAGGGCCCATGATACCTTGTATAATTCAACCCATTAACTTTGTTGTGGTATGGTATAGTTTCCAGACCAGACAGTTACATGAAAACACCAAATTTGATGTTCTGGTGTAAAGGTACCCACCTCACCTTCAGAGACTCTGTCATAGAGTCAGTGTAGAGTGTTTGTTCAGTCAGCTTAGTGTACGTAATGTACAGCAAAAATCAGAAAACACAGATCCCAAACTAAGTTCAAAGGTCTGTGGTATTATGGCCATATAAACCGTTAGCATTGTTAGGAAGCTTCCAGACCTCTGTCTCAACAAGAACCCGACTTTCTCTGATGTTTATTATGCACGTTTCCATTCAACTAACACAGTGCATCAAACTCGATCTGTTTCTCTCAACAGCTACTGCTGGGCATAAATATTCCCCACACTTTCTGTTTTTGAATTCAAACTTCCAGTAACTTAGCATTTCTTCGAGGACAAGAATATCCTCTCGTACAATTTGGTGTGGACTCAGGGGAATTGTGCTCAGTTCCAGCACTGGCTGGCAACGTGGCCAAAAAGCAAAGTTGCATATTTCAAATTATCTTCCATCTCATGCTGCTGAAAAGAGCAAGTTGAATGTGTAATTTTGTAAGTTAAGAGAAAGTGAGTTGCACATACTTAAGCACATAATTAGATTCTTCAGAGCTGAGTTAGTGTCCCAATGCATACAACCTGGATTCCCAATAAAATAGGGTGGCAAGTGACTGGAGTGGACTCCAACATAAGTCAACAGCTTCAGCAGAGGAAAGGAGGCAAGAATATTGAAGGAACAAAATCTTAAAAGCCTTCTGTTTCTCTTTATATCTCTTCCTTCACTCTGAGGAAAAATGTCAATAATTGTTGTTCAGAATCATTCTGTCAGATCAATAAAACCAGAAAGCCATCAGGTCTGCTGATTTCTCACAGATCAGTGGTCCAGCAGAAGTTTGCACAGACGATCTTACTATTTCTAAAGGCAGCAGCTTTGTATATACTCTGGTTAGCAGTGTTCCCTCTTTTTGTTGTTGTTGTTGCTTTTTTTTTAAATGGGACAATTTGTGAATGGCCTTCAGGGTACCCACTGTAATGCTGCATGCACATTAGAGGGAATATTGCTGACCTGTCTCCCTCAATGTTAATGTTGATGGTTTTAAGAGAGTAGCGTCAACTTGATAAGTTTATCCTTGAGATGTAGACAACTTAGTCAGAGGTTACAAATCACAAGACTCTCATTCAGATGAAAATTGACCAACTGTTCCATGTGTCCATTCAGGTAGCACAATGGACAAACATCAGATGAGAAACTGAACCTAAATGAAATACAATGTGGCAAAACAGTGTTCTGTATTGGCAGCAAAAGTGAAGAATAAATTCCAGATTTTCATTGAAGTTGATGTTTATTTATATGCTACAGAAGATATGCTGAATGGGTTCTTTTTCTTTGGATGTAAAATGCAGAAATGTTTGGCCATGGCAAATCGTCAGAGATGAGAGGCAATGTTCCATCAAGCTTTTGTGCAGTGGAGCAGGCTGGGATTCAGGAGAATTTCTCAACATTTGAAATCTATTGCAAGTCTGCTGCTGGAGCAAGTTGTTGTTCAAAAGAAGCTAAGTGGAACTGATAGTACAACAGCTAGGGGTTGGGGGAGGAGGTGGGTGGGTTAGGTAGTTCGAAACTTGATCAGAAGGAATTAGTGGAGGGACATTGAGGATGGTGCAGGGAATGCACCAAGAATTGAGAAGGAGGTAAGGGATGGAAGTGGTTGGGAAGAGTATTGTGGAGGGAGTCAATGTGTGTGTGTGAGAGAGAGAGTGAATGGAGGTGGGTGGGTGTGTTATGGGACAAATTCCATGGAGTCCGAAGATGGTTCAAAATTCTTTATTACTCGGATACAGATGAAAAATACAAGCTCCTAATTTTTTTTCTCTCTCTTTCTCTCCAGCACGCGCCCTCTTTCCCTCCCCAACAACAACCCCTGCACTCCCATCTTCTGACCCTCCCTTCCAGGAGAAAACTGGTTTGTTTTTATATATGCTCATAAAAATACAACCTACAGGAAAATAAGAACATGCTACACACTTCCGAGCATATTTTAATGGTTTATATATTTTTGGAGGCCAGCATACTTGATTCAAACAATGCCGGACTCTGAATTATAGAATGATTGTCCTTCATTTGAATGGAAGTGAGACAGTAAAACAATTGTAGGTAAATTAATTGTTAACAGGACACTTAAAAAGTAAATAATTTTAGCGTCTTCTTCACCTTCCTTTAGACGTGGTTACGTCTTGTTCATTTTGTTACACAGGTAAAATATATTGAACCCCCCTGTATTTAGATTAAATGTTAGCATTTTATATGGCACAGTATTAATGGTTAATCCATTTGGGGCATTTGTGTTTGGGGAAACTGATCTTTTTTTTGGATCTTTGAGCAAAAATTGATTCATGATCAGATAAGACCAGCTGTTGTTTTTGCTGAGTAAGGATGCTGATTTACTCTGCTTAGTTTGGAAGGGAACAAAGATCCCATCCTGCTTTGGGGAATATTTTACATCTGCCAATATTGTGTTGTATTTTGAATCTTGAGCTCTGATGCAGGCTGTAAATACAGGGCATGAAGAATAAACTGTTAGTCTTGCTGTAATGTAGCCTTTTTAATGGTAAGTCAAGTTTAAACTAAAGTTTCAGTGTGACTTAATTTTGCCTTCTCCTTCACTCTAATATACATTGCCAATTCATGTCTTCAGATAAAACATAAGCTGTGTAGTCATTGGCAGTCTAGAAGATTTGAATATTACAAGAAAACTCCATGCAGTTATCAGAAGACTGATTTCCCTAAAAAGGGAAGGATGCACTTAGTGTTTGAAGGAACAACAGGCTAAGACAAATCCATGCTAGCAAAGCTCTCGGCTGTGTTAAATCTAGTCATATTTTCAACTGTCTAATTATGCAGTGTGGAACGAGACCAAGCTGTCCAAATTAGATGACATGTCTGCAGAATAAAAATTAAGGCGAGTCCAGTATTGATGTTCTTTCACTTGATGTCACCAGCACATTTAGTAAGCCCTGTTGAGCTCACCAATGGTAAGGACATCCATCGGTATATTTTAGCCTGTTTGCTATTTATATACGTCCCTTTCATTGTGAGTAATGAATAAATGCATACTCTGTGAAGGCACACCGCTGTTATCTGCTCTCCAATGTAACTCCTTGAGAATTGGTTCTGGGGGTTTGTATGAACCAGTTTCTGATTCTTGGATATTCATTAGTTTTGTGAATAATGGGAAGGAGCTGATACATATCAGAAAACACGCATGGAAAAGTCCTGTGCAATTTGGAGGGGCCCTGTCTTCACCCATTACTGAACAGCAATGTGATTTAGTGCAGAGCTTTGTAATCTTGAAAGTGGGCGTTGTTGATTCCGTCAACATTTTATGCTCCCTCCTTTTGAGATACATGTGTTGAGTTTTATAAAAAAAAGTGTCCTTGGGATGCAGATGTTGCTGACGAGGGTTATGTTTATTGATTTAGTCACCGTTAAAAAAAAAAAATTAAGATTTTCTCCATTAATAGTCAGTTCTTCCGATTATGGGGCTTTCCAGTGAGGTTAAATAAGATATTCTGCACTCCATGGCAGCTCCAATCATGGTCAAGGACAGATGTTCAGGAAGCTTCCACTCTGTGGTTTTATGATTGCTAATCATTTTGACTTGATGCAGCAGAGTTTTGTCCCAAACCTTTAGCTGCAGTATCTCCTCAATGTCTCTAGTTTGTGCTTATGTTGTTTATCTTGCTGCGTGTAATAGCTTCATTCTGTTTGTATCTCTTAGTGTACATTCTTGGTGTAGTTTCAGCAATGCCTTCTGATACTCCGTATTAAACCAGGTTTGGCTGCCAGGCTCGACAGCATCTACTTAGAAATTTGCCGGCAGAAAATAACGATGAGGTTCTTGAAGCTAGTGTTTGATCCCAATTAGTGAAGTATATAATTTTCCGGGCTGTTCAAGAACATATTTCCTATATTAAATGTAACCCATCTAAGGAGATATGGGATTGCTGGCCTTCTGTTGTAATTTTGGTCAAACATATGAAAACAATTCATTGAGACTAATATCTCTTGGTGGATTTTGTTTTTCCCCTGAAGAAGGATGAGCATTATTTGCTACTGCAAAACGATTGTCAGAAAATCCTAAAAAGGCAGTCTGGGAATGAAATGTTTTTGATGTCATCTTAAATGTAGAAAACAGATGGGAATTTGAGCAACACAAAAGTGATGAGTGATGCTTGCAGTCTGAACTTATGACCAGGCGGGCAATGGTCTCGACTTCCCTCTTCTGACACCCTCTCTGTCAGTCACAACTATTTTAGAATGTAGGATAACAAGGTGTAGAGCTGGATGAACATAGCAGGCCAAGCAGCATCAGAGGATCAGGAAAGCTGACGTTTCGGGTCTGGACCCTTCTTTCGACCTTTCTTCTTAATTTCTGAAGAAGGGTCCAGATCCGAAACATCAGCTTTCCTGCTCCTCTGATGCTGCTTGGCCTGCTGTGTTCATCCAGTCCTACACCTTGTTATCTCAGATTCTCCAGCATCGGCAGTTCCCACTATCTCTGAATCTATTTTAGAATGTAGTTATCACACTTCAATACAATCTCAATAAAACTTAGCTACCCAAATCGAAAATGGAGGAGAGCCAATTCCAAAGTTTCTTTTAAGTGAAAGGTAGTGATATTTTATTGTCTACAGGCACTTAAAAGTTTATAAATTGCAGCAATATATGGACACAAATACAGGTGTTGGGTTTACAAGGAAGAGGGGGGAGTATTGAATACAAACAGTAAGGTCAGCAGGAGTTGCAGGCACAGATATTTGGAGTCCTTTCTTGGATTGCAAGAATGAAAAGACCTGAGCTGAACCGTTTAGCTGGTGTCCTGTCTTTAGCAGTGAAAACGTGTGTGGATCTTTGAGTTCTCAGTGAACATTGAGTTTTCTACATTGCTTTTTGACCAGTGCTGGTTTCTGCGATTTGAGTCTGAGAAGGAGAATGGCTTTCAGTATCTTGCTTTTGATCATCTTGAGCTTTATTATTTACTGTTTTTACTCAAAGGGGTCTGTTGCTATTATCATTCCTTTCGTAAATTCTGGTGTTTCTGTCATTTTTTTCATGCCAAACTGGATAATTGCAAACTTTTGTCTCTGTAGTCTGTGCCATTTTTATGCAAGTGTGAGTAAAATAAGAAAAAAATAAATTTCTTGATGCTGCACTGAGCTTCTTTGCTTCTTGATTAAAATGGTAATTCCGAGGCAGCCAGATTTGTATGTTTCTGTGTATAACCCCCACCTGGCTTGCCTGGGCTTGTCAAGTGATTGCAGTTTCTTTCTTTTTCATAAGCTTTTTCACCCAAAGAAGTCTTGGGTATTAAAGTCAAATGAAGAAGGTTGAATGTGTGCAGTTCATTTTCACTATAGGCACCCGCTGAACCAAAAGGGATGAGATACTATTTTGTGTAACTTTGACCATTGTTAACCTGGTTGTCACTCTGTTTTTGAAGGAGGAACATTTTACAAACAATATTGGTACGTTTATCTGCTTTTACAGCACGAGATGTTGCACTGGAGTATTTACTAATCATAATTGACACCATTAAAGTTAACTTCTCTAATTCAGAACAAGGTAAAACAAATTAATAGAGCGACTCCCCTGCTGCTCACTTAGCCTTGGCTCCTCATGTCAGACTGCTATAGAGCTGAAAGCTGGACCTGCCTTCTGCAGGGCTTTCTCTTTCTGCTGAGAAATTCTGCCAGCTGGGCATCTGCTGACATGTGGCAATGGAGGTAAGTGGTGCCATCCAGGGGGCAAAACTGGAAGTCCTGAGTGTTGGGCAGAAAAAAGGAGGTGAGGGGCATGTTGCTTTAGGGGTTCCAATGGGTGCTGAAGTGTGTGGGCAGAGAAGCCACAAGAAGGAGCAACAGTAGCGGGAAGGAGCAGACACCCAAACAGAACAGCCAGAAGTTTCAGCTTGGGACTGCAAAGAACTTTGGAGCCTGAGAAAATCCAACGTAGTCTAATCTGATTAACAAGGTACAGCCGGAGAGGGTAGTGGAGTCGGCCTCATTAGGGGCATTTAAGTGGCTATTAGATACGCATATTGATGATAGTATAAGGTAGCGGTGGAGGTTAGATAGACCTTAGGTTTCGGGTAAAAGTTCGGCACAACATCGTGGGCCGAAGGGCCTGTACTGTGCTGTACAGTTCTATGTTCTATGTTCTATGTTCAGGCATGTGCTTTTGAGGGGAACTGTTAGTAAGAGTGCCGTGAACTTGTCGGTGTTCCTTCCCTACATTTCAAATTCAATTATAACTCCAGACCCATGTTGCTATGAGAAAGGTTGGACAGCAGTTGGCAATCTTGAACCTGAATGTAAGATATCTGTGCTGACACGTTATAATAACTGAGTTTGCAGTATGGCGGCTCGATTACCAGGAGTTACTCCTTTCCGTTTCCTTCCATATTTCTGAAGGGTACAACTATGACCATCTGCTGTAAAAAGTTCATTTCTTTACTTTTTAATGAATGTGCTTATATAGGTTTGATACCAGTTGTGAAACCGAAAACTGTATGGGGCTTCATACAGTCAATATCCCTTAATCTTGTGTTGAAATAAGGACATGTTCATCACAGTAAATCTTCATGAGGGAATAGTTTTGTTCTTTCTTTTCCCCCAGTGCTACAGGAGCTGTATTGGTTTCAAAATACCATCAATGGTGTGAGCACAAATTTCTAGTGTGGCCTATGCTGGATTTGTAATGGGTGTTAAGCAAAGGGGCTGTGCAAGCAGAGATGTACAGAGTACCAAAGGCACTTTGAAGCTCAGGCCTTTATCAAATGTCCACCGTTCCCATTGCCCAGCTGAAAATGTGTTTGCCAGAAAGCCAATTCCACTTGTTCCCCCAAACAACTGTCAACCCGACCCCACCAGACTAATATAAAGACAGTTCATTTCTACTGCATACACTATATTTACAGAAATGTTTGGCTCAATGTTGCTGACGGTGAATCTTGTGACAGATGCTAAAGGACTTGATCCTGACTTGCAGGATTCTTCATCAAACACTAACTCCCATTGGCATATTCATAGAGGAGGACAAGCTGTTGGAAGCAGTTCTGTTACCCAAGATATTCACAGACGGATTCTCATGTCTAAGCCTCTGTTTTGGAAGGACATCTCACTGAAACCTGCTTTCTGCTGCAGCCTTAACTACAACCTGATCAGGGTGAGGGCAGTTTCACCAGTTTCTGAAAGTGATTGTGGCCATGACTTCCTTTGCATTATGTTGTTTGCAGGCTGGAGATATTTGGAAGATCTTGCAATTTGTTGTCTGCTATTGCTTACAGGGAATCACTGACATTCTGCATTTCAAGAAAATTGAATGTATTTTATGGTGTCCTACCAGTGTGAAGCAAGCAGAGAAGGCAGCCTCACAAAGATTGCAGTCTTTCCCATATGTAGATTGCCAGTGACTGCACCACACTTAACTTTGTGGGAAATGGATAGCAGCTTTGAGATGTACTGCAGCTGAAGAGTTTCTACTCCCTCAATGTCCAACTGGTGTGAGCACATGCTTAGCATAACTTGCAGGTCATTATCCAGTATCCTGGCAGAAGTTGTGACGGATTAATATTGCTGACAGTTTTTGTTTGGTATGATGTGTCACCCTGTCAAACTGGAGGTGACTCCTGGACAATTAGATCTATTCCTTGATGAAGTGGGTTGTGCTCTGGTGAATAACCTATACTTTGACAAGATGCTTACAAGGAAAGTCATGCTTCCAGCTAGAAAGTAATTGTGTAAACCATTGGCACACTGAAATAATGGCCCAGAGATATATAGAGGTGGAAATAATTGGTCTTTGTGATGACAGAAGTTGAAAGTTCATCTCCGGGTCACTCAAGGCACCAAAGTTTTGAAGATTGTGTCAGGGCTGGTGATTGAGCAGAGTTTGTCATGGCGATTGAAGAAAATGGCATTGGTTTTCCCAATATCAAAATTGTGAACATTTTCTCTCCTCTATTCTGAATGTTGGAAAAACAGTCTGACACAGTGGAGAAGTCGAGAAAGGTGGTGCTCGATCTGAGAGCCATCAGTGTGCATGTCGAAACATAACTTTTCAGTTGATATCACTGAGGGACAACATGAAGATGAGAAAAAGGAAGAGTCCAGTGCTTCACAATGTATGTCTGATAGCTGTCTGTTTTGGGTCCCCTGCAGATATAAAAGCAGCCAGTCTTCCTTCTGTCTGAACTGCACCAAGGTTTTCAGTGCTTTGTCTGAAAACCTGAATACATTATCTCCTATTGCATCATTAATCATTCTTTTCCTTTGCAGGTCAGACTTCTCCCAACACTTGCTCTAGCCAAAATGCTGCTCCACTTTCAGAAGGGAAAGCTGACTTTACTAGTGCTGGCTTACTTTGAGTGATGCTGGCCTGTCTCAAATCTGGCCCCTCTTCTGGGATGTGCAGCTGTTGAGCAGCAAGAACTTTATCAGAGCTGTATTCTCAGGTCACTATTATTGTGTAATTTATTCCTGTGGGTCTAATTTGCTATTATTCCCGTCCTGTTCCTGTCCAATTCTTTTGGGTAGGAAAGAGTTGGACAAGTATCTGATGTAAGATTGAATGAAATACAGAGTGGAACCAGCCAGATGAATGTCAGTGGTCTCTTGTCCTGTCTGTTCTTGGATACTTCTGAATTATTTTCATTCAAAACTGGAGAAAGGTGGTAGGGATAATACCAGCAATCAGTTTAATTTCAGTGGCGGGTTAGAGCATTATTCAGGATAGACGTAATAGTTACAAAGTATGTTGATTTGGAAGAGTTAGCATTGTTTTCTAAAGGGGAAATCAAGTTTAACCAACTTGCTGGAGATTTTTTTGAAGAGGTAACTGGCTCAATGGGGGTAATATTGATGTGCTGTACGTGGACTTTGAGAAGGCCATACAACCAACTTGAGAAAAGTTGTAGGTCATGGAATAAAAGGGCCAGGAGCAAAATGGGTACAAAACTGATTGAGTGACAGGAAGCCGAGAATAATGGTCAGTGGATAATTTTCGGGCAAGAAAACGGTTTGTGGTGGAGGTCTCTAGGCATTGGTTTTGAGACCATTGCTTTTCCGGACATGCGTTAAAGATCTAGGTCTTGGTTTGCAGGGGACAATTTTAAAGTTCACAGATAACATGAAATGTGGAAGAAATGTCAACTGTGAGGAGGACAGTATATAATTCCAGAAGGACTTGAACAAGTTGCGGGGTAAGCAGATAGGTGCCAGTTGGATTTCGCTACTCAGTCTTGGATGTACAGGCCACAGTTTCAACTTTTTCAGAAGTATAGTGAACTGTGGGGAAGATAGTGATAACTCAAAAGCAATGTTCCCTCTGTGCTATTGCTGGTAGCCTCCATGTACTCCAGTCAGAGTGCAATACATTAGCTTCTGCGTGGACTTTGTTGTTCATAGGCAGGCTGGTTGAACGGGCAGAATTGTCGGGTGATGCATTTTGGCAGAAGGAACAACATTGAAAGACAATACAAAGTAGGGTGTAAAATTTTAATGAGTGTGTAGGAGCAGGGGGACCTGGGTGTCTATGTGCACAGATCATTTGGAAATTAGAGACAGCAGGGAATAAAATACACAATATTTTTGGCTTTAATTGGGGTATAGAATACAAGAGCAAGGAGGTGATGTTGAATTGTATAAGATGCTTGTTAGACCTGAGCTGAAGTGTTGTGTCCCATTCTGGGTGTTGCATCATAGGAAAGATGTGACTGGTTTGGAGACAGCGCAGAAGTGATTTAGAAGGATGGTTCCGGGAATGAGGAACTTCAGGTTCAAGGACAGATTTGAAGAAGTTAGAGAGATAGCAAGAACTGCAGATGCTGGAATAAGGGTCCCGACCCAAAACGTCAACTTTCCTGTTTCTCTGATGCTGGCTGGGCTGCTGCGCTCCGCCAGCTCCACACTGTATTACCTTTGAAGAAGTTAGAACTGTTTTCTCCTTGGAGGGAAGGTGACTGAGAGAAAATTTGATGATAAGGTTTTCAAAATTGAGTGGGGTGGACAGTTGTTCGGGAAAAGCTGTTCTTGCTCATAAAAGAAACCAGAAGAAGAGGACATAGATTTAAAGAGATGTGCAAATGAAGCAAAGATGAAATGAGGAAAAGCTTTTTGACTGAGCTGGTGGTTACGGGATAGAATGCACTGCCTGGAATTGTGGTTAAGACAGCTTCAATTGAGGCATTCAAGTGGGCAGTGGCTTGTTAAATGGATATAAACAGTATCCAGTCGTATGGGGAAAGGCAGCAGTTTGGCACTAGTAATGTTGCTCACTTAACAAGTTTGTGCAGACACGATGGGCTGAATGGCCTTCTTCTGCATTATAACACTTCTGTGATATTTATTCATGGATATTATTTGTCTTGCAGCAACTGAATGGTTTTATGTCATTTGGGATGTGACTTCAAATTTGTGACATTTGTGCCACTAGGAAAGGTCCTTCTGAGTACAAGTTCTCTTCAAATTCTGTCAGCAATTAGATGATGCTGCTGAGTTTTATTCATTGTATTACGTGAAGAATTTGTTCCATTTTACTGACCATAAATAAATTTCTCCAGACACTTACAGCAAACACAAGAGAAAAAGAAAGCCAATGAGTAATGTACATTATGCCATCACACCTCATTAATCACTGTCACTGTAGATTACATGAGCAGCATGTAATAGACATGGCTTTTCACTGCCAGACTGGTTAATATTCCAATGCATCTACTTCATAATCTGCCTGTTTTACTGATACATATATTTCATATTCTTACCTGCGTGTGCCTGCTGAGTTTTGCATGCCTGTACATCTACAACCTAGCTTCCTTCCTGCAGCAGGAGATGGTACTGAATGATTGATGATAATCTTGTTTGTCACCATGACTAGTCATCAGGACCATGATTGAAGAGGTCCCCTATTTTCATATCACATCCTAATCATTCTCTCTCGTAGCTGTACTTGACTCTCGCATAATACTTGAAACATTGTGCTCGAAGACTAACTGTACTTCTAGCCAAGCTGTTTCTCTACAGCTGCAAGGCTGATATTGATTTGACAATATGGCAATTGCCCAGATAAGTCAAGCCCACAAAAGCAAGACCAATCCAATCTGGCCAATTATTGCCAAGGTGTTGTCAACACTGTTATCAAAACAGCACTTTGATAGCTGTAGCCTGCCAATCGATACTAATTTTAAGGGCCATTCAGTTCCAGAACTTGTTTCAACCTTTGTTGCAATAGGGGCAAAAGAATAGATTTGCAGAGGTGAGTGAGAGTAACTGACCCTTGATATCAGGGCAGGATTTGACCAGTGTAGAATTAAACATAATGAGCAAAATTTCAACTTCAGGGGAATTGGGGGAAAGCTCTTCACTGGTTGGAGTCATACCTGACAAAAAAGAAGATGGTTGTGAGTTTTGGAGGCCGATCACCTCTGTTCTGTGACATCACTGCAGAAGACCTGGGCCCAAGCACTTTCTGGCATTCCATCACTGAACCTCCAATGTCATGGCTGAGAGGTATATTTCAAATGATTTGCACAATGTTCAACAACATACTCAACTCCTCGGTTGCTGAAGCAGTCTCTGCCCACATACAGCAAGCCCTATTCAGGTTTGGGTTGATGAGGTGTAAATAATATTCGTGTGTCAGGCAATGATCGTCTTTAATGAAAAATAATCCATTTGTCCTTAATGTTCAATAGCGTTATCTTCACTGAATTTCACACCAAAAAAAAAGTACCAGCAAGGACCAGAAAATTAACTACATCAACCATATCAGTATTGTTCTGTGCCTAGTATCTCACCACCTAACTTGCCAGCCTGACAGCCATCTACAGTGCACGAGTCAAGAGTATGGGAGAATATTGGCCTGGATGAGGGCGGCTCCAATGGCACTCATGAAACTTGACACAATCCACACAATTCTTTGATCAACATTCTATCCATCCTTAGATATTTGCATTCCTTTATCACTGGTGGCAGCTGATTGTGCCATAAGCCAAATACACTCCAGTTCAGTAAAGATTATTCAGCAGCACAAAAGCTCATCTGTATAATCTATGAGGACCAAGTTTGCAGCCATATGGTGGTAATATACAGCTGCAAGCTCCCTTCCAAGTCGTACGCCGTTTTGCGTGGGAATTGCATTTGCTATTCCTTCACTGTCAATTGGTCAAAATCCTGGACTGCCCTTTTAAACAGCATTGTGGGTGTAGTTACATCCAAAGACTCCAGTAGTTCAAGAAGGCAACTCATCACATCCCTCTGGAGGATAATTTAGAATAGAAAATAACTTGTGGTTTTTGCCAGCAATACTCCTAAGACATTATGTCATAGGAGCAGAAATAGACCATTCACCCCAACCTTTCAATGCAATCCTCAACTTCATTTCCCTGCCTTTTTCTCATAACCCTTGATTTCCTTATCGCTTAAAATTCAGTCTAGCTCAACCTTGAATGTTATTATGGACCAGACCAAACCCCTTCAAAATATATTAAAAAGATAATCTAGATCCTAACTTTTTTTTCATTTGCAAGGTAAATGTGAGGCATTGTTCCAGATGTAATTCGATTGGCCAAACTACTCAACATTAACCAGAACATGCTTTATTCTTCTACTAGTTAAAATACAGACAAAATAAAAACAAAGGAATTCACTTAACTGTAACTTTATCAAAATGCTTAACAAAATAATAGATATATTTAACTGTTTCAATATAGTAACATCCCATAAACACGCCCTTGTCAAAGGCAATTCAGCATAACAGATTGTCTCACATGCAATTCTAGCAGCAGGAAGAGAACCCCAGCCTTTAGCTGTATTACAGAGAGGAATAAGAGCTTCCACATCCAGCTTTAAGACCCCAGCAACTGCTGGAAGCTAACACTAGAAATCCGGATTCTGTAGGAGCCTGACCTCCCCCATTCAGGGTGCTTCAATTGTTCCAATTTCAAAAAAATAACCCCAGGCCTCAAAAGCTTTTTAGTTTATTGATTTTAAGCAGACTGCTTGTACCTCTGTCTCAACCTTTCTCCATTTACAATAAAAACTGGACAAAATACACCTCTTAAAGTCTTAGTATTGTCACAGCATATGAATAGCCCAGCCACAACACCCCTCTGCAGTAATGAATTCTACAGATTCACTGCCCTCAGAAGGAATTCCTCCTCATCTGTCTTAAATGTGCAATTCATTCCACAAAGAAATTCAAATCAAGACTTTATGAACTCTACCATGCTCATTCCTATTGCCTTTTTTTGGGAATTTGTGGTAGTTTTATTTTATTTTTCTCCAATTATCATTTGTTGGAAAAATGATTGGCTAGTGCCATTTAGAGAAGAAAACTTTCCATCCTATTCCATTTGTCTTATGCGTGTCTCCAGACCCATATGTATGTGGTTACTTCTTTCTTGCATTCTGAAAGAGCAGTTAGAATAAGAAACAAATCCTGGTCTCGTATACCTTTAAAGAATTTCTGAAAAATCCGATGGAGAATAGTAAACTGATTTTAGTCTTCCCACATCAGGCACCATTTTTGTGTTTAGTATTTTACAGTTCCTGCAGTAACTAATAAGATTTGACAAGGTCATAGCTGGTCTTGGTTTTATAGTGATCACACTCAAATCTTGTATTTCACTGTAGTTTAAATAATACCATTGGTCTTTGGGGACTTGGATTTAAATACTGGTTGCTAATAGAATATCTACAATTTATTGATCTTCATTGCAAGTCCAGTCCGAGGTGTGCTTGTAATATTCCAGAATGATAATGGAGTAATTCTTTACATCGGAATGGGGGTGGGTGGGAGAGAGAGATGGGAGAGAGGGCATGGTGTCGGAGAATGTAACAAGCAAAGCTAAAAGAAAGGGAAGGAATGGGAGTGGGTTAGACACACAGTGGACATACCATTGTTCTGGCATTCTCACATTCCAATCACTTGATCTGAACTGTTGACATCCTCTCTCCCCCAGGACTCCACCCCCCTCCCCGTACCCATAAATGTTGCCCCCTCCATACTTCGTGTCAGCTCTGATGAAGAGTGATGTAGATTTGAAATGTTTGCTTGCTGTCTCTCCATGGATGCTGCATAACCTGCTCTGATTTCTAGCATTTTTTGTTTTCAGTAAAATTAGCTGCTGTCTGATGAGTGAATGGAAGAGAATAGATCTAATTTCTTATCTCACTGTGTGTATCTCACATGAAAATTCGAGGAGAAACTTTATCAGCCCAACAAGTTCATTCAGCTATTCAAGTATAACTCTATGTTAAATGCCGCTGTTTTAATTTTAGTTGCTCCTTGGTCTGGAACATTTTCCCAATGAGTACAGACGTTCTTCAGATCTTGTCAAAAGTTTCCTTAAGAAGTCTCTTCTGTCATTTTGAGTCCTGCAAACTGGAAATGCTATCTACTCCTTTCTTTGTATGCTAGCTAAAATTTGCATGATGGATTACTTTATACCATAATGAGATTAACTTCTGAATTTGTTTGCTTTCCACTTTGTTGGACAAGATGCATTTTAGGCAGCTGACACAAAAACAAAGTTCTGGCTGTGATCTTCAGTGATGAGTGAATAAAGACAAGTCAAAACCTACCAGAAGAGCAACATTGATGGAAATCTGCCGATATTGGCAATCTCTTCAAATGGGAAGTGTGAGGCAGCAGTAATGGCTGATAATGAGTTAACAAAATAGACAAAGGTCAGAAGAAAAGTGAGACAAGGATGTGTTATATCACCCAATCTGAATTCATTATAAGAGACTTGTCTGTTTGACTCAGACATTGTGTTTGGTATTAATGGAAAGTTGGTAAACAATCTAAGGTATGCTGCTGGTATTGTCCTGATTGCAGATATGAGAGAGATTACAACAAAAGATATTGAAGAAGGTAAATTAGATAAAAGTTGGATTATAAATGGAAAGCATCTGCTTATATAATGAATTTTAAAGAACATTGATTTTCATTTGAATGTGGAACAAATAAATGGAATTGTTGATAAATATGCTGTCAAATAAAATTAAATTGGTTTAAATTATAACAAAATTAAATGTAACAATTTGTAAACTTAAGCTTTTAGGAACGTGGAGTTTTAATGATTCGACAAGAACAAGTTGAGAGTAAGTGAGATGCCTAATCAGAAGGAAAGTTGTTTTGGTTTCTATAATCTGGAAAAGGAGGTAGGTAAATCAGTTAAGAGGCACACAAAGCAGATTGCAGCAAGATTCTGTGATAGATTAGATGAGACTCCTTGGAGGATGAAATCTACCAATCTATTTCTCACTCCTTTTTGCTGTCTCTCTCATTGTCTTGTGCCATTCTTCATGTGTTGCCTCCCTCTTGAATACAGATGGTAAAGTTTGGCTTAGTTGAAGCTGTTGTTTAGTGCTTCACATGTTTTGGCGATGACCATGGGACCTCATGTATTGTCACATTACTTAAACAGATTATGGTGAACACCAGCTTGGTATTGTTATTAGCATGTATCAGTTGGCTAGAATATAGAGCAGGTAAATCATGACGGTGATTAATACTGATGTAACAAATATTGCTGCCAACTAAAAGCTCCAACTAACCCCCTCAGTTAATTCTGTACAGATGACAATGTGCAGCAGGAAAAGTCTTCATTTAACATTATTTGAAAGGATGTTCAATTGCTCCTGGTCAATTATTGATTGATTTCTTCTGACACTTGCAATAATCTCAGTGTTTGATGCCTTCTACAATTTTAAGTTGATAAAGTCTACAGGGAGTGGGATGTGGCAGGTGCTGAAGGGTTTTTATTGACTGCACGGTTTCTGGGTAACCAAAGCAATTGCTTGTTGATGTAGGTATGCTGGTCAATATTCCCTATAGACTACTACATTACTAGCAGAATGAACAGAAGATCAGCAGAGACAAACCTGCTGTAGGAAAACGAAAGGATGGAGGAAAAGACCTCTCAGTAGGAGGTCATATCAATCCAATGTAGCTGTGGAGCAATTCCCTTAACTGAACCTTGGCAAGAAACACAATATCTTTGAGACTGTCTTTCAAAAGAGCTAACCATATTTCATTCTCTTCGTGGAGCGTAGCAGGTGGAGTCAGGAGCTGGGCTTTGCTAGGATTGCACCGTGGGGATTTCTGCAATGTCACAGGCGTGCAGGTTATGCTGTAATTTTCAGCGTAAAAACTGTTTTACTTTCTTTGTGGTAAAAGAAGCTTTAGAAAAGACTTCCAAGTTGGCTTCAGGTGGAGCAGGATTGTGGATTTCAAACTTGGGTCTCCACTTTAGAAACAAAGAAGAGTTGCAATGCAATCTCATTCAAAGGATAATGGTGCTTCATTGACTGTTCATTGGGCACAAGTAAAAAGCTCATTAACTAGATTGAAAGCGAAGAGTCATAAATGGGAGAAGGGCTGGCTTTGAAGCACCAATCCATTAAGTGGACATTGGCTTGGAACTTTGCAGAGGTCACATGGTAACAGTGGTCATCTTGTGTCACATGGAAACATAGAAGTTAGGGACAAGAGTAGGCCATTCAGCCTCTCGAGCCTGCTTGCTGTTCAATATTATCATGGCTGACATTGAGCTCAATATCCTGCGCTCGACCCCTGTTTCCCCATATGTTTATTTGTTGACACGTGTGGTATGGGTATCACTAGCTGACCAGCGTTTATTGCCTGTCCCTAGTTGATTTGATTTGATTATTATTGTCATGTACCAAGATATAGTGAAAAGCATCGCTTTGCATGCGAACCAGAAAGATAATACCTTATTTAAATATATAAGTGTAACAGAACAAAATGCAGACTATAGTGTTACACTGCAGAGAAAGTGCAGAGAGAGATCAACTCTCATACATGAGAGGTCCGTTCATAATTCTGATAACAGCAGGGAAGAAGCTGTTCTTAAATCTGTTGGTAAGTGTTTTCAAACGTTTGTATCTTCTGCCGGATGGAAGAGGATGGGAGAGAGTATAACCAGGGTGGGAGGGGCCTTTGATTATCTTGATTGCTTTCCCAAGGCAGTAGGAAGTGTAGATGGAGTCAATGGAAGGATGGCTGGTTTGCATGATGGACTGGGCTGCACTCGCAACTCTCCTGTGATGTCTTGCGGTATGGGGCAGAGAAGTTGCCATACCAAGCTGTGATGCATCTAGGTAGGATGTTTACCATGGTGCATCTATAAAAATTGGTAAGAGTCATTGGGGACATGCTGAATTTCCTTAGTCTTCTGAGGAAGTAGAGGCATTTGTGTGCTTTCTTGACTGTAGTGTCAACAGATGAGGGTGGATTGTTAGTGACAGTTTGCTCCTTGGAACTTGAAGCACTCGATCATCTCCACCTCAGCACCACTGGTACAGACAGGAGTGTGTCCTCTACTCTGCTTCCTGAAGTCAAAGACCAGCTCCTTTGTTTTGCTGATATTGAGGGAGAGATTGTAGTCTTTACACCATGTCACTGAGCTGTCTATCTCTCTGCTGTTGTGAGTGTGTAAGGAGTATAGTAGGACGCTTGAGTACACAGCCTTGTAGGGCACCAGTGTTGAGGATTGTTATGGAGTAATGTTGTCACCTGTCCTTACTGGTTGCGGTCTGCGGGTCCAGAATCGAGGATCCAGTTGCAGCTGGGGTCGCAGAGTCCCAGGTCTTGGGATTTGGAACAAAAACAAAGTTGCTGGAGAAGCTCAGCAGGTCTGGCAGCATCTGTGAAGGAAAAATCAGAGTTAACGTTTCAGGTCCGGTGACCCTTCCTCAGAACTGGGTTAGCGTGAGTTTGGAGATGAGTTTGGTTGGACTTAGTGTTGAAGGCAGAGCTAAAATTAATAAATAGAAGTCTGACATCGGTGTCCTTGTTGTCCAGATGTTCCAAGAATGAGTGTAGGGACAAGGAAATGGCATCTGTGAATTGTAGTAGACTAAGGCATTCTGGGAAGCTGGAGTTGATGTGTACTCTTGAAGTATTTCACAATGATCATTGTCAGAGCCACTGGGTGGTAGTCATTAAGGCATGTTGCTTGAATTTTTTTTTTAATTTACTTTGGCACGGGGTGATAGTGGTCTTCTTAAAGCAAGTGGGAACCTCGCACCATAGTAAGGGTAGGTTAAAGATGTCTGTAAGTACTCCCACCAGCTGGTCCATGCAGGATTGAAGGGCACAGCCAGCAACTCTATCCCGGCCAGTTGTTTACCATGGGTTCACTTTCAGGACGGCCGATCTGATGTCTGCAGCCATCACTGTGGGTTCGGGTCCACCCAAGGCTCGTTAGTTCGCTGTCCTTCTGTTCAAAATGAGCAAAGAATGCATTGAGCTCTTCAGGAAGGGATGCATTGTTGTCAGCGATTCTGTTCGACTGCACACTTGTAGTGTTATCTGAGTTATCTTAGTTATCCTTGAGACGATGGTGCTGAGGTGCCTTCTTAAATAGGCGCAGTTGACGTACTGTAGGTTGACCCACGGTGCCCTTAGTGAGGGAATTCCAGGATTTTGACCCAGCGACGGAACGGCGATACATTTCCAAGTCAGGATGGTGGGTGGTTTGGAAGGGAACTTGCAGAGGTGGTGGTATTTCTGCTGCCCTTGTCCTTCTAGGTGGAAGTGGTCGTGGGTTTGGAAGGTGCTGTTTGCGGATCTTTGATGAATTTCTGCAGTGCATCTTGTAGGTAGTACACACTGCTGTTACTGAGTGTCAGTGGTGGAGGGAGTGAATGTTTGTGGATGTGGTGCCAATCAAGCTGGCTGCTTTGTCCTGGATGGTGTCAGGCTGCTTGAGTGTTGTTGGGACTGCGCCCATCCAGGCAAGTGGGGAGTATTCCATCACACTCCTGACTTGTGCCTGGTAGATGGTGGACAGGCTTCAGGGAGTCAGGAGGTGAGTTACTCACCACAGTATTCCTAGCCTCTAATCTGTTTGTGTAGCAGGTCCAATGGAGTTTCTGGACCAGGCATCTCCCTTTCTCCCTCTCCCTTGCTCACTCGCCTTCCCTCACTCCTCTCCCTCTCCCCCCTCCCTCTCCCTTTTTATCTGTAATTGATTTGAATCTTTGTATCTGTACTTTATCCAATAATCAGTATGACTGTACAATAAACTGACCTTTTTGATCCACTTTAAAAGTAAAGCGTTTCTGCTGGTTACCTCTCAAATTGGAGCACTCGGTGAAAAGAGGGTTGGTTAACGGAGCTACAAAAATGCAAAGTTCATTGATCACTCTGCTGACAGGCCTGTTGGTTGTGACGCAGTGGGTGCCCATTGTGACTGAACATTACTTTCAGTGCCAAATATAGAACTATTAGCAACAAGTTATGCAGGTGAACAGCTGGTATCCTGGGGCAGTTGGGATGCTATTTAAATTAGTCCATTGTACCATCTGCATTTGAACCACCAAGGCAAACTGAGTGGAGGGTTCTTGGTGACGTGCTACCACTTCACCTTCCTAATAGACAATTGATTAAGTAGTATATGCCCCTGCCAGGTGTACTTTGGATGGATGTGGGGTGCATGGCATGCCCTCCACCTTCTTTACCCACCTGAGCTGATCCACATAATGCAGAGAGTGGAAAGGTGCCAACAGTTGACAGCCCACGTACCACATGTGGATGAATAAATCAAGGTGACTCGAACTTCGTGAAAGCTCAGTGGAGCCTGACATTTTGCCACCCATACTGGAACACAGGTCAGTGTGGACAGTCTGTCAGGAGTTTAATTCATAGTGTTTTTTGAATCGAGTGCTCCAAAGGGCAGGAAGGAAGTGGAGGTGGTATCATTAGAGGGTATCTTTTGATTCCCAAGCCCTTCCTTTTCACTCGCATGTTGTTTAAACCCCAGCCTTTACCACCTGCAACCCATCGCTGATTAGTGAAAAGAATAACAAGCCTTGAAGCCCTGGGTTGACCTGGATCTGGGATCTGTAGGGTAGGGCCTGTATGCGGTCCAGGCTGCAGAGCTTTAGTGCTCCTGGGCCTGTTGGAGTTGGTTCCTAGCAACGTGTGCAAGTCCCACTCGGGAACCTGTTTAATCCACTTTAGGGCTATGGGGCAGGCTTCTAACTGACCAGCTGGCTGGCTGCCAACTTCCAGGGAGGAGAGAGGCATCCATCCCTTCCCATCTCCCCTACCCCACATCACCTCACCCTGCCACCACCACCCCCCCCATTGTCTTTCACCAAATATGTGCCTGTACGTACACCTTCTTAATAATAGAATTCAGCACACTGTTCACCCACCAGCACAGTGACTCTGTTTCTCAACTTATACAAAGTGTATCCAATGAATGCCACAATGTCACACAAATCCTGAAACAATATGTCCAATGCCTGACTTCCCTGGAAAGAGCCCGGCAGTACGTACCAGTGCATCTGTTGAACTTTGTACAGCACGCAGCCAAACCCCACAATCTCGACATTGTGATGACTGAGTTTTTGGCTCCAGCTCTACACTGCGCACCTGAGGAAGAAGAAGGGTGGATAGCCCGTTTCTAGCCTGATTGACGTTGAGAATTTTAATGTGACATCAGTAACTGCAAAGCTAATTTTCCCCATGCAGTAACCATCCCACACCTTTGCTTGTCTCCATCGCTGACATCACTGTGTCCATTCGTCCAGCGAAAACACAATATTCTGTGCAAGTATAAACTCATCAAATTGTGCATTCCCCTAGTGCCTGTCTATTCTAGTGCTCCTCCAGTTCATTCTTCATTTTGATATTGAGCTTTCTGTGCTACACCAGCAGCTGCAGTGTGGCTGATGGAAGGCTGCTTGACTTTCAATAGGGGAGATGGTGCATGGTCCTTTTGGGTTATCTTTTACCACTACGCTCAGCGATGACTGTGGGCACCGCTGCTGGCAGCAGTCTAGACTGGCCCGTAAACAGGCAACAGCATTCATCATGGAAGAATTGCAGCCCAGGAAAAAGGATTGTTAATACTGCTGCTTTACTGGTGCTCTCTTTTAAAGTATACAAGACTGGCTAGAACCGTACTCTTCCCCACCCCCCCACCGCCCACCCCTCATGTCCAGAAGAGCTTCCTGCTCTCTGTAGCTAAAGGACATGAATTTCCCTTTACAGTCCTCCACCAAGAACCCTTCTGTGCAGCATACAAAAACTTTGTTCTGGCTTTCTCTCCAGTTGTGCTGGGCCTCACTAATTCCTCGAACAGATTCAGTTCCACCTAGAAACCGATATCCATTTCAAGCCCACCGACTCCCACAGCTACCTAGAATACACCTCCTCCCACCCACCTTCCTGCAAAAATGCCATTCCCAATTCCCAATTCCTTCGCCTCCGCCGCACCTGCTCCCAGGATGAGGCATTCCACTCCCGTACATCTCAGATGTCCTCGTTTTTCAAGGACCGCAACTTCCCCTCCTCGGTGGTCGAGAACGCCCTCCACCGTGTCTCCCGCATTTCCCGCAACTCATCCCTCACACCCCATCCCCGCAATAATAACCAAAAAAGAATCCCCCTCGTCCTCACGTACCACCCCACCAACCTCCGGATCCAACGCATCATCCTCCGACACTTCCGCCATCTGCAATCCGACCCCACCACCAAAGACATTTTTCCCTCCCCACCCTTATCTGCTTTCCGGAGGGACCACTCTCTCCATGACTCCCTTGTCCGCTCCACACTCCCCTCCAGCCCCACCACACCCGGCACTTTCCCCTGCAACCGCAGGAAGTGCTACACCTGCCCCCACACCTCCTCCCTCACCCCCATCCCAGGCCCCAAGAAGACTTTCCACATCAAACAGATGTTCACCTGCACATCTGCCAATGTGGTATACTGCATCCGCTGTACCCGGTGTGGCCTCCTCTACATCGGGGAAACCAAGCAGAGGCTTGGGGACCGCTTTGCAGAACACCTACGCTCAGTTCACAATACACAACTGCACCTCCCAGTCGCGAACCATTTCAACTCCCCCTCCCATTCCTCAGACGACATGTCCATCGTGGGCCTCCTGCAGTGCCACAACGATGCCACCCGAAGGTTGCAGGAGCAGGAACAGCAACTCATATTCCGCTTGGGAACCCTGCAGCCCAATGGTATCAATGTGGATTTCACAAGCTTCAAAATCTCCCCTCTTCCTACCGCATCCCAAAACCAGTCCAGCTCGTCCCCGCCTCCCTAACCTGTCCTTCCTCCCACCTATCCCCTCCTCCCACCTCAAGCCCCACCCCCATCTCCTACCTACTAACCTCATCCCGCCCCCTTGACCTGTCCGTCCTCCCTGGACTGACCTATCTCCTCCCTACCTCCCCACCTACACTCACCTTTACTGGCTCCATCCCCGCCTCTTTGACCTGTCTGT
>NC_063342.1:54769706-54831812 GCF_021869965.1 Rhincodon typus | reverse complement strand
CACTTTGTTATCTCAGATTCTACAGCATCTGCAGTTCCTACTATCTCAAGGTATTGTAGTTAGTTGATTAAATGAAAAGAGTGTATCAATATATCTATCAGTGTACAATTCTCAATATAACACAACACTTCCTATTTGAAGTACATTTTGATCCTCCCTTCTAAATTATGTATTATACTGTGTATTTATTGCTGCTGAATTGATTTGTGGAAGAAGTAATCAATGGGTTTTATTCCTGTAAATGTTGCCTGTTTTCATTCTATAGGCTGTCTTCCTGGTATTTTATCTCATGTTGTATTTTTTGCAGATAATATTCCCCTTGCAGAAATTGGGTCAGTTCAGGAGAAAAATGAACAATCCAGTTGCCTGCTGATAACCAAATATTTTATAAGGATTTAGTAGCTGGCCCTGTCTGTGATGGAGATCGAAACTGACAGTGGGTTTCTACCAAGTCATTTAGTTGCTGTAGCAACCACTGTATGACGATGTAAAGTTGTGAAAGTGTTAATTTTTTTTGTCATTGTAAACATATACTTTATTAATGAAACATCTTTATCTAGCTGCACTGTTCTAAAGCACTTCTGTACAGTCTTTGTATATCAAGAAAAGCTAACATTGGAATTTGATATTCCTTGCACTTGCAACAACCAAAGGTATTTCTTACTCATGCAGAATACTATTTACACTTTGAGGCTAAGAGAGAGTCTGATAATTGAACAGACCCTCATTCTATATTAACAAAAAAATCTTGGACAGTGGTCTTTCCCCATTGTTCCTTAGCGGCAGCTGCCCCAAGCTTTAGTGCATCCCTCAGCATGCAGTCCTGAACCTTGAAATGTGCAAGTCTACAATACTCAGTCAAGGTCAACTCTTTGTACTGGAACACCAACAAGTTTCAGGCAGATCAAAGAGTGTCTTTCACCGAGTTGATTGTCCTCCAGGCGCAGTTGATGTTTGTCCTGGTGTGCGTCCTGGGGAACAGACCGTAGAGCAGAGTCCTGCATCACGGAGCTGCTTGTGATGAACCTCAAGAAAAAACACTGTATTTTTCTCCAGACTTTCTTTGTAAAGGCACATTCCGGAAGGAGATCTTTGATAGTCTCTTCACCAGCTTGCAGTGACAGAGAGAGTCCGGGCGACGTGAAGGATCTGACGGTAGATCCTGTCTCCCCACCAGTCAAGTGATGTCTTGGTGTTTGTTGGAAAGTTCTGGCAGTGAGACATTCTACTAAATGACTTTGAACATTTGCTCAGGGAACCACATGACGGGATCCACCCTCTCCTTTCCCGTAAGGTCTCGGGGATGCTAATGCTGACCACATCCTGATGGACTAGTCATCAAAGGTGTTACCCTTTACAAACTTTTTCCACGAAGGACAGGTGATACAGAATGATCCAATGGATAATTAGCCATGATAATATTGAGTAGTGGAAAAGGCTGAAAAGGCACAATGGCCTGCTTGTCTGATTTCTTATGTTTCTGTTTGGATAGGCTGTGTGAGTAGGCATGAACAAGACAAATGGAATGTAATGAGGAAAAAGGTGAAGTTTTCTACTTTGTTAGAAAAAGTATTCCTCAAATGGTGAGAGAATGGAAAGTGTTACTCTCCAAAGGAAGCTATATCCTTGTTCTTCAATAGTTGAGTGCTAAAATGCAGGCGCAGAAAGCAATTTAGAAGCCACATGGTGTGTTGACCCTTAATACAAGCAGATTTGAGCACAGGAATGAACATGTCTTGCTGCAATTTTATAGAGCCTTGTTGAGACTACACTTGAAGTACTGTGTGCAGTTATGTCACTTCACCTGAGGAATAATTATACTTCCTTACTCCCAGCTTATGAAAGTCCAGGAGACTGATCCTTGGAATGGTAGGATTACACTGTGAGGAGAGATTGAGAAGACCAGGTCTCTGTTCTGGAGAATTTGAAGTGAGAGGTGATCTTGTTGAAGCATACAAAATTCTTACAGGACTCAAGAAAATAGAAGCAGGAGCCATGTTTCCCTGATTCAGAGGATGGGGGGCTGATTGGGGCAGGTAGAAGAAGGAGGGAGGTTGTGGAGGCACGGATATAGAACCAGAGAATGCAGTTTCAGAATATGCAGGTCATTTAGGACGGAGATAAGGAGAAATTTCTTCATTGAGTGTGGTGAATCTAACCCAGAGGGCTGTGGATAGTTCGTGTATACGATGCATTAAAAACAGCGATCTACTGATTTCCAGACATTAAATATATCAAGGGATGTTGAGATCATGTGGGACAATGTGAATAAGCATGAGGGACCAAATTGCTTATTCCTCCCCCCATTTCAAATATTTCTATGCAGATTTTTTTTTTTATCTCCGAACACAGACAGCTTTGGGGGATTCCAAGGTTAAAAGTGAGGTGTCTTCCATTTAAGATAGAGTTAAGGAGGATATTTTTCTTCTCCTAGGGTTATCAATGATGGGAATTTTCTCCCCGATCAGCAGTGACGATAATATATAGGAGCAGAATTGAGCCGTTTAAGCCGATGAGTCTGCTCTGCCATTCGATTATGGCCGGTATGTTTCACAACCCTATGCTCCTGCCTTCTCCCCAGAACCTTTGATCCCCTTACTAATCAAGAACCTATCTATCTCTGTCTGAAAAGCACTCACTGACTTGGCCTCTGCAGCCTTCTGCAGCCATAAGTTCCACAGATTCACCACTCTCTGCCTGAAGAAATTCCTCCTCATCTCAGTTCTAAAGGGATGTCCTTTCATTCTGAGTCTATGCCTGAGGGTCCTACCCTCTCCTACTAGTGGAAACATCTTCTCCATGTCAACTTTTGTCCAGGCCTGTCAAAAAGAGAGCATTCTGTAAGTTTCAATGAGATTGCCCCCCTCATCCTTCTAAACTCCCAGTACAGACCCAGAATCCCAACTGCTCCTCATGACAAGCCCTACATTCCCAGGGCCTTCCTTGTGATCCTATTCTGGACCCCCACCATGAACAGCATATCCTTCCTTAGATATGGGCCCAAAACTGCTCACAATAATCCAAATGCAGTTTGACCAGAGCCTTATACAGTCTCAGTAGTACATCCCTGCTCTGGGATTCCAGCCCTCTTGAAATGAATGCTAACATTGCAATTGCCTTCCTAACTGCCAGCTGAACCTGCATATTAACCTGAAGATAATCCTGAACTAGCACTCCCAAGTCCCTTTTTTGTGCTCAGATTTCCAAAGATTTTCCCCATTTAGAAAATATTTCCATCAAAGTGCAGAACCTCACATGAGACTGGGTCTCTGTGCTCCTCTCCACCCCACCAGCCATTAGATCAAACCTGATATATCATCTCCACTCTGCCCCCAATCACTACCCCTCTGGCACCAACATGACATCCACCATGCTGCTGAAACTGACCCAGAACTCTTCTTCCTTCAGCCTATCTTGCGACCTTGCAACTTGACTCCTGACCCAGCTGGTACCCTGTGTTTGTGGACCTTATCCCTAATCCATCTGACATTCTACCCTCTCCCCTGCTAAACTGGCACCCCATTGCCCTGTTCACCTGGCACTGGAACCATGCTCTCTCATCAACCTAACATCACCTTTTCCTTACATACCTACTCCATTGTCAAAACAATTTGCATGTGTTTGCCATTCCTCAGAAAATGCAATGCAAAAAAATGAAATTCATGAATTGGATTAGATGATGAACAATTCTTGACTTCTATCAAGAAGGAAAAGAGTTGATTATAATTGTTTATAATACATTTGTTATGTCACCAAATTAATTTTTCAATTGAAATTGGTGTCTCACTTGTACTGCTGTTTTGATGATATTCTTAAATTCAGAATCATCATGAGTGCAATGAAAATGCAGCTCATCACATTTATAGTTGACCACACATTTCTGTTCTTGGAAAATAAAATCTTTCCATTTAATATTAATTTTGTTAGTAATCTCCAGGCCAAGCAGTCAGTTAGGCTTCAGTTAAAATCAGCCTTCTTGATATGTTGGGATGAATGTCTTTAGCTCTTCGGTTTAAACTGTCAGACCTGATCCCAGCAGAAACTCTAACACATCAACTGCCTATATGACATGCAGAACTCAAAGGATGACTGCTAAATCCCCAGTGGCAGATTCACAGCACCACAACATAGGGCTGCCAACATAGATGCAAAAGAATCAGGTGGCTAAGAGGGGAGAGGTATTGCATTCCTTTTTAAAGAAAGGGACATGCTGCTGAAGGAAGGGTGGAATTGGCTTGTCGCGCTTGTCCAGGAATATGGAGGTGTATTACACAACAGAGTGAGGGACATAATCATATTTACTACTGCAGAATTGAATTTTGAGCGTACTGATGAGATTTTCCAAAGGTCTGCACTCTTGCTAATCAGCACCTTGTGTAATCCGATGCTTATAAAGAGCTGACAACTTGGGGACAGCACTAATCATGGGATACGTAGGTAGCGTAGCTTTTTCCAAGAAAAGTTTATCTGAGAGAAGTTTACAAAAGGTAACAACTGGCATTGATAAGGTTAATCCAGAATGCAACTTTAAATTAAACATTAGAAGGGAATGTGGATTGTTACGAAGTTGTGTAGCGTACTCATGAAGTGGAAGGCAGGAAGCTAGAGTTGTTATGAAAAATGATAGAGGGGAAAGAGTGTGTGATCCCTTTAAGAGGTAAAGTACTTTTCTAAGCTTGGAGATTTACACAGAAAATGTGTCTGTAGGCAGCTGAATAGGTACAGACAGTTTTGAAAGTGAAACGTATCAATTGGCTGTGTGATCGGAAACCTTAGGCTAGTTTTGATGTTTTAGCAACTAGTTTGAAGATCAGCCAATAATTTAAACCAATAGTTTAGAGATTGAAAACCAATTGAATTTAAATCTGATGGTTTTGACAACCTCAGACCTATCCTATTAGAAGAAAAGGTATATACGATGAGAGTTTTTGAAAATCGGGAGAAAGCAAACCGCCATCTGAAGAATAAACATCTAGCTCTCTCAGAAATCTCTAAGCTCTCTGAGAAAGCACCATCAATCCATAAAAGTTACCATGACACTTCTAGCTAAACGTCCTCATAAAAGAATTCACAGAGAAAAAAGTCCCTGGCAGAAGGATCAGCAGAAGAAAGGTGTTTATGACTGGAGTGACAGCAGAGAAGGCAGAACTTTCTGGAAGTCACAGGCTGTATGGACTTTGAGAGTGTAAGTTTTAATTTAGTTTTCTTATTACTGGGATTGATATAAGTGGGAATTGTATTTATTGGAACAGCGTACCAGTAGAATTTTGTTCAGTTCAGAAATAGTAGTTCAGGGGGAATTGTTGAATTTGTTAGTAGTTCTGTTAATTTGCTCACTGTTAGGGTTAAATAAATAAATTTTTACTTATTGCTGATAAAGTGAATATCAGGGATTTTCTTTCATTTAACCACTCTTTTGTAACAGCTTAGTTGAGGTGAGGCGCGCTTTTCTGGGTGTTTCAGGTTAAATTATTAGAAGGGGACCTCTACTCCCTCTATTGGGGGTTTGTGTTTCAATTTTAATCATTAGAGGGGCTCAACCTCCCCTTCCTAACAAGATGCAAGCTAGTATTACTGGTAATGGTAGTAATTAAATGCTGCATCCAAATCAGTATGTAGGCTGCAGTAAGTATTGTTTTTGTAATTCACTTACAAAACAATCAGATTTTAAACCAGGGAGTCTCTCAGCTCTGTTTTCTGGCCTTAATTTAGCTGAATATTTTTAGATTTTCAATTTGCTAGAGTTGAAGTTGTTTAAACAACATAATCACGCTCATTTTGACTTAACTATGGATGTACTTAGAAATGATACCAACTCATAATTTTCATTCTTTTCTTGTCTTTTAAGGACGTAAGAAAAGTGAGCAGAAGTAGGCCATTCAGTCCACTGAGGTTGCTTCACCACTCAACAAGATCATGGCTGATCTGATTGAGTTCCTAAGTCCACTTTGCCACTTCGACCCCATGGTCAATAAAAGATCTGTTTACATCAGTCTTGAATATATTCAATTAAACATCCTCACAGCATAAACCATGTAAGCTGCCCCTCTAAATTCTGTGCGTTTCAATAAGATCTCATTCTTCTGAACTCCAATTAGTTTAGGCCAAGCCTCCTCCACCTTCCCTGAAGTCAACCAGTTCATCCCAGGAGTCAGCTGAGAGATGCTTCTCTGAACTTCCTCCAATGCAAACAATCATTTAAAGCAATAACACCCATTTTCAATGAGATAGGTTAGTATTTCAAACAGTGATAAATCCTTTAAAGTTCAAAACACGCTTTTGTTAGGATGTATCCAGAGAACTGTACCTTGTAGGCTGCATTTTAATTGGTTGGGAGTGACGTGGTGAGTGGATTTTGAGGCTCAAAGGAAACTCAGCATGTGTTGCTCTTGCATATTCATTAGCTTTTTAACCAGTGTATTAGCTCTGTAATCAGCCTTTTCTTTTAATCTTGTATAATCCTTCACATCCTTTGGCAGTCCTGGTTGACAGACCTTTTTTGCCTAGACAGAAAAGGGGAGTTCATGACACAAACTGATCAGTCATGATCACGTAGCAGGCTCAAGGAGTCAAATGGCTGACTTCCGCTGCTATCTCATATGCTTGTTATCCTAAGGAACGTGTTCAGATTTGAATCTGAAGGCGACAAAGAAATATATGTTTTGGTATCAGCTGATGGAAGACACAACATGTAGCAGAAGTCAAAGGTGATTTTTCTAATAGGTTGAATATGGGATTAGAAACTCAACTCCTCAAGAGCAAACGGACTACCAGTCTACTAGCAGTCAAATTTGGAAAGCACAAATCGGTATTTTTATGATTGGCTGGAAATGATGAATGAGGTCCCACAGGGGTCTCTGCTGGGCCCTCAACATTTTACAATTTATATCAGTGATTTCGATCAGGAGAACCAAGGCTTGGAGGCTAAATTTGCAGATAACAATGGATGGAAATGCATGCTGTGAAGAGGAGATGAGGCTGCAGAAGGGTACAATTGGAAAATGTGAAATTGTTCACTTTGGCAGGAAGAATAATAAAGCAGAATATTGCCTAAATGGAGAATGACTGCAGAATTCTGAGGTGCAGAGGGATTTAGGTGAGCTGCATAAATCATTAAAAATTATTATACACCAGTTAATAGAATCAACAAAAGGAATGCTATCTTTTATTATGAGAGGAATTTGACACAAAAGCAAGGATGTTATACTTCAGTCAGAACATTGGTGAGACCACATTTTGAGGACTGTGTGAATTTGAAAATTCATGTTTAAGTAAGAGTGTAAGTACATCAGAGATGACTCAAAGGAGGTTTATTAATGAACATATTTTTCCAGTCAACCTGTTCAGAGATGTTATTCGACTCCTCTGGAGCAGGTGGGACTTGAACCCAGGCCTCCTGGTTTCTTTCTGAAATGTGCCATGGAATCTTGTCTTTCCCCCAAGCAGATTTGACATCTTTCTGAAAAATTGAACCATCAAATGTTAATGACTTGCTGACTACTCCACTGAACCGGCAGCCTGTATTACATGTCTGCTTGTTGTTAATCTGTGAAGTTAATTTATCCTAACCAAGTAGTCTGTGTCAGGCAATGAATAAGTCCTGGGTAGGGGCCTTTAATCTTTGCTGATAGTGTCAGATATTTTTCAACCATATCAGCATCTGGAGAAGCACATACTTGAATGACACCAGAAGGAATCTTTCTTCCATTTGAATGATTACATAAAACAAACTGGCTTTATAAAGGATAAAAGACATTGTAGTCCAGTTCTTGTTGACTTGTGGCTAAAGTTGACGTTAAATATGCTGTCTTTAATCATTAATCCCGATGTCCTAGTGGGATCTTGGCGTATGGTGTGAGGGATGAGAAAATGAGAGTGATGTGGTCTTTTGAAGAATGAAGAAGATCCTGTAAGAAATTCTCTGTTCACACATTGTACCAGGCAGAACAAAATGTTATCAACTGATGACAGAGAGGTCCTTATTCAGATATTGCAGATCTTTGTTTGCAACAGATACCTGGTCCTGATTGTTAGCCACATTTGACCAGGAAAGTGTTTGTTTGGTAGAAGTGTGTGGATTACTCTGAACATGCGAAATAAGAACAACAATTCTAAGCCATATGATTCCTGATCCTCCTCCATTCAATAGGTTCAAATTTGGTTCTGTTTCTCAATTGAGTTTTCCCACACTATCCCAATATCCCTTGATTTCGCTTGTATCCGAAAATTATTGACTTCTGTCTTGACTTTACTCACCAACTGAGTAGAGAATGCCACAGATTCACAAGTTAATAAATTTAACTTCATTTGGATAGCCACCCCCAGCCCTCCTCCTCAGACTCTTAAGCAGGTTTCCAGGCTATGCAGCCAGAGGAACTAATCTTTCAGCAATGAGCCTGCCAAGCCTCTCTGTATTTTCTGTATTTCAACAAAATCACCTCACATTCTGCAAAGCTTGATATAAGCAAGGCCCAGGTTTACTCAGTGTATCCTCAGGGCAACCCTGCCATTGCCAGGATCAATGTTGTGAAGCTCCCTCACAAATATTGTCAATTCCTGGGTGGAGGGAAGGAACCATGGAAAAAATGTACGGTTCCTAAATTGCATCTCTGAAATATTTGTCCTAAATTGTTACAATGAATTCCTACTTTGTCACTGCAGTTCCCACTGGCTAGATCCATAAATAATTTAAAGGAATTCTTCTAAGAATACAAGTTTAGCACAATTAAATAAAATCTTCAACCATGGGATTATGTTGAAATTTGCATTCACTAGAAGGTTTAGATTAAACCCATTAAGTATGATTGGAGCATTGTAAAACTGGAAAGATGCAGACTTCCAAAAAAACATTCCAATTGTCTGCGTTATCTTTTACAATTTAAAAATCGCAATTGAAGCAAGTCATCAGGAAATAGACTTTTCAACTGCTGTAGTTACACACAAACGGTTGTTTATGTGGCAGTCCTATTTGTTCCCTGTATTTGGTGGGGAAAAAAAAGTTTTTTTCTCTCATTCTCTCTAAGTAGCACCCCATGCTGAATGCACAGGTAATTTGTTGAAGTGTGCAATTCTTTCAATTTTTTGCTGGTGCTGTTATTTTAAAGGAATCAACTTGGGTGCAGCTTGTGGGCTACTGTATGATTGCACAGCCTATAGGGAACATGGTTGGAGAGATAATGCCTTTCCAAACTCTTTCAGAGAAGACATATTCCATTAGTTTCACATCCAGAAGTCTATCCCCCACACTACATGTAGCATAACAGGAGAATAATTAACATTGTTAAACGGGAAGGAGGAATGTCCTGAGATAGTAGGAACTGCAGATGCTGGAGAATCTGAGACAACAAGGTGTAGAGCTGGATGAACACAGCAGGCCAAGCAGCATCACAGGAGCAGGAAGGCTGACGTTTCGGGCCTACACCCTTCATCCTGTTTTGTGCTTTTTGAAGTATAGGTTGCCTACAATGATAATGTTTCGTCAATGTTGCCTTTCTCATTTCATTACAGTAATAGTTTGGATGTGATATCCTCAGCAGTTGCCTGCAAGTTTGAATTTCTTAATTGCAGTTACAGGCCTCACTGGAAATGCTAGTATAGAAGTGTATTGCTGTGGCCATTTCCAAGTTATCTGAGAACAGAATTGAATGGAAACTGCGTTGCTTGAAGGTTCTTTTTGAAACTGCTGTAAACAAGAAAATCCTAGGGAGTTGAGGACTCCGCCTGAAATCTATGATTGAATCAGAGTGGAATCCTTCCATTTCTCGATTTTTACGTTGAGCCTGCATTGAGGGATAAAATTTGGTGAAACTGATTTGGGGCCGCCTATACTCAGTTTAAAAATCTCCCCATCTCGAGTGTGATGAATTTTTTTTTCTCTCCGAGCATCATTCGTCTGTGGAATTCCATTTCCCGGAGAACAGTGGGCGCTGAGTCATATATCCTATAGCTAAGGCTGAGTTAGATTTTTGATCAGCCAAGGCATTGAGAGTTACATGGGAAACAGAGAAGTTGAGTTGAGGTCACAATCTGATTACCTGTGATCTTGAGCCTGCTCCATCAGTCAACGAGGGGCCGAATGGTCTGCTGCTGCTTCTATTACCTGTGTTGTTGTGTTATACTTTGTTTTCCATTCACCTGGACTGTTATAGAAATTCCACAGCATGGATTATCAAATCGCAAGAACTGGGGATTCGTATGGCAGCCAGTCACTGAGCACAGTTAGATTTTTCAATTTGAACTATTAATGACTAAGATAGAAATGGTTATGTCATAAATTATCCTGAAAGAAATTTTTTTTAAAAATGCGTTACT
The DNA here is from genome assembly GCF_021869965.1 of Rhincodon typus. Taxonomy (NCBI): domain Eukaryota; kingdom Metazoa; phylum Chordata; class Chondrichthyes; order Orectolobiformes; family Rhincodontidae; genus Rhincodon; species Rhincodon typus. Next base: position 54,821,501 of record NC_063342.1, on the reverse strand, counting down.
GAAGAGATCTTTTTTATTTGTTGCTGTGTGATGGAATCTCTCACCAACTTGCAGTGATAAATGAGAGAAAGGGCTACACTATTTATTTTATTGAGGGATATGAAGAGAATTGGACCATTTATAAAACCGTGATGAATTCATGGTCCTGCAAATCTGGTATCTATGACAGTTTGACAAGCTGAAATCTAACTCCAATTGGAAATCCTCCTGGTGAGACGTTAAGTAGTACACTCAGGTTTATTCGCAAATACAAGTACTTGTTCTACAGGCCAGTTTAATGTAAGTACTGCAGTTCCTTCAGTTAGCTCTTCCCAGAGAAATTGTTGCAGTATTAAAATTCCAGGCTTACTGTATCTGAACAGTTCAGTATGTTGCTTTTTGCCCCTGAACCATTGCACATCAGACATTAAGAAGGGAATACATGGCCTGCTCCTGTTCGTTTTTAAATAGATCAATTTCAGATAGACCACAGACGTTTGGAAATAGTTTGCGGTATAAGTTATCATTCTCCAAAACATTATAGATTAGACCTGTAAATGTCAAACTGCTTCTTATGGAAAGATCAGGACCTTTGCTTATTCATAGGATGAGGGCATCGCTTGCTAGGCCAACATTTATTGCCCAGGCCTAATTGCCCAGAGGGCAGTGAAGCATCAACCACACTTCTGTGGCTCAAATGTAGGCTAGACCAGAAAAGGACAATAGTGAACCAGATGGTTTGTTACTGATCTGAGAGGAAGAGACACAGCTGAAAATTTGATCAGCATTGAATTTTTGTGGAAATTAGAACATAAGAACATAAGAACTAGGAGCAGGAGTAGGCCATCTGGCCCCTCGAGCCTGCCCCGCCATTTAATAAGATCATGGCTGATCTTTTTGAGACTCAGCTCCACTTACCCGCCCGCTCAGCATAACCCTTAATTCCTTTACTGTTCAAAAATTTATCTAGCCTTGCCTTAAAAACATTCAGCGAGGTAGCTTCAACAGCTTCACTGGGCAGGGAATTCCACAGATTCACAGCCCTTTAGGTGAAGAAGTTCCTCCTGACCTCAGTCCTACATCTGCTTCCCATTATTTTGAGGCGATGCCCTCTAGTCCTAGTTTCACCTGCTAGTGGAAACAACTTACTTGCCTTCACCTTATCAATTCCCTTCATAATCTTATATGTTTCTATAAGATCTCCCCTCATTCTTCTGAATTCCAATGAGTATAATCCCAGTTTACTCAATCTCCTCATAATCCAACCCTCTCAACTCTGGAATCAACTGAGTGAATCTCCTCTGCACCCCCTCCAGTGCTAGTATATCCCTTCGCAAGTAAGGATACCAAAACTGCACACAGTACTCCAGGTGTGGCCTCACCAGGACCCTATACAGCTGCAGCATAGCCTCCCTGTTTTTAAACTCCATCCCTCTAGCAATGACAGACAAAATTCCATTTGCCTTTTTAATTACCTGCTGCACCTGCAATCCTACTTTTAGCGATTCATGCACAAGGACACCCAAGTCCCTCTGCACAGCAGCGTGCTGCAATTTTTTACCATTTAAAACATCGTCCATTTTGCTACTATTCCTATTATTAAATTCCTAAATTATCAATTTTTATTTTTACTTTGCATCTCTTTAAAAATTTATAATAATATTATTTAAAATTATTGATCAACACAAAACTAGGCGACTTGGCCATTTGATTTGTCTTGGCCTAACCTGGATGGGTAAATAGTAGGATTTCCATGTTTTGCTCTGTGTCCTGAGGGTGGAGGGGCAGCAGATGGACTTGTGGCTGGATGTAGAAAAGTATTATGAGAGGGCTGTTGTCTTCTTCCAGAAAGGTGGACATGAGAGAATCTGGATTTTCATTAATCATTAATCCACAGGGAAAGATCAGTCCCTCATACTTAAAACTCATCCAATGTTTGAAGAAGACACTAGTAGTGGCAGAAAGCCAATAACTACTTTTTGTTAATTCATGCTTAAAGATGAACACACTGCCACCATGTGTTGGTGATTGAGCCAGTGAAGTTTATGATGGTGGGTGGCATGCCAGTCAGTTGTACTGCTTTGTGCTGGAGGGTGTTGAGCTTGTTAAATGTTATTGAATCAGAAATCCCAGGCAAGTGCAAAGTGTTCCATCATTCTGCCAACATGTCTAGTAGACGGACAGGCTTTGGGAGTCAGGAGGTGAGTTACTTGCCATGAAATTCCCATCCTTAACTTGTTCTTGCAGCCATAATATTTATATGGCTGGTCCAATTCAGTTTCTGGTCAGTGATAAACTCCAGGTTGATAGTGGGGTGTTCAGCAATAATGATGAAGTGGAATACCAACAGGAGATGGTCATTGCCTGGTACTTGTGTGGCACAATTTTTTTTAAATTTGTTCTTTAGTTGAATGTGGGGATTGCTGGCAAGGCTGGAATTTGTTCCCCATCCCTAACTTCCTTCGAACTGAATGGCTTGCTAGGCCATTTCAGAGGGTAGCGAAGAGTTATTCACATCACTGCATGTCTCACACCCACATGTTGGCCAGACTGGATAAGGATAGTGGATTCCCTTCTCTAAAGGACATTCATGAACCAGATAGATTTTTAAGATAAGTGATGGCAGTTTCATGGTCAGTATAACTGAGACTAGCTTCAACTCCAGATTCATTAATTGAAGCCAAAGTCATCCAGTTGCCATGGTGGGATTTGAACCTGTGAGCCCAGAACTTTAGCCTGGACACCTGGATTTCTACTAGTCACTAGTGATGTGAAAGGTGACATGACAGGATTTTTATATGAAAGTGGGTAGTTATGGTCTGGAATGCCCGTGAGGGTGGTGGAGAACTTGAAGGCAAAAAAAATACATTTTACGACTTTGAAGTGTGAGCAAGGGAGTGCTCCAAGCTAAATTATTTGTAGAAAGTCAGTGTAGTTTTCACAGGCCGTATGATCACCCCTGCACTGTTTGGTGATACTCTGATTACAAGACGTACTGGGGACTGGGTCTACATTCCTCAAGGTTTTTTTTGATGAGGTGTTAATCCACAACCTGCCAAAAATCCAATTGCATTCATGGTGAATTATCCAGTTATCTCAGCTAATAATCTCCACAAGCACTGTCCATAGCACCTACTTTCGTGTTTGCCCAGGCACTCAAACCCATTGTGGAGAGCCTTTGTGCTGTTCATCACTTCAATAAGAACCTCCACAACATCATCCTAAGAAAAATAATAATCCTGCTGTAATATTTACTTTATTGGTGTCAGAAAATTGTTTTGATTTTGATCCAACAGATTGTTCAACTTTTTAAGGGATGAAACCTGCATTAAATGGTGGTGACCCACTGGAATTCCTATGCCCCATAGGATGAACTGCCAATCACAAATGGAAATACTTTTGATGGCTCTCCTCAAATTTTAAAATGAGATTCTATTACACAAATTGTTTGGGCCTCTTGTTGACAGCAGAAAGGCATAACAGATGCTGCTCACCCAATGTGTGTGTATGTCTTTAGAGAGACGTTTGTCTGTAAAATTCCTGTCTTTACTGCACATCTCTCAGATCTCCACTCCTCTTCCTACCCATACAATCTTTAGATCCAAGATTTCCCCCAACTCTGTCCTTAAGTCAGAGAACCCACCTGGGGAAATTTATCCACCGCGCTGGTCAGACTTCTTTCATCCTTCCTGATGCTGGTTTCTGCTTCTGGTACCAAACAAACAGTAAAGTTCTTGACAGATACAATTCTCAAGATTTATAAAATTGGTAAGTTACTGGCTTTAACTTTTAGCAGATCCCTTTCTTACAGCAGCAAGCTTATTATCTTCATGTACTGAAGGTGGAAATTATGCCAGAAGTGACTGAACTGCAGCATTGGATGGGGCAAGGCCAGGATGAAGGGAATATATCCTTGTGAGGGAATTCAGAATTGGAGGGTAAAGTTTTCCCCTGAGAAAATAAGCTGAGCTTCCAGCTGTAAATCTGCAAAAACCAAAATGTGCAAAATGACCTTAATGGATGGAACAAGCTTATATGAGAACTTGTTCTTCTAAATATGGTATGACAAATGTTTCAACATAATAGATTCTTACTTCTAGTTTCCATGTGAACCAAATAATTATTTCATGGTTTTTGTCCTTGACAAAGATGGTTTGCATTAGCTCATAACTAGCTATGCACTTCTGTCTTTCTTATTTTAAAAAACAGTGGGTTGGACATGGGGTAAAGCTACTAAAAATATTATTGTAGCATTTTTAACTTGGGTTAAGTCAATGTGTGTGGGAATAATTTGCATTTTGATAGATAACTGTAGGTATGTTTTTGTGTAAGTATTTTGAAAGCTTGATTATCAAGTTACATTGAGGTCCCTCAAGCCCTGTGGAGTTGTAATCAGAAACTCCATGGAGTTATAGATTATAATAGCAAAAAGAAAATCACACTTGCTTGCAATGGTTCCCATGGAAACAGAAAACCATAGATTTTTCTGAAATTTTTGCAAGCAAGGCCAAGGAAAAACTATTTTCTCAAATTTTGAACCTGAGAAAACAGATTAATGTGTTGTGACACATTTTCTACAACAGCATTGTCTGGGCTAAGCTTAGGGTTGGAAGGTAGGTGGAGAAGTAATTGATGGTTTGCTTTTCAAATACTCAGGATGGAAGCTGTATTGGACACCATATTCAGGTTTAAATACCACTATATTTTCAAATGATGAATCTGTTTTCTGTGTAATGATATGATCCTGAATCAGAAATTCTTTGTCTCAAGAGGTCTCATTGAATGAGCAGCTATTAAAAGCTATTCTGTAGCTTGGCCTCCCTATCAAATGGGTGATAAAATGAACGTAGCTGTCCCTCACCTTTTGTGTCAAGATTTGAACTAGTATCTGTGATCACTGCTCAAGGATTGTGCCAGTCTCACCAGTTGTTGAGGTGAAAAATGGCTACTCTGGAGTTTGCATCACGGAAGCAAAGATTTGATTTGAGCAAAAGCAAGGGAGAAAATCTCTGTTACCCAAAGATCTCCTCAAAAACATAAAAGTACCAGTGCACATACATAGTCCTCAACTTAATACAAGCTCCAGTATCTCAATGTTCAACCTTGGTTCTGCTAGATTTCAGGGTGCCTGAACCATATCTAGACTTCAGTTTCCTTTCTGTCCTTGCTCTGTGTAGCAGTGAATAATATGCTTTAATATATGTTATTGTTTCAATTGCTGAACTATCATTCTCAAAACCAACCTTGGTTAGGTGGCTTATCATGTCAGGAAGAAGTCAGGTGTAACTACAGCACTTATTTCAAGAGTGTCAAGCACTGTAATTTTCATCCTCATAACATTAACATCCTTGGCCCTGCTTCAGTTCTTTTTTTGAACCTTGGTCAGATACGTTCCCAAGGTCTTTTGCCCACCATTTTTAATCTCGGGATCCAACCAGCATTTGGTGGGCCTCAGATCCTTTAATCTGCAATTCCCCTGTGGCTTCATTAAAATTTTAATGATCTAGACCTACCTTGTAACCACATTTCATTGGATAGCAAAAGCTTCATTAATGTTTTTGATTTTCAGATTCTATGGCGGGGAAATTTGGATTGCACTGAATACTAGAGTGTATCCTTTATTAGCCAGCATTATTGTCAGCACTTCCTGGGTTACCAGTCTCTGGAAGCATTAAATACAGAGACAGATGACCAGGAACGCAGTGGACACACAGGCCATGACATGTTCATCCTGGGCCTCGTCCAGCGCCACAACAATGCCACCCGAAGACTGGAGGAACAGCACCTCCTATTCCACCTGGGAACCCTGCAGCCCAATGGTATCAATGTGGACTGCACAAGCTTCAAATTCTCCCCTCCCCCCGACCTCATCCCAAGACCGGCCCTCCCTCTCGCCCCCACCTCCTTGACCTGTCCACCTTTTCTCTCACCTATCCGCTCCTCCCACCTCACTGACCAACCCCCACCCCCACTTCCCACCTACCAGCCTCATCCCCGCCTCCTTGACCTGTCAGTCTTCCCTCCCATCTACCCGCCCCTCCATCCCAACTGACCAACCGCCATCCCAACTCCCTACCTACACTCACCAGAACTGGCTTCATTCCCGCCTCCCTGACCTGTCCGTCTTCTCTCCACCTATCTGCTCCTTTATCCACCTTCGATCATCACCTCCCCCTCTCTCTATTAATTTCAGAGCCCCCTTCCCCTCTGTATTTCTGAAGAAGGGTCCAGACCTGAAACGTCAGCTTTCCTGCTGCACTAATGCAGCTTGGCCTGCTGTGTTCATCCAGTTCCACACCTTGTTATCTCAGACTCCAGCATCAGCAGTTGCTACTATCTCTTTACCATGGGTTAAATATGTCCCGTGGGAAAACTCTGCTCGTGAGATAAAAGTCTCTCATTGTGGAGTAGTTATTAATTTGTGTGCAGAAATGCGTTTGTTGTCAAATTTCATGTATTAAAAATTGACTTTCAAAATGCACCACTATATATTTGAAGTTTGGATTGCTTGTAATAGGAGGATACTATTTTAGATTCGCTCTTGCGACATGGCCTGGACCAGCATATTTTGCCTGTCCCTATTTGCCCCTTGAGAAGATGGTGATTAACAGCCTTCTTGAATTACAACAGTCCATGTGCTGTAGGTCGACCCACAATACCAACAAGACTGACTTCTGCAGTTATGGCAGAACAATTACTGATCAGTTTCAGGGTTTTACAGAAGCAGATGATTTAATGCTGCACATTAGTACAACATTCCTAACATTGTCGTCAAAGAGTATCATTTGAACCTGGGACTGTATAGCCCGAGGATCCGACTTGATGCACTAACCCATCCTTCCCAACTCCCATGGATTCAAATTTATATCTTCCTGAAGAAGTTATGTTGGCATGTACTTGTGGCATAATCATTAGGAACTTCATTGTATTCTCCTGTCTTCCCATTTTACGCTGTATAACGTGCAGTTCCTTATTTTTTTCACATAGGTTAATATGGTTTTAGGCTGTTAATCACCATCTTCTCAAGGGGCAAATATGCTGTTCCAGGCCATGTCCCAAGAGCGAATCTAAAATAGTATCCTCCTATTACAAGCAATCCAAACTTCAAATATGTAGTGGTGCATTTTGATAGTCAATTTTTAATACATGAAATTTGACAACAAACACATTTCTGCACACAAATTAATAACTACTCCGCAATGAGAGACTTTTATCCCACGAGCAGAGTTTTCCCAAGGGACACATTTAACTCATGGTAAAGAGGTAGTAGCAACTGCTGATGCTGAAGTCTGAGATAACAAGGTGTGCCAAGAATAGGCTGGGCACAGTCATAAACTTACCTTTAGTCAGTTTGAGGATGTGATCTATCAGGTCCTGAGCTAATTCGTCTCATGCCCTTCACTTAGACTGAGAACCAGTTCTGTCAGTGATGGCTTGGGACAGTAACTGTGAAGCGTTGGCCTCCATCTATTTGTCTGTGTGTGTATTCAGTTCTTGGTCTTGCTAAGTTGCACCGTAGAGTTCAGGGATGTGCAGGCCAGGTGGATTATTCATGGTAAATGGGGGTGTGGGGGACAAGGTTGCAGGGATAGGGTGAGCAAGGTAGGGGGCTCTTTGGATGGTCAGTGCAGACTCAGTGGGCCAAATAGCCTCTTTCTACACTGTGGTGATTCTATTATTCTGTGAATCTGTGATAGATAACAAGTATTTCCTCTGTGGAATCTGGAACAAGGGAGCATAGTGTTAAAATTATAACTGGGTCAATGAGGAATGTTGTCAGGTACGTAGTTCTTTCACATGATTAGTGAAAATTTTGAATTTTCTATCCCAAAAATTTGATGAGACTAGGCCAATTGAAGATTTCAAAAAGAATATTTCCTAATGTTTGTCAGGTCAAGATACGAAGAGATATGGAAACAAGTTCAGTAAAAGGAGCGGATCTAATCGTCAGGCATTTTATAATTGAAAGGTGGGGCACATTTGAGGGGCTGAATGGCCCACTGTTGTTACTTATGTTCCTAATTTTGTTGTGTTGATTTGTGTGATTTGTTGATCAGATGTAATTATTCAATCAAGCAGCTGAAAATTCAGAATGAAGGTGTATATTAGAATTATGAGTTGTTTTCAAAGTACTCTGAAATCTGGGCTGAATGCTGTTTTTTGTATTAATTCAGTCCCATTTTGACAATTTAGCAACACTGATGATGCAACAAATAGCTATGAGATATTCAATATTTTAACAAAATCACATTTTAGAGCCCCATCATTACATTGTCTTTTTGTTTTATTTTAAAAATACATCGATTACTGATAAACTGAATATGTGTGTTTGTTATCCATGTCAATGACAGTTTAGGACTTGCTTAAGTGCATATTGTCAAAACAAAAGCTTCATCATTCAGGTAGTGTGTGGGTGTATTGGAGATAAACTTAAGCAAATGTTCAAACTCAACAACAGCAGGTACCTACAAGGCAGTTTCATGTGCATATATGTTTAGGCAACACCGGGAGATGATGACCTCGTGGCATTATCACTAGAGCATTAATCCAGAGACCTAGGTAATATTCCAGGTACCTGGGGTGAATCCTACCATGGCAGATGGTGGAATGTGAATTCAATTTAAAAGAAAAAGTTTGGAATTGAGAGTCTCATGGTAGCTATGAAAACTATTGTTAATTGTTGGAAAAGCCCATCTGGTTCACTAATATCCAGGAAACGGTTGTCTTTACCTGGTTTGCCTACATGTGACTCCAGACCCATGACAATGTGGTTGATTCTCAAATACCCTCTTCGTCATTAAAGATGAGCAATAAATGCTGGCCGACCCACCGACATTCACATTCTCTGAACAAATTAAATAAAAAGTCTTGCAGTTTTTAACTTGAGCAATCCCTCCATTGAACAAATCCGACATCAACATAATTCACTACTGATCGTTCAATTGGCCAAATAGGTTAATTTGTTCACTGACATTAGTTTTGCTCTTCTCACTGCTTGAATAATGAAATCTATATAATTTCAATTATTGGCTTTTTTTCAAAGTTGGTGTAAACTTGACAATTGAATATATTACGTTAAATGCATTCTTGTCTTCCTTCAAGTCATCTATGATTCCTTTGATAGTTCCTTGTTATATTGGTATTAAGGATATTTGCACCACATGCTCCCAACAACATGCTTTTGGATTTTAATGGTTAAGTATAACATATCATTGCAATAACTCGGGGTTTGCACTTACTGGCTCAATATCTAAGGAATGTGTGACATTTTCAGGGGTCAAGGCAATAATTTTTCTCACTATTATGATTTGGTTATGGGTTGAACAAACAAAGTCTTAATGAATTATAGAGTTATGGAGATGTCCAGCACGGAAACAGACTCTTCGGTCCAACTCATCCATGCTGACCAGATATTCTAAATAGATCTAGTCCCATTTGCTAGCATTTGCCCATATTCCTCTAAGTCCTTTCTATTCATATACCCATCTAGATGCCTTTTAAATGTTGTAATTGTACCAGCCTCCACCACTTCCTCTGGCAGTTCGTTCAATATGTGCACCACCCTCTGTGTGAAAAAGCTGCCCCTTAGGTCCCTTTTAAATCTTTCCCCTTTCACCTTAAAACTATGCCCTCTAGTTTTGGACTGCCCCACCCCGGGAAAAATACCTTGACTATTCACCCTATCCATGCCCCACATGATATTATAAGGTCACCTTAGGACCTCAACCTCCAATGCTCCATGAAGACTAGTCCTAGCCTATTCAGCCCCACCCTATAGCTCAAACTCACCAACCTTCGCAACATCCTCGTAAATCTTTTTTGAACCCTTTCAAGTTTCACAACATCCTTCCTATAGCATGGAGACCAGAATAGCATGCAATAGCCTGAAAGTGGTCTAACCAATATCCTGTGTGGTGCAACATGACCTTTCTGCTCCTGTACTGACTGAGGTTTTAAAAACGGTAGAGCAGATTTATTAAACAGGAAATGGATATGTGAGCAGCAGCAGGTACATAACAACAGAGTTACAGCCTAACTATCCCTTCTCTTGAACTGACAAGTAACAGCTGCATCAACTGCATTATTTTCAAATGCAAGCAGGATTGGATAAAGAACTCATGAGTATTAACCTGTATTTGTGGTTTTTGTTGCTGACTGTACACTCAGGCCTTAGAGAAACTAGCTGTTTAAAGGCAGCAGACCTTCTTCTAAATTGGGAAAACAGAGGCTCAGAAAAATTGTTCAATAAAATGACTGGTATAGAGTCATAGAGTCATGACAAAGAGTTTGGTATGTCTTGAGTTGCAAAAGAGCTGACAATCAAACCCATGTACCAAATAAGATCACAAGATATGTCTGTTTGAATTGTTTTGTCCATCAGAGACTTAGTCAAATCGAATATTGCTGATTTCCTTTGCAAGTGGTGTTCTATCATGGAAAATAAAGGAATCAGACTTGGTTGCCAGTCATATAGCGTGTGTTGTTCCTTGATTCCGGTTTCAGATTGGTCAAGGCTGTACCATTGTTCCTGAATCCAACGTCTCTGCTTCAGGAAATGATGGCCACATAGGCTGTGCATTAGTTTCTTCCAATTCTGCTGCGTGATGAAAATGCTCAAAAACTGCATAAAATTAGAATTGAAAAGGAGGAATTAAATGCTACTGTTTAGATTGGGAAAACTTGCAAAGTTTAATGTAGCAGTATTGTGTGTAAGATGACCAGCTGAAACATTGAGTCTATTATTATTGCACTTAATAAGACCAACAGAGCCAACCTTTCCTGCATTCTCCAAGATCTGGCCATAATTTCAAAGAGCTTTGCCCTTTAATGGAATTTTAAGACGCAGCTTTGTTGATCTTTCTCCAGCTGCAGATATCTTTCCTGTACAGAAGTAGGAACATGCATGAACTGTATAAACAATGAAATAAAATTTTACCTTATGAAGCCCAATTGCCTAATATATCTAAATTTGTTTTCTGTTCTACCCCTAATGCTTTTTTCCTTGCACCCTCATCAAGTTTGACTTGTATGTTATCTATTTCAATATGTAATTCATTTATGTAAACTCCAAGAATAGGCCGTGTCTCCTGACCCTTTTGGAACTCCACTCAATGGGTGAAACATTCTGTTTTCACGACTCGTGAGCTTGAAGGGGGAAAGGGTATTTAATTTGGGAAGTGTACCTGAAACCCATTGCCTTTCCACCCGCTGGAATTGTTCCAAGCAGAAAGGCACATAGTTGACCACCTTGTCCGACTGCCAGTCGAGATCCTCGTGACTAATTAATGACCACGTAAGTGCCTTATCCTAATGACATTGGGATTTACCCGACTGGAGGTGGACTCGCACAGAGCTGCTAAGCTACAGGTTCGCGTTACCTCTGGAGATTGAATTCCTTAATCAAAGGTTCTAGGTACCTGATTGGGGGACTAGGAGGAAGGTGCGGGGAGGTAGTGCCTGCTGAGAGTTTTTCTGATCTTGCTATCTCTTGTTCCGTGTGATCCCAACACTATGAATCCCCCTCCAACAGTACTTAGCTGTCGCTTGTGTTTCTTAGTGACAATGGGATCCTGTATGTATTTTCCTCCAGCCTCACCCTGTGGCACTGCCGAGCACAAGGGCTGACAAACTCTGATCAGCCAATAGGCAAGACCTGTACCTTCTTTCTGAGGGAAGACTAGTCAGTGGCTTTGCAGCTTCCTTTTTGGATTGAGTTGGGCAGACCTTCCCAAGAATAGGCAACGTTGGTCCCTTGATAGCTCTCCAGATTGTCAAGACTCTCTCTCCCCACTATCCCATGCCTCAGCAAGAAACCGCTCAACATGTTCTTTTCTCCCATCTCTGTCTGGCAATGCAACTGTCATGAAGATTGTATTTCTTAACATTAAGTACAATTTTTAAGCCAGTATTTCCCTGTATTATTGTGCCTTTTTGATATTATTATGTCTTTTATGTGCAACTTTACAAAAAGCTTTCAGTGTTAATAGAATGGCAGGATTGCCCATGTTGGTTTGAGTGATACAGGGATGTTTGCAACATTTGGGCTGTAGTTATGAATGGTTACTTGTATTATTTTTACTTTTAAACATGATTAAAATGTATTCATTTATTCATGTATTCAGGCCAACAGTTTGAAAAGAACTAAAAACAGAAACTGCAGTACATATCCTGCAGATCAGGTGAGGGAGAAAACCAGGAGTAAAATGGAAATTAAGCTGAAGTTCAGGGACTTGTGAACTGAACAGAGTTCATAGATCATAGAATCCCTATAGTGTGGAAACAGGCCATTCGGCCCAACAAGTCCACACCGACCTTCAGAGCATCTCACCCAGACCCAATATCCCTATAACCCACCTAATCCACATACCCCTGAACACTGTGGGCAATTTAGCATGGCCAATCCACCTAGCCTGCACATCTTTGGACTGTGGGAGGAAACCGGAGCACCTGGAGGAAACTCTCACAGACACAGGGAGAGCTTGCAAAATCCTCAAAGACAGTTGCCCAAGGATGGAATCAAACCCGGGTTCTTGGTGCTGTGAGGCAGCAGTGCTAACCACTGAGCCACTGTGCCACCCCCAAGTTCTTCAGCATAGTGAAAGAAATACAGGCAAATCAATGATATATCTGGAAGGGAGGAGGTGAGAGACAGAGATTTCTTCACCTGACATTGGAGGGAAGAGCCATAGGAAAGGGAAAAGTTTTAAAAGTGGTTGAATAGTAGGTCACAGTATCCCAAATGGGGCAGTCCCTTTGGAATACTGAGGGAAGAGTAGAATAGATGTAGTTGTGGAAATTAGTTGTCATACTGGAATTGGCAAAAAGAATAACATTTTGAATGTGAAGGCTGATGACGTAGGAGGTGAGGACAAGGGGAAATCCTCGAGAGGCTCTGGGAGGAAGAGGCAGGGATGAGGGCAGAACTGTTGGAAATGGACAAAGACAGTTCAAGAAAGAGGAAAAGAGGAAAAAGCTATTGAAATCCCTTCTATGTAAGGGAAATGGACAAAGACAGTTCAAGAAAGAGGAAAAGAGGAAAAAGCTATTGAAATCCCTTCTATGGAAGGCAGTAGAATAATCTGATGGAGATGGATACACTAGAGAATGGAACAAATTATTTTTCAAAATGGCACAGGAAGAAATTTAATCATGGTAACAGCAGGAGTCAGCACCAGATATTGTCTGACAGCATATCCTTAGAAATGGAATTATAGACATTGGGGAAAGAAAGGATGAAATCACAGACAGTATAAAGGTGACAGAGGGGTGCAAATTGAAGGGAGGAGGTGGTGTTGATAATTACTGTGTAGGTTTCACAAACTTCAGTTTTATTCACAAAGCACCAATTGATATTGTGATAACATCAGAGTTGGAGCTGAGAGAATGGAGTGCTGCAATTTCCAACAAGATGTAAGTTCAAGTATGAAATGAGATTGCTATTATATGGATAAGTACCGATATAATTAATCATGTACTCTGTTCATGCGCTTGTCTCTGAGGCTGGTGTTGTAGGGTTAACGTATTCTTAAAAAATATCTTGTAGGATGTACAATTAGGTGAATTGTCTTCCTGTAGACAATTTCCCCGTGGACTAAGTTGTGCAGAAATTCCAAAAAATTACAGTAAAATTGTGATAATTCAAATTGCAGGGCACACTCCCACATATTTGAGTTAAATGGAACTTCAAGGAAGCCCAAAAAAAAGCCCTGTGTGACCTGATTTGCCTGCAAACCCTCTTCTTGCACAAACATAACAAAAACACAGTGATGCAATAAAAATGTGAAAAATGTCTTTATTTCCCAATGTGTTCACAGCTTAGAATAGCCAGACCTTGTACAATAAAATTGACTGATGTTGGGAATTAGCTCAGAAAAGACTCTGTGTGACATTTTTCTGCTCGGATTGCTGTGTTGCGACAAATGTGATTGAGTCCACCGTGTCTACATTGCAGTAAAACCTGCTTTAAATATTTTCATTGTGCAATGTATAATCGCAGTGCCAGCGGGTGGGTACTCATCAAACTCTTCAGGGGCATTGATCTCCTCTGGCTCATCAGCTGAAAAACCTATGATTGCCTCAGCTGTTAGTTCCATTGTACAGTGTATGTGTTGTCCACCTTAGCATACGTTTTCACAGTTATCCCTACTTGCATTTCTATACCAGCCTGCCACTGAATGAAAAGATCAACATCATCAGGTTGGGTTGGCCACACCATGGCCCTCCTCCTTATTCTCACCATCTTGTGTGCTGTTGTAACCTGTTGGAATTCAAATGACTAATTGCAATATTAAGTACGGTATGAAGAGATCTCATTTTAACTAATGAAGCCTTGTAACAAAACCAATGTGGGATTTCAAGTCACAATGTTCACTTTCAAAGACCTTAAGCTGCTATAACTTGAATTGAATATTACCACCGAATATGATGCCAAAATCTTAAATGTGGTGTGAAATAGTTTTCTAGAGTGTCACAGCAGGGAAGCTTATAACAGGGAAGGATTGCTCATGTACTGTGAGGGAAGGATTCTTTTTGCCTTAATAATGTACTGTTGCCTGATTGTTTTACCTTAAGGATTTTAATTCCCCAAGGCTACCTATTCAACACATCTACTAGAGAAAATATCCATTAACTTCATTAACTTTAAAAACATAATTGACAATCGTACAATATGATGGTGACATCAGCTGTTAGGAAAATAAGTCTGAGGGGAACTTCTAATACTAGCAACAGATCAGTTAAAGACAGAGTATGGGGGTATTATTGTCTACAGTAGCCAAATGGAACTTAATGCACGCAGCAAGTCTTCATTGCAACACAATGTTGAAGGTCTTTGGTTGTTGTGTGAATCTTCTCCCAACATTCCCTGAAAAAATGTTTATGCAATTGCTAACATAGAAACATAGAAGATAGGAGCAGGAGGAGGCTGTTTGGCCCTTCAAGTCTGCTCCGCTATTCTTCATGATCATGGCTGATCATCCAGCTCAGTAGTCTAACCCTGCTTTCTCCCCATAACCTTTGATCCCATTCACCCCAAATGCTATATCTAGTCGCCTCTTGAATAAATTCAATGTTTTGACATCAATTACTTCCTGTGGTAATGAATTCCACAGACTTATCACTGTTCGGGTGAAGAAATGTCTCCTCATCTCAGTCCTAAATCGTCTACCCTGAATCCTTGTACTGTGACCCCTGGTCCTGGACACACCCACCATCGCGAACATCCTCCCTGCATCTACCCTGTCCAGATTTTATAAGTCTATGAGATCTCCCTACATTCGTCTGAACTCCAGCAAAAACAATCCCAACCTAGTCAATTGCTCCTCATATGCCAGACCCACCATCCCTGGTATCAGTCTAGTAAACCTTCGCTGCACTCCCTTGAGAGCAAGAGCATCCTTCCTCAGAAAAGGAGTCCAAAATTGCACACAATATTCGAAGTGTGGTCTCACCCAGACCCTGTATAACTGCAACAACACATTCATACAGTTGAAAGCATGAGCAAATAGTACAACATAGAATTCGTTGAGAGTTTCTAGAGTTGCTGACCTCTTCATAAGAGGTTTTAGTTGTTTAATTTGCAGTGTCCTTTGTCATTTCAAACACTTTCAGCTGTCATATCCTATGATTGAAAACTGATTCCAGAAATCAGCTACAATAGAATTGAGAGAAATCCAATTACGTTGTCAACCTTCAGTTATTTTACAAAATATTAAGTGTCGCTTTGGTTCAGACTGAAACTTTGTGGACCTGTACATTGAATATCCTGAGTAAAGAATTGATTTGAACTTAGTGCTAAAAAGGTCAGTAAAATGCCCTCTAAATGGAGTGGGCTGAAGTAAAGCCACTGATCTTGTGAAAGGGTTGACTGTTGTGTCAAGTAGTTTGTTCCTCATTAATATACAGATTTCTACCCTCCAGTTTTGATTTACAATTTAAAAGAAAAGCTTGGTTTCTATCGTGCCTTTTACAACCTGAGGAATCCCAAAGCATTTCACAGCCAGAGATACTCAGTGTGGTCACAGTTGTCATTATGCAACAGTAACAGCTAATTTGTGTGCAGCCATTTCTCACAAATAGGCAGGTGATAATGACCAGGTATTGGGTTGAGTGTTACCTGCTCACACTCAGTCCGATTTCGCCACAGGGTCTCGAAGAATGGGACAGGAAACTCACCCTTACAATAAGGAGAGTGAAAGAGTGGCAAAATTGGCAGCCCATTCACCATACATATTAAGGGTTAATTGACCTTGTCGAAAGGAAGGAGTGGGCAACCTTTTTGTTTAAACAAAGTTTTCAATGTGCAAGTTGGAAGAATGGGCACTATTTTCAGGGTGTGCCCTTTACACATCAGGCTTAAGCCCTCCAGAAGATAGAAAATTCTGTCTCCTTCCCTTCACCCTTTCCTTCTTCCCTTGATACTTTAGAAAGTACCCACCTCTCCTGCAACCTAAGATTGGGAAACTCTCCCCAACCAATACCACCCTAAAGTTATTTTAATCCACCTGTCTGGACATGTTATGACACACCTCCAGGGCAGCCGGTACTTGAACTGGGACCTCTGGCCCAGAGGTAAGGACAATATCACTGCCACAATGGTCCCTAAAGCACAAGTAAATGTTGCAGCAAGAGACAGTCCACTTTCATGTTGATGAGAATGCAAAAACCAGAGGATGGCTTTGATACATCTGCCTCTTGTGCTATGGACTGAGCATGCCCCTGCTGCATAGCCAATACCATGTTCTCGCTGGCCCTGGGTGCCATTGAGGGCCCACCTTGGTATGGGCAACAGTCTCAGAAGCCCCAGCTAACCGAGTTCTAGTGCTGCTAGAATTGTGTAGACTTCAGTTAATCTGAGTGGCTGGCAGCTCTAAAGGGTGGTTCTAACTCTTACTGAGGGCCAGAAGTTCCACTCACCTCCAGTTTAGCCCACCAACAGCACATTCTGACTGCAGAAAAGGCCTAGACAGAGTCTGTCAGTTGACCACTGTCTTTACATCCATGAGGGAGGGAGAAATCATCATAAATTTCCACCTTTGTTTTATTTTTCTTTTGTGATGTCCATTGAGGGAAAATTAATAACAGGAAAACTATGCATGACTATCCCACTCCTCTTCAAAGTAGTGTCACAGAATCTTTTTCATGAGATACAAGGTGACACCTCCCTGAGTACTGCACCAAAGTTTCAGCCTGGACATTTGCACTCAAGTCTGAAAGGTGGAATTGAACCCACAACCTTCCAATGTGAAGGCAAATAAGCCTTGGAATTGGTTGAAGCGCACTTGGATTCGTTCCATGGACAATGGATTTTATGAGGCTCCATAAAGGTGCATTGTAAATTACTAATGCAAGAATTAGTGGACTTCAGATTATTGGAAAATGGATTCAACAAAGTGTTAACACGCATGATTTTCTAGTGGAACATGTCCCCAGATTCCTCTGTGGAAATAAAGGGAAACGAACTTTTTTAAAAAAAACAATGCCGTGACTGATCCCGGATCTCTGCTGTTGCGTGTTCTACAGCACAGACAATCCTTCAACACTTCCATCCATGTCCAAGCTTTTATATGCTTTGTTTAATTGCCTAAAGGTAAATTCATCATACTTGAAGCTCTGAAATGCCTGTCTTCGTTTCAGCTGGCATTTTCAGTGGCAGTAGATACCATCAAACTATACAGGCATTTTTGAAGATCCTGCTGTGTTTGCTCATTTTTGAAGGTGGCCTGATGTGATGTTTTCCTGTGAACAGGGCAGTTTTCTGTTAATGGTGGGACAAAATAGATCTGCTACTGCTGAAAGCCCTACTCCCTTCCGTGTGTGAAGTAAGGTAGTTAAAATGTTTGGTGTTATTGTGCTATAGTTTCCCTTAGGCAGTGAAATTGGAATGCACATTTACACAATACGAAAGCTGGAAAGGAGAAAAAAAAAATAGCAGGGAGTAGGTTACACCTGGCCTCTAGCTGATGACTTAGTTGAGCTAGATGTGGCCGAGGCTACTGAATTGTATGATAGTGACAAGGTGCACAGGATTCTGAGCAGAAACCAAGTTCTTCAACAGGACTAGTGTTATAGGATAATTGATGATTTGCATGAGTACTTCTCTACCTTAAATGCTGATTTAAAAAAAACACTATTTAAGTTTGTGATAAAGATGAATCTGATCATTTCTTTTTAACTGTAATAAGTTTCAATATAAATCTCTTTCAAACAACTACCAAAAAATACTTTTAATTGCTTTCTTTGATCCTATTGCACTGGACATGTGACTAAACATCTTTGACTGTTTTAAAGTTAAAACATTGCAGATGCTGGTGATCTGAAGTAAACAAGATGTTCAGGAGAAACTCAAAACAGTTGGCAACATTTATGGAGGGATAACAGTTAATGGTTCAACTCCCAACAACTCCTCACTGGAACTTGAAGAACCTAACTCCTCCAAAGAAGAGTAATTGAACTTGAAATGTTAATTCTGCCCACAGATGCTGCCAGACCTTCTGATTTACTGCAGTGCTCTGTGATTTTATTCTTTACTGTCAACCCAGATTTCCTACTTCTCTGATGAAAGAAAGACACCAAGCATTAATCAGAAGTAGGAGTCTATGCCCAGGCAAACTGATAGAAGATGAGATCAACTGGAAATGGACCAGGGTTATGTAACTTACTGCTCACACTTTGAATTTGTTTTCACCATAAAAAGGCAGTTTCTATCTACAGAATCTTTTATACGGTCACAACCGAGGTTGGAGGAGTGATCTCTTGCTCTAGTCTGGTGAATGTGTGGGTCACAATCAAATATAAAAACTTCTCCAGTTATCAAGATGATCAATGGAATACTTTATCTGTATTTATGTAGGTTCTCAAACAAAAACATCTGTCAGCCAATTTTCTTAAATACAGTTATACATTTATAATCAAAGCAAAACTTAGTCAACAAAGATGTAACAATTGATTAAGATACACAGTGAGTGAAGCAAATGTTTAAATGATTATTCCCACAAATATCTCTAAACACTCTTCCTGAAGAGATGAAAAAAAATCCCAGCAGAGATTGGCTTTCTGAAGAAGGAACAATTTTAATCGGTTATCCTTAAAGGCAAACGGTTAAAGGACAGAATGTTGTAGAGTCTGTTGCTCTGATCTTCTGGAACATGTGGTTAAGTCACTAATCATACACTCTAGTCTCTGAAGTGTCACAGACACAGCTTGCTTAAGAAATAGAACTTTGATTTCTTTTAATCACTCTTTATAAATAATAAATACGTTTCACCAGAAACTAATATAGGCTGAGAGATTGACTGCATAGCTTATTCATAGTTAACTTCCCTCCAAACCCACTGGTTCTTAATGGTCTTCCCTCCAACAAGACTCTCCAAGATTGTTACTGTTCAAATAACAGTTCCACCAGGGTCTACAGAGAATCGAGCTGTTATCACTAGTCATGTGATTTTTCAGAAGCTTTTGCTTTGTGAAAAAAAAGTCGCCCATGTCCAAAGTGAACTTCAGTGGTGGTATTTAATAAGAAATTTTGGGTATCACCACAAAATATGAAATAAATCTCTTTTTCTACAATCCTTCAAGACTGATTCCTCCAAATAGAAATAAAGATAAAGCATGTAGGTAACATACAAGTTTAAATTTGTGCCCTTATGAGTGCCATAATTGGGGTATATGAAATGCGCGTAACACTTCCTTTGTGATTTCAGAAACTGTTAAATTCAGGCTAAAACTAGTAGGTGTACTTGCAAATGAAATAATTCACATAGCTCACTGCTATTATTGATTCTATTGCTCTAGACATTGACCAGATTTTCTTAATAAAAACCAAAAGAACTGCAGATGCTGTAAACCATGAACAAAAACAAAGTTGCTGGAAAAGCTAGCAGGTCTGGCAGCGTCTGTGAAGGAAAAAACAGAGTTAACGCTTCGGGTCCAGTGAACCTTCCTCAGAACTGGAGGAAGGGTCACCAGACCTGAAATGTTAACTCTGTTTCTTCCTTCACAGACGCTGCCAGACCTGCTGAGCTTTTCCAGCAACTTTGTTTTTGGACCAAATGTTCTTGACTGGTAGAAAAGTGAAAAGATGGAGATGCAGTATATTACTGTTGAGCACACTACTGTTGCTGACCCTGCTTAAACCCTACCTCTTTTTGACCAACTTTTGATTGTCTGCCGGAATACTTCCCTATCAGGCACTTTGGGATGTTTAACTTGTTTTTGTATTGTATAAATGCAAGTGTTGTCATTGATGCCCTTAATGTGGGTGTTGTGCTGTAAGTCCCTCCTACCAAATTTATACTCTAGTTAGCTTTCTCAGAAATGGCAAGTTGAAAATTGTGAACACTTTACAAATAATTGAACATTATTGCCAATATTATGCAAGATTTATAATAATGAGCTTGTCAAAGTATTCATTAGGTTATCTGCCCACTTTCTCATTTGATTACCATCTGTTTTTCTCACATTATATGTACATCCTTAGATGAATAATCTCATCTAATGTGTTTCAAAGTGGCAAAAAAAGCATTAATGAGGCCTGTTTCCTTGGAATAATTAATGACACCATATGCTTAAAAAATGGTAAGCTGTCTGAGTCTGCGGTCAAAGAAATAATTACAGAGAGGGCCGTCTGTAAATTGGGAACTGATACTTTGTGACACCCCACATTTTATTACTGGTGAATTCAAGTTATATTTGTTTCTTATTTAACAGTTTACATTCTTAACAACTCTCTGGAATTGGCACCTCACGTTTCCCTCCGTGGTGGGTCTAAAGGCTCTCCTGACAGTCATAAAGGTTAAAGAATATGTTTTCTTGAAGGTTGCCCAAGGCTATCTGCCTAGATACTGCTAGACTACACACTCAAAAAAAAAATGCCTTAACATTTCCCGCACACAGACAATCATTTTGAATTGACAGGATTGTCACAGCAGTGTGATAGCATCACTGCTATAATCTCATGAGAAAATGATATATAAAGAAATTTAAAAGCCTCTTTTGAAGCCATATTCAGTTGTGACATGGTTGAATTAGACACAACAAACTTGAATTTGCTTAGTTTTTCTGGCTAAGTCTTTATCTGTCGATAGCTATACCTTTTATTATCTATGACATGGACAAATTACCCAGATTTTCAAGTATCTTGCACGTGCCTGGAATTTACTCAAGTTATGAAGACAATATAAATGCAGTTCACTGCAGCATTTTATTACTCCTCTTAATGATAGCAAACAAGAATAAATTATATCTTGAAAGCATGATTGCTTTTGCTGCTGAAAATTTCTGCAATACAAATTCATTAGTCTAAACAATTGCAAACCAACCAATCGGGAAGAGCCAATAATAATTCTAGCTTTACCCCAGGAATTTAAATGATGAGGGAACTGCAAAACTGGCAATTTTATCTGTCAGTGTGCAAGATGCCACACTCTGTTACAGTCATCCAGTGAAGGTTTTTCTGAGATGCTAAATCCTTAATCCCAATTTGTTCTGTTTCTGATTCATTCCTGCCCCTCATCAGCAATTCTGTTTCAAAAGAATTAACCTGAAGTTGTTACACAGTAGACTTCAAGACCAGATAGTGATGGGTAGTTAGAGAGAAGTTTGAAACTCATGATTCATGGTGCACTCCTTAGCTCATGTTCTATCCTGCTGGTCTAATCACATATTATGTAACATTGATCAAATGTGCTGGTTTTAAAGTGGCAGTAGGCTTTTTTTTTTATCAGTTTCAATGTCAGTTTCTATGACATCTCATTCAAAAGGAGCTAGCTGACTCTCAGAAGATTTGTTTCTAAAACCCCATGCTAACTTTTAATTGGAACATCCTTGTAATAGGCTTTGAAGCAATAATCAAAGGAACTAATAAGAGAAACTGTTGGAGAAAACGAAAGACAGTTTTATTTTTTAATATTTCTTTATGTAATGCCGTGGAAGCACAATAGTTTTTAAATCTTGGGCTTACGTTTTAGGTTGTTCTCCAAGGTTTATGTCCGGTTTGACATTTTTTATTCATTCACAGGATGAAAGCTATTTATGAGACATTAGAGCTGAGTGCAAGAATGAAATGGAGTCCTTTTGAGAAAGTCTTGACAGCAAATAAACTTTAAAGGAATTAAGTTCAGAAAAATGCACAAAAAAATTTCCGACCTTTGGTAACTGAGAAGATATGAAGTCAGTGCTTTTTTCAGTGATATTTTGAGTGCCAATCTTCTGGATAGGTATTGGACTATGGTAGGGTTTACCGTATTCCTGGGAAAGAATAATAAATGATGCCTGTTGGCCTGGGAAGCTAAGAAAAATTTTTTAAAATGTTGTTAAAATTACTTTATCTGCTGAAACATTAGTAGAAGCTATAGGTGCAAGAATGTATTTATCCTGTGTCCCAAAGGAAAATCCACACAAAGAGTAACCTGAGAAAAATTTGCTCATTGAATGTTATGTGGATACTGTTCTGCTTGGGACAATATACATTTTACAAAAGATGTTGTTGAAAAACAATCTTTGTTTGAGCTTGCAGCACAAAATAAATGTTAGAAAGAAAACAGTTTTCAAAATGAAGTGAGTACGTACAAGTTATCACTTATCAGATTGCTATGTTTGTCAAAGTGTACTTGCTCCAAGAAATTATGGAAATCCTTGAGAAAAAGACAACTGATTTCATCAGTTATAAGAATATGAAAGAAAATTTTTTTTGTTATTTTGTATTTAATCTGTTAATTTTTTATGTTGGTTTAAAGAAAGGAGAGAATATGGAGAATTGTTCGTAGGATGTACAAAATGGGAAAAAAATCATGCTTTTCATTAGTTTCTGCTCAAGGATGATCTTTTATTAAAAGTTTTAGTTTAGAAATAAGGGAATTAGTATTCATGGCAAGGTTTCAGATGCTGACTAGGATTGATTAAATAACTGCATACCAGGTGCCTGCCTGGAAGGTATGTCATGAGATGTCCAAACAGATTAAAAATAATTTTATGGGGTTTGTGGTTAGTGGTAACGGGCCTTACCTCTCAACCAGAAGGTCTGGGTTCACGTCCAACTCGCCATGGAAATGTGTTCTAATCTATCTAGGCAGGTTGATGAAAAAAGTATCCTTTTAAAGGGGTCGAAGGTGTATTGAGGCTTGTGTGTGGAGCTGTTTTAGTCAATGGAGTCTTACAAGGAAAAGGCGTGTTGAGCTCTATGGAGAGGCTGTGGTGTAGTGGTAATGTCACCAGGCTAGTAATTCAGAACATCAGGTTAATGTTCTGGGGACATAACAGATAGGAAAATTTGAACTCAATAAAAGTCTGGAATAAAAAGCTAACCGAATAGTTGATCATCGGATGACTAAAATTGTTTTGGAAGGGAAACCTGCAGTCCTTACCCAGTTTGGCCTATTTGTGACTCGAGATCCACAGCAATGTGGTTGATTCTTAAATGCCCTCCAGAAAATTAAGCATGGTCAATAAATGATGCCCACATCTCAATCAAGAATGAAGGGGGAAAAGTCAGCTGCAGACTGAGATCCTACTTAACAGTTACAACAATTTAAAACTCCTTTGCATGGATTAATATTGTTGGGAGACTTTTGTTAGGCGGTGCGTTGAATGCAAATTATCATTGGATCTGAATTTTGACTCAAACTTTGTACTATGTTGTTGTTCCACGTAAAAATTACTTTAAGACTTAAGACTTGGATGATTATGCACATCTGCAGCACCTCAAGTTGGCTTTTTAGAACATGCTTAGTCAACAGAATTAAGTTGTGTGACTATGAGACAGAATTTATTTTGCCTGCTACTATTATATTTGTATCAGATCAAAAAGGAGCTGTGCAAAAACTGGGGCTTTCTTTATCCAGTTGTTCCCCAAACATGGTGTAGTATGTACTTGAATAGTCACCAGAGACAATCTCTAGGGATGCAGGCTAAATTAAATAATTTTCTTGGAAGCATTACATTATATTCAGTAGTCACCCAGGAAATAATAAAATGGTTAAAGTTGGTCTGATTCACAGACATTTTCATGACTTAATTAGAATGTGCAAAAGTTAAGTATTTGAGTACTAAGCATGCAATCTATTCATGATACCATTAGCTGAGTGTTCCAGTGTCAGGCAGAAACTCGTGTATTTCTTGGAATATTCTATTGTCTACTAGGCAAACATCAATGAATTAAATTTTCCTCTATCATTTTAAAAAACACTTCAGATCTGTTATCTCTTGTGGTACTTTCAAATCTATTCAGTCATTTTAGTCAGTTGAGTCAGTTTATATATTTCAGCTCAACTGCTTTGAAAAGAATCAGTCTTGAGAGAATACCCTTGAAAACAAATTTGGATGCAGCTTATCAATCTTTTACTCATTGGCTACTTCGATTATATTTCAATGTGCAGTGTGAAAGCATGATGATAAACACCTGTAAATGTGTTGCCTGTATTAAAAATTGACATTAATAAATTCCTTTGGTTCGAAAAGAAACTCCCCTTTACTAAATACAAATCGATATCATTGAAATTTAATTTTGCTTTTTTTTATCATCAAAGTTAGTATGAACAGCTGATTAGTTTTTTTTCTTTGCTATTTTACATAATGTTTGATATTTTTAGGAATTCATTAGGAAGACTGCTGTGCTAATGCACTAATTAATGGATATTGAGCAAACATTTCTATGATTAATAGGGTTAACTAGTTTAAATAATTACAGTATATTGTTGTAAAATGCCCCATAATAGGATGATGCATGAATGCACATGAGAATTTCTGGTTTTATGTTGCATATCAAACTAATGACTCATTTATTCATGTTCCTTATTATACTAAAGTCTAAATTTTGATAGAAAATAGTGAATAATTTATTAGGATTTTGAAACAACACTCCCTATTGCATCCTCGCAGGTCATTAACCAATTTGGGCTAGCAAAGTCTCTGTTGTTTCAGTGTGTCGAACTTTTTGTCAGTGCCGTTATATGTGGTTGCTAAATTGTGCAAGTGAGTGACTCAAGGATGATTTTCCTGACGGGTTCTCATCCACCATCTGGCTTGCTTCCATTTGACGCTTTTCCCTCAGGAAATGAGTTCAGTTCATGGCAGAGTGAAATTGCATACCAGTATATGCATTTTGCTGCCGTGACATTGTTCAGTTGTTTACCTGCTCTTCAGTAATGAATGTCGTCTTCAAATACTGCCACCAGCATGTCAAACCACAATGGCATAGGACCTTCATCTCCATGTTTGCACTGGAGCTTGTTAATGCTGTATACAGCTGAAAAACATTATTTTATACTGCTGTGCAATGTCTGCAAAATCATTTGAAATATTATCTGGTTTTCCATAACATTTTTCAATAAACCTTTTCATGTTTCAAAGATGACAAAGTTGAATGTGAGCAATATTCACTGCCACTTGAGTCCTGAGACGGTGAAGTATCTGAATTTCAGACAGTTACTGCAAGATAAATGCCGGTTGTGCCCACTGCTCTGTCATTTGATGAGTGTGGATTCATGATACCTGGAGCCTCCAGGAAATGGAAAGCATTAAATGGAATCAGGCTGGGTCTCAATCATTGAAAGGTGGGCACAGTTGAGCTCTTCAGATTTTGCAAGGTCATCAAAAATATTGATATTTGGAGATTTTCAGGTTCCCAGAAAATTCTGCTGAGCGTGAGGGAGAGAAGACTTGCATCTCCAGGGGTTTTCCTTCCTATATATTTGTGAACTATGCTAACATTCTGAGACAGTGGCCACAAGTCAAATACTCAAGTAAAATACTCCTGCATTAATATTCCAGTTGTTTCTTTCGTAACATGCCATTTTAATCGAAATTGTCAGAAGATTACTTTAATAATATTCAATATGAGAGCAATTTAATAGAAAAAAAAACAAATGAAGGGAGAAATGTTTGCTATTTCATTCTCTTCTGCACTTTATTACTAATTGCAATACAATTTCAAATAGCACAAGTGGTTGACGTTGTTGAAAAGAAGCAAAGGGCTGAATGTTCATTTTTCTTGAGGCTACACCGTTGCATTTTCTAAAAGGCATTTTGCTGCAAGATCAAATAAGTTCTCTTTCCCCCCTCCTTGTCTTGCTAAAATTGCTGCATTGATTATCTACTGTGTCCCTATGGCATACCTCACATTCATCTTGCCTTGTGACAACTTCCCACAACAACTCACCACTCAGCACAAATCTGCACAAAGACCAGAATCCCTCATGCCTACACAGCCTTCAGAAGCTCGTTGTGCATCTGGATGAACGTTGGCATCGCAAAACTGCCCTATTCCCCAATTGCCTGGCAGAATGTGAACATGTCGGAGAAGGGGAATTTGGTATTGTTTCCTTAACAGAAACTTGTAGGTTGGGATGGACAGGTTGAGGCAAAAGAGATGCCCATAACCAGAAAACCAGCAGAAGAGCTGTGCCATCAAAACCTGCCAGTCTGGTCTGAGGTTGCCATCTGGGTTGGTGTAATCTCTAGGGTGTGAAGGAATGATGAATGATGCAGAGAGAAAGTCAGTGACCTTCTCCACTGCACCAGACGAAGGGACACACTCTTCTCTAAGCTACCTTACATTCACTTTATCTCTGCCACTGCAACCACCTCCCAGTGAGGCACATGCTGTGTCACTTCCAATACTGCCGACAACACCTTCCCTCACTCACTCTTGACTGGGCGTGCCTGTGTGCTGTGCTTCGTATGGGTGTGGGTCTGTGATCTCTGTTCTTTCTCTTCAAAATTTGTATTAACATTACTTGCTGCAGCCCATTCTCCCAGATCAAGTCATTTACCCTGTGCACTCAGAGTATGGCTGCAGCCATTTTGTTCCTCTTTGAACACTTCAGATTTCCAGCACAATAGTAGGTGGCTTCCAGCCTCAGCTCAGATGTGCCAGTGACCTCCCAAACATCCATATTCTCTTTATAATAGCCCATCTTGTTAATCCCCACGGTTTTCCACTTCCTCAAGTGGCCCTCCCCCAGTCCGCAAATACCTACGATTGTCTACCTTCCCCATCCAACCCTGGCATATGAGATGATCATGCTGGCAGTGGTGTTTCGCTGCCCATCCATTGTAGCTACTTGACTTCTAAATTCTGGAAGTCCCCTCCCATCTTCCACTCTTTCTCAATAAACCTCTCACAACGTGATTGTCAGTTCGTCCTTTCTCATTGCACGGCACTAAAATAACTTGCTCTCTAGTTGCTTTCTCAATGTATTGATCCAAAATAACCTCATGGGCAGAGTCCAGGAAATCCTCCTCCACAGGACTATCACTAGTTTGGTTTATCTAATCGATGTACAGATTAAAATCACCCATGATAACAGCTGTGCCCTTATTGTATGCATCTCTGTAATTTCCTATTTGATGCTTTCCCTTACATCTCTGTGACTGTTTGGGGGCTGATAGACAGCTCCCACCAATGTCTTTTGCCCCTTTTGAGTTTCTTATCTCCACCTATATGGATTCCACGTCATGAGTTTCTCGGCCAATATCATTCCTCATTATTACATCATACTCCTTTACTAACAATGCTATCCCGCCTCCTTTCCCTATTTGTCTGTTCTTCCTAAATCTTGAATGACACTGATGTTCAATTACTGTCCTTGGTCAGGCTGCAGCTTAGTGTCCATAATTACAACATGCATAACCATGCATGTCCATTTGCACTGTTAATTCATCTACCTTGTAGTAAATGTTCCACATGTTAGAAGACATTTAACCAAGCTACCCATGATTAATCTTGTTAATCATCTTAATTTTATTTTGCGCTTTGTCCCCATTTATTGTTTGGCCTGTTTTTTTTCTGCTTTCCACTTTTATTTCTTACCATTTTGTCTTTTAATTTCTAGACTTATTTCCCACATCTGCCTCCCTACGCAGATTCCCATCCCCATGCCATTCTGGTTTAAACCCTTCACAAGAGCAGTAGCAACCAGCCTCAATGAAGACACTGATCTTGGTTCTGACTAGGTGAAGCCTGTCCAGATTGTACTGGTCTCAATGTCCCAGGAATCTGAATCTCTGCACCTAAATCCACCCCCGCAACAAAAAAAAATTCTCCAACCATTCATTCATCTGATATACTGTGATTTCTGTGCTTGCTAGCAGATGGCAGTAGCAGCAATCAGAAATTACTACCTTTTTGTGGTCCTGCATTTTAATTTATGATCAAACTTGTTTGAGCCCCTCCCTTTTTTTTAGCATACATAATTGGTTTCAGTATTTACCATGACTTCTGGTTGTTTACCATTCTCCCACCCTCAGAATGCCTTGCTTCAAGGAATCCTTGAGTCGGCACCAGGGAGGCAGCATGTCATCCTGGAGTATGCTTTGTAATGGCAGAAATGCCAATCTGTTCTCCTTACTAATGTATCCACTATCACTATAGTCCTGCCACTCTGTTTTTCTTCCTTCCCATCTTGTGCAGCATAGCTATCCACAGTGTTTTGGACTTTGCTCCCATTGCTATCCCGGATACATCCTCTGTGTAGCACACTGCTTTACAGCAAGATGTGCGTCCTCTTGACTGAAGGCACCTTAGTGACAAGACAAGATGTTTGTTTTTATAACTGCATTAATTGGCATTGCAACTAAGTTGAGTGGAGATGTTTGGCTTAAAGCATAGCTAATGGATTCACGTACCTTTTAAAATCTTTAAGGTAACTGACTGAAGAATGTAATTATTATTCATACTCTGATTTCTTTTTGTAGTGAATTATTTTCCTTAAAGAATCTTATTGGCTTAATTGTACAGATGAATTCCTGGCCTTTCAGATTCTTACTAAACAATTTACTGATTTCTGAGATCTTAACAGTTGATTGTTTCCCTATACTTGCTAAGAGGTGATCAATGACCAATATAGATTCCAGAACCATACCTAACAGGGGGTGAGGTCAAGCTGCTTAAATTCATCAAGGCCAACGTGGTTTGCCACTGAATCAGGGCTGCAAGAGTGGGCACCAAATATTCTTATCCCTAGGACACGAAAAATAAGTTGATTCTTGTTCCATGTTCTGGCTTTGATACCCAAATATAATCCTGATAGGGAGTGGATATATTGGGTAAGTCTGAGCGATACAAACCTAATATTTGAATTTACCTATGTAATCACTGGGAAAACTTGTTGACAACATTAAGATAACATTCAGGACTCTGAAGTTCAAGGTTATGTTGATGCTGCATTGCATTTTCTGGTGTCGTACAAAGCCACAGTTGCTCTCTCTTAAGCTTACTGACAATCCATCATTTCCTTATTGGTACACTTATGAAATAAATCCTCGCAGCTGGAGGGAACACAAGGTGTTGCATTCAAGTGAATTATATTTCCACTACAAACAGGGCAGGAATATTTTTCTGAAGAAGGGTCTAGGCCCGAAATGTCAGTTTTCCTGCTCCTCTGATGCTGCTTGGCCTGCTGTGTTCATCCAGCTCTACACCTTGTTATCTCAGGAATTTGCTATTTATGTGTTTTAGTATAGATTGTGAATTTATTTCATTCTTTTGCTGACGAATTTTACCAATCCATCTGGTGTTGAGAGTTTCCCAGATTGGGAGTCCCTAAATTGGCAAATGAAGGAGGAGGTGGAATTGTGTTCCCACTGCCGTACCATCTTTGCAGTGGGGAGATGGCAAACTGTCTTGTCACCCTGACATGAGTTGAGCCATTTAAGTGCCCAGTTAAGGGCCTCTTCCCTCTCCTCCTGGTGCTTTGGCAGCAGTGGGTGTCCTCTCTGCCGTTTGGGGAATTTGTCAAGTAAACATTGGTGATTTCCAAACAGGCCATTGGCCTGTGAAGGTGGTGACCCCTGTTTGGGAATTATTCATCACATGGAGGAGATGCTCATGAAAATGAGACCACACACTTGCCCTTTCCAACTCCCTTCTGTAGCTGGGAGCCTATCTAACAGACCAAGGCATGCCTAGAAACCACGTGCATGATTGGGAGGATGCTATCCATCCACAGCGTCCAATAATGACCATCACTGCTGCTAGTGCTACTGAGGTGTTGACCCTCCAACTGGTTCTCAGTTGCTGGAGTATGTGTGTCTTGGACCACGGAAGAGGATTGTCTCTCACCTCCTGCTTTCAAACTCATTGGTGGGACTCCTGCCCTGAGATTAAATGTAGCCTAATGTGTCCTGTGTTAATGGCGCAGATGTATTCCTTTATGCAATTTTGCGTCAGAAAAGTCCTCTTGGGGACCATCACTTTGTATTTAAGATATTCACAGCCGAACATTGTCAACCTAGAATGCAGATTTCAGGTGATTGGCAAAAACACTAGAGGCAAGGGGTGAAATACCTCCTTTTTAATAACAAAAAAAAACAAGCTGCTAGGTCTTCAAATGTATTGCTTAATAGGTTGTTGGAAGCAGTTTCAACAGTAGCTTTCAAAGGAACTGGATGAAAACTCGAAGAGAAAAAGAAAGGCAGAGATGTGGCAAAGAACCAAGGAATGAGACAACTCGGATTGCTCTTACAAAAAGCGAGTGTAGTCTTCCATTTGTGTGAAACTCTAAAACTCATTGCTGAGTTGGATTCACTGCCTTTTCACAAGAACCTAATAGATGCTGCCACATCGATTTTCTCAATTAGGCCTTTCTGCCTTTTGAACAA
Organism: Rhincodon typus; assembly: GCF_021869965.1. Taxonomy (NCBI): domain Eukaryota; kingdom Metazoa; phylum Chordata; class Chondrichthyes; order Orectolobiformes; family Rhincodontidae; genus Rhincodon; species Rhincodon typus. The sequence continues at coordinate 54,790,928 of NC_063342.1, read as the reverse complement.
TATATTTGGAATTCCACCTTTACAAGGCATATCAATGCCAATAACGAATAATGGCAGAAATGAAGCTGTGAGAACTGTTGAGTTCAAAACTGCAAAGATCAAATATCAGAGCAGTTCTAAACATTGTACTTCTGAGATCTTGTCATTACAGGCGTACATGTCTCAATTCATTTGCATTCCGCTGTCTGGTTCAGTAACTCTTCGAGACAAATCTCACCGCCTCCCACAGAATGTTCCATTCTTTACTTTCTCCCCCTCAGGGTTGTCAAAATAGTGGAATGCCTTATCTCCCTCAGTCTTCCTTTCATACAACTGCCTTCACCTTTTTTGAAAAAAAGAAATCAAAGTCTGGTTATCATCTAATCAATACTTCTGGATCCACCTTGCTGACTTCATTATTCCATTCAACTATTGGAATCTTCTTTACCTTGGTTTCTGAGCAAGATACAGCAAATAATATTGCAGTATGCACTGAAACCTTTAGACAGTGATCAGAAATACAAGAAATGCCTCACAAATTTTGTTCTGTTCATATCTTTATCAAATAGTAATGAGCAAGTAGAAAAGGGAGTCCGGCACATTTGATAATGTGCTGCACAAATGATTAGAATCTTCAACTGCAAAAAAAAAATCATAAGACCTGTCAAAGGATGTTTCAAGCTTATTTCCCCCCACACCCTGCTTTCCTTGAGAAAAACTATACATAAAGAATACTTTATGGAATAGTACAGTAGAAAAAAGGCTATTTAGCCCATTAAGACTACACTCGCTTTTTGTAAGAGCAATCCCAGTTGTCTCATTCCTTGGTTCTTTGCCACATCTCTGCCTTTCTTTTTCTCTTCGAGTTTTCACCCAGTTCCTTTGAAAGCTACTGTTGAAACTGCTTCCAACAACCTATTAAGCAATACATTTGAAGACCTAGCAGCTTGTTTTTTTTTGTTGTTAAAAAGGAGGTATTTCACCCCTTGCCTCTAGTGTTTTTGCCAATCACCTGAAATCTGCATTCTAGATTGACAATGTTTTAGCCATTGGAACCTGTTGATCACGTAAATTGGATGTTTTAGATCCCTGGATCCCAAATGGCATCAATAGCAGGAATGACACCTCTCCCCACCAATTTGATCAGTAATTAAGTCAGTCACGTTAGTTGCAAATTTACAAACTCAGCAACTGTTCATAAATGTTAAAGGGTCTTGTGGTTTAGACTGTTATTTGAAGTTCATGAAGTCTCCTTATTAGGCAGTCACTCAGGATTCAGATGATTTCCACTCTGTTTGTTTTATGGGCTATGAGACAGGTAGAAAGTCCAATGTGTGATCTGCAGAATTTGTCAGATCTGGTGCAAGTGGCTCTTAAAGTTTATTTACAAGTTTGAGTATTCTTTCTGCCATTCTACTTCTGTAATTTCCAAAGAAAATCTGAGTCTGGAGTCCCGCTTGGATAGGTTTTCTATATTGAAGAGTCGTGGCATTGTGGGAATGCCACAGGACTAGCGATCCAGAACCTCCTGCTAACGTTCTGGAATATGGATTTGATTTTCTGCTATGGCAGATAGTGAAATTTGAATTCATTAAAATCTGGATTGAAGAGCTGGCCTAATGACAACCGCAGAACCACCATCAATTGTCTTGAAACCTTCATTTAGTTGCCTAATGTAGTTTAGGGAAGGAAATCTGTTCTTATTCAGCTTGGCCTACATGTAACTCCAGGCCCACAATGTGGTTGACTCTAAACTGCCATCTGCCCTCTCTCAATTGCCCAATTATTACTGACCCAGTCAGGGACATTGACATACTGTCAGTGAAAAGAAAAATAGTTGGTCACAAGCCAAAGACTCCCATGAATCAGCAAGGGGTGTTTGGTCTCCTCAGGGATGTTTTGAAATGTCCCATAACATTTCAGCCGTTCTCCTGGGAGTTTTCTGCTGTGAAAAAGTTACAAGTAGAGCAGTTTCTTGGGTAAATCTGGTGCCAGGCATATGCCTGACATGTTCTGCCTGACAAGGCTGGTTTTGAGTGCTTGGTGCTTCAGTGCTGGCCAGCTTGGCAGAGGAGAGAATGTTGCTGTTGGACCACTCTTTTTCTTCTCTTGTCACTGAATTTGGGGGATCCTGCCAAGGCACTGCTGGCCGAAGAGGAGATGCTGGCTGAAATCTTTGAAGCATATAGGAACTTGGCAATTAGGCATGTCATTCAAGAGTCTGTTTTAAGTACAGAGGAGTCTTCCTGCCATTCAATGATCATCCTTAATCACTTGTCTGCAGTGTCCGAGGAACTCCTGTCAGGATTGCAGTTTGGTTCTCACCCATTGGAGAGCCACTGCAGACATAAAACTTCACAGCGTGGCAAATTCAAGAAGAGTGCAATATCATTTTTCCACCTCGCAGATGCTTTGACCCATGAAGATTTATGGAGTTTCCTTCTCAAGTTTGGCCTTCAGTTTGCTGAGAATTTTTGATGACCAGGAGAGACAGCCGAGACAAAGGCGTGGCTTACTACTCAGCTGAAGTCACACCACTCCCTATGGACATGTGATGAAAGTTTATTTTGTTGTGATGTTCTGCTGAGACCACTTGGTCCTCGTCATGGCCACTGTACTTTCTATTTTCTTCTGTCTACAGCATGGTGAGGAGAATAAGCAAAGATAACATGGGAGAAAAGGAGGGGGATAAACAATATCAGCAGGGCTCACCACCCATCATCTTCAGGGAGAATTTCTTGAACTTAAGCCAGAAACAATGGGATAGAAATTTGTTTAACTGGTGAGAAATCTAATGCCTCTTGCAGGTAGTCTTGTTGTCTGAAGCTAGGGTGATGACTGCATTGCTGTGGCCATTGAGTTGATTGTGACAATGAAAGTCTTTCAACCCATTCATTCTAGTCTGGCACTAACATCTTGTGCTTCATCTTCCTTGCATATGGGACGTCAATGAGGTTCGGTATTAGAACAGCAAGGAATAAATTGTGTTCTCCATTTTCAGAGAAATAGCAAGTAGAACATAATTGTAATTATGTCACAACATTGGGTTTCCTCAAAGTGCAGCATAGCATTAACTACAAACATGTGGCTTTGCAGATGCTGGATCTTAATTCCAAGATTCTCCTCAATTTCAAAGGGATCCACTTGCTGAATGTGTAGCTGGTGTGTGATCATACTTGGCACATTGCTTGTTGTGATGTGTAGGAAATTGGGCGAACTATTGACCCATGACTCTGATGCTCAATCCAAGCATGTGTGGGCAACTTTCTTCCAGGAAGATTTTATTGCTCAAAATGTCATTAAGCAGACCACAAAGCCACTTAGGCTGTGCTTCTATTACCTGGACTTCATGAGTACAGTTGCTCACGAGAATGTGTGTCTCTCACTTCACTGTGGTCTGCTGTGTTCTGCACAACATCACCACCTCTACCCTAAAGAGGTGTGAAAGTTCAGTCTTCTGATATGTTTAAGGTAGGAATTAATGGATTCCTGATTGCCGGTGGTGCAAAGCATTATGAGCAGATTGTGTGGTAAAAGGCATTGAGTATTTGATCAGCCATGATTGTATTACATGGCAGAGTGGCTCAGTGGGCTGGATCGCTTACTCCTGTTCCTATGTAACAGAAGAGTGCAGCCCTTCCCAATGGAAGATAAGCAGCTGAAGGAGAAAAGGAAGGAAACAGTCAACAGATTTCCTTTCCAGCAGGCTGTCTGGTGTTGAGTCCAGTTGTGAATGCGTCCCTCGTTGCCCACATACCATTGAGCATCAATTGTAGTTCCATCCATTGTACTGCTGCCTCTGAGTCACAAGGTTCCTGTATTCCCACTCCAGGAGTTAAAGTCACGGCTTGCCCTCGAATACAACACTGAGAGATTGTTGCACTGTCTGAGGTGCCTATGTGACTATTATCATTCTTGCAGAGACTGACAACTTTTAAAAATAAATTCAGACATCTAAATAATAGCTGAAGGAAGGACAGGACGTGATTTCAGATCTTAAGTCTTTTCCTTCAAACCACAAAACAGACTTCCTCTTTGTCATTTAGCACAAGTTGAAATGGCATTGTTCTTCACATTGCTCTTTTATGCAGTTTTCAATTCTCCAAATCCAATTTCAGTTCTTTCACTTCTCCTGACCAGTGCAAAGGAATTCTTGATTTCTGATGATTTACTTCTATTTTCCTTACCTTTCTTGGACTGGGAGCTTTTAATCTCTAAAGTTTCATGTCTCATTGCGTTGGCTAATTGGGCTGAACTACATATGCCAAGCCAGATGATGTAGAGGGAATGTATTGCCAATTGTTTGAATAGATTGATAAATTGACCATTTAACTACTCACAAACTAACAATCTAGAGAAAAACAGCACAATTATATTGCCAACATTATTTGCTTCAACTTTTTGCAGGCAAAGATACCATGGTTCTCAAGTGACCCTCACAACTATCTCGAAAGTTGTTTTGATATTACAGCAGAGCAGGATAATATATCACAGCTCACTTCAAGCGTTACGTTATTTAAGATTGTATGTAGTGACTTGTGGTTGTGTTTCCAAGCAAATGTGAAATATATGTTCTGTTTTAATCTGTTTCCGGTAACTTGGTTTATGGCTTCCATATTTTGCATGGTTACATTTTAGTTCAAAGATAAAACACCACCTTGTAATGACTGCCATATTTGGATTATGTATCTTCTGAGCTGTGCAAAATCATCCAGTGTGATTGGTTAAGCTGGTGGTTTAGCTCTTTCTGCAGGTTAATCAATACACTTACTTGTAAATTGTCGTAAAATGCTTGTACATCAAGAACTTACATTTCAGAACTGGTTATTCCGTTCTGTATCGTCTGTGCCTTTAATGAGCGAATAAACTAATAGTGTTGATAAACCGACCAGGTTTTGCAATCTAATGAATAATCCTATGAGCAAAATTAGCCATTTTTAAAAACGTAGTCAAAAACAAAAAGCATGGCACAGGTTAATTATAATGCATGGTAAGTCAGACGTGTTTCATCAATAATTTAACAATTTATTAAACAATTTTTCAATGTTTTCTTCATAATTAGTCCTAGAAGTCATAGACTTTACATAGAATTTGTTAATTATACTTCTCACAAGTACAATATGTTAATAAATGTTCAAGGAAAGAAAACAAGCTGTTTAATTGCCATCAAAATGAGTTTAAATAATCAAGGTCAGGAGCTCCATGTGAGTCCTTAACGTGTAATAGGGTTACTCCAACACTCTGCCTTCATCATGCTGTTAAACTTTTGAGACAAGAGTCGCCTTGCTCATTCATTGAGAGTTTATCGAATTTCAGCGGGTACATTGACTATTAAGGCTGATCTGTGTCTTGGAGGCTCTGCTGTAAATAGCAATATACCAGGAGAATTGAGTTTTTGATTCTACATTTTCTTTTCTTCTGTTTTCCCTCTGCTGTCAATATGCATTTGCTTCAGAAAGAGGCCACATCTTTGATTTTATTTGATTGCGTCAGATGCAGGGACAGTGGGAAAGCTTCTCGTCAGACTTGAAGGCAATATCAGAATGTCTGCATGAAACCTTTCAAGTAAGCTTATAGTGCTTCCTTTGGCCTGCTAAGAGATTGCACACCAAACTCTAGTCCTCCCATTAAAACATGAAAAAACTGCAGATGCGGTAAATCAGAAACAAAAACAGAAGTTGCTGGAAAAGCTCAGCAGGTCTGGCAGTTTTGTGAAGAGAAATCAGAGTTAACATTTTGGGTCTAGTGACCCTCCCACAGAACTGCTGAGCTTTTCCAGCAATTTCTGTGTTTTTGTTTCTAGTCCTCCAGAGTTTGCTTTGGCAGGGACTATTAGATATTCTGGCAATGTACCTCTTGTATTATGATGTAAATGTGGCTTTTTGATTGACCACAATTTAGGACAACCCTGTTCCTCACCACTAGACCAGATGTAATATCATAGCTCCCTGACTCTGTTCTTGATATACAGCAGTAGAAGTTAGATGTGTTTCTCGGAGTATACCGTGAGTGCACAGTCTTACGTTGAAAGGAAAAAATCACATTGTTTTACTAATCCTTGGTGTATGATTGATATACTTATATCAAATAGAAGAGCATAACAATGACCAACCTAACTCGGGTTTTCACTGCCTCGATATGGTGTAGGTGCTTGGTAGGCAGACTTGGTCCTTTTCTCAGACCTTTGACCTAAACTAAGGCAGAAACTGTTTTCTGTCTCTGATAACTGTTAACTCTCAATCTGAGTGTGTAAAGTGTTTATTTAGAATCTTGCATTTTAAAAAAGTTACAAAAAGAAGTTACATACATCTTGCCTCATCTTGGATTGTGAACATCTGTCTTTTCAAACTGTCACAAATATATTTTTTAAAAGGAGAACAAAATTTGCTGTTTTTAAGAAAAGGTACGTGAACAAGTTGCATCATTATTTACATGAAAATCAGCCAACATCTTGTGACAAGGAAACGGTAGCCCCTCCTACCACGTGCATTGCGAATCACCACAAGTTGCTGAATCGTTCACATCGCCCACTCTCAGATTTGCAAAGAACAATATCTGGTGCTAACACCAATGTGTAATGAATTTGCTGCATGTGTACATTAATCATCTCTTAAACATTTCACAGAAAGTTGAGTTTAGTAATTAGTAGTGCAAGTATCCTTTTAACAAACTAATAATAACTAATAACAGTTAATTTTTCTTCTGTAGAGAAAATAAGCAATTAAGTGTGCAATTTCATTTCTCAAGCTGGGATTTTTTTTAAGATTTAAACTTTTATTTATCAGTTCTATTATCTCTGTCCTCATTTGCTTTTGTGAATTATGAAGGATGTATATTTAAAAAATCAAAATCCTAATTTCTGGGAGAGCATTATTTTAATGACTTATTTGAACTGTGTAGGTGGCTGTTTTCAAAAATGGTGCATTTTTATTTACAGATTTTCTTTGTGAATTATAAAATGGAGTTTTAATGCTTTACTGTCTCTTGATTTTGTTACTGTTATTTTACAGCAGAATAGGAAGGATTCTTTTTAGATATTGCAGGCTGCAGTGAATTTAACATTGTCCTTTCACCTCTGTGATTTGGATTTAGACTGAGTCCAGTCTGTACAAGATAAAAACAAAAGCATCATAGTACACTTAGCAATGAGCAATAAATGGCTACATTGCTGGTCCAAACAAAAGGCCTGACAAATGAAAAGATATTTAGTCAGACAGCTAGGGGACAGAAAGTAAAAGTGAAGGGGAACCAACGCAGGATGGCACAGTGGCTCAGTGGTTACACTACTGTCTCTCAGCTCCAGGGACCAGAGTGTGGTTCGAGCCTTGGGCAAATGTCTATATGGAGTTTGCACATTCTCACTGTGTCTGTGTGGGTTTCCTCCAGATGCTCTGATTTCTTCCCACAGTCCGAAGATGTACTAACTTGCCCCAAGTGTCCAGAGATGTGCAGGCTAGGTGGATGAATCGTGGGAAATGCAGTGTTACAGGGATAGGTTAGGGGGTGGGTCTGGGTGGACTCAATGGCCAAATGGCCTGCTTCCACAGTGTAGGGATTCTATAAACTTTTGTTTTACATGGTCTGGATGTGCCCACTGACCTCAGTTAGGATCCTTTCCTTTTCATTTTTCAACTAATTTGGATGTTTACTTGTGGTGTAAACTTTGAAAACATGTTAATTGTGTGGAGGAATGCAAGAGATTGCAGCAAGTCATAAACAGCATAGTGCAAAGAGCAGTTTGGTTAGTGATTAAAAAAAAGTAGGATATTTTTGAAAAATAAATTGTGAACTGCACTATACATGACTAGGAGCATAACATGGTGGAAAAGAAGGTTCTTGGATTCAACGGAAAGTTCTTGGGGATAGATGTAATTAAATCTTGATGAAGTTGGATGTGTGTAGAATAGATTATGAAAGGGCAAAATATGTAGGACTACTGAATATAAAAATAGAGAAAGGTTGAATTTCTACAAGATCTTAGTTGGCAAATAATTAGAATATTTAAAGAGTCTCAATCCCAGTCAAAAAAGCCTTAATTGTAACATTCTTATCCTTTTACAAATTTCTCCCTTGTTCCTGCCCCTCCCTTACTCTGTAGTATCCTTCAACCTCACAACCATTCCTGAGATGCTTGGTTTGATAATTCTCACCTCTTACAATTTTAATGCCCCAAGCATTGGTAGCTGTGCCTTCAGCTGCTTAGGAGCCAAGCTCTGGAATACACTTCCTACACTTCTCCACTTTTGCTATCTGGCTTTCCTCGCTTAGGACACGAGTTAAAACCTCCCTCTTTGATCTCGTACTTCGTAATATTGAAACATGGAAAATAGGGGCAGAAGTAGGCCACTCAATCCTTTGAGCCTGCGCCACCATTTAATATGATCAAGGCTGATCATGAAATTCCAGTATCCCACTCCTGCTTTCTGTCCATACCTCTTGAGCCCTTTAGCCACAAGGGCCACATTGGCACCCTCTTAAATATATCAAACAATCTGGTCTTAACAGCTTTCTGTGGTAGAGAATTCCACAGGTTCAGAACTCTGAAGAAATTCTTGTTGTTTGGTATTATACCTTGCCTTACTGTGCTTCTGTATCGCTCATTGGACTCTTTTAATGTGTTAAAGGAAAAATTCTGAACTCATGAAAAGGGTATGACACAGTTGTGTCAAAATGATAACATTGTTTCTGTCATGATAAAATGACATTAAAAGGCAGACTGAGTCAGAAATGAACCAACTGGTTTTTCCACAAAATTCTGAAGTACATTTGCCTTGCCAGATATCTAAGGGAGAGATCAAGCTATTCAGTTTAAGTAGGACCATTCCATTAGTTCTGTGTAAGTATGTATGTGTGTGTGTGTGTGTGTGTGTGTGTGTATATATATACACCCATTTGTATATATGATGCATGTATGTGTGTGTAATATATAAATCTGCAGATGTTGTAAATCTGAAAAATAAACAGATTCTACAAATCATCAACAGGAGTAGCAGTTGAGTAAATCTAGCATTTTCCATTTATACCCTGTTTATAATAAATGCGTGACTTACTATACAAACTCAGCAGCCTTTTTGAGGATGAGAAATTCAAATCCATTTTTTTTTGGGAACATGTTCCTCAACTGTCTTGTTCAATTTGAGTTATTCATCAAAAGCTGTTAGAAACACATAGATGAATAGAGATTTTATGGACAGTAACATCATCGTGTAATGGATAATATTCCAGGATCTTGTGAATCACTGAAAGAGCTGGAGGAATATCGAACTTCCTCATCAATTGGCAGGAAAGATGATCCAAGCGCAACATCATTTCCAAAGCTAACACACCCAGTATCGAGGTGCTAATCACTTAGAATTTTCTCCATTGGGCAGGATGTTTCATCCATCTGTCTGATACCACAGTCCCAGAGCAGCTGTTTTGCTTGGAAATCTGCAGCAGGAAACTTCTGAGAGTTTGGCAGAAACGTTATTGGTATCTTCAACCGTCCCTGAAGTGGGGAGGCACGGTGGCTTAGTGATTGGCACTGCTGCCTGACCGTCAGACAGCAGTGCCAATCGCTAAGCCACCGTGCCAGGGACCTGGTTTCAATTCCAACCTTGGCCAACTGTCTGTGTGGAGTTTGCACATTCTCTCTGTGTCTCCATGGGTTTCCTCCAGGCACTCCGGTTTCCTCCCACAGTCCAACGATGTGCAGGTTAGGTGGGTTGGCCATGCTAAATTGCCTATAATATCCAGGGATGAGTAGGTTACGTAGATTAGCCCTGGGAAATGCAGGGTCCCAGAGATATTGTGGCGGGGGGTGGGAGTGTGAGTCTGGGTGGGATGCTCTTCAGAGAGATGGTGTGGACTTGTTGGGCCAAATGGCCTGTTTCCACACTGTAGGGATTCTATGATTCTATCTTGGCCAACCCATTGATCAGAATATTCTAGAACTCAGTGGTTTCTGGGAGGGTTCCAGCAGGTTGAAAAACTGCTAACGTGACCTTCCTTTTTTTTAAGAACCGAGAACTATAGGGCAGTTGGTCTAACATCTGTAATTGGGGAAAATGCTAGAGGCCATTTTTAAGGAAGAAATAGCAGCACATTCAGAAAAGCTAAGTGTAATCAAACAGAATCAACGTCTTATTGTGAAAGGGAAATCATGTTTGATCTATTTACTAGAGTTCTTTTGATGACATAATGAGCGGAGTTGATAAAGGTCAACAATTAGGTGAAGTGTCTCTGGATTTTCGGAAAGCATTCGGCAAGGTACCACATTAAACCTTATTACACAAGATAGGAGCTCATGAAATTGGGGTTATGTTTTAGCATGGATTGAACATTGGGTATCACACAAGACAGAGTCAAGATGAATGGGTCTGTTTAAGGTTTAAAAGGCCTAACAAGTGCCACAGGGATGAGTCCGTGGGCTTCAGTTATTTACGATCTATATTAATAGCGGGAGGAATGGGCAAAGTGTAATGTATTCAAATTTGTTGCTGAAAGTGAAATAGATGGGAAGGCTAGTTGTGGTGAGGTCATGAGAAATCTGCAAGGGGATATAAATAGATTGAATGAGTGTGCAAAAACTTGGAGATAGGGTTTAATGTAGAAAAGTATGAGGTCATTCACTTTCGTAGCATGAATCAAAAGGCAGACAATTATTTAAATGGAGGGAGACTCCAACAAGAATGCACAGTAGAAAGATCTGGCTGTACTTGTGCCTGAAACAAAATATTGGCATGTAGGTGCAGCACATAATTAAGGAGGCAAATGGAATTTTGGCTTTCATTGCTAAGGAGTTGAAGTTTAAAGCAGGGAAACCTTTTTAAGTGGACAGGGTGTTAGTGATGATAAGGCCACACCTGGAATATGTGTACAATTTGGCCTGAGTATTTAAGAAAGGATATACTGGCAGTTCAAAAGAGAGTCAGTAGGCTGATTTCTAGATGCAGGAGTTGACTTAGCGAGAATGGATAATCAAGTTAGGCCTTCGTTTATTCGACTTCAGAAGTATGAGGCGTGATCTTATTGAAACATAGGAGAATCTGAAGTGGCTTGACAGGATAAACATTGAGAAGACATTTCTCAAGGGAGTCTTGAAAAAGGATCACATCTACAGAACAAAGGCACAATAATTTAGAATTGAGACACAAAGGAATTTCTTCTCCCAGAGAATGGTTAGTTTTTGGAGTTCTCTTCCTTAGAGAGTTCTGAAGGTTAGATCACTGAATGTAATTAAAGAGGAGGCAGAAAGACTCTGAAGTATCAAGAGGTTTGAATGAACGAGGCTTTGAGGCCTGGTGCAGATCAGATGTGAACTTGTTTAATGGTGGGGCAGGCTTGAGGGCTGAATGGCCTCCTGCTTCTATGTGTTATTGTAACCCAAAATACAATCCTAATAGTGAAATCATTTAACATAATAAAGGCAACAGATTATTGGTTTCTTGGAAAGATCTGGTAATATAGAAAACTTTGCTATCCTCCACTTCTGCACAGGATACCATCTGATATCAAAGGGGATTTCACTGGTTGGTTTTCCAGTATTCCCCAACCTAGTTTTTCAAATGAACTCTTTGAACCCGGCAAAAACAAAATTAGAATCCTTGTTCCAATGTGTTTAAACTGACTTGTTTGAAATGTAGCAAAGAATTTGCACAACACACTGAGTTGAAGCCATGCATATTTTATCAATCTGGAGGGCTTGAGTATTCTGTTATCCATTAATGCCAGGAAAATACAAAGAGTTTTGCAGTGTTTACTATTTTTCTGATTCTGTATCCCTTCCACAAAATATAAATTAAATATGGTGTGAAAGGCCAATTTGGGAAATAAATCAACCAATTAATGCAGAAGTCCAAAAAAAAACAGTAAATGAAGACAAACCATCAATTTTGAATTGAAGGAAAATGGTAGCTTTTAAATATGCTCTCATTAATCACTCTAAGCATACAGGTTTTTAAATGGTATTCTTAGCAATACACGGCTGGCGACTCAATTAAAGTCAGTAAACATTATTTTTTGAACAACTGTATTGTCAACAGTTGTTATGTTCTTCCAATCAGTCATTAGCTTAGCTACGTGGACGGAAGAGAGTGCAAATAAATCATTAATGTATTCTGTGGAAGATCAAGGCTTCAGTGTTTTTGGTTCACAAAGTTCAATGGCTTCAAACAGCAGATGCAGTACAACACCAATTTAAAAGTTATGATACTTCCTTTGTTTCAGGTCTAAAATAAATCCCTTCCAAGCCCGCCAACACCACATGTTTTCTTTGAATTCTTAACATGCCTCATGCAGTTTGTCTGGCAGGTGGATTGATTTCTGAATACATAGTGCACTGAAGTCTTGCCAATCAGCACAAATTTTATACTGTGGAGACAATCCCTTCATTTTGATTACCATTTTCCTGTTATGGGACAATGCATGTTCTCTATTTGCAGTAGAATAGAGAAAGGATAATAAGGTTTGGAACTTTTTAGTTTTGGGAATTATTAAATTAAATCCCTGGCATGATAGAGGCATGTCAAGTGTCCTAAATTAATCCCTGTGGAGACTAGTACTGAAAATGTAGAGGATGAATTTAGTTTGGATGATTTGAAATTTTGTTGCAATTCTTCATCAGAGTCACCGGACTTAATGTTTACTCCGCTTCCTTGCCACAGATGCTGCCAGAGCTGCTGAGTTTCTCCAGTAATTTCTGTTTTTGTTTCAGTTCTCCAGCATCTGCAATTCTTTGTTTTAGTTTATTATTTCAGCTTAGTTCTGTACTGTGGTCAGGTAGCTCAATTGGCTGGATGGCTGGTTTGTGATGCAGCATGATACCAACAATGTGGGTACAGTTCCCACACCAGAACTTCCTTTCTACCTCCATCATGGAAATATGTCTCGGAAGTATTCTCTTTGAAGGCCTCCCATTGTTCAATTATTATTTTCCTCCCAATTTTTGATTTCTATATATCTGAGCTAAATTCAGATTTATCTGCTTTGAGATTTGTTTCCAATTTTGCCATCTAATGATTTGCAAGAGATATGCTTTGTAGATTTCTTAAAAAAAAGTATTCTTGCATTCTTCAAAAGCTTGAAAGGTCGTTATGGTAAACCACTTGGTTTGTTTGTTGAAGTAAACTAAAGAAACCTAAAATCTATAATTTTGGAGAATCCTTTAATCCCTGCCTGTCTGCAGTGAACAGATGGAAGATACCATAACAGACAGACAGAGAGAGAGAGAGAGATGCAAAACATGAAGGTCACAAGAGCTGTCAGATTTCTCAAAGGGAAAATGATGAAGGCATGGGATGAAAAGATCGAAAATGCGAGAACAAAAAGTTAAAATCACTATTTTTCAAGTACAGCGTATCAATCCATTGCTATAGTGTGGGTGCCCTTTATTCTGCAAAATATTCTGGAAAGGTAAGCTGTTGTTTGAGTTAAGTGAATTTATTCGTAATGGCTGCTGAGCACTCAATTGAAAGACAAAACAACCATTTATTCGCAATGAGCCTTGACTATGCAATTGTTTGCTTGGTTTTCTTTTCAAGGCTGGATTACGCAAACGTTGCAATAGGCATAAAGCAATCTGTGTAAGCTCCAAGAAATGGAAAACATTTAGGTCATTTACAGGAATGATTGATCTCAGATCTGAAAAAGCATGTGTAGTTTGCAGAATTCTGATTTATTATGGGTGCGTCATTAGAAGTCTCTTAAAATCCACAAAGAAGAGTTATTACCTTATATTTTGCTTGTAAAAATTCTGAAGTCAGTCAAGTATAACTTGCCTTTTGGAAATCCATACAGATTGATACTGGAGAACATTTGCTCCAATTGCTTCATCTTTGAAACCCCATTTGAATTAAGCACATTTTTTATTTTTTTGACTGAAGTGGCACAATTTGCAGAACAGATTGTCCGCCTACTTTGGAACTATTGGTTATGTCTCAGATGGTGAAACACATATTCACCCTGATCACAGTGATTGCAATTCTAAATTTACATCTTTGTTTACAAACTCCTCAACAACCTGGCTCCCCTCTGTTGCTGTTGCCTCCTTCAGCTTTACAACCATCTGAATTCGTTCCACTGTCCAATTATAGCCTCTGTGCATCCCTACTTTTCATAGTTCGGTAGATGTGCTTTTTGCTGCCTCAGTGCTTAGCTCAAGATTTGCCTCTTAAAGCCTTTACTTTCTATTATCCGTTCCACCTCCCTGAGAAGCTGTTTTAAAATTATCTCTTTGACCACACTATTGTTTACCTGTCTTTAATAGTTTCCTACATGACTTGGTTTCAAATTTTGTTTGATCATGTTTCTTCGTAGTTCCTGGCGATATTTTGCTAAGTTGAAGACACTCCTGTTGTTCATGGAGGAAATGCATCTTGGAGAATGGGTACTGAATTTTTTTAAAAATGGGAAGTAACTCAGTGGTTAGCACTGCTGCCTCTCGGTGCCAGGGTCACAGGTTTGATTCCAGCCTTGGGTTACTGTCTGTGTGAAGTTTGCACATTCTCCTCGTGTCTGTGTGGGCTTCCTCTGGATGCTTCGGTTTCCTCCCACAGTCTGAAGATGTGCAGGCTAGGTGGATTAGCCATAGGAAATGCTGGGTTACAGGGATAGGATAAGGTATGGGTGTGGATATGGATGGGATGCGCTTTGGTGGGTCGGTGTGGACTCTATAGGCTGAATGGCCTGATTCTACACTGATTCTATGATCCTATGAATTAGCAAGTTGCACAGAATCTGGGAGAGATATGTAGAGTTAAAAGTTTCATGTCGATTACTTTTCTTTGGATTTTGTGTTCAACAGTTGAGACTTTTAAAAATTGTAATTACTTTTTGCCTTTTTTTCCTCTCACTCTCTTATCATAATCTTCTCCTTGCTTTACTTCTTTCTTTTGTTACATTTGCGATTCTAACTTCGTAATCTAACTAACGGTGAGTGACATTAATTGACCAGCACCAAATCCTGCACCAATCCATGATTTCGAGTCCAACTGCAGGCCACCAAGCGTATTAGAATATCTCTGATTCATAACACTGCCATTTGGTATCCTGGGGTTCTCCTTCGTGTAGTATAATGGAGGGAAATTGGAATTCAGGGACAGCCTACCACACTGCCCCATCTCAAGTGGACTTTTTTTCCTCTTTGACTAAGAGGGAAGGATGCTGGCTGCAAAATTTGCTGACTGCTCGATGTCTGTACATAAGTAACTTATTGTGAAGGAACAGAGTTCAGCAATCAGGTTGAGAGAGACCTTGAAGGTGTTCTGATATCTACTCCTTCTCCTTAGGCTCTGAATGTTGAGTAGGTGGGAACAAATTCAGTTCAATTCTGACCTAAATGATGTGTAATTATCACTAACCAGAAAAATACCTGAGATAACAAGGTGTAGAGCTGGATGAACACAGCAGGCCAAGCAGCATCACAGGAGCAGGAAGGCTGATGTTTCGGGCCTCGACTCTTCTTCAGAATTGGGGGAGGGGAAAGGGGTTCTGAAATAAATAGGGAGAGAGGGGGAGGCGGATAGAAGATGGATAGAGGAGAAGATAGGTGGAGAGGAAACAGACAGATCGAAGAGGCGGGGTTGGAGCCAGTAAAGGTGAGTGTAGGTGGGGAGGTAGGGAGGAGATAGGTCAGTCCAGGGAGGACGGACAGGTCAAGAGGGCGGGATGAGGTTAGTAGGTAGGAAATGGGGGTGCGACTTGAGTTGAGAGGAGGGTATAGGTGGGAGGAAGGACAGGTTAGGGAGGCGGGGACGAGCTGGGCTGGTTTTGGGATGCGGTAGGGGGAGGGAAGATTTTGAAACTTGTGAAATCCACATTGATACTATGATGCTGCTTGGCCTGCTGTGTTCATCCAGCTCTACACCTTATTATCTCAGATTCTCCAGCATCTGCAGTTCCTACTATCCCAGAAAAATACCTATTGGTTTGAACATGGTTGTCTCTATTTCCCATTTTTAATGGAATCAGAACAACTTTTTTTTAAAGAAAAGACACTAACGTAGCACTGAAAAATAACTAACACTTGGAAGTTCAAGTTCTGTTACTAATTTTTTTACAAAGTTAAGCCAATGCAGACTAGGCTATACAGATAGAAGGTGAGAAAACCTGAACCCTGGAACATTTTATTGTATCATCAGAGGGAGATCTAAATATGTATCAATGGTGTAACATCACGTCCTTGATAATAATATTCATGTTTGTTGTGTATTTGGTCCAACTGATAAAAAATGGAGTGGGGTTTAAAAAGAAACAAATTTATTTGTCATGTTGCACAACCCATATTTTCATTCTTAGCTACTTTGCCCCAGATTTGATTCGGAAAAAAAATACGGTCGCGTTACCTGAAATCTGATGTTTTCTCTTGTAATGCTGCAGCCATGTTCCTGTTGCAATATTTGCTACATGTTTCTCCCTCAGCACTAGTGGTCTCCACTGCTATCAAGAATTGTGCGCAAAGCCAGTTTTACCTCAAATGTTACAATTTTCGACTTGACTGCAATTTTCATAAGTGGGTCTGGTTTGTTCTTATGCAAAATATTAGTTGGATTTTAGATGCCATTCAAGATGGTGTACTGTTCTTGGTTTTGTTCAGCTTTGGGTAGCATGGCCTAACAGTGGTTTGTTCAATTATCCAGGCTCAATAATATTCTAAGTTCAGTTGCAGTTATTGGACTCTGTAAAATGAAGTGCAACATGATGCAAACAGAGACTTAAACTGAAAAAAAACATTGAGGTTGGGGCTTGATGTAATATTTGAAAATAGTTTGAACAGTGGCACAGCTTTCCTGTTGTATGTGGCTGTAAGTATCTAATAAATTACAAGCTGGCATTTTGGGAGTTCCAAACA
The DNA here is from genome assembly GCF_021869965.1 of Rhincodon typus. Taxonomy (NCBI): domain Eukaryota; kingdom Metazoa; phylum Chordata; class Chondrichthyes; order Orectolobiformes; family Rhincodontidae; genus Rhincodon; species Rhincodon typus. The sequence goes on along the minus strand of NC_063342.1, from coordinate 54,774,121 downwards.
CCATGAAGGAGCAAAGGGTAATGTAGACCTTCCGGACTATAAACAATCAGTGTCACTAACTGGCAAACAGATCTGGGGTAATTTACAGTTCCCAGTATTCATTCATTAAGGTTAGAGGAAGCAGGGTGAATATAATTAAACAGCAGGCAGCCTTCATTAGCTGGCGAATTAGACACCCAGTCTGACCAGAATTGCCCTAGACCTCATTGAAATTGTGATTTTGAAGCTAAATGTTATTTAATCTCAGCGTATCAGACTTCTCAATTAACCACTGTTGCCATAGCACTGAGTGTTTCAGGGTGGAGCCTTGCTTTAAATTCTGGGGAGCAGTTTGTGGGATCATTTTAAGAAGGTGGAAATGACTATTACGAGGGGGCATAATTTTAAGGTGATTGGAGGAAGGTATAGGGGATATGTCAGAGGTAGGTTCTTTACACAGAGAGTGGTGGGTGTGTGAAATGTGTTGCCAGCAGTGGTAGTGGAGTCAGATACTTTGGAGACTTCTGAGCAACTCTTGGATAGGCACATGGATGATAGTATGGATGGTAGTATTATGTAGGGTATGCAAGGTAGTTTGATCTTAGTAGGATAATAGGTTGGCACAACATCGTGGGCTGAAGGGTCTGTACTGTGCTGTACTGTTCTATGTTCTAAGGTATTTGGGGTCGGAGCTGAAAGTACCCAGGTGGTGGATGTAAGTCCTAAGTTCAGCAAGCAGTGTTTGAACTGAAATGCAATCACGTAGAAGTGTCCCTCCTAGCCTTCTGTCGTGGACTATGAGGCACACACACTGCAGGCAGGTGTCTTAAGCTCAGTTCAACACTGACCTTGTGATCAACCCAGCACAGTGTTCTACAGAGAAAGACTATGAAGAGCTAAAAAAAAGCCGCAATGAGCAATAAGCACGATTAGAAACTGTAGGTATTTCTGAGGTAGCAGCACTAAGCCAGAGTGCACTGAAGCCTATGCTTGATGTGGTTAAGGAGCAACGGAGGGTCGTTTAGTGTGAGGCTAGTGGAAGGTCAAGAAGTCCATAGCTCAGAGAATAGTGGGAACATGGAGTGTCGAAGTGAATCCGTGAGAGCTGTGGCTCTTTAGTCTGATCCTAGGAAGTACCAGAACCAGACCATGATCAGTGGCAATAGACCTTCTGATGGGGTGAGAAGTGGAGGTTGAGAAAAAAGGCAAGGTTTAATGATGGTCAAGTTTGGTGGATGGATTGCAGCTTTAACATGAAGCAATCATGTTTATTTTTTGGTTATAAAATATATCTGATAACCGAAGATACTGAGATGCTTCATTTGACTCCTATATTTTAAACAACACAACTTATGGTTTTGTTCTTTCAGCCGACAGTGGGAATTTAAACTTGGTCTGTCCTGGGATATGAAAAATATGCCAACCTTTTATGTTAAAATTCCAAGTTAACCTCTCCAACTTATCTGTAACAGTAACAAATGGTATGTTTAAAATTGAAATGCTTGTAAGTTTATAAAACAGCCCTAGGGGCTTCTCAAGGGTGATTTTAAGGATTATCTTAATGGAGAAAGGCAAGGTGGTAATGTGGAGGAATTTAAGGAGAAAATTCCAGAGTTTAGGGCCTTGATAGTTAGCCGAAGGAACAGCCACAACTAATCAAGCAACTCAAAATGGATGCCCAAGAGACCTCAGTTAGATGAGTGCAGATATCTTGTTTCAGAGTTGGACATGGTAGGGTCGGGAAAAGGCCAAGTCGTTGGAGGAAATTTGAAATGACTGCTTGTGGGACTGGGAGGAAAACGCAGAAATAAAATAAGTTGGCTTAAATTGCCTCTTTTGCTTCAGTTGTGTTGTCAATGTGCTTCACCTGATAAAGCATTAATGTCTTCCTCTTCTTGTTAGAGTTAGAATTACGCAAGATTTCAGGGATACAATCAGACCCCAATCTACATATGTTAAAATAACTCTAATAGCATTGACTGTATCAAAAGTTCTGGTGAAATCTTGAAATACCTGGCGATTGCCAAAAAAGTGACTGAGAGAGGATTTAATCATCTCCCCATGACATTCAATGGCATGACTATCACTGAAGCTTCCAAGATCAGTGTCCTGGGGGTTAGCAATCCAGCAGATGAATCAACAAACGCTGCAACCACATGGCATTCCAGCTGTGGTTGTCAAAGCTATTTGGCTTTTGCTCATATCAATACTCCATGCACTCATTTGGCAGATTTGGGAGGAACATGAACCTCCCCATCCTTGACTTATGAAATGCATCAGTTTTATTTATCTTTAAAAAGAGAGGAAAATTATATTACGGAAAGTATTGCAGTCTTCTCCCTTGTCAGTAGCAAGGAAAAACATGACACTCTGTTTCTCTTGAATCACCTACTTCCTGTGGCTGAGAAAATCTTTCCAGGTACACACTATGACTTTAGATTTTCCAGGGAAACCTCTGCAATAGGCTTTGTTGCCAGACACATGCAGGAAAAATATTGAGACCAGAACTCGGACTCTCTATTACGTTCATCAACTTAATCAAAACATTTGACTGCATAAGTCATGAGTCTCTATCTATTGTCGCCCAAAGACATGAAATGCAAGAAACTTTTTCATCCTTCAGTAATCCTCTGACTGCTTCATGATTATTTGACTGCAATTATCTGGAGTGAGAAATTGGAAGCGTGCAGCTTTGAAATCCAGCCAAAGGATATCTGTGTGATAATAAGACCATAAGACGTAGGAGCAGAAATGAGGCCATTCAGCCCATCTAGTCTGCTCTGCCATTCAGTCATGGCTGATCAATCTCTAAACCCCATTCTCCCGCCTTCTCCCGTAACCCTTGATCCCCTTGACAATCAAGAACCTATCTATCTCAATCTTAAGTACATTCAATGACCTGACCTCCCCAGCCTTCTGTGGCAGTGAATTCCATAGATTCACCACTCTCTGGCTGAAGAAGTTTCTCCTTATCTCTGTTGTAAAGGGCCTTTCCTCTAAGGCAGTGCCCTCAGGTCCTAGTCTCTCCTGCTAATGAAACTTCTTCCCAATGTCCACTCTGTCCAGACCATTCAGTACTCTGTAAGTTTCAATCCTCCCTCATCCTTCCAAATTCCATCAAGTGTTGACCCAGAGTCCTTAAACGTTCCTCGTATGTTAAGCCTATCATTCCTAGGATCATTCTCGTAAACCTCCTCTGGACCCACTCCCGGGCCTGTATATCCTTCCTGAGGTATGGGACCCAAAATTGCCCACAATGTTCTAAATGTGGCCTGACCAGAGCTTTATAAAGCCACAGAAGCACATCCCTGTTTTTATATTCCAGTCCTCTCAAAATAAATGCCAACATTGTCGTTGCCTTCCTAACTACCGACTCAACCTGCAAGTTTACCTTAAGAGGATCCTGGACTGGGACTGCCAAATCCATTTGCACTTCAAATTTCTCTGTTTCTCTTGAATCACCTGCTTCCTGTGGCTGAGGAAATCTTTCCAGGTACACACTATGACTTCAGAGGTTTCACTGGAAAATCTACTGTTGTCTTTGTTGCCAGACACATGTTTAGAAAATAGCCTATGCCTCTAGTCTTTCTACCAAAGTGCGTGGCATTAAACTTTCCCACATTGTATTCCATCTGCCACTTCTTTGCCTACTTTGCTAACCTATCTAAATCCTTCTGCAGCCACCTTACCTCAACAATACTACTTGTCCCTCCATTTATCTTTGTATCATCTGCCAACTTAGCCAGAATGCCCTCAGTTCCTTCATCTCGATCATTAATGTATAAAGTGAAAAGGTGTGGTCCCAAAATCGAACCTCGTGGAACACCATTTGTCATCGGCTGCCATCCTGAGAAGGACCCTTTTATTTCCACACTCTGCTTTCTGCCAAACAGCCAATCTTCATCTTGCCACACTGTTTACAATCTACCCGATGGTGGTTATTTTATCTTCTCAAAGATCAAATGCCCTCAGGTGCGTTTTGTTGTCTACCACCTGGAAGAAAAACCTTTTAACATTAATTGCCCCAGTGCCCAAAACTAAACTGACAACTATAGATACACATGACCTGAAATATGCACAAGACTGCAGTGTTGTTGCCCATTTTGCACCAGATCTGCACATCACTCTCTGTCTCTCCACTTCTGTATACAAGAGACTTGGCCTGTTCTTGAAACATTGTATTGACAAAACGCATCTATCAACACAGACCTAGTCAGTGAGAAGTTTCCCCCTCCTATTATGTTGAAGGAGGGATTTCGGAATATGTTTGAGCTCTCTCCATAACTTGGCTCAGAGATAGTAGGAACTGCAGATGCTGGAGAATCTGAGACAACAAGGTGCAGAGCTGGATGAACATAGCAGGCCAAGCAGCATCATAGGAGCAGAAAGGCTGACGTTTCGGGCCTAGACCCTTCATCAGAAATGGGTTTTCTGAT
>NC_063342.1:54700068-54769306 GCF_021869965.1 Rhincodon typus | reverse complement strand
ATCAGAAAACCCATTTCTGATGAAGGGTCTAGGCCCGAAACGTCAGCCTTTCTGCTCCTATGATGCTGCTTGGCCTGCTATGTTCATCCAGCTCTGCACCTTGTTGTCTCCATAACTTGGCAGTCACTTCTCGCAAAAAGCCACCATTAACCAGGAGATCCAATGCTGGATGATTTGATGCAGCACAGCTTCCTACAGAGTTCAAGGGTGAGTTTTTTTTCTTTTTACAGCAAAGACCCCAGCAAATCAACAGCAGAGCTAGTGTACACAGCAGTTGTTATCACCACATTGCTGTAATCCAGTGAGTCCTGGACTGTGCATTATTGACACTGTTATGATCCCAGCTGATGTTACTACTGGATAAGTCAGATCCCAGAATGAAATCTGGCTTGGTAGATTTTTCATGACGCTGAAGCTCTCGTTGAACCAAGGTGGGATTGACATTAATAATTGGGAGGAGCTTGCCACAAATTGCTCAGAGTGGTGACAATATGCCCATCATACTGCATCATGCTTTGGGGTCTAGGGGCTTAATGCTGAGGCTGACTGTTATTGAAGGGAAGAACAGAAAATGAATTCTGCATTTCTGATTCACAATCTCATGAAATGTCCTGTCCTGGTTTCCAAAGAAACACAGATCAAAAATCGACCTGTGCGGCCACGTGAGATTGATTTGGCCTGTGAGCGGAATAGACATCATCATCGAATGCAAGGTCAGCTGAAAATTAAGCAGAAAATAAACTGGACCTTCCATATAAATACTGATGCTACCAGAGCTACTCTAAGGCTGAGAATTCTGAGGTAATGAACGCACCTTTTGACTACTCAATGCCTGATGGTCACCTTCCAGGCACAGGTCAAGAAGGTAATGGAATGCTTTACACATTCTTGTTTGAGAACAGCTCCAATAACACTCAATAAACTTGGCAGCAGAATGAAGCAGCCTGTTTGATAGGCACCTCATCCACCACTTTAATCATTCATTCCCTTCATCAGCAATGCACCATGACACCAATACGTACGAAATGGAAGAACAATATGCTGCAGCAACTCAGCAAGGTTTCTTTGACAGACCCACAACCTCCTCCACTACGAATGACAAGGTCACAAGGGGCGCCACCATTTGCAAGTTGCCTTCTAAGCCATGCACCATTCTGATTGAAATTTCACTGAGGCAAAAATCTTTTATTGTGACATTAATTACAGAAGTCTATAACCAGCCATTTAGTCATTAATGTGCAAAGTTACAAATTTTTATACCAAGCCTGCACCAGTGTGACTTTTGATAATTTATTGACTTACATCTGATGTAACCTGTATAACAAATGTAGCCTCATTCTGGATTTTGCTTCTAACTGAGTGATTTCCCCTTTGAAAAGTCTTGCTTGCCTGCTTACCTCCTCTTAAAACTGTTTTACATTTTGATGGTGTTAGCATCCGGGTCATGAAATTTCACAGGCTCCAGATGCTTTTGTCGCTTTAAATATCACCAGATCTCCTCCGTAGGAGCTTCGGAAATAGGAGCAGAAATAGGCTATTCAGCCCTTCAAGCCTGTCCAAGCCCTTTTGACACTTCCTTGCATCCTCCTCGCAGCTCATTTCCATGTATTCTTATCTAATTAGCAACTTTAAAGTATTAGATCCAGTTCCCATCATCTATCTAGATTGTGAGTATATCCCATGGAACCTATAATCTTTGAGATTTGTGTTATATTACTTAATGGGTTGTGATGTCACTGGTAAGGCCCAGAATTTGTTGCACATCCCTAAATACCATAGAATGGAGTGGCTTGAACCCTGCCAGAAAGCAATTCAGAGTCAACCACATTGCTTTGGGTCTGGAGCGTCATGTAAACTAGATCAGATAAGGATGGCTGATTTCCTTCCCGAAAGAACATTAGTGCTCTGGATGGATTTTCATGTCATTCAGTGATAGTTTCATGGTCGCCATTACTGAGATTAACTTCCAATTCCAGTTCTTTAATTATTGAACTTAAATTCCACCAGCTACTGTGGTGGAATTCAAATCCACTGCATTCGCCGGGGTTTCTGGATTACTAGCCCAGTATTATTACCATAAAACCACCATCTCCCTGCTAATCACAAAACACCAACCTGAGAGTGATTTTGTTCCTACTTTATTTACTGCCCATTAACTGTTTTGAATTCTTATTAGTTGTTATTTTTCTTCAATTGGGACAGGTGAACCAATTTTACCTGGCTTAGAAAAGGCCAGTTCTGAATTGTCACAGGCTTGAAATGGAGAAAAATGAAGTAGAACATTGAAAGTCTGGGACATATCAGTAGGAACGCCCTAAATATGAGAGCTGTTTTGCATCACACTTGGCACTGAAGCTTAATAAGTACCAATGTCTAACTCCATAATGAACCTGTAGATGTTGTTTTGGTGTTATGATCCATAGAATTGTTCCAGTGGAATAATCTGAAGAGACTAGGTTATGACTCAATTACAATGCTGTCACTTTATTCATGGAAACTGGATTTCAATCTAGCCCAGAATAATAAGATGGATTCCTCTCTGAAGAGCAGAGAGAGTTCTGTAGGAAATGACTTTCATGCAGTCAAATACAAATTCAATTAACAAAAGTAAATCCATGCAGATAACGGAAACGTCATTGTACTTAATATGTTATGATGAGGCACTTTGTTCAGGTCAAATAGAGAGAACAGCCCTCTGCACCAGACAATGCTTCATCGGAAGTTTGTGATGCAAGGCTACAAAAGATTAGAAAATTCAATTTTCCGTTTAGAATATCTTAAACGTAAACTTATTTCTTGTGAAGAAACTCATCTCCAACTGACTGATCTGCTTAAAACTTTTTTTTCAGATAAGTGCTTTCTCTCTTAAAAGCTCTTTCTCTTTCTATGATTATGATTTATTATGCAAGGGCATTGAGTAGATTTGGGTTCATTGCTTCTTATGGCAATGCCTTATTTCGTGTGTGTGTGTGCGCGCGCGTTCTATAGAAAACTTGAAGCACGACTAAAAAGAGACACAAAATTAAAGCTTTTAATCTTGGACTCATAAAGACTGAAGCGCAAAAAAAATTGAAAGAGAACATCAATTTATAAAGCATGAAAAGAAGGTGCTAATTGGTTGGATCATTGTTGGCATGCAGCATGAATAGAAAAATGCCAGTCCTAACCGTAAAAAGGGAAAAAGCACTGAGCTGCCTTGTGGACTCTGGTGAAGGTCTTGTCATGGTCCATGCAGCAAAGATTAGCCTTGTCTTCTCAATGAAAAGATACAGTGTACAGTCAAGTTTGTTTTTGTATACACACAGTGGGATCTTGTGTGTTAATATGTACAGCTTCTATATAAACATAGTAGGTTGCAATACCCACTGATCATCAATTGATTTCTAGTGTAAATCTTAGCACAGTCAGAATTACTTAGAAAATTTGATCTATAGCAGAATCACTTCTGGCATTCTGAGGTTTGCAAACATCCGTGTATTTGTTTATATCACTAGTTTGTTCACCAGTGTACCACTCAAGGAGGCCATTGACACTTGCAGTTTATCATGGCAATCTAGATGTGACACTAATTTCTTATTCTGTTTTCACAGACCTAAGGCACTTAGTAACTTGTGTAGTTTGATTTTAACAATATCACATTCCAAAATATTTAGTTTTGCCATGGAATCCTCTGTAAGCCCAGTTTTTGCTGATATCTTTGGTAACCATATGACACACAGCCTGGGTGAAATATCCGCTAACCACCTATAGAATGTATACTTCTGATAAACAGATGATATGTTTGTCTTCATTGAATGCATAGCTGCAAAGAATTCCTTTTACACAATATAATTAACTTCATCCCTGATCAAACTTACCAATGATATTGAGCAATCAAATCAGCTTCTTTTTCTTGAGGTATTTGCTGAGAAATCTGCCAGTTGATGATTTACTACTACCTACAGAAAGTTTACGTTCGCTTCTCAATATATATGTTGCCATTCCTACAATTCCAAATACTAATAAATCAATATTATTGGTAACAGTGGGAATTGGGCCCTAGTTATCTGCACAATGTGTGAGTTAGATGCTGATGTAAGGTCAAAGTTGTCCTATTTGATAATGGCTACCTTGATCAAATCATCACTCATGGTATGTCTCACCAAACTCACAAATGATTCATTGGCCATTACGTTTGATCCTGAATGATTCCCAGTCCAGCTCAGATTGCCTTGCGAGGGAAAGGTGTTTTACTTGGAGCTAGCATCTCCTGCTGCTACATGCACGTGGTTTTCTTGACTTACAGAATGCTGCTGCCAAGGCCAAGAGAAAACACACTTCCTACTACACATGAGTAATATGAATGAGTTTGTGTCCATCTGATGCCAGGTATGTAGGTTATATTGTCCCAACAACTGGCAGACCATATCAGTCAACCTGTTCGTAGTGGCTGGCATGCCAATTTGTTCAACCAACTAGTGGTTGCAAATGTCAACACCATATCCAAAATTGGATGTGATTTTGTTGTTGGATAGCATGTGCAAAAGAATCCTGACTGCGCGGAAGTATACATGAGAAACCAATTTAAGATTATTGGTGAGGCACACAGCATAATGCATTTTTAGCTACACATATCAATCCATTGGACCTTGCTGAAAGAAACTTTACATTGCGAAATGAGTCATGGAGACTGCCAGTCCCTGCTGCATTTCCCATGGGAACACCTTGAACATCAGAACCTTCCGGGCTGCCCTGAATTGTTTTTTGGCGAATTAAAGTTTGCAAGTGTGTCAGTCCTGATAGGTCCAAGATGAAAAGCTTTAACTTCATGTTTCTTTTCAGCAATGATTACATTATGTACTACCAATCAAGTATTCATCTAGAATATATTTAAAATATACATACTTAATACATTCGTTCAAAAAGCAATATATAAGAAATAACATGAATTTGATTCTACACAGTGGAATCTCCATCCTGATGCCTTGGCTTGTTTTCTTACAATGGAAAAATGTCACCAATGATCCCAGGGACAGCTAGTGCACACTGTGTGCAATTTGTATTTGGGGATTTCAACTTGTTTACTTCTTTTTGAATCTTTGCTAAATGCAATTATTTAGTTTAGGATCCTTGAGTGAAATTTGACATACTGTTTAATGCCAACTCTTGAGTTGAAAACCTCTAAGGAATGTTAAGAAAATGCAGTAAGTTCTGACTAACAAGTGACATGTTCATACTTAAATTTGCTATTCAAACATAATTTACAATCAACATTAAATTCTGAACTTTTTTCATCTCTGCTGGGTTTGTAGATGCCAATGATAGTTGACATTGTTTTCTATAAATCTCTTTTTCTTCTCGTCCCCAGGCTGGGAAACCTTTGATTGAAGATCTGTTCACTGACCTACGTGATGGAAGAAAGCTTTTGGAACTTCTGGAGGGTTTTGTTGGCCACGAATTAGTAAGTGCAGAAGTTATGTTTTTCAGAATTCTGCTGACCTCAGCAGCAAGCACAAAGCTTTTCTTAATAAAATATATTGGTTCCACTTGAGTCATGTAATTGTAAAACATGGATAAACGAGATCTTGAGTAGTACTATAGTGCCCATTCTTTTTGTGCATTTATGAACTTCAAGAGCCTTTAGTTTGTTGCTTATTAAGTATGATGTTTTAGAATTCAGCCAAGGATTTGTCATCCTTATTCTTACATGGTAATGTTTTCACTTTCAATTAATTCTCAATAAAACATTTAAGCCATGTCTTCAGCACTCTTCTACTTAATGCAGAATCTTTCATAAAATTAGTAATGGTAATCAAAGCTGCTTTAAGCAAGCTGTTTAAGCTTTTCACTGGTGTCAATGTATTTGAAATCAATGGAAATAAACTGTGGAAAGTTCCCAGGAAATCTTGCCGACAATTCTAAGGTTATTTTAAACTATTACAGTAATTGCAAAGACCTTACTGCCCAGTTGATGAGGAAGATACCGATCTGCTGAGGGTGTATCCTAAGGATTGTGAAAGTCTGCCTGTGTTTTCTCAAATAAACTGTTTTCCTTAAGACACTGGTAATGCACCAGCTGCTGACAGCAAACTATTTATGGTGGACAGATGGTGAAGGAAGGAGAAGTGATGAACAGAAGATGGATAAAAGGATTGTTTGTCATTTTTATATTTGTTGCGCTGTCACTGTTGTTTTGTATTTTGTTTTCTGTCTTGCTCACTGTTACAACTTTGTTGTGATGAAGCAATCCATCTCATGAGGTTAAAGAGAGCTCCAGCAGATTTTTTTTTTAAATTCAGTGTTCTGAAAATCATTTGGCTTTTCAAAATGATGCGTACCCATTGTTTTACAGGAAGGCTGCTGCAGATTATGTTTACCAGACCTGTCATGTGTCAGAATCAGACCATTGTTGAATTTTGTGAAAAATTATTTCATAAACGATTAACCATCAAAGTTTGACTTTTTCTTAAGATGGATTACCAACCTTTCAAGGAATAAATACCATGCATCATTATTGTAAAAGATCCCTTCTGTTTATTTTAGTTTACAATAGCCACAAAAATGACTCATTCAATTTCACTTGATGTCAGGAAAGATATGATTCAGGTGTGTCCAATAGAATGTCCTCAACCTTCCTTCTCTTTCCCTTCCCATCTCTGTGCAAGGCCTCACACCTATCATGCATTGTCTGACCTAAAAAGTCACCTCTTTGTTACACTGATAAAACATTTCTTTCTCTCAGGACCGTGACTTAAAAGAAATTCGGGGATCTACGTATACATATTAATTAATTAAAACCTTCTAACTGATTAAAGATTTAACAGCATCTTAGGTTTGTTTAGTACATCCTGGTAAGTGGTATGAACCTTTTGATCTTTTACTTATAAGTTCTGTGTCTGATACTAGCTCATTCACTAACACCTGAAGAAGGACTCGGGCTCCGAAAGCTAGTGTTTTCAAATAAACCTGTTGGACTATAACCTGGTGCCATGTGATTTTTTACTTTGTCCACCCCAGTCCAACACCGGAACCTCCACATCATCTCTGTGCATGTTGCAAAGAGTACATTTTTTCATGTGGCATTATTTATATTGACTAGATAAGCTATGTATAATCAAATGTATTTAAATTGAGATAAGTGAGTTAGACTGGTTTCAAACATGTACCTATGTCCTGATTGTGAGCTGTTATTATGCCATATGCACAAATCATCAGAAAATAGCTCAAACATTCATAATTTGCAGACTTATTGCAAGCACAAGTGTCAACTTCCAAATGAAATATGCTTGAAAAAAGTAGACTGTAAAGCATAAAATACTTTAGAGCTACTCAAATTTCTCAAATGCTTCTATCTTACAAAACTAATACAATTTCTAATTATTCTGGCACAAAATTTTGGAAAATGTAAACCAACGTCAACCTTCATGTGGATGCCAGGCATCTATCTTTTCATGTCAAGTTGTGAATGACAAGAATTTGTAATTTGTTGGGAGCTTTCGGAGGCATCATGCTTGCTTTCTCTTTAGCTTGCAGCACTTTGTGCTGAAGGCCACTTAAATCACTCAGTTTGTTCTCAAGTCACTCGTGCTTAGAGACTTGTGTTGATCAATTCGCTGAGTCTTTATTGCCAGATGAGTCCTTCACTAGAATGTCATTTTAGTTTTTTTTAAAGCTGTAGAGAAGTGCGGTGAGAAGTTAGATGCTGTTCAGCTGCAGATCTCTCTCCAGCTGATGGAAGAAGAAAAAGAATCGAGATTTTTCTTCAACAATTATTTATTTTTCCTGTCATGTATTTATTGTTTTAGGCAAAAGAAAAAGGATGCACAAGAGTTCACTCTCTGAACAATGTCAACCGAGCTCTACAAATTTTGCAGAAGAACAATGTAAGTAGCTGTGTGATTTTTAAATAAACTGATGGAGTTTGTATGATGATCGGACTATAATCACCAAGTTTTACAGTTGTGATAGAGCATTGTTTGCTGGACTACCAGTTCAAATAACCATGTTTTTTGTTTCTAAGTATATAACTTGTACATTACAATATGTCTCAAAAGGAAATTTAGACATCTTTTCCAATATTTATGATAAACTGACGCAACTTTCCGCATTTACTCCACTTTTTTGCACAACTGTAATCTCAGCACCAGCTCTGATTGAGAGAATTGATTCCAGTGTCAATGCTGTTCTCTAACTTTCCTGTTGAAGAAGCATGAAGTCAGTTTAGGATTGGAATTTAGTGGTGATTTTCTCTTCCTGCTCCCTGGAGAATCTCTGGTCTTGCTCAATGCTCTTTATAACTGGAAGACTAACGTTGAGAACTGTGGCACTGAAGCACTGAAACCATGGAGGTGATTTTAGTCTCTTCACTGTTGTACTTAGATGAAATAAAATGATATTGGGTAAAAATTGAAATTACCTTTCTCCCCTGAACTTAACTTAACTTGGCTGAGCTATATATTCCTTGTGGTTGGAACTCCCATCTAAGAGAGGTGAGAACTTCATGAATATATGAAAATTCAAGTTGGATGTCATCGTTCGTTTTACAGTGGGGAGTAACAGTTTGTTTGACTAATTCAAACAATTGATGGGCTATCAGTTACTTTCATTAAAATTATGTGGAGAGTTTGGTATTGTTATTGTGCTAGCTTATAGATATTTTATTGCAGTCAATATTGGTTATTTTATTCATTGACGTAGACTTTGGACTATGAATGTATCTACCACTTTCGACTGGAAGAATATTTATGTTGAGGCTTTGTTGCCACATGGAGATAATGACAAAGTTGTATGGAATTTTCAGCACAGGAACAAGCCATTTAATGCAATGCCACTGTGTTCCACATGATGCTCCTCCCAAATTATTTGTCCAGCTGTAAAGTCATTGCAGCTTCCTCGTAAATCTTAGTCATCGACAAGAGCAAATACCACCACACTGCCTCTGAGAGTCATGGTCAGAGGATCCCTTAACTACCTAGCCATTGACTCTAGCAGTCTCTTTGACAACTGTCTCAAGCTAGATCAAACATTAATGTTGCATTTGACTTCCAAGGTGAGCTTCCAAGCACCTATCTGCACCGTGACTAAGACCAGCTATTTCCACTTGGTCACACTGCCTGACTGCACCTGTCCCAATCCATCTGCTGCTGATACCTTTATCCCACCTCGATGCTTGACTACTCTAGTGCACTCCTGGCTGCCCTCCGACATTCTGCTCACAGTACACGTCACTGTAAAATTTTGCTGCTGGCATCCTTAATCCTGTTTATCCATCAATCTTGGACTGACTGATGTATGCTGGCTCCCAATCAAGCAGTGCCTTGATTTTAAAATTCTCATCTTTGCTTTTGAATCCCATCATGATCTTGCCCCTCCCTGTGTGGAGTTTACTGCATTTCCACAGTACTTAAATATCTGATCACAGCAACAGAAACGCATGTTTGTGCATTGTGTCCTGCTAGCTGCCATGACTGTATAATTCTTCAGTGAGTTTTTTTTCTGTGCTGTTTGCACTTGTACAAACTGGCTGCTTGGAAATGAGATCCCAGCGTGATCAATCATTATGTTGAGCAGACAGTCCATGGTTGACTGTGGAATGTCATGCGCGAGAACCCCATAAAAATTCAAGCAGCTCATCTATGCCGCAATATTGTGCAACATATTTTGAAACCTCCTTGGCAGGCAGTCCAGTACCTTCATCAATTACTTTGCAGAAATATACATTTCAAAGAAAAATAACAACAACCTGAAGTCTGAATTTTTAGCATTGCTCAGAAGTGAGATGACACTCTAGTTTACTTCTTCCTTTGGCATTCCATTGGCACAAGTTCCTACTCATGTGTTGATGGTTCACTCCCTCCATCCCACCACCCCCCCCCCCACCAAGACTCATACAGGATGATTACTTTCTCTGTTGATCCTTGGTATTGTATGCGTGGTTGATGGTCCATACTTATTAAGACTTTTGTTATTATTCTTCTGGGCATGAGTGACCAAAGTGACTGATGGCTCTCTAAAAGATGCAGAAGAGCTTGAATATAGCAATGAGAGTGCACCCTTTGGAGATCATGGATAGTCCTGTGTCTTAAAGATTGTCATATTAGGAAGGTGAGCGAGTGCCAGGCTGAAAGAAGAGGTAGGTGAGAAAGATGCTCATAAATCTCTGCTGTTGCACCAAAATTGCCACCGGTGATGCTATTTATTGTCTTTCTCTCTATATCAAGACGGGGAGGAGATGGTTCTTCTTCCACATTGGTGTGTTTTTAGATCATCTCATAGGTTGCAGGCCTCCCTTTACCTTTTCCAAGAATAGTGGAACCAGGTGAATACTGCTTTATTCAAAATCCTTCAGTACTCATAATGTTTAAGTTTGCTTACCATAGTGGGCATGATGAAATAGAAACTGTGACCATTCAGAATTAATTGATGGTATTAAGCAAGTGAAGCAAGAGCTGGTACACTGAAGATATCTTGGTGACTTCTATGAGCTATGGGAAATAGGGAAAGAAACAATAGATAAAAATGGAGTTCCATCGTGCTGGTTCTGAGGTTTGCTGGATGTGACATATTGAACAACTAATTTTCCTTCTGCAATGCATTGAGAACTTGCAACAGAGGGCAATTTACCATGTAACTGACCAAATGTAACCTGAGGGTGACTCAGAAAATAGCCTCACTGATACCCTTGGATGTTCTTTGGTTTCACCTGCTAACTTCCCACTGTTATTATGCTGTTAGCCCACTAATACTCTGTGCCTCACCATTTCATGGCATACTAATGGTGATGTTTTAACCTCGCTACGTGTAGCATTTGCAAACTTGTCTTTCAGGAATTCCATCCACAACCATAAATGAGAAATTAAAACTTCCACTCTATCAATTTTAAATGGCACACAACTCTTGACACAACTATGTCAAAGAATGCACAACAGTGACAATTTGTGTTTATTTAACAACTTTTGTGTCATAAAACACTGCAAGGTGTTCACAAGTCTGGTAAAACAACCTAAGGCAATGGGCTGCAAAAGGAGTTATTAGAATAGATGACGAAATTTTTGGTTAAAGAGATGTTAAGAAGCAAGGAGGAAAGTGAGGTTGGGAATTGGATAACATTGGGAACAGAATTAGCTGATGGCACCAATAGTGAAGAATGTAAAATTTCAGATGTTTCTGTTGTCAAAAATTGATGAGGGCAGATATCTTGGAGGTTTGTGGAGGTGCATAAATTTAGAGATTAGGGTGGGGCAGAGGTGGGGGTTCAAGGCTATTGAGGGTTTTGGAAATGAGGATGATGATATTAAAATCCAAGATACTTCTTGACTGGATGCCAATGTATCATAGAATCCCTACAGTGTGGAAACAGGCCCTTCGGCCCAACAAGTCCACACCAAACTTCAAAGCATCCCACCCAGACCTATCCCCCTATAACCCACCTAATCTACACCTCCCTGAACATGATGGGCAATTTAGCATGGCCAATCCACCTAACCTGCACATCTTTAGTCTGTGGGAGAGAAGCGGAGCACCCGGAGGAAACCCACACGGACACGGGGAGAATGTGCAAACTCCACACAGACAGTCGCCCGAGGGTGGAATCAAACCCGGGTCCCTGGCATGGTGAGGCAGCAGTGCTAACCACTGTGCCACCGTGCCGCTTATAATCAGTGATCACAGAGTGATCCTATTTGTGTTCCTATTTGAAACACAGGCAGCAGAATTCTTGATGATGTCAAGATTACGGATAGTAAAATGCAAGCAGCCAGGGAGGAGTACATTAGGTAGACTCAGAATCAGAGGTGGCGTTCTGAGACAGATGGGCACAAACCTGGAAGATGGCAATATGTTGAAGGCCTTTAGAGAGTTAAAGGAGGTTGGAGATGGGTTGATAGTTCGTAAGGATAGTGGAGTTGAGGTTTTCTTTAGGAATGGATGATGACAGCAGTTTTTGAAAGGGATGGGGACAAAAACCTGAAGAGATGATTATTAATATTTAAAAAGATGCAGGAAGTACTCTGGCCGCAGCTGAAGAAAGAGAACAGCATCAGTGATTCACTGGTTTCTTCAGACAAAAACTATCTTTTGGTGCAGAGAACAGAGAGCTCCTGAGCTGTTGGAGATCATGTCATAAAGATCTACAGCATAGATAAAGGCACTTTGGCCTATTGCATCTACACCGGTCAAAAACAACAACCTTTGGGACAGCGCGGTGCTGCTGCTCACAGCGTCAGGGACCCGGGTTCAATTCCACCCTCGAGCGAGTGTCTGTCTGGAGTTTGCACATTCTCCCTGTGTCTGTGTGGGTTCCCTCTGGGTGTTCCAGTCTCCGCTCACATTCCAACGATGTCCAGGTTAGGTGGACCGGCCATGCTAAATTGCCCTAGAGGTGGATTAGCCATGGGAGGTGCAGGGTTACAGGATGGGTCTGGGTGGGATGCTCTTTGGAGGGTTGGTGTGGACTCGATGGGCCAAATGGTCTGCTTCCACACTGCAGGGATTCTATATTAAAACTATTCTAATCCTATTTTCGAGCACTTGGCATATAACCTTGTGTACCTTGACATCGCGAATGAACATCTAAATACTTGTTGAGTGTTATGAGAGTTTCTTCCTCTATCACCCTTACAGGTAGTGAGTTCCAGTTTGCCACCTTCCGCTGGATAAAAAGACTTTTCCTCGCACTCCTCTAAACTTTCTGCCCTTTGTCTTAAAACTATGCCCCTGGTCATTTATCCCTCCAAAATGGAAAAAAGCTTCTTCCTGTCTACTCTGTCTCGACCCCTCATCATTTTATGCATCTGAATCATGCCCCTTCTCAATCTGCTCTGCTCCAAGGAAAGCAACCCTAGTCTGTCCATTCTGTCTTCATAACTAAAACTCTCCAGCCCAGGCAACATTCTGGTAAATCTCCTCTGCAATGTATCCAGTGCTATCACATTGCTCCTATAATGTGGATTCAAGAATTGCACACAATGCACTAGCTGTGGCCTAACCAATGCTTTATACAATTCCAGCATAAACTCCCTGCTCTTAAACTCTGTGCCTCAACCAATAAAGTCACGTATACCGCATGCCTTCTTAACCACTTTATTCATTTGTCCTGATACTTTAAGGGATTGATATACGTGCACCCCAAGATCTCTCTGATCCTCTGTGCTTCTCTGAATTACTGTTCATCATATATCCCTTGGTTTGTTTGTTCTGTCCAAATACATCACCTCATTTATTCAGATTTAATTGCATTTGCCACTGCTCAGTCCATCTGACCAACCGGTCCATAGCCTCTTGTTATCTAAGGCTACACTCTTCATGACTTACCACCTCTCAAATTTTTGTATCATTTGTGAACTTACTGATAATCCTCTAAAAGTCAAGTCCAAAGCATATGTTGGAACCAAGAACAGCAAGGGCTCCAACACTGAGTCCTGTGGGACTTCCATATGGGAAAAACATCCTCTAATCATCACCCAGAGATAATACAGTGTGAAGCTGGTTGAACACAGCAGGATAGGCAGCATCAGAGGAGCAGGAAAGTTGACGTTTCTAGTCGGGACCCTTCTTCAGAAATTCTCCAGCATCTGCAGTTCTTACAATCTCCTTAACCATCATCCATTTGCCCATATATCTCCTCTTCTATTCCTCTTGAACTGTTAGGAGCCTTTAGTGCACTCCCAGCAATGTGATTGTTCCTTTTTGTCCTTTTAAGTTTGACCCATTTGGCTTCATTTGACGAGCCTTCTAAGATGTCATCTCTCCTTACTGCTGTAATTGATTTCCTGATCAAAATTCCGTTACCACCTGTTATTTCCTTCCTTGTTTCACCTGACAACTCTGTATCCTAGAATATTGAGCTCCTGGTTCTGCCCGTCTTTAGCCATGCCTCATTGACAGCAATTACATCATATCCACATGTTTTAATTTTGGCTTCAATAGATCTGTTTTGTTTGTCAGACACCTCGCATTAGAATAAATCCCATACAACCTTGCCGAATTCTCATATTCCTTAACTGGTCTATCATGTCCATGCCTTCCTGACTCACTTGCTGTCACTTCTAATTTTGGTCTTTCATCTTCCTCAGCTGAGCATTGGCTCTTGATCATATTGCTGAACTGTGAAGTTAGTTTAAACTCTCCTCCTCACCATGAGCAAACCTCCCTGCAAGAATGTTCATCCCATTCCAGTTCAGGTAAAACCTATCTGCCTTGTAAAGGTCACACCACTCCAAAAGGTGGCCCCATTGTCACAGAAGTATAAAGTACAGCCTCTTGTACCATCTCTCCAGTCTTGTGTTTTCTGCTGTACCCTTCTATTCCTATACACAGTAGCACATGGCACTGGAGGTAATCCAGAGACTACTACCTTTTGGGTCTTGTTCTTTAATCTACTTCCCAGCTCCTTAAATTCTACTTTTAAGACCTCGTCCCTTTTGCTATGTATGTCATTGATGCCAATAAATAAGACAAAGGAGTAGAATTTGGATATTTGGCCAATTGGGTCTGTTCTGCCGTTCAATTATGGCTGATATTGTTCTCAACTCCATTCTCCTGTCTTCTGCTTTGATACCCTGACTAATCAAGAACCTATCTATCTCTGTCTTAAATATACTCAGTGACTTGGCCGTCATAGTCTCAATGAGTTCCACAGATTCACCACCCTCTGGCTGAAGAAATTCCTCCTCATCTCAGTTCTAAAGGGTCATCCCTTCACTCTGAGGGTGTGCCCTTGGGTCCTCATCTTTCCTACTACTGGGATCATCATTTTCACATCTGCTCTATTCTGTAAGTTTCAGTTACATCTCTCTCCTCACCCCAACACCCCTCAATCCTTCTACTGTCCATTAACTACAGATCCGGAGTCCTCAACCGCTCCTCATATGACAAGCTCTTCATCCTGGAGTCACTCTTGTAAACTTCCTGTTGAACTAACCCCCGAGCACCTCCCTTCGCCCCCATCGTACTTTCTTCCTCAGATACAGGGCCCAAAACAGCTCACAGTATTCCAAATGTGGTCTGACCAGAGTCTTAAACAGCCCTAGCAGTACATCTCTGCTCTTGTATTCTAGTCCTGTTGCGAAGAATGCTATGCTAACATTGCATTTGCCTTTCTAACTGCCAACTGAACCTGCATGTTAACCTTGCAGCAGAACGTAGATAGATTGGAGAGTTGGGCGGAGAAATGGCAGATGGAGTTCAATCCAGGCAAATGCAAGGTGATGCGTTTTGGAAGATCCAATTCGAGAGCAAACTGTACGGTAAATGGAAAAGCCCCGGGGAAAATTGATGCACAGAGAGATCTGGGTGTTCAGGTCCATTGTACCCTGAAGGTGGCAACGCAGGTCGATATAGTGGTCAAGAAGGCATACGGCATGCTTTCATTCATCAGACGGGGTATTGAGTACAAGAGTTGGCAGGTCATGTTACAGTTGTATAGCACTTTGTTTGACCACATTTGGAATACTGCGTACAGTTCTGGTCGCCACATTACCAAAAGGATGTGGATGCTTTGGAGAGGGTGCAGAGGAGGTTCACCAGGATGTTGCCTGGTATGGAGGGTGCCAGCTATGAAGAGAGGTTGAGTAGATTAGGATTATTTACATTAAAAAGACAAAGGTTGAGGGGGGACCTGATTGAGGTCTACAAAATCATGAGAGGTATAGACAGGGTGGATAACAAGAAGCTTTTTCCCAGAGTGGGGGACTCAGTTACTAGGGGTCACGGTTTCAAGGTGAGAGGGGAAAAGTTTAAGGGAGATATGCGTGGAAAGTTCTTTACGCAGAGGGTGGTGGGTGCCTGGAATGCGTTGCCAGCAGAGGTGGTAGAGGCGGGCATGATAGCATCATTTAAGATGTATCTAGACAGATACATGAATGGGCAGGGAGCAGAGGGATACAGATCCTTGGAAAATAGGCGACAGGCTTAGACAGAGGATCTGGATCGGCGCAGGCTTCGAGGGCCGAATAACCTGTTCCTGTGCTGTAATTTTCTTTGCTCTTTGTTCTTTGTTCTTAAGAGAATTCTGAACTAGGACTCATTAGTCCCTTTGTGCTTCAGATTTCTCAAACCTTTCCCCATTTAGAAAATAGTCTGCACTGCTTTTATCCTTAACAAAAGGCATATCTTCACACTTGCATCCGCAACTTCTCTCCCCACACTCCGAGCCTGTCCAGGTTCTTCTGCAGCCTCCCCACTTTCTCAACGCTACCTATCCACCTATCTTAATGTCATCTACAAATTGAGCAAAAATGCCCACAGTTCCTTCATCTAGTTTGTTAATGTATGACGTGAATAGTTGTGGTCCCAACACTGACCCCTGTAGAACTCCACTGTTCACCGGCTGCCATTCTGAAACAGACCCCTTTATCCTTACTCTTTGCCTTCTACCATTCAGTCAATCCTCTATCCGTGCCAGTACCTTGCTGTTAACACCATGGGCTCTTATTTAGCAGTGTCTGGTGTGGCCCCTTGTCAAAGGTCTTCTGGAAATCCAAATAGATCACATCTGCTGGCTTTCCTTTGTCTAACTTGTTTGTTATCTCCTCAAGAATTTCAACAGATTTGTCAAGCATGACATTCCCTTGATTCAGCTCTATTTTACCAAACACATCCAAGAATTCTGCAAATCTCATCCTTAATAATGAACTCTAAAATCATATCAACAACTGAGTTCAGGCTAACTTGCCTATAATTTTCAATTGTAAAAAATGAAATTGGTAGAGAAACTCAGCAGGTCAGGCAGCATCTGTGGAATGAAAGCAGAGTTACTGTTTCAAATCTAGTGATTCTTCATCAGAATTTCCTCTGCAACCCTTGGTTTTGAAGCAGTTTTCTCCCTCACACTGCAATCCACAAGCAAAAATACAGAAAAATACATGATCTTCATAGCAGAGATAGTGCAACCCTGCAGCACAATGGTATCAATGTGGACTTCATAAGCTTCAAAATCTCCCCTCCCCTGACCGCATCCCAAAACCAGCCCAGTTCATCCCCGCATCCCTAACCTCTCCGTCCTTCCTCCCACCTCAAGCCCCACCCCCATCTCCTACCTACTAGCCTCATCCCGCCTCCTTGACCTGTCCCCACCCTAACTCCCCACCTACACTCAACTTTACTGGCTCCATCCCCGCCTCTTTGACCTGTCTGTCTCCTTTCTACCTATCTTCTCCTTTATCCATCTTCCATCTGCCTCCCCCTCTCTCCCTATTTATTTCAGAACCCCCTTCCCCTCCCCCATTTCTGAAGAAGGGTCCAGATCCGAAACATCAGCTTTCCTGCTCCTCTGATGCTGCTTGGCCTGCTGTGTTCATTCAGCTTTACACCTTGTTATGTCTGATCTTCATAGCAGTGCCTTTTCAATAATACTGCACAAATTTAGAAATGCAACAGATTAACTTTTAATAGCATGGACTAATTAGGGAAATTCAAGGGGAAGATAGATGATCAACAATTCAGTAGAAATGGGATCCAGGTGACAAGATCTGGGTTTCATCAACACGATGCATTAGAGGGGACATGAAGGGTGATAGGATAGGCTCTGGAAAAAGATGTGCATTCTAAACTAAGGCAGCAATCATTCACTTCGCCTGGATTACCAGAAGCACCAAGTAATTTGCTGATTCAGATCATTGTTTATATCTGAGTATAGGGTCTATTGCGAGAATCTCAAGAGGGTGATGAGGGTCTTGGCCAGGTTAGTCAGTGAGAAAAGCTCACCAGGGAGGTGGGCCATATCACGTGCTGTTCAAGCATTGGAAAGGCCATTGGTGGGTCTTGCCCTGGTACCAAGGACTGTGGGGATGGAGTGCCAGTCAGTCAGAGGCCTTCATTCCTGATGAATGGCTGAGCCAGTGGGTAGGCAGCTAAAACTACTCCTGGCATGGTACCCACTTGTATTGTTGCTGGATCACAGGCCACAGGTGAGGGCTCATGGGGGAAGTGGGTTTGACAGTAATGATATGGGGTTGTTCTCCATACCCAACCCCCAAGTTTCCTGATTCTTGAACAGGCACTTGAGCATCTTTTTGAACAAGAAAATCTCTTTCTCGTAGCATACAGGTAGCCCTGTACGGGATTGCTGATTGTGCACCTTGCATTGTGAACACATCCTTTTCTGTCTCCCCACCCCCGAGCTGTCTAACTTCAGAAGGGTAAAGTCCTTAAATGGGCATAACATGGCCAGTTTAGGGCATCAATTGTCAATAGGGCGCAAAGGCTTTGGGCCTTCCTACCACAGAGGTGAGAAGTTGGTTTAATTTTTCTCTCCCTCCAACACTACTATTAAACTCATTAAAAGGGGGTGGGGGTGGGGGAGGTGGAATAGAAGGTTCCAGACTGCATTCTGTCTCTGTTTCGCAGCTTGGATTTCTTGTTGAAGAGTTTCCACTGGCTGGTTGTCTATGGTCGGGTGATTATCTGGGCCAGCCCTTGGGTAAAAATATGCTGTTACGAGTACAGGCATAGTTACCTTTATCCTCCTTGTGTCTCCTTAGGTGGATTTAGTAAATATCGGTGGAAGTGACATAGTGGATGGAAATCATAAGCTTACCCTTGGCTTGATCTGGAGTATCATCCTTCACTGGCAGGTAAATAAAAATAAAATGCCCATTATTAGTTTTTATCAATATGCCGTTATGACATGACAGGGATTTTTCAGTCATGTTCAGTCAGAATGACGCTGCTGCTACAGGTTTGTGTTACTTACAGATGTTTCACAGCTGCGACCCAAATTTGTCCTCTGTATTTTACAAAAACTGTCTTTGCTAGTTCTCTTTGATGTTGGTGCATGTGCGGACCCTCCATTTAGTCTTTCTTTTTCTGGTCATGCACCTCTCACTGAGATACAGACTTCCTCTGGCTGAAGTGGTCTGCTGTTTGGTTTGTACCAACGCTGCACAATAACTAATGACTGAAGAAACCAGGAAAGGAGTTTCCTCTGTTTACATCTGACCTGTGTAGATAAACAACCAATCAAAACAGGTTGTAGAGCTGGATGAACACAGCAGGCCAAGCAGCATCAGAGGAGCAGGAAGGCTGATGTTTCAGGCCTAGACCCTTCTTCAGAAATTTTCTAGACCCGAAACATCAGCCTTCCTGCTCCTCTGCTGCTTGGCCTGCTGTGTTCATCCAGCTCTACCCCTTATTATCTCAGATTCTCCAGCATCTGCAGTTCCTGCTATCTCTGAATCAAAACAGGTTGTTCACTTAATGTCAGTCAGCGATGCAGGATTACTGATTGATCTTAACTTCCTCATCTGCTGTCCAATATTGTTATCCTCACTGGATGCAATTGTACTGCTGTATGAATGTACTTTACTGTTTCATGGCCTGGAAAATATTCTTGCAATAATACAATAATTTATCAGGTGAAATGACCTTTAAATGACTACTTAAAAGTGGAAAACTAAGGTGAAATGGATTGTTTTCCAATCAAAGTTTTGAATGTTGGCTTCTCAGTTACAGCTGAAACATGCCAGAGATATTTCATTTCATAGAACTGCTACAGTAGGGAGTACATTATTGACTGTACGTGAGAAAGGGAGTCCACAATTTAAGTTGTCAGCAGTCTTATGGCATTTTCAGAAGTAGCCACAAAGGATCTCTTATACGCGAACTGGCTTTCTGGAATATTTGGTGGTGTGTTTTAGTTCTTATTGGTGCATTGTCCATTTCTTGGCATTGACGCATGAGAGCTGTGTGTGAGCATGCTTTGGAAGGTTCCCATTTTGTGTGGAGCTGATCAATAGGCATGCCTGTTAAATCCAGTCTGTGCGTAGGGATCCATTAGATGCATATGTATGTGGACCACATACACACACAGCCAAACAGCATACAACCAACTACCCCATGCAGTCTAAAATGTCTCCTTGAAACTGTCAGTTGGGGAAAGACAGGCTTAGGCAGGAATACAGGCTCAAAGGGAAGTTTTAGCGTTGTTCATTACATACTGACCATAATCTCATCTGGTGGTTCAGGATTGATTTTTAGAAAACGAAAAAAAACTTCAAGGAAATCAGAGTGAATGTCTGGTGCAATAAGTTGGCACTGGATCAAAAGAGTCAGTCTCATTAAACATTCTCAGGGCAGCCAAAACACTTGTGTGAGTTGGCAGAAATCTTCTCGTGGTGAAAAAGAGGTTTACAGGACCTTAAAGTATAAAAGGGAGCTTCTTAATGCATATGAAGCCCTCTGACATAAAACATCCCAGCTATAGCTCTGCCCTGTCTACAGGGTGTACAAGTGATTCTGATATAGGTGTTAATATTCCATCCTCCATTTCTGCCCAATTCTTAAACAAAAGACATGAAGTACTCCCTTTGCAAGATCACATTGCTCAAGGTCCCTGAGTGATTACAAACTTCTGCTACCGTTCATTCGTTCCAGGTCATGTCAGTGCAAGAGCCAGTACCAGCTTCAGTGTAGTGAGTTGTGTAAAGGAGGCAGAAACATCAAGGACTGCATCACAGCCATCCACTGCTGCAACATTGTGATAGAGTTTACTATGGGTCTTTCTCAGCCCTGCCGCTAGGCTACTTGGTGATTGATATGGACAGATGAATTAGGAGGAGTGTTGAGCCCGTCCCATTATTCAATAAATTCATGGCTTACCTGATTGTAACCTTAAATCTATATTCCTGCCTCATCCTGCTAATCGTTCAGCCTTTTATTGAACAATAATTTACCTAACACTGTCTTAAAAATATATGTGTGTGTGTGTGAGAGAGAGAGAGGAAAATAAAAAGCCTTATCTCTGTTTAAATCGTAGCATTTGATTTTTTAAAATAATGACCCATAGTTCTAGGTGCCCTTCTGGTGGAGAGAATGTTTCCACTGCTACCCTGTCTTGAGCCCTCAGGATCTTTGATTCTCTGATTGCCTTGAAATTTTCCAAGTGCTCTGCTATAATCTTTTTAATACCATCTTCTGACATTTTCTCCAATACAGATTATCAGCTAACTTGCCTGTAGTTTTCTGCTTTCTGACCACCTCCCTTTTCGAATACAGCAGTGACGTTCACAGTATTCCAATCTAATGGGTCTGCAATTCATTTGGCATTTTGTTATTTCCCATGTTTAATTCTCCGGTTTGTCTTCTATAGGACCAACTCTCATTTTCAAAAGAACCTCTTACTGTCTGATTTTATATTTTAGTTAGCTTTCTTTTGAACTCTGATCGTCCCCCCTTACTAATTTTGCAATTATTCTTTGCTTTCTTTTATATTCTGTCCAATTCTCTGACTTCCCACATGCCTTTGCACAATTGCATGCATTCCCGTAAATTTGGTGCTACCTTAAATATATCTAGTTAATCACTGGCAGATCTGTTCCTTAGAATTTTTCTTGCCTGTTGGAATGTATTGATTTCTCTAAATTGTCTGCTACTGCATGTCTACTGACCTGTCCTTTTGATCTAATATACCAATTCACTGCAGTGAATTCAGCTTTCATATCCTCATAATTCCCAAATATATTTTATTTTAAAGTATCATCTTGCACCTGCTCCTCTCTACCTTAAACTGAATGTTAAATTCCATCATCTTATTGTCACTGCTAACGAGAGTACCATTAATTAATCCTAACTGACTGCATTACACCACGTCGAGCATAGCCCACTTTTTGGTTGGCTCCAGAATATGCCATGCTGAGGACCTGCCCTGAAAATATTCTGAGCTCTTCGTTCAGGGTACCTTTGTTCATCTGGCCTTTCCAGTCGATATGTAGGTTACAATCTCCCATGATTGTCACCATGCTTTCCCGAAAAGCTCTCATTATTTCTACCTTGATTCTCCACCCTGTAACGGTGAGCTGGAACCCACTTTTCCTGCACCAATCTTTGAGACATGAATTAATCTCTCTGATCAGATTTGCCCTGTGCCACATTGCACATTGCTCAGGTAACAGTTTGAGGCTCTGGTTTTGAATTTGATGCCTAACTCCTCATAGTGATTTTGCACAAGGTCTTTCTTTGTCTGACCTATGCCACTGGTGTCTGAGACCGTAATGACTGCCCTTGGCCTTCCACTGAAGGTTTCTCTCCAGCCCTGAGCAGGTGACGCACAACCTGGCACAGTTGTTTGGATGCACACTCTTTGCTGCAGAGAATTGTGTCAATCCCCCTCACTATAGTATCCCTCACTGCCACCATATTCCTACTTTCTATAAGCCTCCCACATGAGTGGCTTCCAAAACCATAATACCATGGTCAGTTTGCGCATTCACTCTGCAACCCTCCCTCTCATCCAGACAAACTGAAAGGACCTCAGAACTGTTGGACAGTTGCAAAGGCTGACACTCCTGTGTTCCTGCCTACTGTATCCCTTACCTGCCGCATTTACAGTCTCAAACTTTTGATCCTGAACAATGACGAAGACTGATAACATATCCCTGAAGAAATGTGACTGCATCTCAGTACAAATAACCAAGGTAGCTTTCCCCCATTCCTAATGCATCACAATGTAAGCCTGTAAATCAGTCTTCAGTTCATAGACACCGAGCTGAAGCCCCCCAAAGTGTTCACCCTGGATTATATTTGCATTCAGGAACTCCAACATGCTGCAATAGTGACACATCACCTGAACTGTCATCCTTCATGTGTTCTAATCATCAATTATATGCTTAATTTTTTTAAGCTTACTGTCAATTACTATACTAAGTTGAACCTTGGGAATGTAATAAACTGTAGTCACTTAACCTGAACTCGTTAGATACTCACTGACTAACTTACTCTTCTGAAGTAGAGTAAGATGCAATTCCTGAAGCTGAAAAAAAAGTTAGGAAAAGCATAAGTAACTCAACATTCCTTGCCCTTTAACTTCCACAGTCACTTAACCCTTGCCCTTCATTGTAAATTGGCTAGTTTTATATTCCACAACACAAATGTAAATCTGCTTCAGAGTTTTGTGAAACAAAAGCAAGACGTGCTGGAGGAACTCGAGTAGATCTGACAGCACATGTGGAGAGAGCAGCCAAGTATATGTCGAATCTGATCTGACATTTTGGAAAGGAACAGAGATGGAAATGGATGGGTTTTCTGCTGTTGGAAAAGGGGGAGGAAGAAATGGAATGGAAGGAATGTTTAGAGGATAAGTGAGTTTAAAGATCAAAGGTGAGACGTTTCAAAAGGTAAAGGAGATTGAGAATGATTGTAGTGACGAAGCAGGGAATTGGTCCAAAGGAGATGTTAAGAGTATAATAGCTTTGACTGAAGGCAAAATATGGAAAGAATAGAATCACAGAATCCCTACAACGTGGAAGCAGGCCATTCGTCCCATCCTCTGAAGAGCATCTCACCCAGACCCTGCATTTTCCATGGCTAACCCACCGAGCTTGCACATTCCTGGACACTGAGCAATTTAGCATGGTCACTCCACCCTACCTGTATATCTTTGGACTGTGGGAGGAAATGGGAGCACTCCGAGGAAACCTATGCAGACACAGGGAGAATGAACAGACTCCACACAGACAATTGCCTGAGTGTGGAATCGATCCCGGGTCCCTGGTGCTGTGAAGTGGCAGTGCTAACTACTGAACTACTGTGCTCTGTGTCTGGCACTTGGGTGAAAGAAAAACAAAACATCCAAATGGCAGATGAAAATACAATTCAGTAATTTGCTTGGATTATTTATTAATACAGTATTGTAATAAACTGAGGAAATTTAATCAGTACCATGCGAACAACCCTAGCTGCATAACAAATGACTATCTCTGCACAACCTGGTCTGGGAAGGACTTGTGTTTTTGCTCAGGATAAGATTTGTATCTCAGTCATGAATTAGAGACCAGGTATGAGTAATAGGTAGAAATGTGTTAATTTGTTGGCAATAAATAGTTATAATTATCCATTTAACAGCAGGATGAAGAATCTTTATGTGCTTCCATTAATATTTAAGGTTAAGGGAGAACTGAAAGGTATGTTGGAAGTGTACGGTACATATTGAAAAGTTGGGCTCATCCTTGCGCTGTGTATTTTTGACAATGTTCCATCGCTTTTTGATACTTGGGGTTGAAGTAAACTGTCTAAAGATGTGCATAATTCATTTAAATTATATGTTCAATTTTCAAAAAAAATCTAAACTACATTTTACAACTTTGGATGAATTTCCCCTCTTGGATGCGTCACCCCATTGGATGGTTGCTTGCTATGATAGGTGTAGCCACATTTGCAATTTTAAAGAAAGGATGCCTTGTTTCATCTGCTGTTGAAATCTAGTTTCTGAATATTTCTCTACTTGCGAATTGAGCAGCTTGTAAGTATTCATTTGCATCATTATTGTTAACGTCGTTGCTAAAGCCTTTAGTTAGCTAGGAAGATAGCAGACAAAGACACTCCCTCCCTGACACACACAATGCTTTCTACGCTCAGTTTGAGCAGAACGCCAGCGGTGTGGTCGTGCCTGCCCGACAACCCAGACACATCTTTTCCCTCCGTCACCGCTGCAGACGTCAGATCAGTCTTCCTGGGAGACAACCCACGGAAAGCCACTGGCCCGGGCGGTGTCCCTACCGAGCACTCAGATCCTGTGCGGACCAACTGGCAGAGGTATTCGCCGAGACCTTCAACCTCTCCCTCCTACAAGCCAAAGTCCCCACCTCCTTCGAGAAGACCACCATCTTCCCCGTTGCCTAAGAAAACACATGCAGTGTGCTTTAATGACTACCACCCAGTGGCTCTGACCTCAATAATCATGAAGTGCTTCGAGAGGCTGGTCATGTCCCACATCAACTCCAGTCTCCCAACCTGCCTCACTCCCCTACAATTTGCCTACTGACATAACAGGTCCACAGCACAGCCATATCCCTAACCCTGCACTCATCCCTGGAACATCTGGACAACAAAGACACCTACGTCAGACTCCTGCTCATGGACTACAGCTCCGCCTTCAGACTGATCTCAAAACTCCATGACCTTAGTTTCGGCTCTCCCCCCTGCAACTGGGTCCTCAACTTTCTGACCTACTGCAATCGGTGAGGATAGGTGACTGCACCTCCTCCAAAATAAAACTCAACACTGGAGCCTCCCCAAGGATGGGTCCTCAGCCCCCTACGGTACGCCCGTAAACCTCCGACTGTGTTGCCAAATTCTGAATGAATGCCATCTACAAGTTCACTGACGACACCACCGTAGTGGGACAGATATCTAACAATGACGAGTTAAACTACAGAATGGAGATAGAGGGCTTGGTGACGTGGTGCAATGAGAACAATATCTCAATCAACATCAGCAAAACTAAAGAACTGATCATTGACTTCAGAAAGAGAGAGAAGGGAGGAGAACACAGCCCCATCTACATCAACAGAACTGAGTTTGAGAGGGTGGAGAGTGTGAAGTTCCTCGGAGTGACGATAACCTACGATCTGTCTTGGACTTCCCATGTCAATGCGACGATCAAGAAGGCACAGCAATGCCTCTTCTTCCTCAGGGGGCTTAGGAAATTTGGCATGTCCATAAGGTCCCTCACCAACTTCTAAAGATGCACCATAGAAAGCATATTGTCTGCGTGTGTAATGGCCTGGTATGGCAACTACTCTGCCCAGGACCGTAAGAAATTACAGAAGGTTGTGTGCGTGGCCCGGACCATCACGGAAGCCAAAACTTCCATCCATGGACTCCATTTATATTCCTTGCTGCCGCGGAAATGCAGCCAACATCATCAACGACCCATTGCACCCTGGTAACGATCTCCTGTAACCTCTTCAGTCAGGCAGAAGATACAGAAGCCTGAACACATGCACAAGCAAGTTTAGGAACAGCTTCTTCCTGGCCGGTATTAGACTGATGAATGGATTCTCTAGCCTCAAATAATGCTGATCTAACTAACTTTGATCTCGCCTAGCATAGGCCCTGTGCAGTGCAACCTGTATGCCTTTAAGTCTTTCTGATCTGTACATCCTTGCTTACTATGATCTGCCTATACTGCTCACAAACAAAGCTTTTCACTGTACTTCAGTACACGTGACAATCAATCAATCAAGAATGTCTATAAAGTCTTAATTCTGCAGAGACAGTGGCGACCATGTCAAAGGTCAATGGGAGAATGGGAATCTGTTTCATGGATCATGTAACTCAGCATGGATTGGATGTGGAAGTCTGGTAGGGGAGATCAGAACATCTTCATGTCTAACCACCTGTGCAATATATTCAGTTCCCTTAACAGCCAAGGCCCAGTGTTCAAGTCCAGGTCATATTTGTGCTCACCACTTCACTGCAGAAATGGCTACTGAGTTTTGCCTTGTAAAATATTGATAACATCAATGATACAGTGCCTCTTGTAGATCTGTGAAAACCATTATTGAATAAGCTCTGACAGAATGAGATCCTTCTCGGTTACTGTTAGTAAGATTTGTCTCAATGCCTTTGTTTATCTCGTCACATATGCATCCTAATGTGCCGAGTATTTTCAGCGAGTTTTGGATGTATGCCTGATGAACATACAGTATACACCATACAGTATATCTGAAGAATTCCCCATCAGAATGTTTTAGTCTGATTCTGGGACTGCTACACTGAATCAGCCTGATTTACCCCGACCAGTGTCTTACATAGCTTTTCTCAAGAACTTTCTGAAAGAGTCTCATTTAAATGCCAATTGTGCAAATTGGTTTGTCGTTATACTATGGTGGGCCTCCAGCCTTTAGGGTGCAAGAGATTCCCACAGCTTCTGACATGGCCTCAGCAAAGATGGTAGTTTCTGTCTTTATGTCTTCTATCAGAAGCGTACAGCATATCAATTGTCAACCTTCCTGTGGGGTGAGATTTTGCCCTGATTTTCAAATGGGCTTCAAACATCTGAAGGGCCCACGTGGGGGTTGTGAGACTGAACCTGCTGGCAGTGATAC
This sequence comes from Rhincodon typus, assembly GCF_021869965.1. Taxonomy (NCBI): domain Eukaryota; kingdom Metazoa; phylum Chordata; class Chondrichthyes; order Orectolobiformes; family Rhincodontidae; genus Rhincodon; species Rhincodon typus. Next base: position 54,742,505 of record NC_063342.1, on the reverse strand, counting down.
CGGGGTCTCAATCACTTGGAAACAACTTCCCAGCCATCCACTTCTGCAGAGGGTGGACTCCTGTTGCTGCAGCTCCGTCAAAAAACTGGAAGCTCTGGAGTCTTGAAGGCTGCCTCAGGAATGTTGGGTACTGCTGAGTCAGATAGTGGAATCCAAGGATGTTTCGAGATAAAAATGCCCTTGAAAGCATTCTTTGAAATAACCAATTCCTACAGCCAAAGCCAATAGGTCCCATAGAACCCTCCCAGACAAATTTTTTAGACTTCCAATGTAGCTTCACTGCCTGCAACCCGCTCCAATGCCCAGACTTCCCAAAGACGAACCCTAATTAGGGCCAATGCCATGTTAATCAACTTTTTGCTTCTGTCAACTGAGCAGCCAGTGCACTTTGCACCTTTCCTGGAAAAATTCTCTGGAGGCAATAGGGTATCTGCCCGTTATGTGATGTAGCTGTAACCTATTATCCTTGACCCCCACTCACGACCAGGGAGTCATAAAATTCTACCTTGTTAATGGAGTTGATGCAAAGATGAGAAGTTTCTCCAAACTCATTCATATTCCCATACACTATAGCTGACACAGATCAATAAACAATGTGTGAAATATTTTTGTGGACAACAATGTTTTAACAATGCAGTAGATGTTATGTTTGAAGAACAGAATGATGTGCCTTTGAGAGTGTTCTAAGAGCTCTGATTTTTAATCTCTGATGACCCGAAATAAAATGTTTAATTTTGTTGCCATCAGAAATGTTCAATGTTTGCAATCACAGACGGTATAATACTTGCCCAATCACCTCTTTGCTCCTCACTGTTCAAGGCTCCAAACCCATCTTCCAGATGAAGCAGCATTTCACTTTTATTACTTTCAATCCAGCTGACTGCAATTGGTGCTCGCAATATGGTCTCCTTTACATTGGCGACACCCAACACAGACTGCGTAGCCACTTTATGGGACACCTCTGTCTATCTGTAGGAATGACCCAAACCTCCCAGTTGCTTGCCATTTCAATAAACCACCCCTTGCTGTCATGCTGATATTTCTGTCCTAGATCAGCGGCGATATTTCAACAAAGTACAATACATGTTTGAAGAACAATACCTCATTTGAATTGATTGTTGAGACCCTGGGGCTGACAACTGAGTCATTTTTGTATCTTGATTACTCCTTACTTAGTAGAAATTCTCTCCCTTTCACCCACCTGTATCTACACCATCTGCCTTCTTGCTCCTCCTTTTTCTTTTAACAGCATTTAGAAGAAAACCCATTTTTCGACATCTTTCATTTCTGATGAAGAGTCATACTGGACTCTGAAAGCATTAACTCTGTGTCTGTCTTCATAGACGCTGCCAGGCTTGTAATAAACCTGCTGAGTTTTGCAAATGTTTTCTCTGTTGCAGATTTTCAGCATTTGCAGTATTAGCCTTTTGTTCATTGATGCATTTGAGTTTGCAAATAACCATTTAATCATCAGGAATGACAGAATCCTTATCTAAATGACCCCCCCACCCCCAGCTAAAGAAAAGAATAGTTGACTTGATCAGTGATGTTAGATGATCCTCATTGAGTTTACTTGCTAAGAACAGATGAAGATTTCCTTTCGCTTAGTATCTTGATCTTATGGTTACCTCCGTATTTTTAACTAATGCCAATCATGAAATTGAGGCTCCAATGCTCAGGCTTACACAGATACCTGAATCTCAGTGTATTCTGTAGATGGAAATGTACAAATGGACAAACTAAACAAGTGGGGAATAAATGTAGCAAATGGAGTTCAATGTGAAGAAGCTCAAATTTGTTCAGTTTCTGTCCAGAAAAAAAATGTTACTAGTGAGCATGGGAAAAGCAAATGGATCCGAGTATTCAAATTACTAAATGCCCAAAAAGTCACCAAAAAAGTTAATGCAGTTTTGGCCTTCACATTTAAGAGCTTGGAGCACAATAGGACAAGTGAAATATTTCATTTGCATAGAACTTTGGTTAGTCCATATCTAGAATGCTACATGTAGTTTGGGTACCATATGTTAAGAAGGACTTATTGGCCTCTGGAGATCCAGCACAAATAATATTGGAGTTTAACAAGCTCTATTATGAACATGGTTTTGATAAATTTAGTTTATATTTGCTTGAATTTAGAAGGTTGAATTGAAGGATATCTAATTAAGATGCTTAAAATGAGCAAGGGATTCAACAGCTTTTGGAGAATTGTGTAAGGAGTGTACTCTTTAGTATACTGGCATGCTGTATCTCTGCTGTAAGTGCCTTGTGTGGGCAGTAAGTGGGAGTCATTAAACAGAGTGGTGCAGCTGGAAATGTGTGCCCTTTGAGAACTGTAAGAGAACCAGCTGTTGTGAAAAAGGCAGCAAGCAACGTCCACTGGATTTTCAGAGCTATAAGCAAGCAGCTACTGAAAGAAATAGCATGGAAACAAAAGAAACAAAAAGTATGCAAATTTTGATTACTGAGTATGTGAAAACGGCTATGAGTTTTCCAGTCTCTGCTACTATAGAAATGGAAAGTGATATGAGAGAGAATTGGAATATTTTCTCATGTTAATCGCAAAACTGTGAAAGAGCACTGAGTAATTAAGATGAGCAATCCTGTTATCAGTGCTGGGGAAAGAGAGCTTAAGCTGTGTTGCAGCTTAGATCACAGTTGGGATCAAAAATATTTCCAAATCTTTGGAGACACTTTTAAACAGATATTAATGTTGCTTATGAATGTTGTGTTCAACATCAGAGCTTTGAAGCAGAGGAGATGATTGATCAGTATGTGATGCCATTGATATATCTGACAGAATATTTGAAAAATGATCTCAGCTGAGATAACATTGTCTTAGGTATATAAGATCTTTCCACAAGTGCACATCTGCTGGGAGAGGAGAAAGTTTTAATCTCAAGAAAGACATTGACCCATATAGAAGCTACAAGATTGCTTCAGATGATGATTGACATACTGATGGAATATTCCGCTGACACATATCCCAGGCTGAACAAGCATATTATTTTGGGGGTAAACATACATTTGTGCAGAAAAGCCAGCAGACTGCAAGAATGAGGCTGTAAATAAAGCAAAGGACATTGAACAAAAGAATTGAAAGTGTGCCCAGCATGGGAAAAACAGTACTGTACTTCGGGATACTGTAATACCAGTATTTATGCATAACAAAGCAAAACAAGCCCAGAAGGATGACTACTGGAGAAATGTCAGCCAATGCTTCTGAAGAATCACTTTACACTATACAACAGGTTAGCACTATCACAACTAAAGATGATAAATGGTTTGTTCCTATTAGAATTCAAAGCACAGAAAGGATAGCATCAAGTGAATATAAAGTGTCGGATCAACAACACCAGTGCTTTTTGCGAGATCATGAACTTCACAGACCTGTGACAAATCACTCAATCAAGTTGGTAACTCAGAAATGAAGCTCTTGTCGGTAAGGTTGAGGTTTGCTAATGGAACACTATATGTGCTAAGAGGACAAATTGAAACTGAGAGCCTAATGCAATGGGGAAAATGAAGATGTGGAATTTTGTTTGGCAGATAATAGAATCTCTACAGTGTGGAAGCAGGCCTCTTGCCCCATCGAGTCCACGCCAACCCTCCAAACAGCATCCCACATAGACCCACCCCACCCTGTAACCTCACATTTCTCATGGCTAATCCTACTAACCTGCACACCCTGGACACCATGGGCAAGTTAGCATGGCCAAACTACCTAACCTGCACGTCATTGGACTGTGGGAGGAAATTGGAGCTCCTGGAGGAAGCCCATGCAGATGTGGGGAAGATGTGCAGACTCCACGCAGACAGTTGTCAGAGGGTGGATTGCAGCTGGGTCCCTAGTGCTGTGAGGTAGCAGTGCTCACCACTGAGCCACCATGTACTCATCTCAGCAGAAGCAAATCTAAAGCTTAGATATAACTAAATTTTAAATATGCCAAAAGAGATTTTGGATTTTACAGGCCGCCAAGTTACTGACTGCAGAAGAAATTCTAGAAGATCACAAATCTGTGTTTTTACATGTTTTGGATGTTACCTTGGAGAATATCACCTCGTGGAGGATGAGTGTGAGACAAATGTTGCATCTGTTGGACAGTGTTCCAGCTGCCCTCACAACGTGGCAAGATAGTGCTAAACAAGCAGGGAGTAGTCAAGAAAGTGAAAACTGCTACGAACTGATGTATCAGCACAGTAGTAGTGAGGAAAAACTGGAGTATGCATAAACATGAAGGATCTGAATCCAGCTTTGAAACAATCTCACTGCCTCATGCCAATCATTGTATTTTCTTTCCACCATGTACCAAAGTACAGGATGAAGAATGACTGCTGGCAAGTGAAGCTAGACGAAAGCAAGTTTTCTAACCGCATTCTAGATGCCAGTCATAAGAGACAGGTGGTTATGTCTACTGCTTGGTATTTCAATTATGGAAGTATCAGTACAGACAGCACAGGATAGTTGGTGCTCTTCCTGGAGTGAAAGCTGTTGTGAATGATTGTGTGTCCACGTTGATATAATGGCCAATGAAAAAGTCATCATAGACAGCATGACTGCTAGAGAGATCTCATCAGATAAACAAAGCTGTACAAGAAAACCATGCAATTGAAGATATCTGAGGTCAAGTACTTGGAGCATGTTCTGACAGAAATAGGACTTCACCTCAGACTTGATGAGGTGAGAGTTCTAGCAGAGGTGCAGTAACATCTGATGTGAAAACAGTACAATGATTTGTTCGATTTATGAACAGTTTAGCAAAGATCTTGCCATATTTACCATTAAATGCAAGCTCACCATAAAGGATGTGCACTGGTATTGGGATACAGACAACAGACAGCTCTCGCAAGAATCAAAGCTAGTGATCGCAACACCATTGCTGAGGTACTACAATGTTAATGATAATATCACATTGCAGTGTGATGTCAGCCTGACAAGTCTTGGTGCAACCTTGATGTGTCAACGACAACTGGTCCGATTTGACCCCAGGGTCTCAGTACAAACCAAATGATGTTTCTTTGGGAGACTGTGTGCTTTGTTATTGTCTTGATCTGTGAACATTTTAATTATAACATATTTGGGAGAGAGAATATGGCAGGACGATCTAAACTCGAGCCAATTCAAAGCTGCTTCTTCAAACTATTTCTGTCTGTTCCAAAGCATCTGCAAAAAAAGGTATTGCATTGAAGAGATCATCCAGATGTGACATATAAAATAATCAAATTATTTCCTCTACTCAGATTTAGGAACAAAGGCACATGATCATGAAATTACAGCAGGACATTTTGAAGTGAAATCAGGAAAGTAATTTTTCACCCAGAGTGGAAATCTAACCTTTCTTTTCCCTCCACCCCCGCACCACCTTCCCCCCACCCCCCGCCCCAACCACCCCAAAAAAAATGTGCAGATGCTGGATCATGGACAGTTTCCAGACTGAGACTATCAAATCTTTATAAGGCAAGATATTGTGGATGTTGGAAATTTGAGAATAGTGGAACTGTTCACAGCTCTGGCAGTATCTGCAGTTACGGAGGAAGGGTCTGTTCTGAGGAAGGGTCACCAGACCCAAAACATTAACTCTGTTTTCTCCTCCACAGATGCTGCCAGACCTGCTGAGCTTTTCCAGCAACTTTGTTTTTGTTTTCTGCAGTTATGGAAATGGATTTACAGTTTCAGGTCTCATTGACTGAAACGTCACTGATCTGAAATGTTGTGTAGTATCTTGTTGGTTTCAAACCCACTTTACAACCACCCATTTCCCACCTGCCCCAACTCCCTACTTACAGGGCTCGATCGGCAGGAGGGTGGGAAAACCAAAGTTGCACCAATCCCCCCTCCACCCAGACCCTAGGTCTGTTGTTGCCTCTCGGTGAGGAATGCTGCCCTCAAAATGTTCCTTTCTCACTCCTTAGATGCTGGCAGCCCTGCTGAGCATTTCCATCATTTTCTGTTCTTTATTGCCAGATTTTTCTCAGGCAGGACTATCCAAGACTCTGGAGCAAAGGACAGTAAATGGAATTGAAATACAAGTCAAGTATGATCTGCTTGAATGGCGGAGCAAGCTTGAGGCACTGAATGATGTACTGCTATTCCTGTGTTCTGCTTGAAAGCTGTGTTACTGTCATTGGAAACTGTGACAGCACAAGTCAGTCTTCCTAGCAGAGGCAATGACGAGATTGTTCAGAGACTTGTTGAAACAATTTCCATTTTAAACAAATACGAATTAGTTTATTGGCACTTTAATTTTATTCCTGTCACCATGTCATTATTTGCAGGATTACTGCTGATTGTCAGATACTTAAAGAAAATGAATCTTGAAATCTTTCTGCCAGTGCAGATCCTGATTATTAATTTCTATTTTAATTTAGAAGATAATCGTTTTACATTGTCAGTTAATTTTCTCATTTCAAAGCAGAGATCAGATTTGGTACTGCAAGGAAAGATATGTGTATTGGTTCTAAATTTCAAGCATTGGCCATGATTTATATTTGGCTCCACCATTGTATGTTTTGCAAGATAGTGAGCTGTGCAGCATTTGAATCAACAATATCTAAAAGAGAATTCTCACAGCTTGCTCAGATGGAAGCAATGACGAGGCACTCTAAATCACTTCTCACAATTACTGGTAGTTTGTTGGCAGCAAGATGGTAAGTGGTGAGCTTTGCATTCACATTTGCAATGACATTATTTTCTTGGTGTCACCATACTAAGAATAAGCTTGCTTCTTTAGTTTTTTTATTTGGACGTATAAAAAAGGGAGTATTTTATTAGCTGTGCTGACCTGGCCTAGGTATTAAAGTGAATGTGATGGTTACATTTCCACTATACAGAATATTAAATGCTAAATTAACACTTAAGCTGTGGCAGTAGATTTTACAGCAAAGGACTGTGTGAGGATAAAGCAGATTAAAGCATGGGTGGAGATATGATACAGTTGGAAGGGCTTTGGGTTCTTGGGCTACTGGGATTGTTTCTGGGGAAGCAGGAACTTGTTCAAGTTGTATGTCACTAAAAGGATCATTGTCCTTGGGAACGTTAACTGACACTGGACAAGGTGCTAACTACCATGGCAAGGATCAGCTGTGAGGTGAAATCAGGTACTGGGATGATTGGGAGAGATAAATAGCACTTGAGAAAAGAAAAGCTTAGAAATAGGGGAGATCATTCAGGCAGGATAGTGCAATTGCTAAGGAGTCAAAAGATTTAGAATATCTATGTTGTAAATATGCAGCGTATTGTAAATAAGCTCAATGAGTTGTGGACACCAGTTGACACATATATTTAGAGACATTGAGTCATACAACATGGAATTGTTCAGTCCAACCAGTCCATGGTGGTAATCCCAAACTAAACTAGTCCTACCTGCCTGTGCTTGGCCCATATCCCTCCACACATTTTTTTTTTTATTCATGTACCTATCCAAATGTCTTTTAAATGTTGTAACTGTACCTGAATCCACCACTTCCTCTGGAAGTTCATTCCATACAGGAACCACTCTGTGTGTTTGAAAAAAGGTCCCTCATCTTTTTTTTAAATCTTTCTCCTCTCAACTTAAAAAAAAATGCCCCCTCCTGTACTTCAGGGAAAAGACACCTGCCATTCAATTAATTCAATTCCATTCATCTAATGACAAAAACACAGGTCTGACTGAATGAAGACGAGGGCTGGAAACTTAATACTCTTGATGGGGAATTCAGGAGGAATCAAAAGAGGCAGTTGTGATGAAAATCCTTTTATAGTAATATTGCGGGTTTAGAGAGTTGAGGGAACAACAACTGAGTTTGTTTTGTTAAGAGTTAAGAAACAGTGAGGCAGCTATTTTGCTGCAATATGACACCAAATATTCAAGAGGTAAGAAAAGAGCAAAATTGCGGTTAATTTGCAGAACACTGTCTTTACTGGGCTCCATTATCCATTGGGTATATCTGTACTGCCTTGTCCTCCTGATCTTGATCTTTTGATAAGGATTGATATTGTTATGTGGATTTTTGAAAGAAGTATGATTATTTAACACATACTACGCTTCTTAATAAAATTAGGGCCCATAAAATTAAAAGGGACACTGACAATATAAAATTCGTTAATGGACTGAAAAGCAATGAGTATTAGTGAATGGTTGCTCCTGAGACTGGAGAGGAGAAGGGTGCAATGGTAATGTCTGTATCTCTGAATCCGGAGGCCTGGGTTCACAACCCACCTGCTCTGGAGAAGTGTAATAACATCTGATTAGGAAAATATCTCGGACTGGAAGGAAGGAACAAGGTATGTTCCCCAGAGTTTGGTAATAGAATCACTGCTCATGTTGTACATTAATTGTACATTAATGATGGCTTGGCCAGTGATGCCCACATCCCATTCCAGAATTTAGAAAAAGTACTTGATCAACTTTGTATTCATGGTCCTGGGCCAATAAAGCTGTGATGTGAATCTGATAGTGTCCTGTTCTGCTGACTTGTCTGCCTTCTTTTCTTAAGGTAAAAAATGTTATGAAAGGCATCATGGCTAACCTGCAGCAGACTAATAGCGAGAAGATTCTGCTGAGCTGGGTACGTCAGTCCATCCGTAACTACAGACCAGTTAATGTCGTTAATTTCACATCCAGCTGGTCCGACGGCTTGGCCTTCAATGCACTCATCCACAGTCACAGGTGAGAAAGAGGCACACTCGTCTTCGCTTTCTTTCATGGAAATAGCAGACAGAGATTTTGGCTCAGGATATGTTTTTTGATTACAGCAACTTGGATGTCAATGAAAGTATCAGCAAGTTTGCTGTTATAGTCAGCTTATCTCTTGCAGAACACTGAATTTGAAGAAGTGGCTCTGGCCTATAGAGGAGGTTTGTTCAGCAAAAAGAAAGATAAGATCTGAATGGCTGCTGCAAGCTAGCAGACCTCTTAGCACAAGTCACTGAAAATAGCAATAACCTTTTCTGTAGTGCTTGATCTCGGGATCTCGTACCTTTCAGAAGAGGAAACAATGTTACGTTTAATGAAATGTTATTCATGATTTGAGAGCAGCACAACAATGGAACGGTGACATGTTTAATAAAAACAGACAATGCTCAAAACATTTAGCCCATGAGCCAGTATTGGTACAGAGAAAAGGAATGAATTGACATTTTATTAGAACTGAAAATATTTTTATGAACAAGTAGCCCACTAGAATCGGAGCAAAGGAGAGTGTAGGAGAAAAAAGACAAACAAAGGAAACAGGAAACAAGTTGTGATGTTGTTGTTTTGCTAAACTGTGACCTTAAGCTCCCAAGACCTCAATTTTATTCTCCCCTGCCAACATGCACCACTACCTCTATCTTCAGCCCATCCATAATGTTACTGACCCCCAGAACTATATCTTATTGTCGTCATCAACTCTATCACCTAAATATCCACACTGTGGTCAATGAATGACTTATAAATATTAAGTATGTCTATCCTTGCTTTTTGCAACAAGCCTTATTAGTGGCGTCAGTCACGTGAAATAATTACCCAAATGGGAACGTGGGGCTGGATGTAAGTGTGTGCGGTTGTCCTCAATATCCCAGCTAACATATCAGTGGCAGATGACAGTCAGCCCGTGATCCAATGGGTGCCCTGTAGCAACTTAACACTGAGGAGTTCAAGTCTAAACTTTTACCCCCATTTTTCTCCTGCCTTAGAATACTACAAGCTAGTCAAATGGTCAGCTGCTCTGTAATCTCAGCAGCACCATCTGGGCAGTCATGTCCATTTCTGGAAATACAGCACACTCACCACTCTGCAGTTGTCAGGTAAGATCCAGGTTTGGGGGTTGCGGGGGGGATCTATTTGAGGGCTGCAGACCTCTTCCAGTGTGATGTGTGAGTCTTGCGTTCAGCAGGCCAGGGTTCACTGCTTAAGAATAAGGACGTTGACCATGGTACTGCAAAGGAAGTGAGGCAGGTAGGTAGAGTCTGTGAAGGGTGCCAGTTAAAGGTCTCAATAGACCCTAGAGTAGGCAGACTGTTTGATGCATCCCTTGTGCCCATTAAAAAATTCGGCAGATCAGAGGCAGGTGGGTGGTTGGTGGGAAGGCCATCTAGTGGATTTCATCTAACTTCTTGGTAAAGGCTCAGCCTTGTGAACCCTTTCTGAATGTTTCATTGGAAGCCAATGCTCATCCTTCAGTAAGGTAACCAAACCTGCACACAGTACTCAGTGTGGTCTCACCAAAGCCTAAACAGTAAAATGTGTACAAAAATGATCAAATTTAAAGTGAAACATGAACCACATGTGATTGGAATTAGATTGGACACCTTTTAAAAAGACTGTTCATTGTCACATTGAATTGTTGCAGGCTACAAGTCTGTCTTTCTTTTTAAAATAGCGGGTTCTTGCTTCAAGCATATGCAAAATCAACAGCTCAGTAGTTTAGAAGAGCAAGTCAGTTTATTGCAAATTGTTATTATTTCCAACTATATCAACATGTTTGTTTATATCACAGTAAAAGTCTGAGAATATAATTTCTTCTAGAAAAAGTGAATACAAATATTCAATGGTCAATAACAGTCACAGTGTCAATGGCAGATCTAACCTCATGAGCATAAAGTCTGGGAGCGAAACAGGTGAAAATTGGTTGGCATTGTGCAATCCTGATTTAATGAACAGTCATTATGGGCCAGTTAGCTAAAAAGCTTACTTGAGAATTTGAGGAAGACTGTTGAAGTGCTGATATTTGTTACATAACTGGAATTGTGCAATAAACACAGGATCTTCTAATAAATATTAGTATTTTGGATTGGTCTACACTGGGCTACCTTGTCTTGATGCATCATACAAGGGTTAAATGGGAGTTAGATAAGAGTCCATTGGCCATGCCTAACATCATTAGTGTCAAAAAAAGCAAACTTGAACTTCATGCATGCTTCTTCGTTCTTTGGGAGATTTCAAACGGAATTGGATACAGAAACAGTTAACTGTCAAGCCACCGACATGAATGGTCTTTCCGAGAGAAACTCACAGAAGAACATTGAGATAGTCTTGGACCTGAAGTGCCTGATTTCAGTTCAGTTAGCCATTTTGTGTCAGCTGTGACTCAGTTTGTAGCATTTTTGCCCCTCAGTCAGTAGGTTGCGTGTTGTGTATAATATTTTGGTCCGATGCTCCAGTGTGGTACTGAGGAAGATGTACTGTTTGAGGTGCCATCTGCTGGTGTAGACATGAAGTCTGCTCTGTTTGCCCTCACCGGTGGGCATAAAAGATCCCACAGCATTATTTCAAGGCTGCTGTAGTGGAGTTCACTGTAGTGTCCGAACCAATATTTGTTCCTCAGTCAACACCACAAAAAAACATTAAAACAACAGCAAAATTCTGCACAACCTAAGAACAAAAATGCAGTTTAACTTTGCTGATAACATTGGATCTATAGAGAGAACTATGGTTGACGTTTTAGGAGATGACCTTCATGAGAAAGCTCATCGATCTGAAAGATAAACTGTTACCCCCTGCACATGCTGCCTTTCATCATTTTTTGTTCTTATCACAAAAATCAGATTATCTGTTCATCATTGCATTGCAGTTTGCACGAGTTCATTTCTGCAAGTAAATCTACTATTTTCCTACATTCCAACAGTGATTACACATCAAAGAAAGATGAATGTGCCTTAGGTTGTCCTGTATAAGTGCAGGTGTTACTTTTATGTAAACTCGCAGACAGGAAACTTTACCTCGAAATGACATTCCTCCTCTTGTACAGTTTGAAAATTAAATTCATATTATTAGAGATGCATTTTAACTTTTTTTCCTCCTCCTGCAGTCTACTTTTTCCAAATTCAAACTTACATTTGCCTATCATAAAGTTGCTCACAATTTTGTCTATGGAATTTACCTTCTGCCAATAACAAAAGGAGATCTTTCAACTTGAAGACATTATCTTGAACTTTATTGTGGATGTTATGAAATTTGCCCTGTTGTGCTACTTGATGTTCTAATTCGGTTTGAAAACTTTTGGAAGAATCATGTTATTTCCCTTGTGCCGTAAGATCTGAAACTTTCAAATTGTATTGGAAGAAATGCAGCATTGATGAAAAGAAAGTTCGAATGCTTGAAAACATTAAATGCACCTGGCAACCACAATATGTTGCTATGTTTGTGTACAAGGTGTGCAGTTTCACACCACAGAAATGTGCTTCTTTAAATGCAAATCTCTCTGGTACTTTGCCAGTTTGGGTGTTGGAGTGTGTACTTTTGGCAGTGATTTAAATTTAATGATGGATTGTCAGGTTTCCTAATACTCGGAAAAGCTAACCGCTGCTGAAAGGAAGTGGAGGCAACTGGATGCAGCAACTAAGTGCTTGATACAGCACAGTTTGTAGACCAGAAGCAGCACTGACTTTATAAATACTGTGCAAAGAGACCATAAGTATGGTATGTGTGCTCAGTCCCGACAAAACTCTGGTTAAAGTCCAGTTGGAAATATCCTGACCAATTCAAGGCACTGCCTTTGAGATGGGTTGCTAATGTTTTGGAGAGGTGCAGAGAAGATTTACCAGAATGGTACCTGGGGCTTAGTTATATGGCAAGACTGTTGAGGGTGGGTTGTTCTCCTTTAAAGCAGCACAGATTAAGGGGATATTTGAAAAGAGGAGTATAAAATCCTGATGGGTTTTGACAGAGCAGGTAAGGAGAAACTGTTTCCTGCGATGGAGGAATTAGTAACCAGAGGATGCCAATTTAATGCAATTGACAAATAATTAGAGACCAGATGAGAATTTTTTGTTTCACTAGTTGAGTTCTGATTTGGAATGTCATGTGTGCATAGGTAAGTGAAGTAGATTTGATAACGTTTGAAAATGAGTTGGATAAGTCCTTAAGCAGGCAACGTTTACAGTGTTGTGATAGAAGATGAGTGTTTGCAACTAATGTATAACTTTTTCAAAAACACGATACAGTCACAATGGGTGAAGTGATGCCTTTCAGTACTGCGTCATCGTGTGACTTTGTCATATCCCTGGTATGAACTGTTGTTTCTTTGCAATTTTTAAAGTTCAAGTATAGTAGAATGTTTGTGGTTCAGTGAAGCTATTAGCATGCTTTCCTGAAAAGGGAAAACGTTTATTGCTGTACTGATGCATAAGCTCCATTAACTATCATCCATTGTGGAAAGTTACTATGGGTTAGCTGAGAATTAATAAATCTCTGATTTCATGTTTGTTGATATTTTCTTAATATAATGTTTAGAATTTGCGAATAATTTAACCAACAGAGAAGTAAAGCAGTCCTGAGCATTTTGATCAATCCCCTAATTTACCTAATTGTAAACAATCCACTTAACATCTTTATCGTTCAGCAAATTTAACTGAGAAGTACAGCAGCTGAGATATATGTAGACCCATCAAGATGCAAGTTTAAAATGCAATGTGTTCTTGGTTACCATTCTCAGACAATGCAATTTTAGGGATGCTCCGGTTTTACATGGTCATATGGATCAGAGAAATGAAAGTAGATCATTTAACCCTCTTCCTCAGTGAACAACCAGGAGTTATTCCTGGATGTGGATGTGCGTGCAAATCAAATGAGGACAGAAGTGGCTTCAATGACTGTTCTCTTGCTTTTTGCTGATATCCTCGCCCTTGTACTACGACTGACTTGTTGAAAGAGTTAGTGACAGCAACTTCCAAAAGAGAGTCAAAATCTATCACTGAACAGGAAGAGACTAAAGAACTAAAAATAAAACTCCACATTACAGGCTTCATGGCAACTGAACGGAATTTAAGGACGATAGTCGTGTTCATACCACACACTGAAATAACAAGCCCATATTATTTCAAGTGTGAACTAGTTTTACTTTGTAGGCAATCCAGAAGTGAATGAGTATACATTCACATTGTTCCTCCTTCAAATCCGCTGAGTTTATGCAACGTATTTTATCATGTTATCTCTGTTTTTAATTAGTTTAAGTAGTAGCTGTTGTAAACTTAACAAGGAGGATTATCTGTACTCAGTCCGGGGGATTTAGTTTATTTACATCGTTATAATTCTGGTGACTTTTTTTGGTTAATGTGTTTTTGTTCGCCGACACGTTTTAACTGCCTTGTAATATTTAGTGCTAGTAAGTAAAAGTGGTGATATAATGGGTCCATGGTTTTAGGTTGTAGGGTAGCATCAAAAATAATTCAAGAATGAAAACACCGGCTTCAGGTTTTGCAGCAAGTTGGGAAAGCGAGACACGTGGTGGAGAGGAGAGTGGGGAGGATTTCTTGAGAGTGCAGTTTTCTAGCTGCCCTGCAGGTCTGCCATCTGATAGCCAGCTTGGTGAGCTGACTGAAAAAAAAAGAAAGAACTATGGATGCTGTAAATCAGAAAGAAAGACAGAAATTTCTGGAAAAGCTTTGTAGGTCTGGCAACATCTGTGGAGAGAAATCAGAGTTAATGTTTCAGGTTCAATGACCCTTCCTCAGAACAGTTCTGAGAAAGGGTCACTCGACCTGAAAAATGAACTTTGATTTCTCTCAACAGATGCTGCCAGACCTGCTGAATTTTGCTGGCAATTTCTGATGAGCTGACTGCCCTTCACAGGGAAACCTGCAGCATGAGGGTGTAGCGATGAACAAGTGGGAAGGGGGAGAGAAAGAGACCAACAGTAAGTGTCAGATGATGTTCAGAGGAAGAGAGAGATCATAGTTGGGAAATTGGGAAGCAGTAAATCAGGAAGGGTCAACAATTGTGTGACAACAAGGTGCAGGGCTGGATGAACACAGCAGGCCAAGCAGCATCATAGGAGCAGAGAGGCTGACGTTTCGGGCCTAGACCCTTCATCAGAAAAGGGGGAGGGGAAGGGGGTTTTGAAATAAATAGGGAGAGAGTGGGAGGCGGATAGAAGAGGGATAGAGGAGAGGATAGGTGGAGAGGAAACAAACAGGTCGAAGAGGCGGGGATGGAGCCAGTAAAGGTGAGTGTAGGTAGGGAGTTAGGAAGGGGATAGGTCAGTCCAGGGAGGACGGACAGGTCAAGGGGGCGGGATGAGGTTGGTCGGTAGGAGATGGAGATGCGGCTTGGGGTGGGAGGAGGGGATAGGTGGGAGGAAGAACAGGTTAGGGAGGCAGGGACGAGCTGGACTGGTTTTGGGATGCGGTAGGGGGAGGGGAGATTTTGAAACTTGTGAAATCTTCTATCCGCCTCCCACTCTCTCCCTATTTATTTCAGAACCCCCTTCCCCTCCCCCTTTTCTGATGAAGGGTCTAGGCCCGAAACGTCAGCCTCTCTGCTCATATGATGCTGCTTGGCCTGCTGTGTTCATCCAGCCCTGCACCTTGTTGTCTCGGATTCTCCAACATCTGCAGTTCCTACTATCTCAGGGTCAACAATTGCCAGTTTGTAGCTTGCCAGCTTGACCATACCACAGCCTTTATTTCTCTTTTTATTCACATTTCATATCTCCTAGCAAAACTCCAAAAGAGGCACCTGAACCTCTCTAAAATGGTACCAGACTTCTCTAAAGTGATGTAATAGATAGAGACCATGTCCTCAAAAATGTAAAGCCCTCAAGTCATGTTTCAGAAACTTGGGTGATAAACTTTGCTTCTAACTGAGAACAGTTTCACTTTTAAATATGTTATCTCCATGTCATGTAACTGTATAAAGTTAATCCCACCCTCACTTCCTCTACTCCTCGCTGTCCCAGAGAAAATAGTGGGTGCTGAGTTTGCTGGGGCAAGCCTGCCTCAATCAGGTCTTCAAGAACATTTTGGCTCAAGGATGAAGACTTTCCAACTTGGTGAAAATTCTGACGAGTGTTTCCACTTTGAGATTAGAACAAAGAAGGAAACAATTGGCCACCTGTAGATTCCATAGGGAAATTTGGAAGAAACCTCTTTGCCTTGAAGTGGTGAGAATATGGATCTGGCAACCTCAGGAGTTGTTGAGATAATTCGCATTGATGCTTCATAGGAAAGGTTAGATATACAAATTAGGGAGAAGGCAATCAAGGGTTATGCTGATAGATGAGGGAGGATGGGAGAAAGCTTGAGTATCTCTAACACCCAGATGTTCTTGTTGGGCTGAATGGCCTGTTTCTTTGCTGTATGTTTTGAGGACTTACGTGCAACTATTCCATCCTGTATGTATCTTATAATTTAACCTCTCAGAATACTAGATGTCTGCTAATTGTCAAAATCCAGTGTTTCTATGACAGCAAGGGCATTGAATTTATTTTCCCTTCACAAGATGTGAGTAATGCTGATGAAGTTGACATTTCTCAAACTGCTGTTGAGAAGGTGGCACTGAGCCATTAGCCTTGTATCATGCAGTGTTGGTACACCCACAGTGCTGATCGAGAGGACATTACAGCGTTCTGACCTGGCAGCATTGAAGGAATACTGATGTAAAGTGATGAGCTTGCAGGGGTAGTGTTTCTCTTCTGGGTGGTCAGGATTGCACGTTTGGAAGGTGCTGTCAAGGGAAATATGGAAAGTCTGTACAACTGTTTGTTTGAGTGAACAATGTTGCAATATATTATGCTGTGTTGAAAATAAGATTCAGTTGTTCTGGCAGCTACAAAGACCACTGTCAGTGCTTTTCTATGGCAGGTCCAGCAAAACTCCATTTCCATTTTTGGTTGAGTGCGTGATGTAGACCAGGAAACTCACCAGAAATATTTTACCTTAAAACTAGGTGGGAATAGCAGGGTCTTGCAGGAATATGTCAGATAGAAATCCCACCATCGTTGAAAATACACCCTGCTTCCACAGCAGATGTGAATGTACAGCATTAAAACTAAAGGTGTTAAAAGTCATACACAATCCTCGCTTTTTATAGTCAAAAGAAATAAACAGCCATATATTGGTAATTTGTTTTATTTTCCAGTGAGTTAAAGACTTTGGTACACAGAGTGAGAATGATCATCTTTGATTTAATCTACCCAAGTGGCTGTGGATAATCTGTAATGGATATTATAATTGCAGCTAGTGATAATATTGGAGAAGTCAGATCTCAGAAATTTCTTTTGCAGTTGTTTAAGTGGTGGTCAGTCACCGAAGCATAATCACGTGAGGCTGCAGGTGTTATTTAACAATAGAACGTAAGGTTATTGCACAAAAGATGAAAGCTACAAAATGTGGAAATATCTTAGCACAAGTATCACAACAAACATTTCTTCAACTTTCTCATTAGTATCCATTACGGAGATTCAGTCCGAGAGAATTATCACTCCCATCTCAGCATTTTCAAATCTTTAACAAATGCACAATGTTGGAAAAACTCAGGAGGTCTCTGATGAGAGAGAATGAATCATCATATCGAGCTTAGTATGACTTTTCACTTAAACCTTGATTAGCTGACACTGTCCAGTTTCTTCCCTTTTTCTTGTGATTCACTTGAGTTTGTTTCCACAATTCTGAAGCCTAAATGTTTTCTTTTCCAATAATTTGACTTCAATGCAAGTTTTTGTTGCTTGGAAGCACCACAGACTAGAAACCACTTCTTTGAATGTGACTGGTTCCCCTGAACTTAAATGGAAAAATGCTTGGTTCACCTGTTGGTTTCTTTTCTGACCTAAACCTTGGATACCTCTGATGTAAATATTGGAAGATTCTGTTTTAAAGTCAAAACTAAGCAAATTGCCTTAATGCATGTTCTTTATGCATCTCAAACTGTGCAATATAAACATTTTATCCACAAACATGAGGAGTCCACTATACAGTTAACTGAATTAATATGTCTGCCTTGAAATTACATATTTAGGTCTTTGTTCCTGACCTTTGTGTCAAAAATTATCTTCACAGCATTAACAAAAACTCATCATCTTAAAAAAATCCAATTTCCTGAATAATAATAATTATTATATATTTAGCACTATCTCATGTATATGAAATCCCATTATGGATGCAGCCTATCACTTATTTTTACTGTGATTTTTATAAGAATCAAAGGATTTTAAAAAATGATTTATTTTTCTTTCTTATATGATAATATGTTGTACGGTACAGATATTTTGTGATGTGAGAAACTGTGCTTCCAGTTGTAAGTCTATAGTGTACAGTTTGTTGATATATATATATAGCTTATTAGAACAAACAGAGTAAAATATCCTAAGGCACTTCATGGGAACCTAATCAGACATAAATTAGCAACTGTAAAGTTGGACACTTTTTATTTCTTCATTTTTCTGCCTTTATATTCTATGTTCATCTTTATGTGTTTTAAGACAACACTGTTCACTGCATCTTTGTAACAAGATACACGTGACAATAAAAAAAAACAAATCAGAAGAAGATATGACAACAAACTTTAATCAGAAACATTCCAGGAACATTTGAAAAGAGGAGAGAGAAGTGGATAGGTGAAGAGGTTCATGGACCGGGTTGCAAACTACAATTAAATATATTCCTGAATGTCCCGTATTCTGTCATGCCCTTGTGTTCCAGTCAACGCATCTTTTCGTTGTGATGCTCTGGCTTTGTGTCATTTGGAATGTCATAAGACTCATCACCCAATTGACTGTCAGCCCAGCAGCCTTTTTTTTGACCCATGTTGACTATTTTAACATCTGCCAAACAGAAACATTTGAACAAGACGAAGAAAATATTTTTCAATGCCTGTGATTTTTCTTTCTCTCTCCTTGGTTGCATGGGGGACTATCCTAGCGATTGATCTTCCATTCTTGGTGACTCTAGGCCATTCCTAGAGTGTTGTCAACTCTATTTAGGGTGGGAATTCCAGAACTCTATCCAGAGATAGAGACCTGGCTGCTGTTGGTGAAGGAAGTGCGAACTGAACAAGAGGCTAGTGTTAGATGAAAGCAGGATTCTTCAAGCACTGTAGAGCTAGGAGAACGTGCAGTGACAGAAAGGGGCGATCAAAGTTGTGGAAGAATTGAAGATGAGAATTTTAAAAAACTGCCTTCCAATCTGTCAACAATTTGATTGATAATAGTTAACTGCGTTTTCCAGCAAATTGAAGGAAGTGCAATAATCCAAATAGTGGCTAGATTTTTCCATTAAAGTATCAGAGGCATTCAACGCTCTCCATTATTAAAGAATAAATCAGACATTGACCTCTGATGTCCACCTATATACAAGAAAGTTGCCATACAAGTTAACATTCTCTTCCAGATGTTGTATGTTTAGAAGGCAATGGTGAAGGAGCCTTGGTGAATTACTGCAACACAATTTGTCTCTGCTGCACATTGTTGTCATAGTGTGTTGTAAAAGTTGGGGGGAGCAGTGCAGTCTTATCTTGGATGGTGTTGAACTTCTTGAACATTACAGGAGCTGCTTTCATCTACTTTAATGCAGTGTATTCTACCAAACACCTCACCTAGGCCTTTTAGATGTTGGATAGTCTTTGGGAATTGCAAAGGCGATTTACAGCAGAATTCCCAGCCTCCATCTTGCTCCTGTGGCTATAGCATTTATGTAGCTGGTCCAGTTAAATTACTGGCCAATTGTAACCCCAGGGTGATGATTCAGAAGTGGTTGTAACTTGAATATTAAGCTGGGATGTTATAATCTGTTATTGGAAATGGTCATTGCCTGGCACTTGCGTTATGAATCTTATCTACCACTTAACAGTTTAAATCTGCATGTCATCCAGGTCTTGATGCATGGGCAGTTGTATTATGTGAGGATTTGAAAATGATACTGAGCATTGTGTATTCATCAGCGAACATCTGCACTTAGCTAACATTGATGGAGATTAGGGCCTTTGAGAAGCAGTTGGAGTTGGTTGGGCCTAGGATACTACACTGAGGAATTCCTGAAGTGATGTTACGGGCTGAGCTGATTGGCCCCCAACAGTCTCAACCATCTTCATTTGTGCTGGGTATGATTCCAACCAGTGGAGAGTTTTTACCTGATTCCCTTTGACTTGAACTTTGGCTGCTGTGTCAAATGCTGTCAAAAACAGCCACTGTTGCCATCTTGCTGCATTTCAGATCTTTTATCCATGTCGGTACCAAGGCAGTAATGAGGTCAGGAGCTGAGCGGCCATGCTGGGACCAAATTGAGCATCAGTGAGCAGGTTGTTACTATGCAAGTGCCGCTGAAAAATGCTGTTGTGTTCCTTCTGATTTTAGTTATTGTTTGATGTTAAATTTTTAAAAGATTTTGTTTCCCATTTTTCTGTTCCTCTTTGTTTAGTCATCTATACATGATGGTATCAAACTAATTAAGCCTTCATGTCTAGATGCTACTTGTCGCAGTACGGATTCTCCATTTTGATTGATTAAGGAAACACTGCAACTTGTCCTAGTCCTGTTGGCTTCACATTCTTTCTGAAGGTGTTACGCTGCTTTTGTTCTCTAATAATTAAAAAGCCACAGAAAGCATAAGGGAAAATGAAATGAGCAACCTGGACCAGTCATTATATCACTGACTCCAAAATTCAGGTGAAGGACTTTAACTTTTACTCTCTCTCTCTCTGTCTCTCTCTATACACTTCAGAGTTCATAAGTTCAATGAATGGGCAATATTTTGGAACAGCATATCAGCGGACAACTAAATTATTGTCATTTTATGACTTATTTCCTTGAGGTCCTGCCCTTCTTGTGGGCTTTCTTCCAGGATGTTGCAATTGAACTAAATGAAGTAAGTATCACCCCAGCAGGGACCAGCAAGTGTTGTCGGAAATGATTATTTTTCATCAATCAGAAAGTTGAACTGCATTCTTATGGATCGTTGCAAAAAACTTTGAAATGAAAAGATTGTTTTACTGCTATATAGAACTTGAATGTCATGCACACACATTTGAGAATCAATGCTGTTCTGTTAACTTCTTTTCTTGGAAGTATTGAAAAGTCTGATTTATTAACGTTTCTTGGATACCAACTGGCTAGATTGTTCACTTGCAGCTGTAGTTGAACTGATAGATGAATAGTTAAATGAATCAAAGCTCCCAATCTCATTCTTAAGCCTGAGTATTGTGGAACCACAGTCTTCTGAATCCACTTCATTTATACAAGTGAATCAAAGCATTTTTTGTAAAGCAACTCACCCACTAATCAAGTAAAATTTGTTTTCTTCTATATAATGTGAATGATTTTCCAGGCTGAGTGAAATTTCTATCACAGTATACCTCAGTAATTTAATGATTTAATGGGCTTAAAAAGAAAGAGAATGTTTAATCTGGTAGACCCTTCAACCTAATTGTTGTCATGATAAAACAGCAGTATGTTATATATCAGAGGTTAAAATGCTGATTAGACAGAGTCAAGTCATTTTTTTTGAGTCAGAGTTTTATTTCGAGTTCACAGGCCACCAGCTCCAACAAGACTGATTACTTATCCCTCCATTAACATATGACCGTTATATTTGTGTTTGGTGTCTGGCACGTCTGCCAGACCGTACTAGCTGGTAGTAGATTTTTTTTTGAACAAATATGATGAAAAGCAAACAAAAATACAAAATGTCAACATATTGTGCCGAATAGCAACATTTGCGCCATTTTTGTTTGTGGCCATTAAAATCCAAAGCATTTCTTTTTCCGTTTTTCTAACAATTTCTTAGAGCTCATTTCTTTTATCACAAAGCAATAAAGTAACTGACCACTGCTAGCTACTATTTCAGTTTTGAGTTCTACAGCATCTCTTCTAAAACTGCTATATTGATCCTCACTTTTTTTTCCTCATTTACACTTTCTTTGAGTAGGTTATCCCATTGTGACTTATTATTGATATAGCAATGACAATTTCTGCTGAATCCATTTTAGAATTTGCTACCACCTCAACTAGACCAAGGGTTTCTGCCATGAAGGTACTTTTTACTTCTCTTCTGTGTAAAATCCATGGATTACAACTAAAACTCAAATCTCAATGTTAATTTGTTCATTGGGAGTTTAATCGGTAGAGCAATAGTAGACAGTCTGGTGTAGTAACTCAGGAAACTTTACTTAAGTTATAAATGATACCTATTAAAACAGGGCAGCGACTTTTTGGGTCAGCTATGGCTCTTACTGTCTGGTTCAGCTCAGGATGTGAATTGACACTTTGCCTCTGGTCTTGCTCTTACATCTCAAGGGTCTTTTGCTTCCACTTCGACAGCAGGATAAATTCACTTTCAAACAATATGTGTGTGCTGTAACTGAAAATGGGTTCTTATTAACTTTCCAAACCACAACCCATAACATGATGAAGTACGTCATTGGCCAAGGTAAGGTTATTGCTAATTGGTTTAAGTGACTTTTGAACAATCTCACTTGGCTCTTAAGAGTGGTGGACATGACTAATGCCACTCCCTACTATCACCTCCTTCCTGCTATTTCAATTATCTACGGACCCATCCTTTTCACTATGGTCTGTTGATTGTCTCCTTCGGACTGTTCGATAGTTTGAAACGTTCTTTACCCTTTTGTTTTATAAAGGAGAGGTATATGCAGTCAGGATGGCATTATTAATACTTTTGCGATCGTGTCTCAATTCTTATTTAATTAGTCAAGTTCCCATTAATTAGGCAGCCATTTCTCAATAACCATTTACACTTCTTAGAGCCATTTCTGAAATGATTTTTCTTCCCAGCTGTGGTGTTTGAATGCCTACAATGAGTTTTATTACCCTTTTTGTTTAAAAAAAAAGACACAAGATATAGTGGAAAACCATTACCTTTAAATTAAAGCTATGTAAAAGTAATAGAGATCACAAGTGCTAATTGAAACAAATTGCTGCAAAGAGTGCAAAAAGAGTGAAATGAGATTCTTCACTGAAGAATGAATTCTTAAATGATGTAAGTTTAAGGGAAAGTGGAAGTCTAAGTCTGCAATATTTAAACACATTGTATTAGATTTAACTTGGTAACAAAGGTTACACTTAGTCAACGGCTCCACTTCTAAAACAAATTAAAACACCAGTACAGAAATACAGCTATAGTTATGAGTCCTTTTTCTTTTAATTTATTCATTTATTCACAGGATGCAATCATGATGATCACCAACCAAACTGCTGTTGGAACCCAAGACAATTAGCTAAACAGAGATTTAAAATAATCATTCATGTGAAGTGGGCATCACTGGCAAGACTAGCCATTGCCCATCCCTAATTTCCCAGAGGACAGTTAAGTGTCAACCACATTATGGGTTAATTCCATCCACCTTGGCAAGATTTGAACCCAGGTCCTTAGAACATTACCTGGGTCTTTGAATTAATAGTCTAGCAATAATACTTCTCAGCCATCTCCTCCCCAGATAAGGGCTAATGACCTCAGAGTACAAGTTCTTTCTTACTTGGCATTGGATATACATGTTCTCACAACCATGAAATGCAAATGAGCCAGACAGGAACCCCTCGGCCTTTTCGGGAAAAGAAAAATCTACGTGCATCATAAAAAGAAGCCTGAATGTTGTCCTTGAAAGGGTAACTAAAACATAGGGTCTGCAGTCAACTGCGGAACACAGTTTTCCTAAGACAAGTCTGACTGAAAAGCATCA
This sequence comes from Rhincodon typus, assembly GCF_021869965.1. NCBI lineage: Eukaryota > Metazoa > Chordata > Chondrichthyes > Orectolobiformes > Rhincodontidae > Rhincodon > Rhincodon typus. The sequence continues at coordinate 54,719,142 of NC_063342.1, read as the reverse complement.
AACTTCTTGAGATATCGTTTAGGCCATATATGCATTTATTTAACTTTGAGTATCTGCTTGATGTTAAGCACTTCATTTGCAGAGCAAGGAAGTGCTTCCTTTTGGACACAAGTAAAAATTGCTGGAGAAACTCAGCAGGTCTGGCCACATCTGTGTAGAGAAATCGGAGTTACTATTTCAGGTCCAGTGACCCTTTAGGAGTGTCTTCTTTGCTTTTGGGGCAGATTTTGCTTGCAGAAATGCTGCTTATGTACAATTGAGGAACACAGCAGGCCAGGTAGCATCAGAGGAGCGGGAAAGTTGACGTTTCGGCTCTGGACCCTTCTGATTGTTCACTCATTGTTTTGACTAACGAAGGCAAGCGTGCCAAAAGCATTCTTCACCATCCTGTCTATCTGTGACCTCACTTTCAAGGAACTATGCAGCTGCACCCCTACGTCTCTTTGTTCAGCAACACTCCTCAGAGGCCTACCATTAACAGTTCTGGGATCCTATATAGTGTTCAATGGTGAGGGACTCTGAGGAACAAGTTTAGCAACAAAAAAGGCATGCTTCAGATTTATGGCTTCACAGCCTATTGCATCAAAGCCTTTTGTAAAATATTATGACTGGATTTAAAGGAATCAGCAGAATCTATATTTGGCATGAAATTTATGGATCCTTGATTTTTCTTCCTGTTCATAAAATTGGTATTTCATTAGAAAATAGATTTAACATTGGAAAATTCCATCACTAGGAAGAGAAATGATTCTGAATTTATTGCTTGTTTTCTAGTAGCAGAATCTGTTAATCGGTTTGTGCTCCAATGCATTTGCCCTCTGTCAAGTTTGAGATTCATAACTTTCTTTTCCCTGTTTCTCTCTTTACTTATCAAAAATAGCATTTCTCTGAAATAAAATTTCGTTTTCATTTATTTGTTTCTGTCACTGCTTTTTCTCCCCCCCCTTTCACCTAGTTTTATTTTCTTGCTCATTCTTACCTGTTCATCTCCTCATATCTCTGCTTATTTCCTCAACTTTCCTTTTTGTCCCCTGCTTTTCCTGGCTTTTTGACTGTTCCCTTCCCCTCTGTCATTCATTATATTGAATCAGTTTTGTTGCTTTTTAATCACTTTCTTTTTGCCCATTATTGACTTGGAAATTGACTGTTTATGTTTTTGAATTTGTTGCTGTTTAAAAGGGATATTAAAATGAGACCATAAAGTTGATCAAGTCTCAATTGGAAATAATTAGCTGTCTCTCGTCTGATGTATTAAAGATGCTTCAATCCTCTTAGAGCTCAATTGCTCTTCCAAAAAACGAAAGTTATTTTACTTTTTACTGGTTGACTGCAAAGATCGCAGCAAGATTTCAAGTTTTTTCAAGAGGCTTACTGTGTTAAGCAAAGTGCCTAAATACTATTCAAATTATGCTCCATTTAATTATCCAGTAATTATCCTGCATTTAACCTGAAACAGCCAAAACAAATCTCCTCCATGTTTTACTCTGTCCCTTAAGTGAGTACTACATTGTCCAAAGCTATTCTCAGCTTCTCATGGCCTGCTTCCTTTTTCAGATAGAGTCATAAAGCCATAGAGATGTATAGCATGGAAACAGACCTTTCGGTCCAACTCATCCATGCTGACCAGATATCCTAAATAAATCTAGTCTCATCTGCCAGCATTTGGCCAGTCCCTCTAAATCCTTCCTATTCATATACCTATCCAGATGCCTTTTAAGTGTTGAATTTGTACCAGCCTCCACCACTTCCTCTGGCAGCTCATTCCATGCATGCACCACCCTCTGTGTGTAAATGTTGTCCCTTAAGTCCCTTTTAAATCTTTCCCCTCTTACCTTAAACCTATGCCCATTGGACTCCCCTGCCCCGGGGAAAAGACGTTGTCTGTTGACCCTATCCATACCTCTCATGGCTTTATAAACCTCTACAAAGTCACCTCTCAGCCTCCGACGCTCCAGGGAAAATAGCCCCAGCCTATTCAGCCTCTCCCGATAGCTCAAAGCCTCTAATTCTGGAAACATCCTTGTAAATCTTTTCTGAACCATCTCAAGTTTCACAGTATCCTTCCTGTAGCAGGGAGACCAGAATTGTACTCCGAATTCCAAAAGTGGCCTAACTAATGTCCTTTACAGCCCCAACGTGACCTTGCAACTCATATACTGAATGCACTGACCAATAAAGGCAAGTATACCAAACACCACCTTCACTATCCTGTCTAACTGCAGCCCTACCTTCCAGGAACTATGAACCTGCACTCCAAGGTCTCTTTGTTCAGCAGCACTCCCCAGGACCTTACCATTAAGTGTATAAGTCCTGCCCTGATTTGCCTTTCCAAAATGCAGCACCTCACATTTATCTAAATGAAACTCCATCTGCCACTCCTTGGCCCATTGGCCCATCTGATCAAGATCCTATTGTACTCTGAGGTAACTTTTCTCATTGTCCACGACACCACCAATTTTGGTGTCACCTGCAAACTTACTAACCATATCTCCTATGTTCACATCCAAATCATTTAGATAAATGATGAAAAGCAGTGGATCCAGCATTGATCCTTGTGGCACACCACTGGTCATAGGCAACCCTTCACTAGCACCTTCTGTCTTCTACCTTTTGAGCCAGTGATATATCAAAATGGCTAGTTCTTTCTGTATTCCATGTGATCTAACCTTGCTAAACAGTCTGCCATGAGGAACCTGTTGAACACCTTACTGAAGTCCATATACATCACATCCACCGTTCTGCCTTCATCGATCCTCTTCTTTACTTCTTCAAAAAACACGATCAAGTTAGTGAGACATGATTTCCCAAGCACCGAACCATGTTGACTATCCCTAATCAGCCTTTGCCTTTCCAAATACATATAAATCCTTGAAGTATAATCCTCTAACTGTTGTTCACGGTGAAGGTTATCCTGGAGATACCTCCCTCTAGCCAAAACTAGGCATATCTTTGAGCCTTGTTTTAATCCTTGCAAACTTAATCTCTCCAATCTGAGCAAAAGCTCCCATCTGGAGTTAATGTGGGGAACAGTCGAGACTGGCTGCTTTAGTCCCCGTGCTCACTCTCACACCCTGTCTTTCATCATTCGCTCTCAGATTCTCGCAGACTGACCTATTTCAATCAGGTTGAGCAAGCTGATACTAGTGGGTTGCTGTGGCCTGGTCCACACTGAAAGCCCATTTTCAAGGCGATGTGAATCTGCTGGACCTTGCAAGCACTGAAAATGCTCACTGAACACTCAATTTCACTTGAATAGATAATTAAAGTATGATTGTTGTTTGTAAAGCTTCTTATTCCTAACACCTCCCTGTGAGACTTGCAAACTCATTAGCACAGCTCCTCTGCTCAGTGGTTACAGGTGTAAATATCTTCTTTCCAGCAAGACAGTCTGTATTTCACCCACTATCCCACCAGCAAGCCACTCAGTTTGCGATCAAGGAGGATTTGCAACCACTCACACGATCCCAATCGCTACTTTATTTAACCTAAAGCAGATATTCCTGAAGCATAACAAATGTAGAAGCTCGATAGGATATTTTCTATAAACTGCTCAGAAATCTTTTTACACATCTCTGGAGCGGGTGAGACTTGAACCCAGGACTCTTGCTTCAGAGGTAGAAGCATTACCACTGTGCCGCAAGGCCCTTTTGTATAAACTTTACAATGAATCACCTCAGTGGCAAATTCCATGATTGAAAACTGATAGTTCTAGAGGGTGCTCATTCAAGGGAGGCACAATCAGTGATATTAAGAACTGAAGTTTGGAACACTTCAGAGCTTACTACACAAAACTATTACTGTATTAAAGAATGAAGAGAACAGCAGAGAGTCTGAGCAGAATCTTATGGGGTCTGAGCAATGTGGAATATGGCGAGATTTGTAGTAGAATCAAATCTGAGGCCCATCTTGACAAATCTTTGTCCATCTTTTCTGCTTATGACAAATGTGTGGTGAGCTTCTTGCTAGGCAGCAGTGGTTTGCTGATGGAGGGGGACTATTGCTCGTGAAATACCTTGTTGACGGCCATCTTGCCTCATTAATGTTCAGCTTCCTATCTTGGCAATCATGCCGATCAAGCAAGGCATGGAGACAACTTGACATGGAAATCAGAGCAGGTACCTAACGAATTCAGCTCACTGCTGACTCCAAATGACCTCCATGTTACATACTACAAACTTTATCACAGGGTACAAACCCAAACACTAGTAGCATGCACCTGCTGGTCACCGACATTAGCATTTGGCATTTTCCAACTCCACACATGACCATTGTGGCACTTCTCTAACATGATGGCAGGGTGCTCTGGCAGCACCAACTTGAATTGCAGGGTGCACCAACAGCTCACGTTGAAACGCTGCAGCAGAGACAGCTTGTGTGCACAGACAGTCACCCAGCTTATGGATTAGAGAAGTCTGGTCTGCTCGCTTGCTGTCAGTACTCACTCTCTTAGGGGCTCGCAGCATCCCTGCCTTGCCTTGGTTGTTATGCCAAGTAACACTGATAAATAACAGGGCAGCCTGCCTTGTAGGTCAGCAGTTCTCATCTGGTGCTACACGACCTCAATCTCTCAATTGCGCCATGTGCCTGCAATTTATGCAGCAAAAACACTGTGGTAATCAGGCAACCAGGCCTCCAGTGTCTGATCAAGGTGATTTTGAAGAGAAGGTCATGCCTCTGCAGTCTGGCGAGTGTGTCACGGTCATTCTTGTGAATCCACAGCAGCCAGTTCAAAGGGTAGGGTTAACACAGCCAGGGAGATGTAGAGCCGTCACCACCCGAAACTCTGTGTCCTTCCTTCACTCCGCCGCCACCCTTCATTTCTATTGGTGGCTGGGGAGGGGGCATTGAGTCTCCTTCGTCAAACCAATGTTATTCTTCAGGACTGGGAGCTGTGGGTTGAGGGTTAGGGTGAAGTGATGACAATGGAGAATTGTGGGGGGAAGGCAGCACCAGTGTTTGTATATGCGGGCTGGTCAAGAATGGATGGAAAGGGGGTCATTCTGGAGCTGGTTCCATCCATTTTCAGGAGCACCTGGTTTCATGGAGTTGCAGGGGTCAGGCATGACCATACTGGCATGGTCACCTCAGATAATAGGAACGCAACAGCTTTTTAAAGATGGTGTGACAGCAAGTGTTGCCGATCTTATGGCAGATGTCCGCCGATTCCCAAGTTGTTCTCAGAACAGTGCGTGGCAAAATGAGGCTGAAATTGGAGGTGACAGATGCCATAGGGGCAGGCTAGGTAGTTAACGTGGCACTAACTAAGCACTGTGCATGCTGAAAATCTGGGCTCCGTTAACACAGGACTTGAAATGTTAACTCTGTTGTTCTCTCTAGTTTCTCATACACTTTCTGTTTTTGTTTGTGAAGCACATTTGTTAAGATTCATGAGAAAACTTGCCAGGCCTCTCAGTGAAAATCCCTCCAGAAAATGTCTGCAACGCAAAATCATAAGAATCGGCTCTTTGGTCAGATTTATTTTGTTCTTTCCCTTACTAATAGAATGAAATATTTTCAAACGAGAACCACTTCACAAAACCGTGAATGTGCTGTTGTTCCAAATATTATTCTGTTAAAACCTGTTAGTTTAATTTCTTTCCAGCTTGAAGCAATGATCAGCTAGAATTTTAAGTCCTTGTGAAACTAGATTGGAGGTTCAACTGGGGTTTATTAAATGTTAATAAGGGCTATGCTGTCAGCACACAGTCAGATGCTGCTGCCCCAAAGCTTTGAGCGTAACTACCAGATATGCAGCATGCCACCAGTGCTGCCTGTCTGTGTGCCACATGCAGGTGCAGAGAAGAGATTTGGAGAAAGATGAAGTGGTTGGTTGGTGTGGTTCAGTTCCCCAAGCTGCTTGTATGTATGGTGAAGAATTGGAATTGACAGCTGCAGCTGAGAGATCGGGATTGTGACAGCTCCGCTCCAGTAGCAGGTCACTTTGGTTGTGCTGTAGAGTAAATCTTTGAATTTATGTGCAGTTTAGTTGCTCAATACTTTTATTTTGGTGTTGAATCTTTGGCGATGTAAATTTGGTGTACTTATACCAAGGCATAAGTAACAGTTACCTTGTCATTGCTATCTCTGTGAAAGCCCGTCACCTTAGCTCAGTGTTGTTCACTTTAAGAGTGATGCTGTCTTTTCTTTGCTCCGTCACTTGACCCCATGCACCATTTCACTCTTTTACTTAAAACAATGGGAAATCCAGAAAGCAACACTGTTTCTGGGTCAATACTGCAGTGCCCTTATTTCAGCATATACCTTTCCCCAGTAATTGCTCTTCAAGCTTCTGTTAGCGTATTGATTCAAGTTTGGTTTGATTGAATCCCTAGTTCAGTGTGTTACCTGCAATCGATCATATAGCTCAATGTTCCCTTCTGCTAGTCTGATTAATTCTCTGTTGTAGGTCAAACAGAAGTACCAGAATATTTTGAAAAACCTTTACAGTCTTGGTACTGGATTTTGAGGAATGAGTTATTTTTGATGTATTCCCAAAAAGAAGCTTTGTTCAAAAACATCATGAAGCAATAGGATACAGCCTAATATTCTAAAATTAAAAATAAGTAGTGTTGGAAATATCCAAGAAATTTTGCACTATTTGCGGAGAGAGAAACAGAATTGATGCTCCAGGTCAGCAGTCCTTAACTGGGAGCACTTCAGGTGAGTTTTTTAAGCAGGGAAAATGAGAGGCCAGTGGGGATGGAGAGTGGGGAGAGAGCAACAGGGAAGGCGAGAGAGAATAAATGACAAATACAACAGGTATTTATTGTTGTACTAAGTTTCTATTTTGTTTCAAAGTGAATAATGACGGGATCACATTTCACTTTTCCAGGTGCAAGTACTTCGACATGTGGCAATTTACAATTGAATGATATTAATTTGCGCACTTCTGAAATTAGTAGACTGACTGAATTCCTGATTTCGATGGTTGTTGCGTCTGCTGTCAGTATCTGCATTTACATTAATCCAGTCCCTAAATGGTTTAAAAGCAGAATAATGTGGAGGCGCCAGTGTTGGACTGCGTGGACAAAGTCAGAAGTCGCTCCACAACAGGTTTATTTGGAATCACACAAGCTTTTAGAGTGCAGTGCACCTGACGAAGGGGCTGTACTCCAAAAGCTTGAGTGATTCCAAATAAAGCTGTTGGACTATAACCTGCTGTCGTGTGACTTGAGAGAGAAATTGAGTTAACATTTCAGAGCAATGGCTTCTTGCCAGAATTGGGAAAAGTTAGATATGCCATGGTTTTCAAGCAATTATAGAGGCTGGGAAATAGGTAAAAGAAAAGGGAAGGTCCAATAGATATGGACAGGAAAGACGAAATGACAAATGAAATGATGGTGCAAGGCAAATGTGAATATTAATGGAAAATGTTAAATGAAAAGAAGATAACTCGCGAGGAGATAGATAGGAAATAATAGAATCATTATCAACAGCTGCTGTTCAAAAGGGAAATAAAATGTGAAAAAGCGAGAAAAGCAGAAATTATGATTTAAGATTGTTGGGAGTGTAGAGTCTGGAAAGCTGTACAATGCTGAATCGACAGCTAAGGTGTCCTCTGAAGCAATCTCCTGATCGGTGCTTGTTCCCTCCTTTATAGAAGAGACTGCTTCTTGACAGCAAAGTTTCAATAATTCACTCATGGACTGACTTTTTATTTCGTGTCCCCTGTTTGGGAAGATGGTGGTGCTGGGCTGCAGCCTTGAACCGCTACAGTCCATGTGCTATTGGGGGACTCAAAATCCCTTAGGGATGGAATTCCTGAATGTTGACCCAGTGACAGTGAAGGAACAGCGATATATTTCCAAGTCAGGATGGGGAGTAGCTTGGAGGGGAATTTGCAGGTGATGGTGTTTCCATGTATCTGCTGTCGTTGTCCTTCTAGATGGAAGTGGTTGTGGAGTGAATTTCTGCAGTGCATCTTGTAGGTAGTACACACTGCTGCTACTGAGTGTCGGTGGTGGAGGGAGTGAATGCTTGTGGATGTAGTGCCAATCAAGCGGGCTGCTTTATCCTGGATGGTGTCAAGCTTCATGACTATTGTTGGGGCTGCACGCATCCAAGCAAGTGGAGAGTATTCTATCACCCTCCTGACTTGTGCCTGTAGATTGTGGAAAGGCTTTGGAGTCAGGAGATGAATTACTTACTGCAGAATTCCAAGTCTCTGACCTGCTCTTGTAGCCACTGTGTTTATGTGGCAAATCCAGTTGCATTTGTTGATAGTTGAGCATTCAGTGATGGTAGCACTATTCAATGTCAAGGTTGGTGGCTGGGTTATTTCATTAAACTGTACTACATTGAGGGAGACTAAACTCAAAGGAGTAAATATGAAATGTTGTTTCACTTGGAAGGAGTGCCTGAGGCTGTGAAGATGAGAGGGAAGTGGGTCAAAGGCAAGTGTTCCTTCTTTTGTGCTTGTTTAGAAATGTGCCATTGGATGAGATTAGAGAGAACGAATGTTTTTGGAGAGCTGAAAGTGGAGGGTTGTAGAAATAGCATGTAGTTAGACGTTATCGAAAAATGACAGATGATTCAATGATTATGAAGGCTGTTGGGATGGAAGATGAGGACGAGGAAAACTTATTGTGGTTCTGGAAAAGGAAAGGAAGGGGTAAGAGCAGTACTGCATGAAATCAGTCAGACATCGTTGACCATTCTGCCAGTCACTGGAAAAGTTGAGGGTGAGGGATAGGGAGATGCTGAATAGGCTGGGGCTATTTTCCCTGGAGCATCAGAAGCTGAGGGGTGACATTACAGAGGTTTATAAAATCATGAGGGGCATAGATAGGGTAACTAGACAAGGTGTTTCCGTGGTGTTGTGAAGTCCAAAACTAGACGGCATAGATTTAAGGTGAGAGGCGAAAGATTTAAAAGGGACCTAATGGGCAACTTTTTCACACAGAGGGTGGTGTGTATGGAATAAACTACCAGAGGAAGTGGTGGAAGCTGGTACAATTACAACATTTAAAAGGCATCTGGATGGGTGCATAAATAGGAAGGGTTTAGAGGGATATGGGCCAAATGCTGGCAAATGGGACTAGGTCAGTTTGAGGATTTCTGGTTGGCGTGGATGAGTTAGACCAAAGGGTCTTGTTTCCATACTGTACAGCTGTATGATTCTACAACACCAGGAGATGTGCAATGTTATATTATCAGACCAAATACAGTGGAGATGGAGAAACTGGGAAATGATTAACTGGCCTTGTCTAAAGAAGAGTTCTTGAAGTGCAATTAAGGTACTTCTGGGAATCATTGAGTATCATGGAAGGAAAGAATAAGAGATGGATTGTGTGAAAAATAAGATTACAGACCAGAGCCCTTTACAGGCAATGAAGTACTTTTATTTTTCTAACCAACTTCCTGTCAGGCATTTAACAAAAGCTTTCTGAAAATCAATTCTGTTCATAATGTCCTCAAAAAACCTCCAACAAATTTGTCAAACATTATTCCTCATTGACAAATCCCCCTTGAGCATGCCTAATCAAATTGTCATCATCCAAGTGTCCATTTGTCACATCCTTTATGATGGATTCTAGCATTTTGCTGAAGTAAGCTTAACAGGTCTGTGTTGTTTCTCTCCTTCCCATCTTAAATAATGACATGGCATGTGCTCCCTTCCAATGTGCAGGAACCATTTTCAGGATCTACAGAATTTTTGGAAGATGATCATCAATATACCCATTACCTCCATAACTACCTTTTCAAAATTGTGAACGTAGAACTTCAGGTCCTGGGAATATATCAACCTTATGTTCAATTAGTTTCTCCAATATTATCTTCTTACTAATCCTATTTTCCTTCAGTTCCCTATTCTCTGTAGTCCCGTGAACCCCGAATTCTGAGAGATTTCCTGTCTCTTCCTTGGATCAATTGCGATGATGCTATGGCTTTAAGAGGTTATTTTGTCCCTTTGTTTTGAAGAGAGGTTGTAAAGCAGAGGTATTGAGCAATCCACGTGAGGAAAGAGCTTGTGAGGCCTTGGGTTTTTTTCAGTTGGAACAACAGAGGCTGCCTGGCTGGGTGTGGCAAGGTCTCACAGACCAGGCCTCCTTTTTTTTAGTTTCTAGGTTTAGATTTAAGCAGTTACTGTTATGGGCTTGAAGAAACAGAAGCTATCTTTTCCCTTGGTTACAACTAGAAGCTGGGGTTTCTCTCTACTGGGTTGTCTGTGAGACAAATCTACCTTTCTGAATTTCCCTTTTTGCCAAGAGAGTATTTATGGGATGTTCCAATATTGGAACAGTTAATTAGTAACAGTTACTGAATCTGTAATTCGGTGAAGTTTTCCAGTAGATTGTAATGCCAAGTTCTTTTTTCTTTTGCTTATAGTTGAACTATAGCATTTAAATAAGTTGTGTTTTTGCTTCATATTGAGTAGTTTGACCAGTTGCATGGCCCATGGAACAAGGCATTTTACATTTAGCTTAAAAATAAGAAAAGGCTAGGGTCTAGGCTACCTTCTTAAAATATTTTGAGGGGGTCTGCTCTGGTCCATAACACAGTGATGACAAAAGCCAGGATTTTATGATGGTTAAATAATCATGTTTGAAATGTAGTTGGGAATTGAGCATGGGGACCCTGTAGATTGCTCACTGTCACAGACTCTGCGGAAATTGCCTGGGAAATTCAAAGTTCTGCTGGGCAATTCCATTGCACCTGAAACTCTCAAAGTCTTCCTTTAAATCAGAGAATATGAGGATTCTGTTGATGTTCAGTAAGTAGCTACTCGAGAAAGGTTAGACCTCATGTGTGTAGTCTCACTCATAAGTAACTATTAAACTGACCCCCAACTTACCTGGTACATTCCCAAATACGCATCTGCCAGAGCCATTACACCACACACCCCACCCAAGATCCTGACCTGACCACTCCTCTTCTCAACCCCACCCTTCTTCTCCTCAGTCCCCAACCCCTGTTCTCCCCTCATCCCCTGCCTCTGGATTGAACATCACCCCCACAACATGACCTGACTGACCGTGATCTACCCCGTGCACTCCTATTACCAAGCTGATCACCTTGCATGCTGGTACCCTATCTGCCTGGCACCTTGCCCTCTCAGCATTCTAATCTCACAGTTGCCTTATGTACTTAGCTTTTGACTGCAGCTGCCAAAGTGGCTGTCTCTGCTGGCTCTTTACATCTCTGACCGCTGGGTACAGTGACAAAAGGGACCCACTTTGCCCTGTCCTGAATGTTTTATGCTCTGAGGTGCTTTGAATGCAATCTGCTGTCAGAAACACTGGAGGTATTTTGCTTTGTAAAACCATGATCCTAGAAAAATCTGGCCCAAAGTAATAATTTGTGTCGTTTCTCACCTCCCCAGTATGAATTCTCTTGACTCTGTCCACAATGCATCCACATTTTTCTGAGCCACATGTTTCATTTTTATGTACCTATAGAAGCAGATGTTGTTGAGCCATTGATCCATACACTCAGTTTGTGTGGTGCACTTCAACAAATTGTATCTGACAGTCTGCAGTACACCCTTCCAAGTTGTGTGCAGGAAATGGGGTGTTCAACGTACTACCTCCTTTTCTCACTGCCCGCACTTGAGTAGTCTCAGAATGCACTGTTTGTACCAGAAAAAAACATGATCATTAAATGTAATGCCACACGCTAAGATTTTCAGTCAAATATATGTACTACTCCTCAAGTCAATTGCTGTCACCAGCAGCTCTCACATTTGGAAGACAGATCCACACAGTTCTCTGTCTACCCAACCACATGTTAGAAATGTTATGACTGTGAGGGGAGAAATATGCTGGTGGTCAAATCTCATTCCTCCACAAATTGAAATATTCTCCCAGTACAGTGGGTTTCTAGTTGATGACAACAGTGTACTGATGGAAGATCCTCCAGGGAGGTTCAGCTCGCTTGAAAATCTGGCTGATTCCCATTATCTGAAAAATGGTCCGAGTTTGCAAAATAGTCAAAATACTGACATGTGGAATCTTAAATCATATTCCCAAATACCTCGACCCAAGACAGAACTTGAGGAAGACAAATTTTCCTCTATTGCAAGCTTTGGATTTTTTCCTTTTTTTGCTTTCAGAAGTCTACGGGACAAAACCAGGACCAGAAAGGGTTGCTAGGTAACCATCATTTCAGGGCACATGGCCTCTTCCAAGCAGGTTTCACAGTAATCAAGGACAAAAAAAACAAAAAGCCCCTTGACATTCTTAAGTCTGCAGATAGCATTAAGTTGATCTCAATCCTTAGTAAACATTGTTTAATCCAAAAAGCTTACAAACAGTTCAGTATCTTTAAGTTTCTCCACACAGTTCATAAATTTGAGATATTTTGTCTGAACAGAAAGGCAGGAAACAACAGTACAAGGGCATGATCAGTGAGCGTGCAGACCCCAATTTTAAACTAGGACAGAACGTAAGAGCTTCAGATTTTTATACTCACATTTACTTGCTCACTCAAACATACTGCATTATTGTATCAAGCCCAGGTTGTATGACATTCTAATAAGCAATTGGTAAGTACTGCAAAGAAACAGTTGACATGTCCAAAGTGTGGATCATCAACCACTCATCACATGACTCAGATAGCAAAGATGTTATGACAGCAAAGAAATGATGCCATGCAACAACCACCACCAATCTGTGATAAATAATAAGCATCCATCTGTGATGACAACCTACCGCAGAGTGAAGCTACACTCCTCAGTCCGGGTCAGAGTGTAAATACCAGATTTGGTCATGTTGGACACCCACGATTCAATGTATAGGAACAATATATCTGCATGAATCCTTTTGCATGTTTTTTGGAGAAATACTTTTCATTCTTTTAAGGGAATTGGAGGAATATGGTATTGTGGCATAGGTTCCAGATCAGCCAGGCCTGTACTTTTAAGAAAGTTACATGACATAACGACATGTGATATTCCAGCGTAAAAGTACCTGCCTCACCTTCAAACATTGTGTACTGGCATGAAGGTGTTGTCTTCAGTTAGTATGCAATGAATATATAATGTACAGTCACTTGGTAAGCACAGAACTCAGTTTATGTTTATATGTCTGTGACATGATATTGTAGACATGTAACTATTTAGTATTGTTGAAAAATTGACCCATTGGCATGTGCTCTGTGGACTAACATATCGCAACCCACAAGGTACATCAGAGACTTTAGTCATTCTGCAAAGCAGTACATTGGTTGTTAGGACTGTTTAATCTCTTGCCATGCTTTAGGACCAAGTGATGAACAGTGTCGTCTCTTCATTGCATTAAACTCTCTCAAAGGAGCCAATCGTATTAAATCTTCAGTATTTGTTCTGGTTAAAGTATTTTCCTTTTAAAGTGGACCATGAATGCTTTATGAGTGTGCACCTTGGATGTTATTTGACCTGATCTATGTCGGGATCATTTGAATCTTTGTTCGGAGTAGATCCAGCTACCCAGTTTTCCCTGATTGGTTAATTTATCAAGTTGAATGACTCTTGTTGAAAGATGATGAATGAGATCAGAGTACTGCCTAATTCTACAGTTTCTTGGCAATTCGGTTTTGCAGAGAAATCTGTTGGTAATTGAGATACAACTTTGTTGACAATTAAACAATCAACCTATGAGGCCTTCATTGACATTAGCAGATAACTGCAGGCAGAGCCGGGCTTTGGTCCCTTCCATGGGTTTTCGTTCTTTCTGAATTCTGCAGCACTGCTGAACTGGTGACCTATTTATCAGAGACTGCTTCTGAAGGAAATTCAGAGAACATAATATTTGAGAGTTTCATTTCATAGACAGTGTTTTGGAGTTTTGGTTCTCACCAGCAGCAGGAACAGAAGAGCATAGGGCTCCAAAAAGACACATGTTCCAGTTTCCAACCCCCAACCCCCGCCCCATAGTGTTCCTGGTGCTGACCATGTTCGCATGGGTTCTGCTGGGGAAGCCTGGCTAAAAAGCTAATTTAAAAGCCTATCAATGGAGGATGTGATTTTTTTGTATGGGTTGAATGCATTATCTGAGGACAAACCAGTAAACAGTGGGAAGTCTTCAAATGAGAACCCAGCCAATTAGCTGTGCCCCTTTAAAAAGGTGATTTACTTGTCCATTATTTTATTGTTAACTCATTGATGGCATGTGGACATCACTGTCCGGGCCAATATTTATTAGCCATCTCATATCACCCTTGGGAAGGTGGTGGTAAGCTGCCTTCTTGAAACACTGTGGTGCATGTTGTGTAAGTACACTCACAATGCTGTTTGGCAGGGAATTCCAGGAATTTGACCCAGGGACACTGAAGAAACAGTGATGTATTTCTGGATGATGTGTGGCTTAGAGGGGAACTTGGAAGTGGTAGTGTTCCCACGCTGTTTCTTTCTAAATGGTAATGATGTGGGTTTGGACGGTGCTGCCTTGGTGAAAGCTGCAGTCCATCTTGTGAATAGGGTACGTGCTGCTACTGGGCATCAGGGTTGAGGGGAGTGAATGTTTGTGCATGTGGTGCCAATCGGACGGGCTGCTTTGTGCAGATGGTGTTGAGCTTCTTCAGTGATAATGGAGCTGCACTCATCCAGGGAAGTAGGGCATATTCCTTCACATTCCTGGCTTGTCTTGTTGATGGTAGACATGTCTTTGGGGAGTCAGGAGGTAAGTTAGTCACTGCAGTACTCCTAGCCTCTTACCTGTTCTTGTAGCCACTGTGTTGATATAGCTAGTCTAGTTCAATTTTCTAGTCAATGATAACCTCCAGGATGATGATGGTGAAGGATTTATTGATAGCACTGCCATTGAATGTCAAGGGGACGATGATTAATTTGTCTGTTATTGGAGAAGGTCATTACCTCACATTTGTGTGATATGAAATATCTGCAGAGTTGAGAATGGTGTTGGACAGTGTGCAATCACCAGTAAACATCCTACTTCTGACCTTATGATGGAGGGAAGATCATTGATGAAGCAGCTGAAGATGGTTGGACCTAAAACACTATCGTGAGGAACCCTATTGTCCTTGAGTTGAGATGACATTCCTCCAATGACGGGGTAAAGGTGCAGGAAGAGAGTAAAGTGGGCAGTGAGCATTTTTGGACTATGTAGGGGTTGTTACCCCACCCATTACAACAGGAGAGAGCAAGGCTGCCCAGGACATTTGTTTTCATCACCTGGTGCCGGGAAGCTGCAGCTGGCGAAAGAGGCATGGCTCAGAGCTGATGAGGAGCAACACCTTCTGTAGGCCTCAAGCATCTGGAGTACACAAGAGACAATCCAGCGACAGGAATGACCCAGAGACTATACCCTCTCTGTAGAATCGACAAATGCTAACAATGTTTCCTGGAGACAAACACAATATATCCCTGCAGGAGACTTTGGCTCTTCAGGCAGATAGTCAAATGCACGTGTGCCTTTATCTCACACTTCACAGGTCACCAAGTTTTGCCAATGGCCATCAAAGTCACTGTGTCATTGTTTCTGGTATTTCTATCTCCCAAATGGTAGCACACTCTTGAATCTTGCAGGTTCCTGTTGCCTGATTTGCAAGAATTGCTTTTTTATTTCAAGACAAATGTGACCTCATTGCAACAGGGGCTTTCTCTGCCAATTCTGGATTAACCCAGGTACAGAACATCATCACTTACACTTATAAAGCCTCTTTATACTGAACCCTGTTGCCATTATTTGAGCTTGTACCTTGACACAGAGTGTTAACGGATTGTTAATTTGGATGAGCCACAGCCAAGTCTGATCTGTGTACCTCCACATTAATAATATGCATACATGCACACCAAACAGCACATGCTGAAGTGAGCTAACATAGCAGATTAATTTTGCAGCCTTTTCAATTTGTATGGCTCAAACACTCATTGTTTTAGACAGCTAACTCCTTTCTTAAAAAAAACTAAAATAAATAAACCTTCAAAGACCTGAATAAAGCTCTTCCACAACACCAGATGAAAAGAAATGACACTTTCTGCTCATCAGCATTTGCCTTTGATATGATCACTGCCATCCGACCACTTTACCTCTTAAGGTTGCAGTGACAAATGTGGAGGTGTTGCAGTGCAAAGATGGGCACACAAGACCCAGATCTGCTTGAGGTTACACTGCACGGCCATCTGCTCACTCTTCAAGTGAAAATCAGCAATTGTGGGATTTCATCTGGTGTAGTTTCGGGTAGGTGTACCAGAACAGGCAACAGCACCTCTGAGGGAGGCATGAAAGGAAAAGGCAATGATGGATAGCTCATTTATGTGTGTGCTAATGGAGATGTTGAATTAAGTCGCTATAGTTTTTTGTGGGTAATTTTTATATGATGTAGGACAGCATTTTGACATTTTCTGTACATTTCTTTAAAATTAACATTATTTTTGATTTGGTGGTGTTATATGTCTAAGATGTAGGATAAGACTGCTATTCTCATTGATTAGCAAATTTTCAGCAAAGGTTTTGAATATTATGAGTTTTCAACATCTTCTTCTGCAAAGTAGTCAATGACTGTTGCATAATCAGAACCAGTGAACCAGTATTTTGCAATAACTGCAGTGATAATTAATATAGCCCAGAAAGATTGGTTAACATGTTTAATGTCAAATCTGTGGAACAGTTTAACAAGTGATTGTTACCACGTGTCTTATTACAACAGAAAGGGGAAAATAGCAAAGTGCTGCTCCTGTAAGAAAGATGGAAGCACAGGCTCATTGTGCCAGAACTAAAAATTATAACCTTTAACCATGTGATATTGAAATAGTCTAATTGTTGGTTAGACCTTGCAACCATAAACAGTGGCAGTTATTGTTTTATCCACTGATGAAATGTGAACCTTGGATACAAAGCACTGGGCATCAATTTTTGAGGGACCAGAAAGAAAGAAAACATTGCTGTCGCACATCGCCCCTAAACCAAAAACTGAAAGAACTGTGAATGCTGGAACCCGGAAACAAAAGCAGAAATTGCTGGAAAAAAACTCAGAAGGTCTGGCTGCATCTCCCTGTGGAGAGAAAGCAGAGTTAATGTTTTGGGTTCAGAACAGTTTTGAAGAAGGGTCTCTGGACCTGAAATGTTAATTCTGCTTTCTGTCCACAGATGCTGCCAGACCTGCTGAGTTTTTCCGGCAATTTCTGTTCTTGTTTGTGAACACTAAAAGTTCCTTATTGACAAACTGTTGTCACTTCTGTTACTGTGACCTTTAAAACACTGTTAACTTCATGTCTTGGTGGAATTAGTCATGTCCGAGTCCTTTTAATACCGCAATCTGGTGAAAATTGCTGGCGAATTTTCTTTCTCATTAAAGAATAACTTGGAACAAATTTCACAGATTGTGTCATCTCGCCTAAAATCTCTCAATCATGGAATTGGATCCTAATTTCTAACGTTTTTTGCCTGTACAAGTTTGATTAATGAAATGTATTTTGGTGGTGGGGGAGAGAAGTATATCAGAAAGCTACTTGGATGAAATGCTGTGTGGTAAGTGGCACCATTAAATCACGCCAACAGTAAATAGTGATCCTGTTGAGGGAATGGACAAAACATGTTTTAAGGAAAAAGGATGTTTTTACAATTGTGAAATAGATTCAATCTAACCTTAATAAGATATCAATAAGAGTACATGGTCTTGCTGAACAAATAATTATAAGACCATAAGACATAGGAGCAGAAATTAGGCCATTCGGCCCATCGAGTCTGCTCCGCCATTCAATCATGGCTGATAGGTTCCTTAACCCCATTCTCCTGCTTTCTCCCTGTAACCCATGATCCCCTTGATAATCAAGAACCTATTTATCTCAGTTTTAAATGTACTCAATGACCTGGCCTCCACATCCTTCTGTGGTAGTGAATTCCACAGTTTCACCACTCTCTGGCTGAAGAAGTTTCTCTCTATCTCCGTTCTAAAAGGTCTTCCCTTTACTCTAAGGCTGTGCCCTCGGGTCCCAGTCTCTCCTACCAATGGAAGCATCTTCCCAACATCCACTCTGTCCAGGCCATTCAGTATTCTGTAAGTTTCAATTAGATACCCCCTCATCCTTCTAAACTCCAATGAGTTTAGTCCCGGAGTCCTCAAACGTTCCTGATATGTTCAGCTTTCCATTCCTGGGACCATTCTCGTGAACCTCCTCTGAACCTGCTCCAGGGCCAATACATCCTTCCTGAGATATAGGGCCCAAAACTGCACACAATACTCTAAATGTGGCCTGACCAGAGCCTTATAAAGCCTCAGTAGTACATCCCTGCTTTTATATTCAGGTCCTCTCAAAATAAATGCCAACATTGCATTTGCCTTCCTGAATTATGTTTGTTATTAGCATGATATCATGTTTTCTTCCAACCCAGTAACTTGGCTTACCGTTTTAAATCCAACCCCTTCCTCCTTTCCAAAATAAAACTCCAATGATTTCTGTATACTGCTGTACATGTACAGCATGTCCAATCAACCCACTACAGCTAGCTCCTTCTTCTTGGATTAATCCTGATACTTTTGTGCATGGCTTAAAATTAAAACTTGCACTGCTCTCTTGTGATAGGCCAATGCGCCGAGGCGTATAGTAATGGGACACAAGTTCTTTGCCAGCTGCTCCATCCCAGGAAACCATTAAGTGAATGTTGGAAGTATCTATGCAGGTTGAAGCAGAGAGTGAACAGTGTTGCATGACTCCCTTGGGGGAATTTTTTTCACACTGCTGGACACTGTGCATCATTGGCAATGTATTAGGAGTGGGTTTCTTGCTTAAGCTGTTGCTGCAAAATGTCCTGTATAGAGGAGAATACAAGTGTGTTTTGAACAGAAATGATAAGCATTGTTGTCCCACTCTTCCACGATGTTGACCATTTAAATATATATCAAGACAAAACACTGTTGATGTTGGAAATCTGAAACAAACAGAGAAAGCCGGAGAAACTCACCAGCTCTGGCAGCACATGTGGAGAAAGAAACAGTTACATTTGCTTGCTATGATCTGCCTGTATAGCTCATTAACAAAACTTTTCACTGTACTTCGGTACGCGTGACAATAAATCAATCAATTAATCATTTCTAATCTGTACAACCCTTCTTCAAAACAGTTAACAAAACATTAACAAAAACAAAGTTGCTGGAAAAGCTCAGCAGGTCTGGCAGCATCTGTGGAGGAGAAAA
>NC_063342.1:54568120-54699668 GCF_021869965.1 Rhincodon typus | reverse complement strand
CACCGGACCCGAAACGTTAACTCTATTTTCTCCTCCACAGATGCTGCCAGACCTGCTGAGCTTTTCCAGCAACTTTGTTTTTGTTCCTGATTTACAGCATCCGCACTTCTTTTGGTTTTTAACAAAACGTTAACTCTGTTTCTTTCTCCACAGATACTGCTAGACCTGTTGACATTTTCTAGTATTCTCTGTGTTTAAGTATTTATCATGTACTGATCCACTATATTCTTACTTGTGTAGGTTCACTATGATCTTTTAAAACTTGAGACTGAGAATTCAAAAAATGTACAGTTTGTAGCGATTCTCCAAAGTAATAACCTATTTAATTTCTATTATTAGGTAGTAACCTAAAGTGGAATTGATTCCAATCTAATAAAAACTAAGATTGACTTTCTAATTTGCTATGTTGTATTTGCAGGCCTGACCTCTTTGATTGGAAGGATGTGGCAAAACTACAGTCAGCAAATGAGAGGCTGGATCATGCTTTCAATGTGGCCAAACAGTATCTTGGCATTGAGAATCTGCTGGATCCTGAAGGTTAGTATAGAGTTTTGAGATTTTTCAGGAACAGAGTCAAATATACGTTTGATTTTTCTCGAAAAGCTAAAATATGATTTTCAGTAGTTGCAGTACACCTGTAGGTTTGAAGTGTGTGTGGGATCATGTTCAATAGCAACCTAGATTGTTGAGTTTCAAAAATAGCCTCTTTATTGAACATCCACAGTGGCACAGTTTGAGGCAGCGATGCAATTCAAAGTACAGTTTTATAGTAGCCTCTTTTATACTCAGTTTTAATGTACATTAAAATTTTAGCGTTATGGTGTCACGTCATTGTATCCATTGTAGACAGGTTTGCGTGACGCCTGTCCTGGGGAAACAGGAGATGGTTTGAGTACTTGCTAAATGCTGGCCGTTACTCCTGATGTGATTAGAATGTCTGTCCAGTCTGATCTTGCATAATTAAGAAATGCAATTCCTTTTGTCTTTAAAGTTAGTAATGTTTGTAGAAATAATAGATCTATATGATTGAAATAAGTGAGAAATCATAAGCATAATAAATAATTTCTAGAATATATTAAACTGATCTCCCTCAGCTGGGTCATGACATTTCATCTACTATTGCCAGTTTTTTGACAGTTTCTGCACATTCATTCATGCAGTTTTGTGATAGGGCTGTTTTGATGGCAAGTTTCTTAAAGTGGGTAGTGACCCTATTTAATACGAATTTAAAGGTATAAATCTGTATGTCAGTACTTGATGGTAGTCCTAAATAGAAGTTAGAAATAGGTTGTGCAATGTTATAGAATTACATAGTGTACAAGGATATTTCAAAGAGATAAAAAAAACAGACTGTAAGGGGATAGTAGGAACTGCCGATGCTGCAGTCTGAGATAACAAGGTGTAGAGCTGGATGAGCACAGCAGGCCGGGCAGCATCAGAGGAGCAGGAAAGCTGACCTTTTGGTTCTGGACCCTTCTTCAGTAGGGACATGCTGGTGAATGTCCTGCAACCTATTCAGGTCCTGAGAGATGGTTACTATGGGCTAATTAACATTATAATCTTTCCATAGTTTCAAGTGAGTTATGGAGGCACGATGGCAAGGATGACATTTTTCTGAGCAGGTTACAGTATTAACACTTATTCAGGGACAGCCTTTGATACAGAAACAGGTCTAAACACTGCTTGCAGCATGGGGCTGATAAGAATAGAAACGTGTAAAGAAACAGTAATCTGTTGGCAGCCTTGAAAGGGATGTTAAATTTAGTTTATCTTGTAAGAGTGAAATATACCACAAAAATATGGTTTTAAGAATGAATGAATGAATGGAAACATGGTACAGTAAACATAGAGTGCTTGTGAGTGAGTTAATAAATACAATCATAATACAATCTCTCATATGTATTTGAACTTGCTCCTTCTGCAATCACACTTAATGAGAAAATATGGAATTTAGAAAACAGTTGCATTTGAGTCATTACGTGAATAGTTAAAGTGAACA
Organism: Rhincodon typus; assembly: GCF_021869965.1. Classification (NCBI taxonomy): domain Eukaryota; kingdom Metazoa; phylum Chordata; class Chondrichthyes; order Orectolobiformes; family Rhincodontidae; genus Rhincodon; species Rhincodon typus. The sequence goes on along the minus strand of NC_063342.1, from coordinate 54,697,669 downwards.
GTTGCAGAGTGTGGTGTGGTTTTGAGTGGAACAGACCAGAAAAGATCAGTGCTGAACTAAATAACCTTAATCAGAACCTTTGTGAGAGAACTGCAATTAACCCCTGTATCCAACCTGGGAAAGGCAAGCTAAAAATGAAACAGATTTCATTCCTGACACTGTGCAATGGAAAATTCACCTTGAATGAATCAATGTCTACAGGAGAATTTGCTTTGTTAAGTCATTTATATGTCTATAGTTTGTAGCGACCTCCAGTGTCTTCATATATCCTCCGCTGCGACTGTACAGAATATATATTCTGGCAGGTTAGTGCCTCTCTTCACTTAATTAATCCTGTGCAATAATGTTGGCCTCCTTCTCCATAGCATCACCACAACACACTGAGACAGGACCTTACAGGAGAACTTGACTGCTGAAGACATGCTTCATAGTTTCGCAAGACAAAATGAATAGCTTGAATCATTATGTATTCGCTCATTTTTCTGAGGTTACAGATAAATTAAATAGCCAGAATGTGATTTTCACTGTATATAGAAACCTCAGAGAATTTTAGTGTTTTGTTTTGAAAAGATCCCGGTCTTGGAAACTTTGAATAGGAGTAGATAGATTTTGTGAATATGACGTTTGAACTGGGGGTGGATGAGGGAGCTCTTCACTGTTGTCACTAATGTGATAAATAGACCATAAGACATAGGAGAAGAAATTAGGCCATTCGACCCATTGAGTCTGCTTCGCCATTTGATCATGGCTGATAATTTTCTCAACCCCATTCTCTCGCTTTCTCCCCATAATCTTTGATTCCCTTGACAATCAAGAATCTATCTATCTCTCTCATAAATGTACTCAATGACCTGGCCTCCACAGCCTTCTGCGGCAATGAATTCCATAGATTCACCTCTCTCTGGCTGAAGAAGTTTCTCCTCACCTCTGCTATAAAGGGTCTTCACTCTACTTTAAAACTATGCCCTTGGGTCCTAGTCTCTCCTCCTAACGCAAACAATTCCTAATGTTCACTTTGTCCAAATAAAAACCTGCGGATTCTGTAAATCAGAAACAAAAACAGAACAGCTCAGTAGATCTTGCAGTATAGAATCATAGAATCCCTACAGTGTGGAAGCAGGCTAATCGGCCCATCGAGTCCACAGTGCCCCTCCAAAGAGCATCTCACCCAAACTCCTACCCTATCCCTGTAGCCCTGCATTCCCATGGCTACTCCATTCCTGGACACAATGAGCAATTTAGTTTGACCAATCCACCTAACCTGCACATCTTTTGACTGTGAGATGAAACTAGAGCACCCAGAGGAAACCCACGCAGACACAAGGGGAATTTGCAAACTCCACACAGAGGGTCATCTAAGGCTGGAATCAAACCCAGGTCCTTGATGCTGCAAGGCAGCAGTGCTGCATCTGTGAAGAAAAAATCAGAGTTAATGTTATGGGTCTGCTGATCCTTCCTCAGACCAGGATCAGTTCTGAGGAAGGGTCACTGGCCCCAAAATGTTAACTCCACTCTGTTCAGACTGTTCAGTATTCTGTAAGTTTCAATTAGATCCTCCCTCAGCCTTCTAACTTCCATCGAGTATAAACCCAGAATTCTCAAACGTCCCTCACATGTTAACCCTTTCGTTCTTGCAATCATTCTTGTGGACTTTCTCTGGACCTACTCCAAGGCCAGTATATCCTTCCTGAGGTATTGGGCCCAAAATTGCTCACAATATTCCAAATGTGGCCTGAACAGAGCCTTTTTAAAATCTCAGAAGTACTTTGCTGTTTTTTTTCTCTAGTCCCCTCGAAATAAATGCCAACGTTGTATTTGCCTTCCTAACTGGTGACTCAACCTGCAAGTTTACCTTCAGAAAATCCTGGACTACGACTCCCAATTCTCTTTGCACTTCAGATTTCTGAACTTTCTCCCAATTTAGAAAATAGTCGATGTCTCTTTTCGTCCTCCCAAAATGCATGTCCTCACACTTTCCTACATTGTATTTCGTCTACCATTTTTTTTGTCCACTCTCCTAACCTGTCTAAATCCTTCTCCAGATATAGCAGTGATTTCACTGGGAGGGTATCAACCTTAGACCAAATACAGTTATCTGGACAGACTCTCTGATATTGCTAGTGGATCCTAGAATGGCAATATGCAATATTTTTTACTTTACTTCTGAGCCAGGAGATCCATAGTTCAGCTACTTTACTGTCTCATTGAAGGTTTAAAGTGCCAGAAGGTGAATGATGCTCAGTTAGTGAACAGACCTGCATTGTTATAGCGTGCTAAATTGAAGAATGTGTACAGGCCTATATTTTCACTAATGCTGTGCTTATCATACTCCTTCAGGCAATCCAGCAACAAGAGCACAGAGGATAAACAACCACATCCTTGTCTAAAACCAGACATGCTGTTGATAACAGTGAATTGCATCCACTGACCCAAGCCTAGTCATTGTATTCGCATGGAACTCTTTGATTAGATTGAGGAGCAGTGCATTGGATTGATGTCTCACGACTGATAAGGAGACAATTCTGAGTTCAGCAAAGTCATAGCCACATTTACACTGATGCACGTTTTGCTCATATAGCAGGAGACCAGGATCTGTGAGCTGACGTTTAATAATCCCACTGCTCAATTCAGTTTCCCCTATCCTGACACCAAAACCGTAAACTCAATTTATTGAGTCTACAGTTCAGCCAGCAGGATAAAGGGGTTTGATTAAATATTGCAGATGCGAGCCGCAGTTAGTTCATGCCAATCACTTAAAATCAGACCAAAATGAGCATTGACTATGATTATATTGAGGTTTTATTTTGGAAAGGAGGATTTATAAGATTTCTGAGAGTCAGCCAAGAAGTTATTGGATTGGAAGAAAACATGATATCATGCTAATGACAAACATAATTAGTTGTTCAACAAAACCAAGTACTCTTATCAATATCGTGTTAAGGTTAGATTGAATCTATTTCACATCTGGAAAAATATATCCATTTCATTTTTTAAAACAAGTTTTGTCCATTCCCTCAAATGACTATGATTAAATACTGCCTGGTTTCTTACTCTATTTTAAAGTCAGTAAATAATGATACTCACACCATTGTTTTATCTTTTCCTATCTTGTTTTTTGTTCATGTATCTAATTCTTCCTCTTTTCCTTTGATAAATACTCCTTCTGCTTAGGCATCGCTTTTTTTTCTTCTTTTCCTCTTATCATCTTAGATCTCTTTCATTTGCAGTCTTCTTTATACATTGACTTCCTTCATCTCCCTCCCTTCCCCCATCTTCTACATCTTCTCTCACTTACCTCCTTCACTTCTCAACCACATCCTTCAACACTCTTACACCTCCTTCATCTGTCTCATTTCCACACTCCTCACTTCTGGTGTCGTATATGGGCCAGAAAGTGTTAACACCAAGGAATGCCATAAGCACCATTCGTTGATGATGATGCCGTTTGGGTTTGTGTGTAGGACAGCTTATCATCTTGAAGGAATGAGACCTAACGTTTGGTCTTTTGCAAAGACTCTTGAGTGTCGTATCAATGTAGCCTGTATCTAGTTGCTAACATTCAACACACCTTAACTGCAAGAGATTCTCTTAGTTAGACCAGGAAGTAGTTTCTTTTTCCAGCACACTAGAACAAACTGGTCCTTGAATTTTTTTTACTTGGACAATGAAAGCCTCATCTTCATCATGCGTAGCATCACTTACAGCATAGAGAGCTGTAAAATACCTCCATCACTTTCAACCCAATTTTAAAATTCTAAACCCATTGCTTTGTCCCTTCCTTTCAAGACTTTGATTTTTGCTTCCTTTTTATTTCAGGTTTTTACTTTCCGCCTATATTTTTTCATTATTCAGATTCCGTTTCTCTCTCTTTCTCTTGATCTCACTCTGTCCCCAACACAAACGTACTCTCACCTGAGCCAGAAAGTTATAAAACATACAAGAGGAATATGCATGCATGCTTAAGAATTTAAACCCTCAAAAATTACGTTTTGACTTTGAGGATCACCAGCCACATTCTGCTTGATTTACAATTCACAAAACCATCAGCAGAAGTGTTCCATTTAGAACATGTTCTTGAGATAGAGACAGACAGTGAAAGAAGTGAGAAGCACTCCCTGGGCACACAAGTCAGAAACAGAGGGGAGCTGTGGAACAAGAGATCCCAGAGATGTTCATCTCTGAAAGATTCAGGGAACGGAGTCTTAAGAATTGTTAACTTTGAACAGCATAGTGTCACAAGACAAATGGTAAGGGAGGCACAAACTAGGTAGGATTATAGACAGAGATAGTAGGAACTGCAGATGCTGGAGAATCTGAGATAACAAGGTGTAGAGCTGGATGAACACAGCAGGCCAAGGAACATCAGAGGAGCAGGAAGGCTGACGTTTTGGGACGAGATCCTTCTTCAGAAATGGGGGAGGGGAAGGGGGTTCTGAAATAAATAGGGAGAGAGGGGGAGGCGGATAGAAGATGGATAGAGGAGAAGATAGGTGGAGAGGGACAGACAGGTCAAAGAGGCATGGATGGAGCCAGTAAAGGTGAGTGTCGGTGGGGAGGTAGGGAGGAGATAGGTCAGTCCAGGGAGGATGGACAGGTCAAGGGGGCAGGATGAGGTTAGTAGGTAGGAGATGGGGGTGGGGCTTGGGATGGGAGGAGGGGATAGGTGGGAGGAAGGACAGGTTAGGGAGGCGGGGACGAGCTGGGCTGGTTTTGGGATGCGGTAGAGGGAGGGGAGATTTTGAAGCTTGTGAAGTCCACATTGATACCATTGGGCTGCAGGGTTCCCAAGCGGAATATGAGTTGCTGTTCCTGCAACCTTCGGGTAGCATCGTTGTGGCACTGCAGGAGGCCAAGGATGGACATGTCGTCTGAGGAATGAGAGGGGGAGTTGAAATGGTTCGCGACTGGGAGGTGCAGTTGTTTAGTGCGAACCGAGCGTAGGTGTTCTGCAAAGCGGTCCCCAAGCCTCTGCTTGGTTTCCCCGATGTAGAGGAGGCCACAACAGGAACAGCGGATGCAGTATACCACATTAGCAGATGTGCAGGTGAACATCTGCTTGATGTGGAAAGTCTTCTTGGGGCCTGGGATGGGGGTGTGGGGGCAGGTGTAGCACTTCCTGCGGTTGCAGGGAAAAGTGCCGGGTGTGGTGGGGCTGGAGGGGAGTGTGGAGCGGACAAGGGAGTCACGGAGAGAGTGGTCCCTCCGGAAAGCAGATAAGGGTGGGGAGGGAAAAATGTCTTTGGTGGTGGGGTCGGATTGCAGATGGCAGAAGTGTCGGAGGATGATGCGTTGGATCCGGAGGTTGGTGGGGTGGTACGTGAGGATGAGGGGGATTCTGTTTTGGTTGTTATTGCGGAGAGGGGGTGTGAGGGATGAGTTGCGGGAAATGTGGGAGACACAGTCGAGGGCGTTCTCGACCGCTGAGGCGGGGTAGTTGCGGTCCTTGAAAAACGAGGACATCTGAGACGTATGGGAGTGGAATGCCTCATCCTGGGAGCAGATACAGCGGAGGTGAAGGAATTGGGAATAGGAGATGGCATTTTTACAGGAAGGTGGGTGGGAGGAGGTGTATTCTAGGTAGCTGTGGGAGTCTGTGGGCTTGAAATAGATATCGGTTTCTAGGTGGTTGCCAGAGATGGAGACAGCGAGGTCCAGGAAGGAGAGAGAGGTATTAGAGATGGTCCAGGTGAACTTAAGGTTGGGGTGGAAGGTGTTGGTGAAGTGGATGAACTGTTCGAGCTTCTTGTGGGAGCACAAGGCGGCGCCAATACAATCATCAGTGTAACGGAGGAAGAGGTGGGGTTTAGGGCCAGTGTAGGTGTGGTTGAGGGATTGTTCCACCTAACCCACAAAGAGGCAGGCATAGCTTGGTCCCGTGCGGGTACCCATGGCCACCCCCTTTGTCTGTCGGACGTGGGAGGAATTGAAAGAGAAGTTGTTGAGGGTGAGGACGAGTTCGGCTAAGCGGATGAGGGTGTCAGTGGAGGCGGACTGGTCGGGCCTGTGGGACAGGAAGAAGCAGAGGGCCTTTAGGCCATCTGTATGGGAAATGCAGGTGTATAGGGACTGGACGTCCATGGTAAAGATGAGGTGTTAGGGACCTGGGAATTGGAAGTTCTGGAGGAGGTGGAGGGCGTGGGTGAGAATATAACTGGAAGCTCTGAACGGTCTGTCGCTCTCACAGTGCTGTGATTTAAAACTTGACCATTGCATGTAGCAAATGTTTTCGGATTGAATGGAAGATATCATGGGTTACCTTCACTTGCGAGATGGCAGTGTCAATAAATATGGGGGTCCTGCAAAATAAATATCAGGAACTGGTTTCAAAAAAAAACTTGATGAAAAGCCGTTCTAGAGTAGTAGTTTCAGAAGCACTCCCATATTGTATTCCAGACTGCAGCATAATATGTGTTATCGGAAGGAAGGGTTTATCAGCTGATGGAGATTGTTTCTGGGAAGGAAGACTGCCTGGTTGTAAACCGAGAAAACATATGAATTGTGAATAAATGGATATATAACACTGTCTTGGGAAAAAATTAAATAAGAGAAAGAGGGAAGTGTACAACTGTATGGAACAATTAACAGGTGTGAGGCATATGGAAACAACAAGAAAGATCAATAATTTAAAACATAATTATGAGTATCAAAAGATCCTAAATAACTGTAAAATGTGTCTGAGAAGCAATAGGACACAGAGAGCTAATGCATAGTACTGATGTAACCAGTCTTTGAAAAGAAGAGATAATGTATGTGGAACAGGTATTCAGGGTTGGATGTGTTGCAGAAAATGCAGTGATACCACAATGAAGTTTAGACACTGGTCAGAGAAATGGATTGGGAATTCTGTAGTCTTAAGTTTGTGCTGATCTAGAACAGCTGGAGAGGATGAAATTAATGATAGATGCATGTAACAGGCCACGGCAGAGTAAAATAGAAGTTGATGTATTGCTTTGGGAAGTCATGAAAAGGATTAGTACAAAGACCTGCATTGTAACTATGATGAATTTTAATATTCCTTCCATCTCTGAAGCTTACAATAATGGCCAAGAGTTTCTTTAAACATAAAAGAATCTTTTGTTCAGTAGCAAGAGAGAATGCAAAAGGGCAAGGTTTTGGTCAATTTTCTCCTAAATAATACAAAGCAAGTAATAAACTGTTGAGATATAGGGAAGATTTGATGTCAATTAATCGTACAGTTGCTCATTTTAAAGTTAGTATGAGATGAGAACAGAATTAATAAGAAGCTATTAAGCAATAGTAAGCAATGGCAGCAGGATAGACTGCAAAGGAATAAATGCCGACTCCGATATTTATCTCTTTTCATTCAGAAGCCCTTTACCTTGTACTTGTTCAAATATTTTCACTTTAACTTAATTTATTTTGGAACGTGATTAGTTAGCTTTATTTTTCTTGTTTCACCACATGATCACATTTTTACTTTTGATGTTTGTGGCTAGTTTCTGTGCAAAAACGGTTCATTTAAAAGTATGGTGTTTTAATTTGGGCTGCAATTAATTTTCCAAGTAGCACCAGCTTCCTCCCCCTCCCACAACTAACCAACTCCAAGTTGTTGACCAGTTTATAAAACTTAACCTTTTTTAGAATCTGGAACCAGCATTGAATTACTAGCTTTGGGCTTCGAATTGAATGCCATGGCATTCTGATTACTTCTACCTTGGTGTCCACCTGCTAATATGAGAAACTGATACTGTGTCGAGGACGCTACTATTTATGCACATATTATCTGACTTTGCCTCATGTTAGAGAACGGGTTTTTATTAGGATTATATGTTCATTCTTATATGCAAAAATCAATAAGATTCTTGAATGATTGAGGCCAAGCAGTTATAGTTCTATTAACTGTATGGTAAAATATTGAAGTTAGAGCCACTCTTGATGGTTGGATTGTTTGGAGCTTTGAATTTAGGTCCATCGATCCTTTTGAATCTATATCCTCATTATGATGTGCCACTTGTTATAACTTCCTGCACTGCAGATTGGCAATCAAAATGTCAATACAAGCTGCACACATCTTCTCCCATTTTATTCACATATATAGCTTTACATCATTTGGTTGCAGAGTGGTGACTAATGGGTAATTTTATTTTTTTCCTCTAATGAATGACATCTGTAATTTAGTTACATTGTCTAGTTTTTAACTATTGAGTATTTTAATTTAATTCTTGATTGCATAATCAGGAAAGAAAGTTAATCCAATAAAATAATATAAATGTTTCTTTTGAAGTAAATATAGGCATTAGCCAAACATGGACTCTTGAATTGCAAATTAAAGAGAGAGTTTATTTTAAAAGGAAAAGGGTAGATTTATCAGTACGAAACTGTCCTTTACAGCTTTGATTAGATTGATAAAATATTGTAGGATCCTCAGGTTGCTTTTCTGACATTGTAAATTCTGCCTTTGGAAGCATCCCGTAGGTGCCTGGCTCACAGAAATGTTGCTTAGAGTCTTCATTTTGATCTCCTTAAATTATCACTACTTCATCTCAACCATATTTGTGTAATTACATAGTCAGTCAACTTAATGTTGGTTTGCTTCAAGTGGACTTTGCTCAAGTATGTTGTCCTTTCAGATGTACAGTGTTGCCTTTATTGCACCTTTTTTGTTTTCTGAATTCCTATTGTTTAGTGTCATCATTGAAATATTAAGGCAAGAATAAAACTGAGCTGTGCAAGTTTCATCTGACTTGATGCCCGTCCAAAAGAGAACAATCTTAAAGGCAAAAATAGTACATTTAAATATAAGCATTTAACTATAACTGAATCTGACTATATCTACTTGATTATTTTAAACATTTCTTCAAATGAAATTTGATCAAAGTGTATTACAGATATTTCTCCTATAACACGATAGTTACATTCTTGAGCAACCTTGTGCTATAGAAAACCGCATTATCGGGAAATCACTATAGAAAATCGCTAAAATGTACAGTAGAAAGTTCCTGTTATCCAAACAGCGTCCACTATTCATTAATTGTGTTACGGCCAATTCATGTTAACGAAACATGCGTTATAGCAGAAATACCTGTACTTGCTTAATGATATTTCTAGCTAGTTGTTGTAGGTTTCTATCCTGAAAATGCCTACCCCCTCCCATCACAACACTGTGTCTTCTTTTCGTTAGCCAATCCGCAGTCTATGCTAATATTCTATCTTTAACCATCTTAAGTAGCCTAATGTATTGTTACGGCCATAAACACCTTATGCCAAGACAAATATATTACTTCCACTGCTTCCCATTTATCTATACTGCTTGTTACTTCATCAAACAATTCTAGTAGATTTGTCAGGCATGATTTTCCTTTATGAAGCCATGCAGTCTCTGCTTGATCATATGATATATTGCTAAATGCTCTGTTATTACATCCTTTATAATCAACTGTAACATTTTCCCAAGAACAGATGTTAAGCTAACTGGGCTGTACAGATATTTCTCCTATAATGCGATAGTTGCATACTTGTGTGACTTCTCCCTACAGAAAATCACCATAGAAAATTGCGTTATAGGGAAATCGCTATGTCTGTACAGCAGAAAGTTTGCATTATCCAACAGTGTCCACTATTCATCAATTGCATTACAGCCAATTCGCATTAATGAAACATGCATTATAGCAGAAATATCTGCAGTTATTTGTTTTTCGTCTCCTTCCTTTTAGAATAAAAGGGGTTGCATTGGTCATTTTCTAGGACATTAATGACATTGCTCCCATTGTCTCTGTATCTGCTTACTTTTTTTAATATCGGAGCATGCATCGCATCAGATCGAAGAGATGTATTGATCTTTAGCCTCATTAGTTTTCCTATCTTTTGTTTTAATGATATTTATTGTATTTATTTCCTCTCCTCCCTTTGCCCCTAGATTATTTAGTCATTTTGGAACGTATTCATGTCTTCTATTGTGAAGACTGATGTAAACTATTTACTTCCTTTGCCATTTCCTGATTCCCCATTTTTATTTCCCCAACCTCATTCTCAAAGGGACATTGTTCACTTTGGCTTCTGTCTTCCTTTTCTGTCTGTTTTGACATTATTTACATGTTTGCCCTTATTTTCTTCACCTTTCTTATCTTCTGGTTGTCTTTTATTTGTTGGTACGATCTGAAACCTTTCCGTATTCTCTGGCTTATCACCAGTCTGCACCATGGTATTTTACCTGATGCTGCAATACTTCTGTCATATTTCTTAATATAAGAAACACAGCATGGTATATCATGGTTTTGAAGACTTCAACAACAACAACTAACTAATGGGCAATTATTACATTCCTCAGGCATAAAAAGATGAGCTAGTAATATGCTATGAGGTTATAGCAGAGGAGTATACTTCTAATAGAGTGTCATGCTTCAAGTAATCTGAGATAAGATGAAGTATGAGGTCTTTATGTCAGTGAGTCACATTTCAAGATACTATGATGATATCGTGGGCAGGTGCCTTAATGGTATGCTGTCACACTAATCATGAGACAAAGCACAGCAAGGCCCATTGCATAAGTACCTGCAGTTAAGTATTTCCTTAATAATGAGCCCTATAGGTTTGTTGGGCTACCAAGGTCAGCACAGGTCCTTTAACTTCCTCATCTTTGATATCATGAGTAGGAATCCTGGTTACAGTTATTTCCAGTGTTCTGAGGCCAGTGGTTTCTGACCATTGATGGCTCAAATCCTTCTTTTCCAGTGGACAGCTAATTCAGCACGTTTAAATGTTTTGAGCCTAAATGTTTCTGAATCTGAAATGTTCCTCCAATCTGAAATGTTTCTCTTCTGCGTTCACTCAATAAATTTTTCGATGTTTCCGAAGGCTATCATTTTAATACAGTTTCCTACTCGAGTTTTCCATAGGTTGTTTCCTTTTCAGTATTCCAAGATTGTTATTTAATATAAGTCTTGTTACATTTTGTAAGATTTGCAGTTGGGCATTTTCTTGTTACAGTGGCAGAACTAGAACAAGGTGGAAGTTTTTGTAGTCAGTCAGTGGTACTGTCTGAGTGGGATCCATTATATTAATTTTGCTATGACTGTCCGTATTTGTTTTATTGTGCAACTGCACATCCATTATTTCATGCATTTATAACCCCCAGTCAGTGCTATACCTTTGAAATGACACTGATTGTATCAGTCAATTGAGTTTGTGAAAACATTTTTAAAAACAGCTTCCTTTGATAAATATCTCTCAAAATTGTCCCAAACCAGTTCATATACAACTATTTATTTGAATTGCAGCCCCATTCGTTATTGCACAATTTCTCAAACAGTTGTGAGGTAAATAATTAGTTTACCTCTTGTACTGATTTTTTTTCTTGGAATTGAATACTGGCTAAGAAATCAGGAAAACACCTTGTCCTTCTTTAGACTATGGGATCTTTATGACTGAATAGAGATGTTGGACGGTATATGAGCCTCAATTTATTAGCTTATCCAGAGAACATCATTGTGTGACCCTATATGACTTCCTCAATATAGCATTAAAGTTTCAGCCTAGTTTCTGTCACCATTGGTAGTTGCAATGTCTCGATGCAGAATGCAATTTTGGAAATGGCACAAAACTGATCATTTATAACGTATATTTTTCCATTCATTGATTCTTTGGCAATGCTAAAATGTAAAGTAGTGTGAAGAAATTACAATCACATAATCTCTGTAAGGACAGTTATCTTTACATGTACCAAATGTTGCAGTACTTATGTATGCATTCTTTGCTAGGGTTCTGGTGAATTTCTAGGTGAAGATTTATAAAATATATACTTATTGGTTATTTATGAGCATAAATCAAGTGTTTATTTTTGGTAACATTGAGTGACTTGCTTTTCGAAACTTAAACTCTAATTCTGTACTTTGTGGAGTCTTTCAGGACCAGATTATAAAAATGGCTGTGACATGAGATTTATATATTTTCTTTTGATTTCCATATTCAGTGATGCTGTATAATTGATTTCGTAACTTAGTGGTTTGAATCACAGTAAACATTCGTGTTTCAGCGAGGCCCTTGATATTGATAGACATTGAGCAGACTTACTTACATTTTTCAACTATATCATGGGGTGCTAATCCTGTGTGGATTTGCAACTAATTCTGTTGTAGTTATGTCACAGGTTACTTGTAATGAGGTGTTGATAACTTTTGTTACTTTATCCCTGGTCACATTGAGCTACAGTATTGTTGATGGTTATTGCCTTGAAAGTGCATTGTCCGGTGTCTGTAACAAATATAGATCTGTTTTGAGTTGTTCTTGTTTTAATTGTGTAAGCTTTCCTTACTTGGTTTGTTTTTACTTATTTGTTTTAATATTTTCTTAGGGAGCAGGATGAAAGATCTCCTGTTTTTGTTGACTGTGAGCATGGCTCACTGTTTGTGAGCAGCATGCCTGTATAATTTCTTTAATTTTGTTTCCAACGCCTGAACTTAAATAACTTATTCATCAACTCTCTTCCCTTCCTGTATTTTGTTCATGGTGTTGTGTGTTGAGCTCTACCTCACCACCACCTCTCTCTAAAATCAGGCTGCTTATCCTAATTCATTACTGATTAAGATAAAATTCCCACAAACTCAACATTAGGAAGACTGAAGCATCACCATTAGTCCTCATTCCAAACTTTATTCTCAAGCTGCCGATTCCATTGGCCTTCATGGTAACTGTCTGACATTTTGGTTTCATGTTTGACCCCCAGATGAGCATCCTATCACATATTTCTGCTGTCTCTAAGATCACCCATTTTTACCTCATATGACCTCGTTCCTGTACAAAGTATTTGCCACTCTCAATATCTTTTAAGTGGCTCCTCTTTCAAACTCAAAGTGGCTCATTCAAACAAATGTGAAGGAAATGCAGAAACCAACTGAAGTGGAATAAAAGCCTGGAAAGAGGTTTGATGTAAAGAAGTTTATTCAAACCAGTTTTTGGAGTACATGGGCTTTTAATGAATATGAGACAGAAGAGTCTGATATGGACTAAGTAAATGATTTAACAGGATAAGTGTACCTTATGTTGCTACCCCTCCTTCCAGACTAACAGCTCAATGAGGGACCCACCCACAGACAAAAAGCCGAATTCCCCAGAGTCATTATATGCTTGGTAGGGTGTTAACTATCTTATGGTAAGCCTTCAGTTAGTCTGGATCTTTGAATAATGAGTCTGGTGACATTACCCTTATGTCATTGTCTCCCCATTGTCAACTCTGAGCTCGGAAAGGACAGCCAAATGTGGATTTCAAAATTGAAAATTGCCTTTAAAATGAAACTTCGCTTATTTTTGGTTTTAAATCAGTCAGCTGAATGGCTTCAAATGTATAATATTTTGACATAAACTATTAATCATTATTGATTGATTTATTGTCACCTGTACCGAAATACAGTGAAAAGCTTTGTTTACGAGCGGTACAGGAATTCATGGCAAACAAAGGATAGACAGATCAAAAAGACTTAGAGGCATACAAGTTACATGATTTGAGGCTGGAGTCCATTCATCAGTATGATAACAGCTGGAAAGAAGCTGTTCCTGAACTTGCTCATGCATGTGTTCAGGCTTCTGTATCTTCTGCCTGATGGAAGAGGTTGTAGGAGATCATTATTGGGGTGCAATGGGTCCTTGATGGTGTTGGCTGCCTTTCTGCGGCAGTAGGCCGTGTAAATAGAGTCCATGGATGGAAGGTTGGCTTCCCGTGATGGTCTGGGCTGTGCACACCACCTTCTGTAGTTTCTTACGGTCCTGGACGGAGCAGTTGCCATACCAGGCCATTATACACCTGGACAATATGCTTTCAATGGTGCATCTGTAGAAGTTAGTGAGGGATCTTATGGACATGCCAAATTTCCTGAGCTGCCTGTGGAAGAAGAGGCATTGTTGTGCCTTCTTGACTGTCACATTTATGGGAGAAGTCCAGGACAGGTCGTTAGTTATCGTCACTCCGAGGAACTTGATGCTCTTCACTCTGTTAGCCTCAGCTCCATTGATGTAGATGGGGCCGTGTTCTCCTCCTTTCTTTCTGAAGTCAATGATCAGTTCTTTAGTTTTGCCAACGTTGAAAGACAGATTGTTTTCATTGCACCACATTACCAAGCCCTCTATCTCCCTTCTGTACTTTGACTCATTGTTGTCGAATACTGTCCCACTATGGTAGTATAATCAGTGAACTTGTAGATGGTGTTTGTTCGGAATTTAGCAATGTAGTCATAGGTGTACAGGGAGTAGAGTAGGGGGCTGAGGACGCATCCTTGGGGAGCTCCAGTATTGATTGTTATTGTGGAGGAGGTGCAGTTACCTATCTTCACTGATTGCTGCCTATGGGTCAGAAAGCTGAGGATCCAGTTGCAGAGGGCGGACCCGAGACATTAACTGTATACTTGCTTTTACGACTTGCACTTTGTAAAATAAAGCCATGTGTGCCATTCATTATAGTCACAGTGAGCAAAATGGTTGTAAAGGTAGACAAATTGGTGCCAAGTTGCCAACTGTTCCTGCAATTTCAGTAAAGTTTAGTGAGAAATCCAAGGACGAACACTCTGTCACTGGTGAAACATTCGTTGTTATTTTTAAAATGTCGAGGTTATTTTGTTGTTCTGATGAAGAATTTTCACAATAAATGGAGTAAAAGTAAATGCCTGCATTTATATAGCACCTTTCATGACCTGAAGACATTCCAAGTGCTTTGCAGCCAAGGAAGAAACTTCCATGTCCAGACAATTATAATCCTACAAGCAGACAATCCAGCATCAGTATAAGAAGGGTCACCAGACTTGAACCATCAACTTGGCTTTCTGTCCACAGAAGTTGCGAGACTTCCTGAGCTTCTCCAGCAACTTCTCATCTTGTTTCAGATTTTCAGCATCTGTACTTCTTTGCCTTTTTTTCAATCATTTTTGAGGGATAATTATTTGCCAGAGTAGTTAAATTGCATAGCCATGGACAATGGACATGGAGATTGCAATATTTGTTGAACCCATGCCATGTCTGTTGATTGAACTTTAGGTAACCTGACTTTTTTTTGTGTACAGTTTGTTGATGTGCTGGATAACTGCATGCAGCTAAAGCTAACTGGATTGTTCATTGGTTGCATATATCAATGGGCTGATCAAAACCATTAATTGCCAGTCTAAGTTTAAAATCTGAAGCTAAGCTGCACTACTGCAAAGACCTCTTGTACTCTGGGTGTGTCACAGCTGAAGTGAATGACAGCAGCAGGCTGGTAGACCTGGTGGCAACCCACTATGCTCATGCCACGCTCCTCTGACCATGTCCTGCCAATTGGGCAGTTAACTAGTTGATATCGGAGGCCTCTGGCAGTGGGATTGGATGGTGTTGGAATAACACTCTTTCCCAAGAATGTTACATGGGGTGAATCTAATCTGGGGGCTTGTGAGGAATCGGCCAATGTGGGAGAGAGTAGCATTTGACGTTTTTAGATTCTAACGTTGAGGTCTTTGTTTGGATGTTTTTGAATTACTGAAAATGTGGTGCCCTTCTAGACATTTTCCAACTGCAGTTGGAGCAGGCAGCTATGGAGACTGATATGATAATTATAACCTCAAGGACTTGGAAGTGTTGTCCTTTGTTCATGACTTCATGCGTGTAGTCAAGGAAGGTGAATGCATCATCACATGTTAAATTCTTAAACCTGCAGCACTAACTTGGACAATCCTCAATTCACCACATGTCATCATTACTCACTTTTGAACAATCTCGTCCAATTAACACTCATATGCACCATTGATAGACTTTACCGAACCCTTACACACTGAGCAGTACTGAAAGCCTGCGGTCGTGATTCCTGTTGAGACAGGAAATTTTCAAGAAGAGACGCGAACATTCCAATAACCAACTCAGGATCACAAAACAAAATTTCATGTTTTAGTGGTATTACTGTAACAAACACACTAAAATGTAAACATTATATAGTGGGCAACAAATACACTAAACTATGGAAAAAGATATTTGCCAATAGGACTCAGTGTAGCTGAAAACTATACACTCCATTTGTATTTTTCACTGCACTCTCTGTACACGTGTAGCCTTGAGGTTCAAGTCCAGAGTTCTTCCTGGCTGCAGCATGATCATTTTCCATGTTTTACCAGAATGAATCCAGCAGTATCCTTCTAAACAAAGTCCCCTTTATTTGACCCTTTTCAGCATTATCAAATCTAACATTTCTGTTACAAGGTACTCTTTGGTAATTCAGTGATTTTTAATGGTTCACAATCTGTGTTTCCTTGAACTATGGTTCTGTCTTCACCAGCCCTTCACTTGCTGAATACCCCAAAAGGAATACAACTGGTGTGACTATCAGTCTGACTCATGGTGGGAGTCTGAATCTGCGAAGCAGCACAACCAGCTCACTCTTTCCTCGTGTCCAGCCGTTAAATCTTGCACCTTATTTTGAATAAACTTCCATTTAGATTTCTGTTCAGAATTAGCAAGTCACATGGGATTTTCCATGGGTAAAGTTAATAGGAATTCCTACCCTTCTCTGCCAAATATGCAATTTTATTCTAAAGTTTAAAAAACTGTTTGAAGAAGAACCATCTTACAACATGCAACATTTGAAACAGTGTCCATATCCAAATGCAGGGGACATTGTTGACCATTACTGAAAAGGCCTTTGCTGAGACTTGGCCTGCAGTAGTGGGGCTGAATCAATTGAAGGTGATAGTGTCCTCATACCTAATTCATTTTCTCACTTGCCACTTTCCCCTCACTCTGTCCTCCATTCTGATTTACAACTTGTCCCCCTGCCCATGCCTTTCCTCTAACAGCTTGGCCAGGCATTGAAGGACAACTTAAAAAAGATGTGATGATTGAAACTCATTGCAATCACCCCACTTCATCCTTGAAGCCACCAGCTCAAAGACTAACTCTCTGGAAACATAGAGGCTCAATTAAAGCAGGATTGGCACACAGAGCGACATCGAGGATGATGTCTGCAGTCATGGGGTTGGGAAAGGGTAGCAAGGACACTGCAAACTGATGTCTCAGCAGAGTTCTGCAGTGGAGACATGGACAGCACACTGGCTCAGTGCCTAACACTGCGACATCACAGTGCCCTGGATCCAGATTCGATTCCACCCTTGGGTGACTGTCTATGTGGAGTTGGCACATTCTCCCCATGTCTGCATGGCTTTCCTCCAGATGCTCCTAGATCGTCTCACAGTCCAAAGCCGTGCGGGTTGGGTGCATTGACCGTGCTAAATTGCACATAGTGTCCAGGGATGTTCGGTTTAGGTGGATTAGCCATGGGGAATGTAGCGTTACAGGGATAGGGTAGAGGTTGGGTCTGGGTGGGATGCTGTTTGGGGGGATCAGTGTGGACTTGATGAGCCAAATGACCTGCTTCCACAATGCAGGGATACTATGATTCTGGACGATGCAAATGACCGTTTTGATGGAGCAAGCTTCAGAAGAGTGTTGATGGCTCCGTGCAACAAAATGCTTGGTGCATTGCCAGACCTGCCAGAAAACCAGTATTTTGATGTCAAGGATGTAGAGGAGCCCGGCACGATCTTGGCACAGAGATCGCTGTCTGCAGAGCTTATGGAGTTTCCAGAGTGGAAAGTGGTGGTCAACCATCTCGGTAGATTTGGAGATCTGCTGGTGATGCAGTGTCTGATCACTGAAGTCTCAGCTGCCATTGCAACACCACCAGTTTCCCCACAGCTCTGAAGGCAGTGTAGACCCTTGGACTGAATTTATAGACAGTGATGATGGAGTGAAAGGAGGGAAAGGAAGGGAGGTGAAAAGAACTATAAAAAGCACCCAAGCATGATTAGAATTATCGCAATAGCTGGAAGAAATCAAACAGCAGCTAACCTGTAAGTAATCAATGATCCTTTTAAGCTACAGGGTTGTGTGAGGGAATCCTTCATGTTTCTTAATGCATGTTCAGCTTTTGATGGAGGGTATAGGCTGGTGTGCATAATTCTGAAATGGATACTGCTGTTATCAAATCAGAGATGCATGTTTTACAGTTAGACATCATGATCTACTTAATCTGCACCACCAGTATGATTCATGGGACAGGTTGAGGTCTCAAATGGAACCCACAGTACCCTAAAAATGGGTGCCAGTTGTACATCCTGTCTGTTGGAAGAAGGGCCACATAATCTTTGAAGTTTGTCTGAGAAGGTAGATTGTTTAACACCCCAGCCAAAACACACATTCTCTAACAGAGCAGTATTATTACTTCTACCTCTGATGCATCAGCCAAGATTCATTGATTTATTGTCACCTGTAGCAAAGTACAGTGAAAAGCATTGTTTACGAGCAGTACAGGGAGATAATAGTTATCAAGGATGTACAGATCAGAGGTTGTGAAAAGACTTAGACAGAGGCATACAGGTTACATTGCATAGGATGTGTACAAGGTGAGATCAAAGTTAGTGAGATCAACATTATTTGAGCCCAGAGAGTCCACTCATTAGTGCGATAACGGCCGGGAAGAAGCTGTTCCTGAACCTTCTCGTGTGTGTGTTTAGGCTTCTGTATCTTCTGACCGATGGAAGAGGCTATAAGAGATCATTACCAGAGTGCGATGGGATTTTGATGATGTTGGCTGCATTTCCGCTGCGGTGAGCCATGTAAATAGAGTCCACGGATGGAAGATTGGCTTCTGTGACAGTCTGGGCTGTGCACACCATCTTCTGTAGTTTCTTACGGTCCTTGGCAAAGCAGTTACCATACCAGGCCATTATGCACCTGGACAGTATTCTTCCAATGGTGCATCAGTCGAAGTTGGTGAGGGACCTTGTGGACATGCCAAATTTCCTGAGTCACCCGAGGAACAAGAGGCGTTGTTGTGCCTTCTTGACCGTCACATCTATGTGGGAAGTCCAGAACAGGTCCTCGGTTATCATCACTCCGAAGAACTTGACACTCTCCACCCTCTCAACCTCAGCTTCATTGATGTAGATGGGGCCGTGTTCTTCTCCCTTCTCTCTGAAGTCAGTGATCAGTTCTTTAGTTTTGCCGATGATGAGAGAGAAGTTGTTCTCATTGCACTACATCACCAAGCCCTCTATCTCCCTTCTGTAGTTTGACTTATCATTGTTCGATATCTGCCCCACTATGATGGTGTTGTCAGTGAACTTGTCGATGGCTGAGATCAAGGTGTCACAGTTTTGAGATCAGTCTGGTAGGGATTATGGTTTTGAAGGCGGAGCTATAGTTGATGGGTAAGAGCCTGACGTAGGTGTCCTTGTCCAGATGTTCCAGGGATGAGTGCAGGGCTAGGGATATGGCATCCTTTGTGGACCTGTTATGTCGTAGAAAAGAGATCGAGGCAGGTTGGGAGACTGGAGTTGATGTGGGCCATGACCAGCCTCTCGAAGGACTTCATGATTATTGAGGTCAGAGCCACTGGGCAGTAGTCAATAAGGCACACTGCATGTGTTTTCTTAGGTACAGGAATGATGGTGGTCTTCTCGAAGGAGATAGGGACTTTGGCTTGTAGGAGGGAGAGGTTGAAGGTCTTGGCGAATACCTCTGCCAGTTGGTCCGCACAGGATCTGAGTGCTTGGCCGGGGACACCGTCCAGGCCATTCGTTTTCCATGGGTTGACTCCCAGGAAGTGATGTGACAGGATCTGACGTCTGCAGCGGTGACAGAGGGAAAAGGTGTGTCTGGGTTGTTGTGGCAGCACGACTGCACCGCTGGCATTCTGCTCAAACCGAGCGTAGAAAGCATTGCGTGTGTCAGGGAGGGATGTGTCTTTGTCTGCTATCTTACACTGTTTCATTTTGTATCCCGTAATGTTGTTTTGGCCTTGCCATAGGTGGCGGAAGTCTATTTAGTAGGTTTGGACCTCTTACTTGGTCCGATACCACCATTTGGCATCCGTGATGGCTTTGTGGAGGTCATATCTGGATTTGCTGTATTGGTCCAGGTAACTCAATTTGAATGCTGTATGTCTAGTCTTCAGTAGGGAGTGGATTTCCTGGTTCATCTGAGGTTTCCTGTTGGGGAACACTGAGGTTGACTTGTTTGGTGCACACTCCTCGACATGTTTGCAAATGAAGTCTGTGACGCTGACGACATGCTTATCTAGGTTTTCTGCTGATACTTGAACACGGTCTAGTCCAACGATTCCAAGCAGACAAGGAGACGGTCTTCCACAGCATCGGACCAGCATTGTGCTACTTTTTGTGAAGGGTCCTCCAGTTTCAGCTTCTGCTTGTAAGCTGGGCAGAGGAAAACAGCGCTGTGATCTGATATTCGGCGGGGGTTGGAGTGGTAGGTGTGTTTGGTTGTGTAGCAGTGGTCCAGGATGTTCGGTCCTCTGGTGGGGCAGGAGATGTGTTGGTGGTACTTTGGCAACACCCTCTTGAGGTTGGCTTGGTTGAAGTTGCGAGCCACAATGAGTAGGGCCTCAGAGAATTTTGCCTCTAGAGTGTTTGTGGCTGTGTAAATCTCGTCTCGGACATTCTTCACATCCACAGGGGGCTGTATTATGAAATTTGACCACACAGCATTCTAACATGAGTGTGACCACCAAATCACAGCAGACACCTTGAAAAATGTAATATGTCTTTGAACAATCTACTTGTTGGCTCACAAAATGTATTATTACATTATGTCTTTGAAAGTTCAAAGCTAGAGTCTTATAACGGTTCAATGAAGTGTGGATAACCAAATTTGTAAATAATAAACTGTAATCTGCTTCCCTTGCCAACTGGGAGAGAAAATGGAATTACTATCTTAAACATATAAAAATAGATTCTGTTTTAGGAAAAGGAAATATAATTTAGGAATAACCTTGCATGTCCCATCCTGTAAATTGAATAAAAGTCATTGGATTGAATATTGCCACCCTATTATTTCCCCATTATGCAGTAAGCACCCAGGTATTTTATTACTGTCCCTTGTGAATCATCATAATCTCAGAAGAAGTCCTTGAAACAAATGCATTTTCAGAATTTTTGCAGTTTCATCACTATTTTGCCCTATTGTTAGATTGAGCATTGAAGAATCTTGGCCTCTGTGTAAGTCTATAATGTAGCCCCAGCCATTTTCATTGCAATATTTCAGACGAAGTACTGTGCCTCTTCAAATGAAAATCATCAATACATGGGTGATACTTACTGATATATTAGTTTTTAAGATGTTTGAACTCCTATTGTTGCATATCATGGAGGTTTCTCAGTGGTTGTTAAATAATCTTGTACTGAGTTAAAACTGCAATTTGCTGAAGAGTGATTGAATCCAAAATTACATATGTTCCAAATCTACTTTGAAACAATGCTATTGAGCACTGGAAGACACTGTTACAAAATTCCAAAGACAAGTCAAAAGGTGCTAGCAGTGGTGCTGAATATTTCATTTGTCTTCAAAATGACGATGTTTCGATTTTGGAATTCAATGTCTTGGGCAGTCTAGTCAGAATTTAATGAACAGATTTTCTTGCAATTTTTATCTGTTAAATGGTTGTTTATCTTGGATTTAGGGGATGTTCTAATGTTTTCCAAAACAGAGTAAAATAAAGTTCAAACAAATTACTGTGACCTCTCTGTCATATTCCAGCTGGTAAACCATTCCCCTCATTCCATTAATTTGCGGTGCTTTATCACAATTATATCTTGTGCTACATTTTCACTGAATAACAAATAATCTGGGGAGGTTAATAAACAGTACATTGCACAAGTATATAAAATGGGTTGCATGCTTCAAGTACCATTGCTGCGCTTTAAAATGTGCCTACAGACTATAACTGAAATATTGTGTGTGTGTGTGTGTGTGTGTGTGTGTGTGTGTGTGTGTGGCGGGTGGGGTGGTTACTGCTGGGAACTGTCCATGCAACTGCTTACGCAATTTAAAATGCAAAAATCACACCTTTAAGAAGTGAATGTTTCAGTAGCTTTTGAATCTTAACAAACAGCCCCCTTTCACCACATGCTGAAGTGCTTTTCACAACAATACTTCTTCGATGCTAGCTCTCATGAAGTGAAGAGCCAGAAACTTAGCCTCTTACGTTTAAGAACAGAATTATTGGGAACGATTTTAAAAAGAGATTATGTATGGCCACAATACATCTTTATATTCGTTATTATCGGTGAACTTTACGTCTTAAAACATTTCCATTGTTCACCTCATTGGATTTGAATATAAGAACTTTACAGTAGAGGTGCTATATATGTTGATAAAATGTTGCAAAGGAAATATCCCAACAGTGCAGTCAGACAAAAGAATGAAGCCAAAGAAGGAGACATTAGAACAAGAGATCAGAAGCTTAACTGAAGAGGTATACTTAAGGAGCCTCTTTAAGGAGGAAGGAGTGTCAGAGAAGCATGAACGTTTAGAAAGGAAGTTCTAAAATTTAGGACATAGAAGGTAATTGAATAAGTGCCAGTGATTTGACTGGAGGAGGACGTGGTGAAGGAGGGAGGACAAATGGGAAGGTGTGGGGAGTATGATGAAGAGCTGAACAAAAGAAAAGATTTAGAGGATTGCCATATCCTCAGAATTTAGTGAAGGTAAACTTGTGACATTAATATTGAGTATGTAATAGTAGAACATGGGGTAGAAGTTCAAATGGATATCAGGACATTTTATGAAGTTCTTAATGTGAAGAATGATTGTGTATGGAATGGGGTTCTGGGTAGTGTGGTAGAGGGACAAACCCTGAAGCTATTTTGAAAACAGATGTTACCATAAGGTAGATGTAGTTTTGGCTCCTTTTAGATATCGAGTAAATTGAATATGAATTGCTGTAAGCATATGTGAGATGTTTCTTGATCGGGAATGTCTTTCAATTTGATCATTCACTCATGAATGCCGACTTGTCATCTCAATAACGATGAACTACTTAAATTTTGCTGGACAAAATGATGCTGTAGTACATAATTTTATTCTTTTTTGATACTAGTTACTCATGTTGGAAATGTGACAGTAATTAAGTTAAGATATTGGTATTTTCTGCTTTTTGCTTTTGGGATGCTTTGTAAATAATTTACAAACCAGCAAACAGCTTACATTCATTCTATCGTGAAGACTTAATTATCTGAGAGCTTGGTTTGGAGCAATTAATTTCCTAACAGGTAATGGGGCGAGCACTGACACTTCTTTTTAAAAGAATTCTTGGAAATTGAGCGTTGCTACCACTTGTCCTTGAAAAAGAATTATCACTGTACACGTTTAGGTACACCCACATTACCTTATACGGGGCAAAGGTTCCGATTCCTGTTCTTATACCATTTCAGAGGGCTTTTAAAAGTTGATCAATTTGCTATAGATCTGGAATTACATGTACACCAAATCATGTAGAAATAATGGATTTCTATCCTGAAGTGTGTTAAATGACAATTCATGGCCATTATTAATAAGACCACTACTTTAGACCAGATTTATTCATTTAAATTCACGTTGCCATGGTGAGATTTGAATTAATCTTTTTGGACCATTAATCAGGCACTCTGGAATGCTAGATTAAGAGTTCTTTCACGGAATGTAAATGTCATTCACTAAACAGTATTTGTTGCCCATTTCTAATTGCCCCTGAAAAGGACATGGTGAGTTGCTGCCTTGAGATGTTGCAATCTATCAGGTGTAGATTTAACCACAGTAGTGTTAAAGAGGGGATCTGTTAAGGACGGGTGTGTTGCTCGGAGGGGAAGTCACATGTGATGGTGTTTCTGTGCATCTGTTACCCTTGCCCTTCTCGGTGTTAGAGATTAGATACTTGAAAATGTTTTGAAGGAGCACATCTTTTAGATGGTTTACAGTGCTGCCATTGTGTGAACTTGGTGGGAGGAGTGAACATTTAGGGTGATGAATGGGGGTGCCAATCTAGTGGAGTGCATTGTCCTGAATAGTGTCAGGTTTCTTGAGTGTTACTGGAGTACATTCATCAAGGCAAGTCACTTGTGCCTAGATGATGAACAGACTTTGGAGAATCAGGAGATGATTTACTTGCTTTTATAGCCACAGTATTTACTTGGCTGATCCAGTTCAGTTTCTGGTCAATGGTAACCTCAAGGATGTTGAAAGCTTGCTTCTTGATTTCAAGATTACACATTATTTTGGATATTCCTTAGAAATTAAGGCTGTATTTGTTACATGCTTGTAGATTTTTCTGCTTCAAGCTATGAATGTAAACCATTACAAATTTCAACCTGGATCCCAAAGCTCTGAAATAACTGGATATGTCCATACACCCAATGCACAAAGAGAAACCAAACCTTGCAAATCAAAAATCTTGGGAGTCTGAAATGCGCTCAAAAAATGTCAAAAGTATTTTGTTCTAGATCTCTTTGACTTATGGGTGGGGAATGGGTACTTGGAGCTTTTATCTTTTGGCGTATGATCCAATTAGGCCGAATGGTCTCTCATGGATTTATCACCTCACCATTTGAAATGTACTTCACATATTCTTGGTGCTATTGTGAGAATATTTTGAAGGGCAAACTTTATATAACATGCAAATGTGATAAAATAATATTTTGTATTTTTTTGCTCTGAGAACCTTCAATTGTGATTACAATAATGATGGAATAATGCTTTTATTCACCCTATTAATGAAGTAAAAATATTGAGTTTTTGGAAATATTTGATAAAAGCTGCATAGTTTACCTGCATGTGGAGGTAAACTAACAACTGTATTGGATCACCCTTGTGGGGAATTCTGTATTAGTGATATAATGAGAGTGAAATTTTGAAGCATGATCTATATCCTGAGCACGTGGAAATATTGTCCTGGTTTCTAATGGTAATAACAGGTGTCATTGTGTGGGAGTCCTTCTGCAATTCTTGTAAGTTTTCAAAGCCAATAACATTCAACAGCAAGCATATCCAAAAAAAAAAGGAATTCTGACCAAAGTTTTTTTCACAGTTATAGAAAGCTGTCTGACACTACTGGCATATTGGCATACTGGTTCTGAAAATACTTTAAAAATATTTGGCAGTGTATGATTGAGGAATGCAGATCTCTGATTTTTAAATTAATAGAGGCACTTTTCCTGGCTTTCCATCAGCTGTCGCATAGAAAATGAGACTCCTACACTGAATAAATCTTTATTGAGTAATAACCTTGGCAGCACTTCCAACAAAAATTATTCTCAAACCTCGAGGATTTTTCAAAAATTAGTACAAGCAGTGTTCATGCAATCCTATGATGTTTTTCCCCTTAAGGTGGTGATTTACAGCTTGTGGGACTGGCAGACTTTTCTGTTTTAACTCATTTCAACACACTTAGATGTGTGAATCCAGTTGTTAAACAAAACTGGCTCATTTGGAAATAAAATGTGTTTAAGGGTGAACATTTGTTACCTATTCTTTATTGAAGGCTTCTGAGGTAGGCATGCATCATTGTAGAGTGTTAAGCAGAGAACTTGCTCAATAGCTTCCAATAATGCTGAGGTTGAGGCAGTATTGTATGTGCCCAGTGTCGTTGGAGCAGTATTCCACTGGTAGTTGTGATGCAGCTCACAACACAGCACTGAAGTACAAAGTGCCTTGTAATGGATCGGGAGTGTTCCTTTTGGGTTGTTAAAGGCTGGCATGTATCAGATGCCAATGAATGTGGTTAATGTGTGTCAGTTGCCCTTGAAGCAGGGCCTGAGATTTCGCTGCCCAATGTTCAACATGGAGATTGTTTGGAGCAACAGTTAAACTCAACTCACCCGGCCTGATTTCCAGTTTGGGTCACCTGGCATCAAGTTTGTAGGATAAGTTTTGTAAGATTACAGCCGACATATATAAGGCCAGTAAAGCTGTCAGCAAGGACCTTAACATTGACATTGTTTGGGGACGTGACTCTGCCTAATGATCTCATCACGCTGCTTGTGAAAAGTGTTTTTAAAAAAAGGGAAAGTTGAGCTTGATTTTTGAGATATGCCTGTGTCAGAACCCTTGCTGATTTTTCATTATTTTATCCTGTCTCTCCTTTTTGGATTGGAACCGTGAGCTCTGAGCTGAGAGCTGATCTGTGATCTTTAGACTGTGGGCGGCAGCTTGTTTTAAAAACAAAGATAAGAAACAAACTGTTATTTATTCATGAGACTCGGCCTGAAAGTTAATTGCAGCTTGTTCTTTGTTTTAAAACCAGATGCTCTGTAGATGTTTCAACTGTGGAGAGGTGTTTTCTCAAACAGATGGTAAATGTTTGAATGTTACCAGGGCCTGTTAGGGAGATCGTCAGTTTGACAGGGAGAGGCCAGAGTTTGAACTGTTTGTTGGACTCTGCTTGAGGCAAAAGCATTGTGCCTGCGAAAGCTACAGAATGGAGCTTTGATTGCTCCTTGGTTGTCCTCTCATTATTAATTTATTGATGGTTCAGAGAATATAATCTCAATCATAAGAATTAAAAGAATATTCCTCAGAGCCTACTGAAAGATATTTGCAGATATCAATGTGATCAGAAGCCATGCAAGATATAGTCCTCTGTGCTGGCGAAGTTACAGATCGTGGTGCCTGCTTCAGTGAACTGGCCAGTTGTATCCTATTTATTGTTTCACTTTCTGATTTATCACTTGACTTTGTCTGTTTGTCTACCTATTTGAGTGGGGACTAGAATTAAAGGATTGGGTTTAAGTCTTAGACATCAATTAGATTACCTTGTGGTTTAACTTTGCTAAAGCTACTGTATTATTGTTTTGTTTACATTAGAAACCTGGTGTTTAGTATTGGTTGTTTAAAAAGTCTGGTTAGGAACTGCTGTGGTCAATTTTGAAGGCAGTTGAGTGTCTTAGTTTTATTGTGTTGTGAATATGGACATAGGGAGGCATTTTTTGAACGGCTATCTGTCTCCATTTTGTAACATTGGCTAGACTTCTCAGCCAGGTTAAAGGTTTGGCAATATTGGAATTGTGAGCAAAAGTCCCATACTCTGCAATTCTAAAATGAAGAGGAGAATCCATTTCTCTAAGCATTTCTAGTCGGAGAAGCAGTGCTTAATCATTTCTGCAAAGTGACTGTTGATGTCAAATATCACTACTTCATATAAATGGAAGCTGAAAATTATGGCAAAATCTCTGCTTCTTTGAAAGGTACTAAGAACCACCTTGACTGAGATATGGTGCTGCATCAGAGGAATATTAAATGTGAAAATGTCTACGGAGAGATTCATGTCATATGATGTCATTAACGATTGTGACTGATTTGGACCTGTTAGCCAGTGTAAGCTAGTATATACTGAAATGATAAAGAACATGTTGGCTGTCATCTTAAAAGCCGAGACTGGAAGATTTCAGTTTCTAATGTGCAAGACATTTGCAGAATACTATGAAATGAGGATGTTTTAATGTGAGAGGTCCTTGTAGAAATCCTAAACATAAAAAATTCCGAAAGAGTAGAGCCATTTTTGCTTTACCAGAAAAGATAATTGGCCATTTTCAAACAACAAATTGTTTTTATAGCACTTTAATCATCATAAAATATCCCTAGGCACTGTACAGAAATATTAGAAAACATGTCCAACACTAAGCTGCAAGAGGAAACAACGGTCTGAAATTCCGACCGGAATTGGAAATCATATTTCTGAATCCGATCAAAATTAAAAAGTACCCACTTACCTTGATGGCTCCTTGGCTGGAGCTTCTGAGACAGTGGCCTCCTGTTATGAACATATCCAGGGAGCCTTGCATCCAGTAGTGAAGAAGATCATTGTAGAAACCACTGTACAGCACTGAGTTTTTTTTATGTAGTTAAATATCCAGTAGATACTTTGAAAACTACTGTGAAATGCTAAGTGTGTAATGTAAGTTAGGGGTGTAGGGGTGACAGATGGGTAGGATTCTAGGTGGAGAAGGGTGTAGGTGCCAAGTAAGTAATGAGTACTTAGGAGGTAGGTTGGGGTTGAGGTAGGGGAGGTTGGGTAGGAATTGGGAATTGGTGTTAGGTCATGGAGGGAATGTTTGTCAGTTCTGTTGGGATTGTAGGGGTTTCAAGTCATGGTAAGTGTCAGGTTAAAGGATTGTCAGGTCAGGCTGTTTTAAGTTCTGGTGAGCCTAAGTTGATGGGGGTGTCAGGGATCGGGGCAAGTAGTTTGAAGGCATGGTATTTGAAAGGAGAAGGCTTGCATAGGAGTGGTGGCTTTAGTTACCTCGGAGTTAGAGTAAGATTTTATTTCTCTAAGTTTTCTTGGGTAACTATTAAAATTAATTATGTCACAGCCCTTGGAATGCTTTGACTTTAAGGGGCTTTCTCGAAGGATTCCAGACGCAGGGCAAATTGGAAAATTTAATTTCCTAGGCAATTCCCTTGGAAACAGCTGCATTGGGAATTCCATGTGGTCCAGATGTAGAACTCCAGTTCAAGCTGCTCCAATTGCTAACTGGCATTCGGATTATCTAGGCCATTAGATTAGAGCGAAAAGTCAGTCAAAGGGCTAAGTTAAAAGGAGCACCTTGAAGAGGAAAGTGAGGTGGAGAGGTGTAAGAAGAGAATTTGAGTCTTTAGGGCCTCAACAAATGAAAGTGTAGCCATCAGTTTTGGAGAGATTAAAATGTGAAATGCTCAAAAGGCCAGACTAGGGTATATATAGGTACCTTCTAGGTGAGAGGTTGGAGATTTTAGAAACAGTGAGTGCAAAAGCCATGAGAAAATTTAAAAAAAAAATTCGAAAACAGAGAATTTATTTCAATCATCAGGGATGTACAGGGATAATAACTGAATGGGACTTGCTGTGAAAAAGAGCATGGACATCAGAGTTTTGGATGAACTCTGGTTTACAGGGGGTTGGAGGCTAGTCAATAGTGAAGTAGAATAGTCAAGTAACAACTGCATCAAGAGGGCTCTCATCAAGCTAGTGGTTGGGTTGAGTGTGTGTGTGGAGGGTTGGAAGATGTAAAGACAAAGGACAATGCAAAGTAACAATACAAGCAGTGGTGATAACTAGGCTGTGACAATAAGAATCAGAGAGTACAAACATAGAGTGTACCTGCAAATAAGATTTGCATAAGGGAAAGCAGTAAAAGGACAGAGTAAACACTTATTATCTGGACGTACAGAACGTTATTAAGATGAGTGAATTTTTAAAACGGTGTAAATAAGTAAGATATGAAAACCATTAAAGAAACACGGTGCCAAATAACTGCAGCTGGGATGTGAGTAGTGAGTGTTAGTCGACGTTTTGGAAGGATGTACGAAAGGGAAATGAGGTGCGCTAGCTCTGTTATTGTGTGATCAGTGTGATAGTGAGAAATGAAGTTGGTTCAGAGGAACAATATGCTGGATTAGTTTGGATGGAAGTAAGAAACAACAAAGGAAAGGCATTATTGATGGAAGTAGTTTATAGGGGGACCTGATAAAAGCTATTCTATAAGACAGAAATAATATCAAGAAATAATAAGGGTCTCTAAGAAAGGTACTGCAACAATGGATAGATTGGATGAGTCAAATTGCCAAAGGTAGCCTAGAGAATGAATTCATAGAGGGTACTTGGATCAACTTCTTGAAAAAATACATTATGAAATCAACTAAAGAGCAGGATATTTTAGACCTAGTGCATAATGGAATAGGGTTAATTAATGACCTCATCGTGAAGTATCACCTTGACAAGAACAGCCATGACGTTGTAGAATTTCTCACTTGGTCTGTGAGTGGGCAGCAAGGATCTGAAAATGAGACAAATATGAGGTATTGGCTAAGGTGAAATGGGAACACAGGTTAAAAGGTAAGACAGCAAAGAAGCAACAAATATTTCATAACTTTCAGCAAAAAAAACATTCTCCTGAGAAAACAAGGCTGTACAAGCATTATACATATTCTGTGGATAACTAAGGAGTGAAGGATGATGTATGTTTGAAAGAAAAGATGTACAATTTTGCCAAGGTTAGTGATTGGTGAAATTATGGAAACAAAGCAAAGAGGAAATTGGAGCCTGAGACATAATTGGCAAGGAAGACAAAAACAGATGGTAAAAGCTTCTACAATGTATTCAAAAGGAAAAAAAAGCTAAAGTGTATGATGGGATTTTGAAACTGCAGTTGTAAGTGAATTAGACACTGCTTTATTCCAGGGACATTTATAGAAGGATGAGACTTGTGATGTGGAAGGGGAATATGCATTGTGGGTGATGCAAGGGAGTGATCAGAATGGCCTTATCTGTTCTGAAGAAGGGTCACCAGACCTGAAACGTTAACTCTGTTTTCTCCTCCACAGATGCTGCCAGGCCTGCTGAGCTTTTCCAGCAACTTTGTTTTTGTTCCTGATTTACAGCATCCGCAGTTCTTTAGGTTTTTATTTATGGCCTTATCTGTGGTTGATACAATAAAAGTAACAAGAACACTTAAGGTGGCAAGGTCAAATGGGTAGCTGTGAGTATAGGTTGGGGAATTTACTTGAAGAGTGCATAAGAAGACAGTGATCTGCGAGGAGAGTGAAAATGAGATGAAAGATTAAATCGGTGAAAATGAAAAGTCATTTTGTGCAAAGGCTGAGGGAGGAAACTAGTAATGAAATCTTGGTCATTAATGGGTAAGTGGTGTCAAATAGATCCAGTTGGGGCAGCTTCATTAGGTAAGGATGTCATTACTTCTTGCAAATTAATAGGAAGCCTGGAGGGAATTGTGAGATGTAATCCACTGGCAAAGTCTCATACAATCACTAGTCGGAAAGATGAAGTAGACCGGAAGGTGATTGTCACTGTTAGTCCCAGCACTCCTAGTTGTCAAAAACATTGATATAAGGATGAGATTTCATAGTCATACTTTTATGCTGTTATTAATTGTAGAAGCTAAACTTTGTCACAACCTCAGTGGTTAGGGTATTGTCGACAAACTACAGTTTACAGCAAAACCAATCTGGAGACCTCTTGGAAATTGTCTATAACTTGAGAGGGACTTTTATTCATGGCATGAAAACATTATGGGCAAGGGCCAACATTCATGACCAATACTTCATTACATTTCAATACAAGTGAGTGAGTTGGCAGGCCATTTCAGAGACAGTAATGGGTCAACCACATTGTCCTGACTCTGGAGTCATCCATAGACGAAACAGAGTAAAGATGGCAGATTTCCTTCCCTGAAAGACATTAGTGAATAGGATAAGTTTTTGGCAATTTTATCACACTATTACTAAATTGTCATTTATTATTTTTATTTCAGACTTGTTTTTATTATTGACTGAATTTAAAGTCTCAAGCTACCACAGAGGGATTTGAGCTCATGACTTTGGATTATTAGTGAAGGTCATTACCAACATGCTACGCTATCTGATGAAAACACTTATTTTCATATATTATTCCGGGGATTTGTTTGCCAAATGTATCCAAAGAGTACCTGGGGACAACAAATTATCTTCTAAATCTTGTTTTTAAAGCATATTGTGTTATTCATGTAGGTTAAACAAAAATGAGACCATGATGTTTAAGAAGCTAGTTTTTTCATTGTTGCTGCATAGATTATAAATGATAAGCAAAACTTTAACCAATTGCATTGGATTCTAAACATGCTACGTGCAGTGTGTTGGAAAGTATTTGATCACTTTGTGAGCAGAAGATGATACACAGGTGGAGAATCAGACCAAATGTCATCTTTTTAAGGCACTGCAAGACCTTTGACCAGGACCAAGGGATGGAAATGCTGTAGAACAGTTAGCAGCCATTTCGGTTATATATGATGACCTTATAACGTGGGGAAACATGATGTGTTTTTCATTTTCACCTATTGAATGAAGATAAGTTAGTGTTTGAATGAAATGACTCAGATCATAACAGCTGCTTTGTTTGTCCACTCACTGTGAGATAAATCAGTTTATCAGTTCATGCCTGGCCTTACTGAACATGTAT
This sequence comes from Rhincodon typus, assembly GCF_021869965.1. Classification (NCBI taxonomy): domain Eukaryota; kingdom Metazoa; phylum Chordata; class Chondrichthyes; order Orectolobiformes; family Rhincodontidae; genus Rhincodon; species Rhincodon typus. Next base: position 54,665,949 of record NC_063342.1, on the reverse strand, counting down.
TTGCTCAGATTCATCAGTGAAGATTGACGCAAATGTCAAGAAGCCATAAATGTCTGGTTCAGCTTTCAAGGACTTAGGCCTCTGTGTTTGTCAATTCAGGACAATGTGAATGAACTCTAATGAAAGGAAATGCGAGGGTCACTTCGGGGAGTGACTACAGCCACTGGGCCTGAAAAAGTACCTACAACAGGACTGCATTCTTAATCTGAAAAGAAAGACATTACCACTGAGGCTGGATGCCTTTTTAAAGGTATAATCTGAGGTCCATGTTATTTTGTAGCATCATCTGGTAGTCTGAATTGAGCAGATAATCAAATACGTTTTATGTCCTTCTCCAAGCAAAAGAGCAACATGATAAATATAACTTCATCATGACATACAGAATAATAATCCAGTCAAGTGGAATTCTGGCCTTCAGGCCACAAAACAAAAGTAATGATAAGCATTCTGTTGGAGAAGGAACGTTTCTGCACATTTGAATCTGACAGATGACTGTGTCTTTGAGGACATCCATCTTTTGAAGCTCAACATTTCAACACATATTGTTTAAAGTGAAATCCCTGTAATTTAACACAGACAGTTTTTTTTAAATGAATTCATACAGATTTTCATTCAGAGTGTCCATACATATTTTGATTGCACAGCACTTACAAGTAGGGTCTATTTATGTGTCCCAATTTGAAAGTTGACTGTGATCCCAAATGTTCTTAAAACCAAACGCAAAGCTGCTGTCTAAGTAATTTGGATTTAGCAACACGCTGCTGTATCAGAATGGCAACAGCTAAAGGTTAGAAAACTTTTTTTTTAATAAATGGGAATTTATATGACAAACTGTCACTTATATTAGAACATATGCCTTGTCGTGACTTGAAGCAGTCCCTTGTTCACGGCCAATACTGATGACAAATAGTTACTCTATGCAAGGTAACCTCACTGAAGGCACCTCTGTGACCATTATTATGATGGTTTTCTTTGAGTCTGGGATGATAAGACTCTAGACACCTATTATACTTCTCATTGATTCCCACTGCAGCTTTGTGCTCCTGATCTGAGTATCAATGAAACATTTATTTTTTTTAAATTTCACCTTCCTTCTCTGCCTTTAAGTGAAATTAATTCACAAACTGCAAAAATAATTTTCTATATAGTTCTGATAGAAACTGGAACATGGGAAACAAAAGAATTGGCCATTAGACATGAGAAATATTTGCTACAGATATTAAGTTAATGAAACTGGCAACACTGTATTGTGTTTTACTGAAATTCTTGGTTATATGATTAAATTTCTTAAGATTAATGCAAATTAAAAACCATGAAAAGATTATTGGTTAGTGGCAATTAATAATACATTATTTCCTGATGTCTTTGATGAAGACTGGATTTAAGCTGATGGACAGTGGTCACTTTATCTTGCCCAGAGAAAGTCAACCAATTTTATAATTGGTTAATTTCACACATTATTGGGTCGATGTCAGTGTAGTAGTAGTGCTGGAACAGCTGAAGATGTAGCTTGTTCTGGAACAGAACATGAGAAATAGGAGTAGAGTATTTCGCCCTTACTCCCTGCTCCTGGTTCAATCAGGTCATGACTGATCTTCTACTTCAACACCATTTTTCTATACTATCCCTATGTCCCATGATATTTTAAAATGTAAAGAAAACCTAAACCCGAGCCTTCCCAAGTCTCGGGGGTCCAAGAATTCCAAAGATTCCCCGCTCTAAGATTGTAGAAATGTCTCCTTATCTCAGTCCCATGTAAAATGGCTGTTGCTGTGAGACTATGTTCCCTGGCTCCCAGATTCTCCCTGACCAGGAGCAGCATCCCTCTCTGCCTCTACCTGGTTGGACCGTGTAAGAATATTTTATGTTCAAATGAGATAACCTCTCATTTGCCTAAACTTCAGAGAGTAAAAACTTAATTTATTTAAGCTTCCTTCAGAGGACGTTCCCTCCATCCCAGAAAGAGTTTGGACGACATTTGTTGCTCACTCTCTGTGGAAATATATCTTTCTGTAGATAAGGAGAGAAAACTGCACCCATTACTCCAAATGTGCTCTCATCAAGGCTCTATATAGTTGCAGTAAAACACTTCTGGACTTGAACAAACATCCTCATGTAATAAAAGCCAACATGCCATTCATCTTAATTGCTTGTTGTACTTGCATGTTAATTGAAAGCAACTCATGAACAAGTCACTTTTGAAGTTCAATATGTTATAGCCTGTCACCATTTAAGAATTACTCTGTATTTCTGTTTTTCCTACCAAAACAGATAATCTGACATTTCTTCACACTGTATTCCATCTGACACTTTTTTGCACATTCACATGGCCTCTCCAAATCCCCTTGAAGCGTTGTTGCATCCTCCTCTTAACTCTCATCCCAACTTAATTTCTTTTGTCTTCTGCAAACTTGGAAATATTACATTTCAAACCATATCATTGATATAGATTAGAAAAACTGGGGCTCAAGCATTGATCCTTGAGGTGCCCCACTAGTCACTGTCTGCCAACCTGAAAATGGTCTATTTATTTCTCTGTTTTCTGTCTAATAACAAGCTTTCCAGCCACACCAGTATATCCCTAATTATACCAAGTGCTCTGATTTTGTTTACCAACCTCTTGTTGAAAGCCATTTGAAAATCTGAATATATTATTTCCAGAAGTTCCACTAAGCACGGCGTGGTGACTCAGTGGTTAGAACTGCTACCTTCCAGTGCCAGGGACGCAGGTTCGATTCCACCCTCGGGCGACTGTCTGTGTGGAGTTTGCACGTTCTCCCCGTGTCTATGCGGGTTTCTGCCGGGTGACTCTGATTTCATCCCACAGTCCAAAGATTTGCAATTTAGGTGGATTGGTGAATTACTCATAGTGTTCAGGGATGTGTAGGTTAGGTGTAAGGGGATGGGCCTGCTTGGGACCCTCTTCAGAGGGTCAGTGTGTACTTGTTGGGCCAAGTGGCCTGTGTCCACTTTGTAGGGATTCTATGGATTTATATATTTTGATAGTTACATCACCAAAAACTGTACCAAATTGTCAAATCTGATTTCCCTTTCATAAATTCATGTTGACTCTGCCCAATCTCATAACTATATTTTAAGTGTCTTGTTATTGGATCCTTTGTTGTAGAATTTAGCATTTTTACTTATGACTGATATCTGAAGTCTGTAGTTCCCTCTCTGCTTCCCTTCTTGAATAGTGGAATTTTATTTGCCACCCAACAATTTGCTGGAACCATTTTAGTGTCCTAGAATTTTGACAGATGACCATTGAGCTGAGGTGAGAGTGACAGCCCTTAACGACATCAAGGCTGCATTCAACTGAGTGTGGCACCAAGGAGCCCGAACAAAACTGGAATCAATGTGTATCAGGGGAACAAACTGTCTGCTGTTTGGCATCATACCTCGTATATAGGAAGATTGTTGTGGTTGTTGGAGGTCAGTCATTTCAGCTCCAAAATACCTCCACAGGAGTTCCTCAGGGTAGTGTCCTCGGCCCAACCATCTTCAGCTCCTTCATTGATGACCATCCTAAAGTCAGAAGCAGAATATTTGCCAATGTTCAGCAACATTCACAACTCCTCAAATATTGACGCAGTCCACATTCAAATACAATAAGATCTGGACAATATCCAGGCTTGGGTTGACTAGTGGCAAGTAACATTCATGCCCCCAGGCAATGACCTCCGGTAAGACATAATCTCACTACCGCCCCTCAATATTCAATGGTGTTACCATCACTGAATCCCACACTATCAACATCCTGGGGGTTACCATTGACTAGAAAGTCAACTGGACTCACCACATAAACACAATGGCTACAAGATCAAGTTAGAGGCTGGGAATACTGTGGTGAGTAACTCACCTCCTGACTCCTCAAAGCCTGTCCACCATCTACAAGGCACAAGTCAGGAGTGTGATGGAATACTCCCCACTCTTCTGGATGAGTGCAGCTTCAATAACACTCAAGAAGCTTGTGACCATCCAGGACAAAGAAGCCTGCTTGATTGGCACCACGTTCACAAACATCCACTCCCTCTGCCACTTAGTACATGCTGCTGTAACTAGGACGATCTAGAAGACGCACTGCAGAAATTCACCAAAGATCCTTAAGCAGCACCTTCTCAACCCACTACCACTTGCATCTAGAAAGACAAGCACAGCAGATACATAGGAACAACACCACCTACAAGCTCCCCTCCAAGCCACTCACCATTCTGACTTGGAAGTACATCACTGTTGCTGGGTTTAAATCCTGGAATTCCCTCCCTAAGGACATTGTGGGTCTACTTACAGCACGTGGACTGCAGCAGTTCAAGAAGGCAGCTCACCACCACCTTCTCAAGGCCAACTAGAGACGGGGAATAAATACTGGCTAGTCAGCAATGCCCATGTCCCATGAGTGAATTTTTTAAAAAAGCTCTATTTTATCTGCTGTCTCTACAGCTATTTATTTTGAATTGTGAGGTCTGGGAATTTATCGACTTGAAATAACGTTCCTTTATTACCTTACTAAGCTTGCAATTCTGGTCTCGCGGCTATAGGAAAGATCTTGTGAAACTTGAAAGGATTCAGAAAAGATTTACAAGGATGATACAAGGGCTGAAGGGTTTGAGCTATAGGGAGACACTGAATGGGGTGGGGCTGTTTTCCCTGGAGCATCGGAGGCTGAGGGGTGAACTTATAGAGGTTTATAAAATATGAGGGGCATGGACAGGGTAAATAGACCAAGTCTTTTCCCTGGGATTGGGGAGACCAAAACCAGAGGGCATAAGTTTAAGGTGAGAAGGGAAAGATTTAAAAGAGACCTAAGAGGCAGCTTTTTCATGCAGAGGGTGGTGTGTGTATTGGAATGAACTGGCAGAGAAAGTAGTGGAGGCTGGTACAATTACAACATTTAAAAGACATCAGGATAGGTATACGAATAGGACGGGTTTCGAGGGATATGGGCCAAATGCTGGCAAATGGGGCTAGATTTATTTAGGATATCTGATCGGCATGGACGAGTTGAACCAAAGGATCTATTTTTGTACAGTATATCTCTGTGATTCTCTATTAATATTTTGCAGTTGCTCGTTTACACTAGCTTCTAGATTCCCCATTTATTTTGGGTGGTTTTCAGTGTTTTCCTCAAATAAATGAAAATGTAGTTTTACGTTGTCTTTCTGCCATTTCCTTTTTCCACATTATAAAGTCTCCTGACTTGGCTTATAGTGGACCTGCATTTATTTTTAATAATCTTTTTCTTTTTGCAAACCCAAAGAAGTTTTTGCGTTTTGTTTTTGTTTCTTGCTGGTTTACTCTTATTCTGTATTCTTCTTTCTGACATTGTTTTCTTCTTTCTGACATTGTTTTCTTCTTTTGCAAAATTCTAAGATCCTCTTAATATTGAGGTTTACCTTTTTCTGATAACTTTGAGCCTTTTCTTTCGACCTAGTGCAATCCTCGACTGTATTTTGCTTGCCCTGATTAAAACACTTACTTAGCAATTTTAAACACTTAAAGGAATGCATTTTTGTTCTAAATTGTGTAATAGTTCTTTGAATGTAAACTATTACCTGTTTACCAGCATACTTTTTCATGGAGCTTCCTAATCCACCACAACCAACTTTACCCCATGTAATTTTCTTAGTTTATATTTAAGACCCTAGTTTCTGACAGAATTAAACTTTAATTCTGAATGTTAAATGTTATTTATTGCTGTCATATTGTGGAACACAGGCATTCAGTCAGAACATTGGCATGAGCTTTACTGTGCTCAGTGCACTCAGTATATGGAAGTGAATTGCATAAATGGTACCAGTTTTTATTTCCAGATGATTTTCAAAACTACGGTCAAACTGCAGTGGGATTTGAACTCCTGCTTCCTAGATAGCTAATCCAGTAACAGAACTGCTAATGTTCCCAGTTGCATTTGGAATAGAGAAGACATGAGCATTTATTACATCGTCAGCTGATCCTCACCTTAATTCTGAACAAAAAAGATAGAAACACTCTCAAAAATAATCCCTCCTCTGTTCTAAAAATGCAGGTTGAATCCGGTTTATTAGTTTTACTGACTTTGTCTTTCCCTTGATTTGCAAGAAAAATGCCTCATTTTTCAACAGCAAGTGACACAGCCTGAATAATGGAACTTTGATCTATACAAAAGGGAAAGCAACTTTGAATGACTCACTCTTGTTGCTACATTTTCTTAAATATGCTGTTGCTGCAGTCTGTCCAAGCCTTTTTCCATAGTTAATGAGTATCTTTTTATTAACCCTATCTGTGAAAATGTCATCACTTTATTGAAAGTTGCCTGCAAGGTTGCTAAGGCAAAACTGCTTCAGAAAAGCTTGAAGAATCACTTTCTTATTATCAAATTTTGTTGACCTTTCTTGAAACACTGGTAAAACATTTGGAATTTGGAGTCTTTTTTATAGGAACTAATTTTCATTACTAAATAATGTAAATGACTCAACAGATCATTAGCGATCAGATAGCTTGTTGTCCCTGTAGTGGTCCTAAATCTCTGAAGCACTGCAGTGCTGATTGACTAACAAGATGTTAGTGCTGAGCAATCACACTACCTCCTGGTGTGAAAGAGCATGTGAGGTGATTCAATATATTAATCCTCAGCTCAGAACAAGAAACAGAACCATTTGTGCGCTTAGTATGTGTTTTTAGATTAGAGCATTTCAATGCAGATGGCTGCACATTTCATCAACTGTTGTGCTTTTCTCAGTAATCTAGCAAATTAAGGATAATTGCAATTTTTTTTGCTGTTCCATAAAAATAAAGTACAACTTTGTGAAAATGTGAAAATTCTAATACTACAGTTAAAGTTGAAACTAGAGTCTTGGTATAGGCATAATTTTAAACTTCTATTTCTGAATCTCAGCACTTTGTGCTCTGGTCACATCACTTATGAATATTAAGATTTCTCGTGCACACCAATGACATTGTGCTCAGCATTACTACTCCTTCATTGCATCTGTTCTGTTAGACTGTATATTTGACATTCAGGCCTTCAGAAACTGTTACTTCTCTGGAAAGCCAAGTATAGGAGAGGTGAGAATACAAGTATGTGAACATATAAATTAGTATCAGGAGTCGGCCGTTTAGCCCCTCTAGCCTGATCTGCCATTAAAGAAGCTTATGGCTAATCTGTTTTTGGCCTCAAATCCTGCCTCCACCTGGTAACTATTGACTCCCCTGTTAGTCAAGAATCTGTCTATCTCTGCCTAAAAAAAATTCAATGACCACAGCTACATCACTCTTTGGTGAAGATAGTTCCAAATAGAAATTAACTTCTGCAGTTTAAAAAAAAATCCTCTTTATCTCTTAACTGGGACACCACTGTATTTTAAACCATGTTTCCCAGGTCTCCCACAAAGAGCAGCATGCCTTCAGCATCCACTCAGTCAAGTCCCCTTAGAATTCTAACAAAAACTAAGTTGCTGGAAAAGCTCAGCAGGTCTGGCAACATCTGTGTAGGAGAAAACAGAGTTAACATTTCGGGTCCAGTGACCCTTCCTCAGAACTGATGGTGGCTGGGAAAACGTCAGTTTATATGCAGAAAATAGGGAGGTGGGTGGGGGAGGGAGGAAACGATAGGATAGAGCCCAAAGAGAGAGAAAGACAGTTGGACACACAAAGGAGTTGCTAGCGATCAGGCTGGGAGGGTGAATAGTTGTTAATGGGGACTGTTAGTGACTAACAACAGGGGGTGTGTAATGGCAGGCTATGTGGTAACAAGGCCTGGTTGTGGGGTGGTGGGCCGGGACATGGGAGAGTTTAGGCTCTAAAATTATTGAACTCAATATGGAGTCCGGAGGGCTGTAGGGTCCCCAAGCGGAAAATGAGGAGTTGTTCCTCCAGCTTGCGTTGGGCTTCACTGGAACACTGTAGCAAGCCAGAGACAGAGATGTTGGCCAGGGAGCAGGATGGTGCATTGAAGTGGCAGGCAACAGGTAGTTCAGGGTCTTTTTTGCGAGCAGAACGTAGATGTTCTGCGAAGCGTTCTCCAAGTCTGCGCTTCGTTTCCCCAATGTAGAGGAGACCACATTGCGAGCAGCGAATGCAGTAGACTAGATTCTGGGAGGTGCAGGTGAAGTGTTGCTTCACCTGGAAGGTATGTTTGGGTCCTTGGATACTGGGGAGGGAGGAGGTAAATGGGCAGGTGTTGCACCTTCGCCGGTGACAGGGGAAGGTGCTGTAGGGCTGTGGGGAGGTATTGGGTCTGAAGGAAGTGTGGACTAGGGTGTCGTGGCGGGAACGGTCCCTGTGGAAGGCGGATGCTGGAGGTAGCGGAAATGGCGTCTGATGATCTTCTGGATGTGGATGCTGGTGAGATGGTAGGTGAGGATAAGGGGAACCCTATCGCTGTTGCGGGAGGGAAGAGAAGGGGTGAGGGTGGAAGTGCGGGAGATGGGATGGACCTGGTTGAGGGCCCTGTCAACAACGCAGCTGGGGAATCCTTGATTGAGGAAGAAGGTGGACATTTCGGAGGCTCCCTTGTCAAAGTTGGCCTCATCTGAACGTATGTGACGGAGACAGAGGAACTGAGAGAATGGGATGGAGTCTTTACAGGAAGTGGAGTGTGAAGATGTATAGTCCATGTAGCTGTGGGAGTCAGTGGGTTTGTAATGGATATCTACGTTCTGCTCGCAAACATCTATGGTCTGCTCGCAAAAAAGACCCTGAACTACCTGTTGCCTGCCACTTCAACGCACCATCCTGCTCCCTGGCCAATATCTCTGTCTCTGGCTTGCTGCAGTGTTCCAGTGAAGCCCAATGCAAGCTGGAGGAACAACACCTCATTTTCCGTTTGGGGACCCGACAGCCCTCCAGACTCCATATTGAGTTCAATAATTATAGGGCCTAAACTCTCCCATGTCCCAGCCCCCCACCCCACTCACCAGGCCCTGTTACCACATAGTCTCCCATTACACATCCCCTATCGTTAGTCACTAACAGTCCCCATTAACAACTATTCACCCTCCCAGCCTGATCGTTAGCAACTCCTTTGTGTGTCCAACTGTCTTTCTCTCTCTTAGGGCTCTATCCTATCGTTTCCTCCCTACCCCACCTACCTCCCTATTTTCTGCATATAAACTGATGTTTTCCCAGCCACCATCAGTTCTGAGGAAGGGTCACCGGACCCTAAACGTTAACTCTGTTTTCTCCTTCACAGATGCTGCCAGACCTGCTGAGCTTTTCCAGCAACTTTGTTTTTGTTCCTGATTTACAGCATCCGCAGTTCTTTCAGTTTTTGTTAGTATCCCCTTAGGATTCTGTTTATTTCAGTAAGATTACTTCTCATTCGTGCAAACTCCAATGTAAAGAGGCATAGCCTGTCTAACCTACGCTCACAAAATAATCCGCCGTCCCAGATAACAGTCAAGTGAACCTTCTCTGATGTGCTTGTAAATTATTTCTTAAATAAACAGACCAAAATTGAACAGCGTACCCATTTGCCTCACCAATGCTTTATATAACTGGGGCAAAGTATACCCTTCTGTTTTTGCCATAAACAACAACATTCCATTTGCCTTTCTAATCTCCTGCGATACCTGCATACACATGGGAGACTGATAGCTGATGAGAAAATTTGGCTGATTGGATTCCAGCATTAGCAGAGTGGCAGGAACTAGAAGACTGGAAGCCTGTGTCCAGTGGGGTTTGTAGTGATTAGCGTTGCTGTTTGTGGTATATATATAAATAATTTAGATTGAATGTAGAAGGGTCAATTTAAAAAGTGTGTGGATGATGAGAAAATTAATGGGGTGATAATAGTGTGGAGGATAGCCTTTAGACTACAGGAGGATATAGACAGGCTGGTTAGATGGGCTGATCAGTGACAAATGGAATCCAATCCAGACAAAGTGTGAGGTGATGCACTTGGCAGAACAAACAAGGCAAGGGAATACATGATGAATGATAGAACCTTGGGAAGCACTGAGGATCAGAGAGACCTTGGTATGCATTTACACTGGGTCGTTAAGACAGTGGAACAGGTAGATAAAGTGGTAAAGAAGGCAGTTGAGATACTTGCCATTATTAGACAAGGCATAGAGTTTAAGGGCAGGGAGGTTATGCTGGAACTGTATAAAAAGTTGTTTGAACTACAGCTAGAGTATTGTGTGCAGTTCTGGAACCACATTTTCAGAGCGATGTGATGGTACCGGAGAGAGCGCAGAGGCGATTTAGCAGCATGTTGCCTCGACTGGAGAGTCTCCATTATGAAGAGAGATTGGATTGGCTGGAGTTTTCCCCTCCTTAGCCTCCTCTGTTTCCAGGAAAACATGATTAAGATATATAAAATTTTGAGGTGCGTAGAAAATGGATAGGAACAAACCTTTCCCTTGTGAAGGGATCAGGGACAAGGGGGCCTAAATTTAAGCTAAGGGACAGGAGGTTTAAAGCAAATATGAAGGAAAAAAATATCACTCAGAATGTAGTGGAAATATGAAACTCAGTATCTGTAAGGGTGGTCGTGGTAGCATGTCTCAACACTTGAAGTATTTGGATGTGCACTTGTGACAACAAGATATAGAATGCGATGGGCCAAATGCTGGAAAATGGATTAGCTTAGTTAAGTGGTTGTTTTTGACTGGTGCAAGACTCAGTAGACCGAAAGGCCTTTTCTGTGCTGTGCATCTCTCTGACTCACTGAATTTTTTGTGATTCGTGTATCAGAACATCCAAATCCCTCTGACTTGCTAGAGTTCTGCCTTTATATTCCTCTTTCTGTTTTTGCCCTCTCACTTAGCCTATCTATATCCCTTTGTAGATTTTTTGTCCCCTTATGACAGAAAATGGTGGGAAGGTAAGTGGCAAGGATAACATGGTCTACAAAGGGATATAAACAGGTCGAAGGGTCAAAAACCTGGCAGATGGAACATAATATGGGAAATGTGAGCTTATTCACTTTGGGCAGAAGAATCAAAGAGCTGAATTTATGTTAATGGAGAAAGATTGTAGAAAGCTGCAGCACAGCAGGATTTGGTGGTCCTTTGGCATAAGTAACTAAAAGCGAGTAGCCAAGTTCAGTGGGTAATAGAAATAGCAAATGGAATGTTGGCCTTTATTACAAAGGGATTAGAGTATATCAAAAAATGGAAATCTTGCCAAAACTATACAAGGCACTAGTTAGACCACACTGGGAATATTGTGAACAGTTTTGGTCCCCTTATCTAAGAAAAAGTAGTTTGGAGGCAGTCCAGAGAAGGTGTAATGGGTTAATCTTGGGTATGGAGGAATTTTCTTACGAGAAGACATTGTGTAGATGTTGGGCCCCCTTTATTTCACTCTCACCCACGACTCTGAATTGTCAGAATCCACCACATTTGCGCCCTGAGACCCTGATCCGTGACTCCTCAGAGTGGTGGGTGTGTTTGTAATCCCAGCAGTTGTCAGCATTTGTGCTGATAATGGTGGAACTACAGAGCTTCTTCCAATCATGATGCCTCTTAAAGTCCAGTTTTAGCAACTTCTATAATGACTGAAGATGACTTTACAGCGTTTGTAATAAACACATTGGTTATTAACTGGAATACTGAACAATCGTTTGGTGTATCTAACTACTGCCTATTTGCCACATGTAATTAAAAAATAGGAGCAGACGTTGACCATCTGGCCCCTCAAGCCTGCCCTACCATTCAATAAGATCATAACTGATCTGCTTGTGTTTCAAATTCCACATTCCCATCTACCCCCAATAACCTTTGACTCCCCAGCTGAACAAGAGTCAATCTACCACTGCTTTAAAAATATTTAATGATACAATCTTCACTGCCTTCTGTGGCAGAGAATGCCACTGACAGGAGAAAAAATTGCATTCTCCTTATCCTGCCCTAAAGGGGCAACCCCTAATTTGTAAATAGTCTCCCTCGCTTTGGATTGACCCACAAGACAAAATACTTTCTAGGTCCACCTTGTCAAGGCCACAAATGTCTGTCAAGGTGTCCATTGCTCTTCTAAGCCCAGCCTTTCAAGCTGCCCTATTAACACTTCTTGCTCAAGGCATCCATATGGTTAGGATTCTCAATACTGCTTTCAATGCATTTATATATTTCCTTAAACAAGGGGACTAGCATGGCACACATCTTTGGTATGTGCTTTCAGCAATGTCCTGTATAACTGAAGCATCGAGTCCTTACTTTTATGTTCAATTCGTCTCAGTAAAGGAAAACATCTCTTTATCCTTAACTCCATGCTGTAGCCACGTTCTAATATTCTGTTGTTCATGCAGTACAAATCCTAAATTCCACAGTGGTCCCCCAGTTAAGTAATACTCGGCTTTCCCATTCTTCCTACCAAAATGAACAAGTTGACATTTTCCTGCCTTCTGCTTCACCTACAAGATTTTTCCCATTTGTTTGACCTATCTGTATTGGTCTACATCCTCTTTCTGTCCTCTTCACAACATTCTTGCCTACCCATATTGGTTTCATCAAGGCACCATGCCTCACCCGCCTCTTCTAAGTCATTAATGTCATTTGTGAAAAGTTGAGGTTCCTGCACAAATCTCTGTGAGACTCATCATATTTTGCCAATCAGACAAGGATCCGTTTATCTTCAACAGCACTCATCATATAACAGCAACTCCACAGATACACTTTTGTTTTTATTTAGCATGTTCCATTTATATTTTTACTTTAATCATCTGCTTTCCATGTAATTAGCTTCAGAGCAGTGTAGGTGGCACTGAAATTCTGATTGCCAGATAATTATTGCAGCAGTGTGGAATGCAGTTGTGAATCAGGACCATGTGGAATTTCTGACTTATTTGACTGAAGGATTTACCCAGAATATTGGAAATTCAGATGGTCAATTCCCCTGAGTCTGGAACCTTCCGAAAAAGCCCCTAAGGTTGGATAATTCCAAGGGTGCTGACTTGCTGAAGATTAATATTTACCCAGGAACGGTTAGAGGATTAAAAGCTTACTCCTCGGTAACTATGAACCTGTGAGTCTCCCCTACACTGAGCGTGTCCTACACTGCTCCTGCACTAAGTGAATTTTTCCTTGTTTTTTTCTGATGAACAGACTTGGGACAGGCCAGAGTTGGAATTGTGGGCAGAAAAGTCAGAGCAACATAAGCAGGTAATCTTAAATAGGATTACTAGCGATTGAATCTGTTCTGACAGCAACTGGAAAACCTGGGCCAATGTCAAGATTTGCACTGGAGAGACACACACAATACAGTTTGTTCCACTTACCAGTGTTCATCAATTTTACCAACTCATTTTAGCTCATGTCTTTCAATTAATAAAAGAAAATCCAGAATCGTAATTACTACAAATGAATTTTAAACAATTATCCTTAAGTTATAGCTTACAGCTTAAATGTTGTGATGAATGACATAAAGGAATTGTAATTAGTTCGTGTGAATCTCTCAATTTTTCGGAAGCCAGGATGCAGTCCTCCTACACAGTGATCCTACACAGCTAACAACATCAGTACTTTTAGTAGGTTTTGTAATTCTTTATACAATTGTATCTGCAATTATATTAAGACATGTCTATCTATTAATTCCGTTATTGCTTAAATAGAAAGGCTCCAGGATATCATTCTTTCTGAAAGTTCTCATATTTTTATAGCTATATCTCGATTTTTCTGTTTTTCATATTACCCTTGCAGGTTTTCTAGCCTGTGTATTATTCTTTAGCTTTTTTTATAGAACAGAGAAGTAGTGCCCAGCTCTGCATTCAATCTCTGTCTTTCACCAATTTTATTCCAAACCCAATTGCAGCTTGAGCCCAATCATATATCAAGTCAATCCCTTCAGTGAAAATGAGAAAGTAAATAATCAGCAGAGGAGGAGCAAAAATGTACAATTCACGTTTTCACAAGCCCAGATGAAATTCTGGGCCTTTGCGTTCTTTCTGCAAAATGTATTAGTGCCAAAAATAGGGTTCTGGTGCTAAATCTAGAACCCCAAGTGTCAAAGACCCTCAATGTATGCTTTCCACCTCAGTTTAAAAGGCATATACAAATAGGAATGCACACATGTGCATATGTTGTGTGCTAGGCTAATAATATCCCTAAATCACATGTAAATGAGTTGGCCAAGGTGCCAGTTAATCCATTTGGACACCACTTGAAGCACATACCACGGATTTGGAATATTTTGTTGGATAACTCACTGGTTGCGATCTCCATTGGTAGATCCTGCTGTTTCTGATGGTTTTGAATGACATTCTTAAATACCCAAAATTTACATACATGATCTGACTCTGCAGCATGCAGTGCGATTGGCTTATTAGTACTTATCACTTGGCGCAGATGCTTAATTTTCTTAGTTGCCCAAGTTAACATAAACAATTCACAATTGGTCTACTTTCATACAAAACATCCTTCAACTACCTGTGAAGTCCTCCATGGAAAATCAACAAGTATTTGATTGAATGTTAAATCTCTCAGAAGTTCCACCAGTTTCAAGTTGCCTTTATGTTGATACCGTGGCATCCTTTTTATAGTCTCAAGGACTTCTATGCTGTCTCTGTGAATCGAATTAGCTAAACTGCCACTGAACTCACTTTTAAGCAGAACTTCAAAGGGTAAGCTTTCCTCACTGAACGTGTTCTATGTTTTTTGTCAGCTGGTAGTTAAATTACTTAAATCATTCATGGTCAATTAAGCTTTTTCAAGCACGTATTCTAATGGGTGTGCCATGGAAAATAATGGAATCTTGTTGATGCTGCTTTATTTGTTGGCATGTGTCAGCAAACAGTAATGTAATCGAAAACTGTTAATTTGACATTAACATTTAGGTAGCTGTAATAATCAGTGACCATTTGGCCATCATCTTTATAAGGTGAAAAACCTCTAATGATAAAGTTGACAGATATTCTGTATTAATTTACAAGGTACATAGGTTTGCTTACATTTATTTAGAACAGTTGCACTTGAAAGAACGTCAGCATTTTTAGTATGACATGACACGACATTTATTTTTTGGTAATCCCAAACCTTTGGGACAATATTTGTTTCTTGTCAGATTCATAGAATCACCAATCCCTACAGTGTGTAAGCAGGCCATTCAGCGCATCAAGTCCGTACTGACCCTCCAAAGAATATCCCACCCAGGCCGCACTCCTACCCTGTCCCTGTAACCCTGTCTTTCCAATGGCTAATCCACCTAGGCTGTACATCCCTGGACATTATATGGGCAATTTAGCATGGCCAGTCCACCTAGCCTGCACATCTTTGGACTGTGGGAGGAAACCAGAGCACCCGGTGGAAACCCACGTAGACACGGGGAGAATGTGCAAACTCCACACAGACAGTTGCCCGAGGGTGGAATTGAACCCGGGTCCCTGGTACTGTGAGGCAGCAGTGCTAACCACTGAGCCACCATGCCACCCTAAATTGGTTCTGCACCAACTTGACATTACAGAAAAGATTGTCATACTGATGTTTCAGCATTCTGTACGTACAGGTCTTCCTTTAACACTCAGATTACCACTCCTCTCGACCTTTGAGCGTTCTAACGAAACCATTTGTCTACTCTTTAACCACTCCAAAAACTTGTCTTGTGTAAAATGTAACATCTCTTACCTCTTCTGACCTCACCGTCCAAGGCCCCATACTCTCCTCAAGTGGTTCACATTTGCTTCTTTAAATTTACTAACTGCAGTCTCCCTTTCTTTAGAGTAGCCAATCTCGGATTGAGTGACTGCTTGGAACATTTCCATTCAGTGTCCAAGCATAACCTGGACTGTTCAATGGCCTATCATTTTAATTCTCCACCTTGTTCTTTAGCCGACGTCTCTGCCCTCAACTTTCTGCACAATTCCAGGGCCAGAGAAGTTCAATGTAAGCTGGAAGAACAGCACAGTATCTTTTGATTAGGCACTTTACATTCTTTGGGACTTAACACTGAATTCAATACTTTCAGACAAGTTCATAGTTTCTGTTGTTTCTGTTCTTGCTGGGATTTTGCTTATTTTGCTTTCCACTGCAGCACACCTGTTCTAGAAACACTTTTGTTTCTGTGCTTGCTTGCCTTGGGATTTGGTCCTGTAATTTGGCCTCTGATCTTAGTTGCAATCACAGACCTCCCTTTTGTCCTATTAGCCGTATGCCACTTGTTCAAAACCTATTATTTCTAACTTTTCCAAGTTCTCATGAAAGGTATTCAATTTGTAAATTAATTTTGTTTCTTTTACCTCAGATACAGCCAGAACTACTGGCTGTTTTATAGCATTTCTTGCTTTAGTTCGAATTTTCGATATCTACAGTGTGCTTTTCTCTATTCATACGGATACATAGACCCCCTGAATAATGGGTTCTTATGCTGTAATCTCTTACTGGCACATCATCAACTTGCTTTTAAAATGTAAACAAAGCTGGGCAGTTAACTGTCAATCATAATTAAGTGGTGCATTCTCCATTCAGAGTCCACTGCCAACCAATCAATCTGGTCCCCCATACAGTATAAATATTGCTTTTCCCATTGTTCTGATGAGTTGAAGATGAAAAGCTTCAAGAAAATGTCTCTTTTCAGCAATATATAGATCCTATTTCAATATCCAAGCACACTGAATGCTGATTTCACTTTATCAACCCTGATCATCCTCAAACAACTCAAGTATGTCAAACAGAATTTTCTTTCACAGAAGCCTGTTGACTCTTGTTCACAGTTTGACTTTCTAAATGTCTTGTGACTAGTACATTTGCAGGACTTTGCATGAGGGTTATGTTTTAAAATGTCTCATCCCACTTAAAGGAAAATGTAGCGTTTTGGATTGGGCGTTGGTTTGATCATACCGATTCTGCATGGAGACAAGTCCTTGTGCTATCCCTGAGAAACCTGTAGATAATCAGGTGCTGTTTTCTTTCTGAATACCAGGGCAGACAGACAAAAATAATTGTTTTTGTGAAAAGCAGGATGTCGGTTCTCTATTTGAAGAGACAGGGCATGTGCACATTCAAGGATCAAAGAGTATCCAGAGTGAACCTCAATGCTGGAACTCAGTTTGGAGATAGGATCATAGAATCCCTACAATGTGGAAACAAGCCATTTTACCCAACAAGTCCACACCAACTCGCTGAGGAGCATCCCATCCAGACTCACCCTCCTTACCCCATCTCTGCAACCCCCTTGGCTAATCCACCTAATCTACACATCCCCTGACACAATGGGCAAGTTAGCATGGCCAATCCACCTAACCTGCACATCTTTGGACTGTGGGAGGAAACTGGAATGTCTGGAGGAAACCCACGCAGACACAGGGAGAATGTGCAGACTCCAACAGACAGTCCCTGAGGCTAGAATTGAATCCAGGTCCCTAATACTGTGAGGCAGCAGTTCTAACCACTGAGGCACCATGCCGTACTCAGTTGATATGCACAGGACACTTGAAGACTAACTCTGGTGTAGCAGGCAATAGGTCCTTTCACAATTCCTCAAAAATTGAAAACCCAAACATCTTCAGCTTCTTCATCGATGACATCCTAAAAGTCAGAATTGGGAATGTTTGATTGTTCAGCACTCAGCCACGTTTGCAGCTCCATAAATATTGAAGTAGTCCATATCCATATGCAGCACAACTTGGAAACCATCAAGATTTGGGTTGATAAATAGCAAGTAACATCTGTATCATTATAAATGCCATGCAATGACCATTTTTGTTGGTATTTGGCATTACGATTGCTGAAACCCCAACTATCAATGTACTGGGGATTGATTGAGCAGAAACTGAATTGGAGCAGTTCCCTCAGCATTGTGGCTACAAGGGTAGGTATAAGGCTAGTGATTCTATGATGAGTAACTCACGTCCTGTCTCTTCAAAGACTGTCCAGGAGTGTGATGTAATATTCTTTACTTGCTTGGATGAGTGTAGCTCCAGCCATATTCAAGAAGCTCAGATTATCCAGAACACAGTAGTCTGCTTGATTAGCAGCCTGTATAGCACCTTGAATCTTCCCTCCTTCCATCCCTGACATAGGGATGCACTGCAAGATGCACTGTAACAGCTTATCAAGACACCTTAAACAGTACTTTCCAAACCTGGTGGATCTACCATGTAGAAGTCCAAAGGCAGCAGGTGCCTGAGAACCACTTGCAAATTTCCCTCTAAACATGCACCATCCTGACCTGAAAACAATATTGATGTTCCTTCACTTTCACTGGATTAAAATCCTGTCAGTCCCATCCTATTAGGGTATCTACCTCCTCCTGGCTGCAGAAATTCAAGTAAATGGCTCCTTCAATCTTTCTCGAGAATTGAAGGATGGGCAATAAATGTTAGTTTAACCAGCAATGCCCACATCCCGTGGACAAAAAAAAAACCTGGACCTGCATTTCTACCTGTGCTGTGTGTGAACCTACACCACATGGGCTGCAGAGGTTTAAGAAAGTTGCTCACTGTCACTTTTTCAGGGGCAGTTGGGAAAGAAATGCTATCTGAGTCAGTGACACATTCCCAGCGAGAGAACAATAACAAAAGGCCATTGAAAAGCTGAGAGGAATTTGAAACATAATCTTCAGGGAGCAAGCATTCCGCAAAGTATTTTGGATGTCTTAATTAGTTAATAGAGAAATACATTTTTCTTGCCTACATTGATTTTAGCTTTTGATACAGTCAGACTTTAAAAGATGATGTCTCTTTCTGTAATTCTTACCATCAATCACTGGGAAATTCATCTAATTAAATGTTAATAATCTCTACAGGGATTGTGAAACTGCTACTTTCTTGGGGCTAAATTCTAATGCTTCCCAAGGACAGATACGAGGCTAATTCGACTGAATTGTCCCACTTATGTTTTTCTTTCCTCATTAGGATAGTTAAACTTGCAGTTTCCCAATCCATTAAGACTTTCCAGAATCTGGAGAAGTTTGGAAGATTACAACAAATGCATCTAGCATTTCCCCAGCCACTTTTCTTTGAGACTACAGGCTACAAGCCTAGGAGCCTATTCAATAATTAGTCCCATTAGTGTTCCAACACTTTGTTTCTCGCTTGTGATAGTGTTTATTTCAAGCTCTTTGTCTGTTTTTCAACTTAATTTTCTACGATGCTTGAGATCCTTTTAATGTCTTCAGTTAATTCTCCAATCTTATCTTCTCATGACCAAAATTTATTTTTTTCAGGCTCTTCCTTGTATGCATGTTTAAAAGGCTTACTGTCCGTTTACATGTTTCTTGCCAGTTTATTTCCATTCCAGTATTTTTTTTAAACTCATTCTTCACTGATTTCTGAACCTTTCCCAGTCCTTTGGCTGACTGCTAAATCTTCATGCCATCTTGTGCCTTTTTTTTCCAATTTGATGCAATCTTTAATTTCCTTATTTGGCCACAGATGGTGCTTCATCCTCATCGACTCTTTGTTGCTCAATGGAATACATCTGTTGTGAGAGTGTTTAAATAATTTAAGTTTGAACTTAGATAGTTAAAATGTAATTTAATATGTGAATACTTAGCTTACTTTTTTAAACACATTTTTCCAATTTGTTTTAACCAACTCTGACTTCATATTTGAATTCAATATACTAGTTTCAGACTGAATTTGAAGCTGAGGAACGATGTAAAATTACATCATGTTGTGATCACTTTTACGTGTCTCATTAAGCATTATTTCTAAAAGGCCTTTACCCCTGGTAGTTTCTATAATGTATTGCACTAATATGCTGCTCAATGGACTCATCCTCAAGATTACCTTTGCCAATTTTCTCTTGTGAAAGCTATGTGAAGTTTAAAATCACACAGAATTATTCTAGTGCCTTTCTTGCAATGCCATTATTTCTTCATTTATACCTTGTCTTACCTGTTGCTACTGTCAGCGGACCTACATAAACTACTGGCTTCATTCCCTTACTATTTTTTAACCTCCATCTAAACTGATTCAGCACCTTGATCTACAGAGCCAACATAATTTCTTAGTACTCTACTATACCCCCTTAATTATTCAAACTATTCCACATTCTTTTTCCTTCTTCCATGTAACTAATATGCCTAATTTTAATTTTAGCCCTCTCCTACGATGTTTAAACTTCTCTCAAGGAAGCCTGTACTTTCCTGTTTCTTAAGCAAGTGTATTTAATGAATAATTAAACCCTGCAGATGAGGAGGTTTAGGAATTTGATCTTGCTGTTCTCTGGGTGATTTGATCACAGTCTTTGATCGAGGTGCTACGAGTGCATTTCTGGACTTGGACTTCTGGATTTGGAACAAGGAAATTAACCAATGTTTTCACTATTGATTGCCAATCAATGACATTATATAAGAATTATGCACATGTGGACAAATCAGATTTAGTTGCTGTGTTCCTTACAGTTTTAAGATGCAGATGTGATGTTGCTTCATTTTTGGGAAACTATCAAGCCAGGAGATATGGATTTGAGGAGTG
The DNA here is from genome assembly GCF_021869965.1 of Rhincodon typus. NCBI lineage: Eukaryota > Metazoa > Chordata > Chondrichthyes > Orectolobiformes > Rhincodontidae > Rhincodon > Rhincodon typus. The sequence continues at coordinate 54,645,614 of NC_063342.1, read as the reverse complement.
TGTTCAGGGAGAAAATGGATGAGAAAGGTGAATCATTTCAGCACCAAGATCATTATCATTATAACTCAGTGTAAATATCAAACTGGTTCAGTTTTAAACATCTACTACTTTGTTTAAAAAATGTTAATGATGTTAACAATCTGCACACTTTGGGAGATCACTGAAATGATTCTCTGGAGTGTGCACTGTTCAATACAATCTCCTGATTTAAATATTACCCATGGGCTCAGTTGAATCACACTCATCTCTGACTCAGAAGATTGTAGGTTCAAGTGTTATCCCAAAAGGCTGAGCAACTCACTGGGGACCAAGTTTAATGCAATGATTTTTCTTTTAAAAATTGTTCATTCATGGGATGTGGGCATTGCTGGATGGGCCAGCAATTACTGCGCACCCCTAAGTGCCCTTGAGAAGTTGGTGCTGAACTGCTGCCTTAAACCTCTGCAGTCCATATTGTGTAGGTACATCCACAATGTTGTCAGGGAGGCAGTTCCGGGATTTTGACCAAGCAACAATCAAGGGTTGGTGATATATTGTCAAATCAGGATACTGACTGAATTGGACAGTACCTTTCAGGTAGTGGTTTTCTCATTTATTTGTGGCCCTTGTCCTTCAAGATAGTAGTGACCTTGAGTTTGGAAGGTGCGATGGATGGATGCAAGTTAAACCTAAATTAAATTATATGGCTGGTCCAATAAAGTTTCTGCTCAGTTGAAACCACCAGGATTTTGATCATGAGACATTCTGTGACAGAAATGGCATTGAATTTCATTGAGTGAAGCTTTGTTTCTGTCTTGTTGGCACTTGTTTGGTACAGATGTTACTTGCCGTCTGACAGCCCAAGCCTGAATATTTTCCAGGTCTTGCTGCATTTGGACATGTATTACTTCATTACTTATCTGTGGAGTCAGGAATGGTTCAGGACATTGCACAATCATCGGGATCATGGCTGATCCTGGCCTTATGATGAAAGTAGGGTCATTAATGAGGGAGCTGAAAATGTTTGAGCCTAGCGCTCGGACATGACCACCAACAGTTACAACCATCTTCCCTGGTACCAGGTGTGACTCTAACCAGTGGAGTGGTTTCTCCAGAATCCCATGATTTTTGTTTTGCTTGACTCCTTGATGCCATACTGTGTCAAATGATGCCTTAATGTCAGAGCATTCACTTCCACTTTCCCTCTGAAGTTCAGCTCCAATGCGCGTATTTGGAAAGTGAGGGTTTGCTCTAGTATATGATGTGCTATCCTTCAGATGAGATTTTAATACGAGGCGTCACTGCTCTCTTGCATGATTCAATTATGTAGTTTGATGAAGAAATTGGGCCTAGTATCTTAGCCACAATTCATCCTCATCCAATATCATTAATTAAGGCTTTCTATTTGAAGAACCTTAGTGTACGCAGTTTGTTGTCACACTTGTTGTGCAAGTGTGACCATTTGGCAGAATGTGCTTTATTAACTCTGATGCTTTGTGCAATATTCTAACATGTGCAAGGTACTAAATACATTGAAGTTCTTTCTTTCCAAGCGTAAAAGAATTTTCTGAGGACGCACAGTTGACATGGTATTCCCAAGTGATGGTAACAGTACATTGGCAACAGTGCCTTTCTTCAAGCCATCTCATTTCTTTCATTTTTGAAGAGATTGACTGCAAATTTGAAAAGGACCCTGAAGGCAGAAATATCCCACTCACCGTTTCATTAATATTGCTACTTTGTAATTCTGATTGACCTTCTTTCACTTTTAATTTTGTCAAGTGACCTTTTTGAACTAACGTCAGAAATGTTCTATAATTGAGAAAATGTCATTGTCTTGAAATAGTGCTTGTTTGCATGTTGCAATATATATTTCATATAGTTGCAATTTTAGTGGAACTCTGGATAGCAATGTTTACTTTATTCAGTTGGCTGGTTTGTGATGCCAACAGGGTGAGTCCAATTCCCACACTAGCTGAGGTTACCACAAAGGACTGTCCCTCTCAATCTCTCCCCGTGCCTGAGGCATGGTGACTCTCAGGTGAAACCATCAGTCACGCCTGTCTAATGTGAGAGCAGAGCTAGGGTCTGGTAACACAATGGCAACTTTACCTTGTACCTTTTAATAGGTCATCTGTTCTTTTGAAAATCGAATGACTTGGACTTAGGTGCACAAGGCATAATTTCAAATTTTCTGGATGATATAAAATTCAGAGATGTAACGAATTTCTTCATTAGGTCCAGAATTCCAGTGAAGTGAGGCGATATGTGGTGGATGAAATCTATGCAGAGAATTGAGAAGTCATTCCTTTTTTTATAGGAATAATGGAGAAAAGGGAGATCAGCTAAATGGTGCAATTTTAAAAGGAGTTCAGGCACAATGGACCTGGAAGCTGCACGTGCATGAATATTTGAGGATGGATGGGCAGGTTGAGAGCATATTGGGAATGAGCATCGAGGATCTTTGGCTTCATAAATAAAGACATAAAGTAATGTTTATGGACGTGCACGTGATTCCAATCACAACCAAAGATTGTTAGCCCAGCTATAACCACTGAGGTCATGATTCATACCTGAGTGGTTTGTGTAACATGTTTTAAGACAATGTCTGTAAGCTGTCTGTTATATCACATGATGTACATGTGATATAAATTGGTCCCCTCTCTTTGACTACTTTGAAAACTTGCTCTAACTTCCAAGGACATTCTTAAATGACTAACTTCAGCCGTACAGGACATCTGCAAGCTGTGCTGGTTCTGTCCACCATATGAATAGTCTTCCTTGGAGGGTGGCACCAGCTTCTAGTCTTAAAGTATGAAACAGACTTGTGCTGTGCCTCTGAAATGTGGAGTTGTGGTTCTGTGAAAGCCATTTTTTTTTCATGTTCACCTCACTTCTAACCTTACTGCTTTTGCTTCTGATAGCTTTATGATACAATAAGAGCATAAGCCATCATTATTTATCTTTTACCTAGACATGTGGTGTCTTGATAATTAACATATTATTGGAGTGTGAACAAGGGAGTGTGAATGAATGGATATCCCTTTGACAAAGCATAATGAATCAAATGGTCTCCTTCTATGTCGTACCATTCTGATTCGATGATCTTTTCTAGCATTTAGAGACCATTAGACCCTACATTTATTGCGATTTGTGATTCAGCTACATTCGTGACTCAGGATTTTAAGAATTACTTACATTCAAATACAATACTTTTTTCTGAAACTTGCAGCTGTCTTTTGCCGTTGTGAAACTTCCATTCTTGAAAAAAACCCTTCATAATTGAAGTATTTCTATAAATTGAGACAGTTTTTAACGTGTTAATTATTGTAAATTCCAGAGAATGAATTCAATAAATCTGAGTAATTTTTTCGTATGTTCTTCCAACTAGTTATGCACATAGTCATTTGTGAAACAGGTTCGCAGCAGGGAGGCGAGCAAAGATTTTTTAAAAATCTGCATATTCTGACGAGGTGGCTGTTACTGGCCTCCATCTTGTTAAATCCTTTTCAGATTTTTTTTAACCTCGCTGCACTAAAAGATCAAATTCAGTAGCTCAATGCAGATTGAACAAGAATGAAGTTGACAACTTCAGACATGCCAGCAGGTGGGGCTGTAATCTGATGACTTCAGAGCACTGTGTTGATAATTTGCCTGCACATGCACCATACCCTAAATTGAATGGAATGACCCAATAAGCGAATGTGGAGCTGAGATTTGTACATGTTTCTACATGCTTGTGCTTAGATTCCAGTGGGCAAAGGAAGAGGAAAAAATTTGAACACAATTCATAGAATTGAGTTTATAGAAGCTCACAGTCAGTTTGATTGAATTAGCCTTATTGTCATATGTACTCAAATGAGTGCAGAGAAAAGTTTACAAGTCGCCATTTATGTCGTAGGTGCAGATTATTTAGTGCACGTTCTTCGGGAAACAAAAATATAAAAGTAAAGAAATAAGAAGTCTAGCATTACAGATTGCAGGAATAACTTAGAAAATAGAGAAATAATATGTTCAGTCAGATCAACGGTGCTTCCAACCCAGTCCACGCTGACACTTAGCCTCCAGTCCACACCACTGCCTTGACTCCAGATCATGGCGGAAGATCACTCTGGAATCACCTTGAGGCCAGAATTCCACACTGGGCCAGGGGACCACCATGCCGTGTCCGCACCGAGGCCAGGAGTTCACAATGAAGAAACAAGGGGAAAAAAAGCACAAAAAAGAAAAATAAGAAAAGAAATAAACAAGAAAAAGAAACGGACAGGAGCGGACAAGCTCTGGCTGGAACGTCCTTCTCCGCTGATGGAAAGAGTATGACGACTGAGATATATATTTTAGTAATGGGTGATTGTGACTCACTGTACGTAGGGAAACCAGCTTCCTATTAGTAGACAATAAGGGTAAAGGGGCACCTATAAATAAACAAGAGGGAATCAAGGATAGAACCTTCGTAGAATTCCTGGCTTCAGCACAGATTCGACGAGGCGGCCTCTCAGCCCAGCATGGTGGTCTCTTGGCCCGGCATGGCATCCTCACAGCCTGGCATGGCGATCTCTCAACAACCCAGCATGTTGGTCTTCAGGGGTACTTGGCAGTCTCTTGGCCTGGCATGGCCTTGCCATGGACTTCCGGTCTTGAGGTGGTTCTGGACAATATCCCGGCCTTATGAACCCTGAGGTGAAGCCCTGTGTGGTCTGGAGTCAAGGTCCAGTGCAGGCTGGAGGCTAGGTGCCAGCTTGTTCTGGGTTGGAAGACCATTGTTCTAAAATTTTTTTCTCCATGTTATAATTTATTCCTAAAATTTGCAATGCGGGATTTTTAACTTCTCTATTTTTCCAAGACTCTAACTGAAAAAAACTGTTTAAAAAAAAAAAGCTGTACCTAGGGACCTTTATACCTAAGATGGCATCATCAGCGGCGACTTGTATATTTTTCACTGTACTCATTTGACTACATGTGACAATAGAGCTAATTCTAATTCTCATTCTCAAGATAATGCTTTGTTGGGTTTGAGTGCAGTAAGGTAGATCCCAACACAAAATATTATGTTTCTCCAAATAAATCTGTAAATGCTTGTTGGGACTTGAGATCAAGATAAAATTACTGAATAAATTTGCCATTTGGTTGATGCACAAGCTGTGAGACACAGTTATAGTTACAGTTATTTGAAGTAATAAAAGGTACGGTGAGGCCAAAAGGAGTTAAAATGTTCTATGCAGGAAATGTTTTTCTTACAGCTCATTAATCCTAAAATGTCTGGATGAAAATTTTTGTAGATTTCTCAGTGCAATATCACACATGAGTAAAGTGATTCTTGATTCAACCTCTCTCAGGTTTAACTTCATAAACTAACTGGGCTAGATGTAAATGTCTCTGAATTATCCTAACCCAATCCAAAATTTGATATGGATTGAACATAATGCTATACACGACTAAAATGATACTTAAATTAACCTCTCAATTTCAACTACATAAACTGACGAAGGCTTGAGAAAAATCTCTCGTATTTATCCCAATCCAATCCAGAATTCCATTTAGGTTGATAATGTAAATCAACTAGGATCAAGGATACAATGGAACATAGTGTGTTTGGAAAGCCTTGATGAGCAGACGGTTGCATTTGAGTGCATCCAGGCCTTGCATATGTATTAATATTTTGAACATGTACAAATTTATCCATCACTAGAAAAGGATATCACCACTTATTTGCAAATCTTACAACTTGTCATTGGTAGCACAGATTATTGGGCCCTGTGCTCCAGTTTGAAAATTCAAAGATTCTATTTTAACTTTGGTTATTTCAGAATTGGAAAATGCTCCACATTTGGTGCAGGAATAAAATGCCATTTTTATATACCTGAACGCTTCTGGATGAATTAGATTAGTTAGATGTCAGCCAAATATCTTGAATTCAACCCAAGCTATGAGCATCAAGAAGGGCTGGCTGCTTGTGCAGCATGCTTGCACACATGCTGCTTGGGAAATGGCAGTCTTCATGGAGCTGTGCTCCAGAATGAATCAGCAGCATCAAGAGGAAGGGATAGGATCAAGGGGGAAAAATGAATTCAAGCCAGATAATTCAATATGCTTTCCTGAAGAGATTTTCCTGATTGGCAATCATGAATATAATACAATACTTGGAATACTCCACTAATGACCAAAAACTAAGGCACTGGAACAATGGTGTGCCATTCAGCCCGTCAAATCTGCCTTGCCTTTCAATGAAATCATGGCTGATCTGATAATTCACAAACTGCTTTCCTGTCTCTCCCCAAAACCTTTGACATTTAACATGTTCTAAACTTCACTGTGGTCAAAAATGTAGTCTTTATACCATTGATAATCAACATAAACTTTTAACTTTTTCGAGATTACTGTTTACAGAGATTGGAAGCATTGCACATATTAGAATCCCTCCAGCGTGGAAACAGGCCCTTCGGCCCAACAAGTCCACACCGAACCTCAGAGCATCCCACCCAGATCCATCCCCCTATGACCCACCTAATATACACCCTCTACCTCCCTGAACACTACAGGCAATTTAGCATGGCCAATCCGCCTATATACTCCACATGACTTTGGTTGATGAATGTCATACAGGCCACTAGAAATGGTGCTACTCAAATGAATTATCTCCTCTGCCATATTCCAGACATAATCATGCTTGCGTACGTATGTCACTTCAAACTAATGTGTGGGGAATTCATAACATTTTTTGCAAGATTGAATAAACTGCTAATCTGCAAATTTCTCTTTTTTTAAATTATGCTAATACAGTAGGAATTTGAGAAGAACTGATCTTGATGGCGGGGACGGGGTAATGTGACGTTTCCAAAATCAGCGTTTGCTCCATTATGACTTTTATTAGCTTTAACTCAAAATCAAGCATCAGATTAAGTTCTCACTGGGATGTTTCATAACCATCCCCAAATCAGTCTGTTAAAACAATGGCTCCTGCTGTACACTCAATGGGATCAGCCAATTCCAAAGTCAAATCTGGTGTGTCAAAATCGAGGTTTATACTTGGCTCAGAAAGGAATCACCAAACTCCTATTCCTTAATAAGTCAGTTTGCAGCACCAGCTAGTAGTCAGCAAGTCCAGACGACTGTTACCGCTGTTTTCGTGTTGCATACATATTTCCACTAATTGGGGATCAGTTAGCTCAGTTGGCTGGATGGCTCACTTGCGATGCAGCGTGAGGCTAACAGACCGGTTCAGTTCCCATACCGACTGAGGTTACCATGAAGGACTCAACTTCTCAACCTCGTCCCTCTCCTGAGGTGTGGTGACCCTTAACTTTAAACCATCTCTCTCTGTCTCTTTGTCTCTCTCTCTCTCTCTCTGTGTGTGTGTGTGTGTGTGTGTGTGTGTGTGTGTGTGCGTGTGCGCGTGTGTCTCTGCTCCTCTTTCTTTTTAATGAGAGAACTGGCCCTGTGGTCCAGTGGAACTACGGCGATTTTTAGCTTTTACACAATTCCATCTCCGATACCACTGAATTACATGTGAGATATCACTGACACTGACGGCTACTTTATCAAGTCACACTCTGTTTTATCCCAACAGCAGCCTGCACACAAATGATCTTAGCTCACTGGGTAAACTCAGGTCGCTGCACTTGTGTAATTTCCTTATACTGCATGTGTTTCACTTGTGTGATGCCAAGCCAACATTGTCTGGTGCCAACAGCGAGACAGAGGACTTCTGGTCCCCCGTTATGCAATGGATGCTTTTCTAGCATAGATCCAGGGAGCACTTGGCAAGGCAACCATTGTCTTCAGGATTCTGGACAGTGGAGGTATAATTTTATAAAAATTGTACAAATTGGATACTGCTCAGGTTCCCCAATTTTGTTGTGGAGAAACTGACTGATTTACATTGTCTCCAAAGATGCTAAAGGTGATAAACCAAATAGTTTAAAATATCAGACGTCTACTGATGATTGTCTTGTTAGTATCAACTAAATTCTAGGTACCAGTATATCAGTTGTGAAAACCATATGCGTTAGGCAAAAACTGTAGGTGAAGCATGTCATTGCATTAACAATGATCTATTGTCTTAAATTCTGGTGTATCCTCTAGCTATGCTATCTTATTGATATACTACATTTTTTTTGCCATGACTGTTCCACTACTCATGCCGAGGGCATATACTACTTCAATTCAGCTCTGGAACATTTGATCATTTCCTTGAGCACATCAAAACTGCCCGTGGCATGAGGCATTTATTATAAAATTACGATCACCATGGATGAGAAGCAAAAATATATTTAAGGCTACTTCTCAAAGAACTGCACCCTGTCCTGAGTTGATTACTAATCCTCTAACTCTTACTTTCCATTAACTCAGGAGTTCCCCAGAGCAATGTAATTTGCCCACCATTTCTTGTTTATATTTCATTCCTGATTTAAATCTATCCACTGTTGTAAATTTTACTCTACATTTGTTGACTTTCATAAGGTCAGTAGTCCTGTGCACCTGCCATGCATGAGATCATAGGCATTTGGAGCAGAAGTAGTTTGTTTGTCCCCTTCGTCCTGTTCCACAATTCAATAAGAGGAAGGCTGTTTTGTTTGTGCTTTGAATTCCATGTTCCTTTCTGTCCTCAATAATCTTTGATTCCCTTGCCTAACAAAGATCTAATCACTTCTCTTTTCAAAATATTCAATGATATAGCATCTGCCACCACCTGAAGCAGAAAGTTCCAAAGTTGCCCATATCTCTGTGAGGAAAAAAAATCCTTTGTGATATAATGATAGAATCCCTATTCCTTGATAGTCCCTTTCGGAATTGGACATTGAAAATATTGGAGTTACTAAATCTTCCAGGAAGCAGGTACTTCCTGTTCTTTGGCGAAAGCTTTAGGAGCAGGTGGTAAAATGGACTTTATGCATGGTCAGCTGTCTTGCTGACTGACCCAGGCAAATTTTCTGGGAGCTTGGCAACTTAAATAATTTTCCTGGAATACTTGCCAATGTGAGAGCCTATTTTGGAGGGGACAGGATAGTGTCAGAGAGAGAAAATCAATATTGCTGGCCTCAGGTACATACTGCAGTGAAGCAGTACTGCCCAACAGTGTAATTAATGTTGGAAACCAGCAGTGGGCTGACATGACTGAACTCCAGTATTGCTGTGGCAGGAATGACTGAAGATGCATGGCCTGGTTGGTACCAATCACTTTGTGTGTGACTCTCGTGGTTGCTCTTTCAGGTGTAGGGGGCAATTGATGCATACTTGAGAGAATGGATGCCCCCCTGGTATTTGTCTCCAAATTGGTTTGTGGAATCAAGGGGCTAGATTTTGAATTCTGTTTTGTCTACTATTCCTGGAATTCTAACCAACATCTACACCTCAGACAGCAGCAAACTCAGTCCACATCCCTCCACCTATATCCCTGGCACTATTATTATCAATGTTTTCAAAGTACAGTTTCCCCCAAGTCTCCTAAACCCCCACTCCCCCGCTCCTCCACCCACCGCAGCCTTTGTTTATCCCATCCTCAGTTACTTCAGGCTGAGTAATCCATTACCTTATTCCCTGCTGAACAATAAATAAGCATCAATGGAAATCATGCTGAGTGTGTTAGCGTATTGATCAATTCACTGTTTAATGTCTCAAGTATCATCTCATAGAACTGAAATATTAATAGATTTTCTCCATTGTGATTCATGGAGTTCTGGTTGAAGTGTCTTGGAGCTATTAGTTTGTAAACAGAAGAAACCCTGGACCCTCTGATCTGAAAATGAATTCCTGTATCTGCTTCATTTTGTAAAGCTGCTTTCATGAAACTTTTATACTGAACATAAATCGGTCTCTGTTGCTTTCTCACTTCGCCTTTTAATCTCTTCAACTGCAGTCATTATTACTCTGATTCCTCCTCACTTCTCGCCTCTAAATTTCAAATACACCATCCTACACTCTGACTTTATTTAAATGACAATTACACACTCCCCTTTGTACATTCTTCCCAGTGGCATGGGTCTGTTGAATTTTTCATCTTCCCTCTGTCTTTGCTTATTCCTCTGATCTTCATGCTTTTACAACCCAAGCTTAACATCAGATAATCAGTATTTCATGCTTGTCATCTTTATTTGCTTCAGCTTTAGTGGGCTTTGGTCCAGCGTCATGGTTTCTTAGATAAGAACAAACAGTTTTAAATTACCAAAATAGGTCATGTCTAAATAAAAAGAAAAGTCACCTTTGCTAACTTTATCACCCATCTGAAATAGCTAGAAAAATCCTGAAACACTTGCCTCCTGTGTGATTTTATCTATTTTAATTGCCCATGCATGATTCTTTTTTTACCTCTCACTCAACTTTTGTTTCTTAAATTGCCCCTTTTTAAATTAAAACAAAACGAGGCTCTCCACATGTCAACTTGCTTGCTCTCTGTTTTGTCAATTGATTTGAGACAGTGATGAAGATATACCTGTAGAATCCTGATCGTTTACCCCAGCATGTTGCTATACTATCAATCTTGAATTTATAATTCAATGCTAAGGCAAATTAATGGTCCCAAAATATTTCAATCAGAATTCTCTGAATCACATTGGAGGAGCTCAATATTTTTACACCGAGATTCGAGATGTTAAGTAGTGAATTGTTCAGTAGTCTAGAACTCTCAGCATGATTCCAATTGATATTGATTTGTTGTGCAGCAGGGATGAAGTTGACAGATAGCCTATTTTGGAAAATTGCTGAGATGAATATGAGTTGTATGGGGGCAGGGTATGTATGACTGCAGAGCATTTATAAATTGTAACATAATATTCAAAAAGCAAGGCAAACAATTATTTATCTTAAACTTCCTTTATGTATTATCAGATCCTGGAATCACGACATGTATGCCTGTGACCTGTAATAACCTTTTTGACTAGAATGAACAACACTTCAAGTTTTTGAATATACATTTATTTTCGATAGTAAAGTGGGATATGTCTCATTTGTTATTTTCTCTGTTGGAAAGCTAACTATAAAATTAATCATTTCTTGCTATATAATTTGCATTTAATTTACTTAGAGTTTCAAGTAATTTTTTGACAACCCAAGCAATTCTCCTACAGAATTGGAAAACTGCATAGTAGTCAGTTAAACAGCTTTCATTCTTGGCTACAAACTGCATGGTTAGTTTAGGAGATGCAGCTGGAGGATTTCACTGGATGTGGGAATTTGGCACACAAGTGGCAAATGAAATTCAATGTTGCAAAATACAAAGACTTTCACATGGGGACAACAAGATTATTCCTCAAATTGAGAGAAAATAACTTGCCTGGTAAATGTAAAAATCTGGACGTTGAGTAACAATAAATTAAAGCAATGGTAACAATGCTTGATGTCAGTGAGAAAAGCAAATCAAATGGATCAATGGTGAATTGAAATATTGAATGATATTGCCACCTTATTGATTACTGATAATTTATTCATTCTTTGGATGTCATTGGCTGGCCAGCATCCATTACCCATCCCTAGTCGCCCTTGATAAGGTGGTGGTGAGCTGCCTTCTTCAACTACTGTACTCGATTTGGTGTGGGTAGACTGACAATGCTGTTAGGGAGGGAGTTCCTGGATTTTTACTCAATGACACCTGAAGGAACGATGATGTATTTCCAAGTCAGGCTGGTGAGTGGCTTGGAGGAGAACATGCAGGTAGTGATGATCCCATGTATCTGCTACCCTTGTCCTTCATGAAGGTAATGGTTGTGAGTTTGGAAGATGCTGTCTAAGGAGCCTTGGCGAATTTCTGCAATGCATCTTCGAGATGTTACACACTGGTACAACTGAGCACAGCGATGGCACAATTTGAATGTTTGTGGATGTGGTGGCAATCAAGTGGACTGCTTTGTCCTGGATGGTGTAAAGCTTCTTGAGTGTTGTTGGAGCTGCACCCATCCAGGCAAGTGGGGAGTATTCCATCACACTCCTGATTTGTGCCTTTTAGATGGTGAACAGGCTTTAAGAAAGTCAGGAGTTAAGTTACTTGCTGCAAGATTCCGAGGTACTGACCTGCTTTTGCAGCCACAATGACCAGCCCAGTTCAATTTTTAGTCAGTGGTAACCTCCAGAGTGTTGATGGAGGATTCAGTAATTGTGATACCATTAAATGTAAAGGAGCAATGGTTAGCTTCTCTCTTGTTGGAGATGGCCATTGCCTGGAATTTGTGTGGTGCAGATGTTATTAGCCATTAGTCAGCTCAGCCTGGATATTGTCCAGATCTTGTTGGATTTGGGCATGGGCTGCTTCAGTATTTGAGAAGTCGTGAATGGTGCTGAACATTGTGCAATCACATGTGAGCATTCCCACCTCTGACCTTTTTGACAAACAGCTGAAGATGTTTGGGCTGAGGACTCTATCCTGAGGAATTTGAGTGAATTGAATTGATGAAATTTGGCATCTGTGATGATGTGAGCCTCTGGAGCAGGCTAAGCAGGATCATGCACCTGGCATTTCTGGTTGAAGATTGTAATGAATGCTTCAGTCTTACCTTTTGCACTAATATGCTGGGTGCTCCATTATTTAAAATGGGGATGTTTGTGGAGCCAAGTCCTTCAGTGACTTGTTTAATTGTCCACCACTATTCATGACTGGATGTAGCAATACTGCAGAGTTTAGCTCCATTGATTGTGGAATTGCTAAGCTCTGCCTATCACTTGCTGCTTATTCTGTTTGGCATGCAAGTAGTCCTGTTTGGTGGCTTCACCAGGTTGAGACCTTATTTTTAAGTATGCTTAGTGCTGCTCCTGGCATGCCCTCCTACACTCTCCGTTGAACCAGGGTAGATCCCCTGGGTGGGATGGGAGAAATGCTGGTCCATGAGGTTACAGGTTGTGCTGGAGTACAATTCTGCTGCTGCCAATGGTCCAAAGTGCTTCATGGATGCCCAGCCTTGAGTTGCTAGATCTGTTTGAAGTCTATCGTATTTAGCACAGGAAGAGAGTCACGCAACACGGTGAAATGTATTCTCAGTGATAAGGCAGGACTTTGTTTCCAGAAGAACCGTGCAGTGGTCACAACTACAGACACAGTCGTGGGCTGATGCATTTGCAGCGGGCAGATTGTTAAGGAAGAGGTCAAGTGTGGTTTTCCTTCTTGTTGGTTCCCTCACCACGTGCCGCAGACTCAGTCTAGCAGCTATGTCCATTGGGATCGACCAGTTCAATCAGTAGTACTGTCAAGCCACTCTTAATGGTGGACATCAATGCCCTTGCCACCTTCAATGCTTCCTCCAATTGCTGCTCAACATGGAAGGTCAATGATTCATCAGTGGCAGGTGATAATAAGCAGACGATTTCCTTGCCTGTATTTAGCCTGATGCCATAAGGCATTATGGGGTCCCAAATCAATGTTGAGGATGCGACAGTGTATCATCATGTTGCCTTCTCTGTGACAGGACATACCTAGGGATGGAGATGGTGGTATCTGGGACATTATGTGTATGGTATGATTCTATGAGTAAGACTGTGTCAAGCTGTTCCTTGACTAATCTATGAGACAGCTCTCCCAATTTTAACACTAGTACCCAGATGTTAAAAGGAGGACTTTGCATGGTCAATAAGGTTGTGTTTGCCGTTGTTGTTTCCCATGCCTTATTTGATGCCAGGTGATCCATCCACCTTTCAGATCATTTTTTTCCTTTCCAGTGTTAATATGACTGAATTAAGTACTAAGCCATTTCAGAGGGCTATTTAGAAGGCAGTTAAGAGTTGTCCACATGAGTGTGGATCTGAAGTCACCTATGGAGCAGACCAGGGAAGAGTGGCAGTTTTCTTCCCTAAAGGACATTAATGAACCAATGGATTGTTTTCTAAACAATCAACAGTTATTTCATGATGCAAATTTCACCATCTGTTGCGGGATTTGAATCCAGATCCCGATCCATTATCTGGGATTTTGGATTACTGGTCCAGTGACAATGTCACAAAGCCAACACCTCCCCCATATTCCTGGACATGGATTACTATATCTCTTAGCTGTTCCCTTAGGATCGTGGACAACTTGCTGTCACTCTGGTTTAATTGGTTTAGAGATGACAGGCAAATTCATCGTGCACCTTGCAGACTGCCATATGTGGTGCAGGCATTTTCTGGAGGGATTGAGTTGACTGGTTGGTTAGTTGGAGTTTTGTGTTCATCCTGCAATATGTAGTGGTCATGTTTGTTAGAACTATCTGATTAGTCTCAGTTACTGAAATCATGTGGCAAAGGGATGCCCAGATGCAGTCTTTGACAGAAAATAACATCTGTCTCGATAAACAAAATAGGTTTACTATGTGGTACTTAATAGTTGATTACATTTTATCTTAGTTAGACAGTGGTCTTCTCTGAGACATTAGGCTGTACCTCAATAAATACACATTAATGTTTCTGAACATTCTGGTACACAATAACAAGGTAGCTAACAACTTGAATGCTAGTTAGCTCATCCCAGGGACAGTCCTTTATATCATAGTGGACCACGTTTATCTCTTGTTTTAAGTTAACCCTTTCAGGTGTTAACTGTCTGATACAACACCCTTGGCACCTTGACTTAGAGTCTCTGCGTGTTCCTAATTAATTCTTCTGATGTGTTCTGCACCGTTGAAGAAATTCCTAAAGTATTCTCACTGTCCTCTTGGAATTATTCTGCTATGACAAAGTTACAAGTACATCCGTTGCTTCAGGAGTCTGGGGTCAGATATGCAGAATTACATGTTCTGCCCAACAAAGCTGGTTTTTGGTGATTTGATGCCGTGGTATTGGGCACGTTGGCTTGAGGTAGTTTGCTGCTAGGTTTGGCAGATCTTGTGAAAGCACTGCTACTGATAATTTTCTCCAGTGTTGTGAGGTATCTGCTGTAGAGTATCCAAGTCTCTGAAGCAAATGGGACAACAGTCATGGTCGTGCAGTTCATTTCGGTGATTGTAATGATTACGAGGACATGGGAGAGGGCCAGATTGATTGTGAGGATGGAGGATTTATTTTAGGATGAACGGTGGAAAAGTGTAAGATATGAGGTATTTCATTTCTGTTTTTAGGAGTGTGAAGCGACAGGATAATGCAGACCATGAGCACGTCGTGCATTTCCCTCGAACTGAAGAGCAAATTGCTTTTTTAGGTAAATAAATGAGAAAGCAAATTGTGGAAACCTTGGCTTCGATTCATTTACACCGCCTCCCTCCCCCATGGGCTAAATTGGATTAGGGAGAGTTTTGACGTATGAATGGACAATTCAATTCCATCCAACCAAACTTCTGATTTAAATGTTAAGGTCCAAGGGCTGAATCTTTCTATGAACTTCTGGATGCCAACATCAGCTGCAAAACAAGTCATCACCTGTATTTACAAAACAATGTGAAGATCTAGAATTTACCAGGATATCAGTTTCCCAAATCTGCTTTGAGATTCTTGCTGTTGCTGTAGGATGATAACATGAAAACTGAAATACATCACACATGCTGTGATCCAATTATTCTCCAGCAGTAACCATTGTTCTGTCTGATGACTGTACTTGGTCTTGATTAACCTGTACAATACAACGGGACTCTTCATGCCGTTGATGTAAATAAAACATTACAATCTCATCATTTCCACCGAATTCCTAAATGAAATTGCCAATGTCTCTCTGAGGCTGGATAGTTATGTGGCATATTTAAGCCTAATTTACACTGGAGCAAACTCATTCAATATTAAAGGTAATTCTGTAAGAGTATAACTAAGAATGAGATTATATATTTAATTGTGTTGCATGATATTGCTTCAATTTGTATCTCTGCTTTAATCTGCTGCACCATTGTAATGAATTTCTCTTCAGTTTTCTGAGCTGTGGCAACAGAATGTGCATATTAGTCAGTCCTGGTAGTTGATGGCTGTTCTCATGAGCTGGTGATCAGACATGATACCCAGTTAGGCCATCCATCAGAATAGTGGTACATGTTTAGAAATTATCAGCAGAATTTACAGGGACTCAGATGATGAGAAATGTGGAAGAAATCATGCGAGAAATCCAGCAAGGTCTATCCCAATGTTGGGAGCATCTCCCTGCATCATTTATCTAAATTCCAGGTGTTGATGTGAGATTCCTGTCCAGTGGTGGAAAGTTGACTGGTAAGAAGGATTATTGCATGTTAATGTTTTATTGTCTGCATAATTTGTCCCATTAAAATGCAGTTTCCTGTTGTACCACTGAACCTGAGCAAACTAAACTGGAATTCTCGACGTGGAAGTCAGAGTGGGTACCTGGCAACTTCAGCTCACTGCTGGCTGTGAAGACTCTCCATGTTGCTCACCACAGAACTATATCTCGGGGCATGATCCATGGTCACTAGCCACGCACACCCCTGGTCCATGTAAATTGGCATCTGGTAATTGCCAACCCTAAGGCACCTCCCCAATCCACTGCAGTGTATACTGGCAACTACCATTGAAATGTTGCTGTGAGGACACCTTAAACGCAAGGACAGGCACCCAGCTCACGGATTGGACCAGGTTGCATCTCAGGGCTGCTTGTTGCACTTTTTCGTCATGCCTGTTAGCGCATTGGTGCTTCAGCCAGAATTTAAAGGCTATCAGTACTGCCATATCGATGTGCTCTTTTGTTCAAGTGCACAGACAAGCTGCTTGTCAGCGGGGATGGGCAGCTTGCTGTAACGCACAAAGAAACTTCAATTCAACACTTAGAGCACATGCCAGGTGCCTGCACGGAAACACACTGCATGTTGATTTAGCCATGTGTCTGTGGAGGAGGGAGTAGTCCTCAAGGGTGGTTGCTGTCAGTCAGCAATCCCAGTATCATCAGTTATGGGTACAGTCTGCAAACTGTCCAGGGTTAGACCACAGTCGGTTAGTCCACTGGCTGGTCTTCATCAGGAATATGCCTGGCTACAGTTTAGGGAGTGGGGCAACAGTCTGTCCTGTAGGTGCATCATAAGCAGTCAGGGGAATTGTGTCTTGTCAGCTGGAGCTGGAAACACAAGTAGTTAGGAGTCCGTCCAGTTATGGCTAGGCACTGTTTGACAAAGTCAGTCAGAGGTCTCAAGCACATATGGTCCTCGGGGCCCTGTGTGTTGAGCAGTGTCAGAAGTGGACGTTATAGGGCCAAACTGTCAAAAGGGGATGAGGCTTGAGATGAGTTGGGTACAAGGATAGTGATGGGGGAAAATCCAAGTATAAAAGGTTATGTGGTGCAGCTTCAGTGGGCTACAGGAGGGGTGGTTATCCACAGGTGGCATTGTCCTGAACCAGAGTGTGCATCAGTGAGATGGAATGTTGACGTTTGGAGGACGAGGAGGAAAACTGGATGTGGAGCGAAATTTATTGTATTCGGCCTACATGTGGCAAAGGGTGGGGTGTGAAAACGCGTTTCAGAATTCTGCAAGACAAAACAGGACACGTTGCCGCTTAGGCTGTGTTTGGGGCTGTGCTAGTACCGGTGCTAGAAGTGTTCTCTTTGAGCTGTGTCCTGTCTCCTCACTTGCTGTTCACTAGATATTAAGTGCACTTGGAAAATGACCGGGAAAGTGCCCAGGGTGGGTGGAGTCAAATGTGGGATCTATATCTACTTGGTGCTAGGACATTGAAGGGGCAAATCCATGAAACAGGCGATTACAAATTGCAGCGACATTTAATTTGCAGTTATTTGATTGGTTGTTGGCAATGCTTTCAGAGTAACTATGTTCAGGGCTCAAATGTCAGTCAGAGGCAATTTAAACTATGCCTTTGGTCCTTGCAAATTGAACATTGGCATCTCTGATGTGGGGTGTTCCAGCTGTGGCAGCTTACCTAAGGAGCCCAGGGCTGACAGCAAGCCCAGGAGCAGTGACAGACCAACCTGGGGACGAGGAGCACCCAGCTCAGAGAGAGGCCGCGACCATACGCACCTCATGGTACTTCAGGTCGACGGAAGTATTTGCCCCTAACTCCATTTGCTGGTGATGAGTAAGGTGCAGTGCTGCCTCACACTCTGTATATCCTGAAAGACTGGTAACTATGCCAGATGCTGGAGCCTTATCTGAGGAAACGAGATGCGCTCAGTAGACTCTTGCTCTACCTGACTGAGCTGCCTCCACTGCCTGGTGGTCATTCTCTCTGACTGTTTCCCCCTTAAGCCGCACAGTGGCCATCTCTAAAAGAGTGCTTTCAACAAAACTCTCAGCCTCATAGATGCACCACAGTGATACTGGTCAAGTTTTGATACCTAGACTGCAAGCCTAACTAAAATGAAATACCTTAAGGGTTAAATAATAAAGACTCACCAGCTACTCACCGTTTGAAGATTGAATGGAAAAGAATGGTTGACCAGTCAATCTCATGCATCACCTTATGGATTCTTTTGATTTTTAAGGCTATGTATCTCCTCTCCAGAACCATCACTCCTTCTAACTAATTACTCAGTTTGCCCGGACATTGGTCCTGGCATAGTTCAAGTGAAGCCTGTCCCATTGGGATAACTCTCTTTTCCCCGATTACTGGTACCAGTACCCCATCAACTGTAACCCTTCTCTTTTACGCAAATCTTTCATTCACATGTTTAACTCCTGCTTGACTTTATTTACCTGATGTCAGTTTGCTCATGGGTCAGGTTGTCATCCTTGGGGGCTCTGCTTTCTAACTTAAGTCAAACTGTTAAACATCTTTCAACAGAAGCTCCTATCTAGTCCTAACAATGTTATTGATACTAACATGGATGATAGAAATTAAGAATCTAATGATGACCATGAATCATTGTCGATGGTCGGGAAAATCCCATCTGGTTCACTAATGCCCTTTAGGCAAGGAAACTACCATACTTACCTGGTCTGGATTACATGTGACTCCAGACCCACAGCAATGTGGCTGACTCTTAACTGTCCTTTGCGCAACTAGGGATGGGCAATAAATGCTGCCTAGCCAGTGACGCCCTCATCCCGTGAATGATTAAAGAAGGAAAAAGAAACCTGGATCCCTTCTCTCCTGCTCCAAATTCTCTCCTAGCACCGAGGAAATGTTGTTAATCCTTTTTCCAGACAGGCATCACAAGCCTAGGGACTCATGCTCACAGCGACAGGGAACAGTACCTAACCTCATCCTTATATTGTCCCCTACAGCTATTTCTATTGCCCACCCACCACTGAATTCCTCCTTGTTCAATGGTCAGATTGCTCAACATTCCTGTAGTTTCTGCTCTTGTCCACCCAGCTCGCAAGAACCTTGTAACTGGGAAATAATTTCAGAGGCTGAAGCTCATCAAATTCTTCCTGTTGGGTCGCGGTACCTGCCTCACCAGCAATCACACACTCCTGTCCCCGATCAGGGACCTAATTTTCAGTTCCTCATCTGAGGGGTGCAACCACCATCCTGATGTGGTGTAATGTTTGCAAATCAGACTCCAGCTCCTCAATGCTAACTCGAATTTGTTTGGGCTGCAAGCACTTGCAATACATAAGTTTCATTCTGGATCAATTCATTTAAAGGCCTTTCTACAATTTCAGTCTCAGGACACTAGGGTCAGTAGGGATCACCCACATCCCGCAGAAGCAGTACATTACCCAACCTGTTATCACCACTGTATTTTAATTTATTTATTAATTAATCAGTCTTGTATCTGTACTCTTTACCCTCTTTTTCTTTTCGTTGTAGTAGTACACAGACTTGAGTCAAAATCTCCGTCCACCAGGATCTCTGCTCACGGTACATTGGCTGTGAAGAGCCAGCTCAGAGTCTGTCCCTGAAGTGAGGAGATTCTGAATCCCCTGTTTGTTTATTTTTTATTTTTCGTCTTTATCATTTAATGTATTTCTTACACCAGTACCAATTTTCTCATTAACAAGTTATTTTTAAGAAAAAGTGAAACAAAAGACTAGAGATCTAAACATAAACTTTTACTTCAAGGACTGGAAAGACTCTACCATCTCTTATTCACCAATCAATTGCTTTGTTTAGGCAAAGACAGCCACCACCTCTTTCTTCCCACCACCTAACTCCATGAGACAGTCAGCTCTGGCACTCAACTCAGGAATCACACAATGCAGGAATCTAGCTTGGATCTTGCTGATCTGTTTGCCTCAGTACAATGCAGCCTGTTGATCAGTTCCGTTGCGAGCAGAATTGTGCTACTTAGTGTCTGTAATTGAATAGAATTGAGAGAACTCTCAACCTGTAACATAATTGTGCTCATTTTAAGAGATAATATGTTGTAAAACATTGCTCAAAGTCTTAAGATGGTGACTGTATGTTTGAGTAACCCTAGAGGAGTCTTTTTTTTAATAACATAGGTTCTTTAATGCTTCATTTAAGGTTGATTAAGTTCATAATTAGAATTCACTGGGAATATTAAGGAATTGTCTCAAAGATCATGACAGGTCACTGCCTTTATAAATGCAAGCATAATAATTTTATTTCTATGCAGAGTTTGACATCAAACTAATATCTCAAGCTTTTAAAGTCTGAAGTGATGTAGATAGTTAAATGTATAAACATAGTCATTGATCAAACTCACTGCTCACTGAAGAAAGATAGTTGTTATTATTTTGCAATGGTTTAAAATGTGACAGTGCATGTGGTGTCCATGAAGACTGTGTAAACAATTTGCTTTGAAATCCTTGAATCATCTTCATTATTTCTTGAAAGGTTCACTTTACGTTGTGCAAGCTTCTATTTTTAAAACATCAATAAGGGCCTTTAAAAATTCAATAATTTCTTGGGTTTTTTTTGTTGCTTTTATTAAACCTTTTATTTACAGGTTTCGTGTACTGGACCAAATCACAGCATCGTATGTGAAATTCCGTGGGGTTCCTCTTTCCAGACACAAATAAAAACCTTAAACAATTCCTTGCGTACTCTGCTGATAATATATTTTAAAAGGAAAAAGACATGGTGGCATTCTGGCATAAATTTAGCATTGCCTGGCCACACATCTTCGAAGTCAGAGGTTCCAGCTGCAAAGTGAATTGCTTTGATGACTTGCACATTGAATCCATCAGAAGGTGACATTTATTTTTGTAGCACAGCCTGGTGGCCTTCCTTGATATAGGTGCCAAGTGTTCAACATTACTATTCATTTAAGACTTAAGTCCCAGCATCACTCTGCCAGAAAAACAGGACAGACTCCATTCCCATTAAAATGAATCCAACTGGATGACTAAACTGGAAGTGCCTCGCTGGTAGGAAGGTGACTTAAAAGCAATTATGCAAGCAAGGCATGCTGATGTTAATTTGCCAAAAGCACATTGTTGCCTATACGTTATGCCACCTGTAGATAGAATAAAATCACATATCCAAAGCCATGGGCTGTAATTACAGTTAGCTATACCCAGCAAAAGCCTCATTAGGAGAGCTTAATATCTCCAGTGGCGGTGATGCTGGGTAGTTTGACACTAAGGAAACTATCAAAGACAGTGGAATTTGGAGACTGCTTGGTCAAAACAGGATTTGTATGAGGACTTTATTCATCTTTTACAATAAATCCAGAACTCTTATAATAATCCAACTTTGTTAGTGAGATGACAGGTTTGTTTGAAGAAAACATTAACAGATGCACAACAGGAATTCTCCAGTTGCATTTATGTAGAATCTAAGAGTCATTTCTATAAGAGAAAAAAGTAATGGGACATGAGAAGTGTTTTTGTAAGTTCTCTAGCTCAGTTTGTTTACACACATAAATTAAGAAAGTCTCAGAGCTGATTGTCAGTCGGGTTTGGGTTCCAGGTTTGGGGTCAGAAAGATCTTGATTGCTGGCCACTGGCCTTTGCAGGATTGGACTTGGCTATGGTACCCACTCGGGGAGAACAGCCTGCTGCAGGTAATTGAGATTCAACCAAGACTATGACCATTTGGACAAGGGATAGATTATCCATGTTAGCAAAAAGAGTAGGTGACTAAAGGAACGGGCTTGGGTAAAATCACTGATAAAGATGTGTTGGATGGGAAAAGTGGCAGTGTTGATAGAAGTGCTGTGGCTCCGAAATACACTTCTTAAGATTTTCATTGCTCGAACCAAGCAACATGAATTTCATTCATAAAGCAACATAGAAATGGATTTACACCCATGTTCATAATAAAAGAAATATAACAAGCATAATATGATACTAAGAATAGCTTAACTTTTTTGTATGTTTGTAAAAACACCACTGGGTCAGGAACACTTACTGCGAATTTGTTTTCATTTTTCGCATTGTGAGTGTAATTGTTATGTTGAACCCATAGTCACATTATTACTTTAAACTTCCAAGGACCTGGCCCTTCAGTATGCAGCCCTCAAGTTGTTCCTGTGAGGTCTCTTTACAGTAACAATCAGTAAAATACAAAATGTATACAGCCAGTTTTTAGTTTCCTAAAGAACAGTGGCAGAATTGGCTTTGCCTGAGGAAAGAAAATAACCATTCTAAAATTATGTACGATCTTCATTTGTATGCAATGCTGGTAGTTTGAAGTGTAGAGCTATCTCGCATTGCCCTAATTAGTCTCTGGAGGACATGCATCTAGAATTGCCTTGTTCATTAGGCTGTCTATTTCCTGATGGGTTGATTGGTTGATTCTTGCTGTGTAACAGCGTGCATCACCCCACATTAGAAGTGCAAGTAAACAAACCTTTCCCTTTCTTTTAAAAAAATATCCACGCTTCTTTTTACAGACGTTGCAACTGCACACCCGGACAAGAAGTCCATCATTATGTACATCACGTCGCTCTTCCAGGTTCTGCCCCAGCAAGTAACCATTGAAGCCATCCAGGAGGTTGAAACTCTGCCACGACAGCCAAAGGTCACTCAGGAAGAACAAACAGAGATGCTGCAAAAGCAGCATTTCTCCCAGCAGGTGATGATTTGAAAACTTGACCAAAAGTACCTGTTAAGTATGCTTCAAGTGTAGTCATTCTGTTCGCATTTAACCACTTGAATGCCAAGAATCTTGGCATGTCCTTAGTTTGCATGTGGTGTCTGCAGTATATTCCTTGCAAAGTTGGAATTCTGGGTGTCTGGAACAGTAAAGTGCTGAATACATCAGCTAAGACAACACAGAGCATTTCCATATTCACAAATGTTTGAATTGTGGCAAGAATTTAATTAGATCTTTACAAAGTTAAATGATGAATATTTTGTCCACATGCTCATATCCTAATTTCAGCCATAGAGGTACAAAGCAAGGTTTGGGGAATTCAGCTACAGGTGAGAATGGAATTAGGACAAATTGCTGTAGGCTGTTGGCATGAAATGTTTAATGGTTACAAAGTGAGCCTGGCAGAGGCCCTGGATTGGCTTGCATATTTTGTAAGAAAATCCATCTTGGTATGTGGTCTGTGATTAAAAGGTAAAGTTAAATATTCACCCATAATTTATGAATGTTTCTGCATGCTATAAAAATTGCTTAGTGTTGTTTGTGATTTGCTTCAATTTTTTTTATTCTGTTCTGCTTTTCTGATAGGCTGTGGTGTGTATTTTGTTGCCATGGTAACAGTTTCATTTATCAGAACTCTGCTGTGCAGCTTTTGTAGGAATCTTCACAGTTCTTTTTATTAAGTAGATACAACACGCTACAACAACCCAAACACAAAATGTAACGGTTGTGCAATACTGGAGTGAGATTAGGATGGAGTTTTAAATCTTAACTCTTTCAGAACTCTCTTAAATTGTCCTGTTCATAAAGTAACCGAGAATATTGTACAGTTACAATCACGTTGGAGTAACAGCCTAAAAAAATGACAGCAAGTGTGATATGGTTATGATATTTGTATCCCAAAGTACTCATTTCACCCAAGAAATAATTTGAGCAAAATATGTTGTGTTAAAGCTATCAATGTCTATAGAGGCTGCTGCTGCAGTTTAGTGGAAATTTTGATTACATTATTCATTTGGAAGCACCTCTGTTTGTTAATATCTGACTGGAATAATATGGGAATATAATAGAAAGGTATGGAGAACAAAATAGTGACAAGTTTGAAAGTAATAAAAGAGTTCAGGTAATTGGGACTGACATTGAAGCATGAGCTAATTAGATAAAGCATTAATAATACTGTACTGAAAATAATGTATAATGTACACTAAGGAACATAGGCATTTAAATTTGACTTAGCAATAGTTTTTAAATGTATCAGCAGAAAAATTATCTTGCAAAGTAATGGATTTTGCTGACAGTTATGATCCTTGTACAGCATGGTAATGGTTTAATGTGAAATTCAAACTTCAAGTTATTAGCTGAAAGGATGAAATGTGAAGATTTCACAATGTAAAATAACTATTTTGGTATTGATGGCTAAGACAAATTATTGTTGTTGATTAAACACTATTTAATTTTGTCAGCACCTTATGCTTTAAACAACTGTAGAACTTTCAACAGCCAAATGGAATTTCACCTTCTCTAAGTTCACTGGCAACTGAAAGCTCCCACTTTTTTTATATTAATCAATCTCTTAAGTACGTGTTAGGTAGGTGCCATTATCTCTAGTTGTGGTCACTTTATTCTGCAATAGAGAGATGTGTGCATGTCTCAGTGTTCATGTTGAACAGTTGGCAGTGTATGTGTCAGCTGGGAAATGTGGCTGCAAGGCTTAGAGCAGTGTTCGGTGTGAAGGGGTCAGGTAAATTATGAATGTGTGGTCTGACTCGGGATTGATAAAGATTGATGGTAGGTCAGTAATGGAGGTGAGGTAAATTGCACAGTTTGTAAGCGTACAGCTACAATTTAGTGATTTGGTATTTGAAGGTGTAGTTGCTGATCTTGACTATGTGAGATCATTGAACCTTTTGCAGCACTACATGCACATTCTTAGAACATGACTCCTGACATTGATTGCCATTGCTATCTGGTTCCACTGTCTCTTAAATACTTGTGTAGGGTGTGTGCAGCTCTCTTGCTATTGCACCTCCTTTACCAAGTCTTCTGATGCTGTGTCCATGAATCTAAGACCATGCTGTCTCCCATATTGTGCCAGTATTCAGCCTTTTTTTCCACCACATACCTCCCTCCTTCCCCTTTAAGAGGAGATGGGTGGCTTCAACCAACATACGAGCTTTGACTCACGCTAGTCTGGGAGGAGTTAAGTCGAAAGTAAACACAAGTATTGACCAGTTTTGCTAAATGGCCTGTTTTGAGCAGTAGATTCTTCATGTAAAAATATTGTGATAACAAACATGTACTCGGGGTAGTAAAGAAACCATGTCACAGGATTAACAGCTGCCTAATGTTACACAGCAGTGTTTTCACTTTTAGTATGAAAATTAAACTGGGACCCCTCTAAGGCCACTACCTACTTGGATCACATGGAAATGTTGCACCTGTGAACATTTCACCATCACATTATTTTGTAGAAAGCGTTGCAAACATACCAAATTTGCGCTCACACCTTGAAGCAATGGTAGGTATTTTGAGAGATCCAAAGGAGTCCCTTTAGTAGGAACCGGATAAAATGGTCTGCATCATTGTAGTTTAACGCATTGTGGATAACACAGCAATGAAAGAATAACTGGGATTGCAGTAGGCACAGCGTCAAGAATGGGCATCATTAGGTCAAGAAGAATTGGATGAAGACCCAAGAGAACCACAAGAAGGAAGGATCATGCAGAACATTGCTTCTGGATAGGACAGGGAACTACTGCTAGAGTTCTCCATGTGCTGTTCAATCTCCTTATCTGAGAAAAAAATACACAATTAGTGTGCATTTGTGTAAACCCCCATGGAGGAGACAGTGCTGATAGTCATTGGTACAGATACTACTGAGATTGCTGCCAGTAATAGGGCTAAAACCATTGATGACAGAATATTTTTACCTACCGCTCCTGTTATTGTCCCATCTCCAAATCTTATCATCTGACATACAAGCTGTAGATGGTGTAAGCATGTATCTCTCGCTTTCCACCTTTCCCTCACTGCAAGCTGACCCTTGAGCATTTATTTTTTCAAATACCCAAGAACGTCTACCAGGTCACATATTGGTGTTTTGCCATTTGTGGAGCAGACTGGAGCTATCACCTGGAAACTACCTGTGCCATTGAGCCATACTCTTTCAGCTGAAGAATGAAGTTTGACCTGAACTCCTCTGCTTTTCTTTGAAATAGTGCCACAGAATGTTTTAACAATTTAAAATCTCACCCAATGGATGGCACTTCCAGAGGTCAGCACTCCGTCATTACTGCTCTGAAATGTCAGCTTGGATCATGAGTTTGGCTCACTGGAGTTGCCATTGAGCTTAACTGTGAAAGTTGAAGTGCTACCACTGAACTAAAGCTGGCAGCATTCGCCTATTCCTTGTCGTTTTATTATTGAATTATTGCAGTGGAATGATGACTGCAAACTCTGCAACATAAATTAATGTGTTAAATCCCAAATATGATAAAGATTTTTTCTGATCACAGTATTAACAGTGAAAAATGTTAGTATGCAGATACGGCAAGTAATTAGGAATGCTAATGGAATGTTACCATTTTCCTTTGCAAGGGGTATTAAATACTAAGGAGAAAGCTTAGTTATACGGGACACTGGTGAGATCACTGGATACAGTATTAGTCACCTTCTTTAAGGCAAGATGTAAATGCACTAGTGGCAGTTCAGCGAAAATTGATCAGACCTATACTTGGAATGAGTGGGTTGCCTTATGAATTATCAAAATCAGTCAGT
This sequence comes from Rhincodon typus, assembly GCF_021869965.1. NCBI lineage: Eukaryota > Metazoa > Chordata > Chondrichthyes > Orectolobiformes > Rhincodontidae > Rhincodon > Rhincodon typus. The sequence goes on along the minus strand of NC_063342.1, from coordinate 54,619,076 downwards.
CTAGCTGCAATATGAATCTCTGGCGCTAATTGTTTATGCACATGTAGAAGCTAATGGTTAAAATAAGCTTTTGAGAAGTTTTCTGACCTGTTTTACACAAACATCACACCCTCGTAGCAGGATGAAAATATTTTTTGTCACTTGTACTCATTTAGTGGCTCATTAGCAGCTTGAGATATATTCAAAGATTGTTATTAAAGGTGTAATATGATTTCAAAATGGTACTTTGCTTTTGATACCATGCCAAGACTTTTAAGAAAAAAATAGCATTTAACATGCTACTTAATAAGAGTTCCATCTGATACTGAATTGAATAGACAAAGAAAAGTCACTTAAATTGAGATTGGGATTTCTGTATCAATTACACAGAGGCTCATGTGAATAATTGATATTTTTTAAATAGACTGAAATAATTTATGGTCTACTAATTGGTATAGAAATTGATATATAATTCATTTGAAGATAGTTGCTTCCCCCTGTCCATCCCCTGTGTCTTGTTTATTTTTCTTGATGAATGTATTGCAAATGCACACTAGCCAGTCTATATGTAAACAGGGGCTGGGCTCCTCTACTGAGTAACCTAGTTCTGTTGTTATGGATTGGAATACCAGGATGTGCCAAGAGTGAACTAGAGGTAGTATTTGACTAGTCTCTTTTGTTTCTTGATGAATGACCAGGCCTTTGCTACCAATAAGCCAGACATTTAAAATTTAGTTGTACAAGCCACTAAGTTTGTCGTTAGTCTGTGGTAGCATCTCTTTTAGCCGCATGGCAGAACATCAGTCAGCCTTGCACCACCTTAACCTGAAGACATTCATTAAATGTACAAGATGCGAATTCTACATTACTTTAGTTTTCAAGATAGACTCCAACAACAGTGAAAGCTTTTACTTATTTGCCATATTTCACATCCATTGATTGTCCAAAACATTTTTCCTGCCAATTAAATATTTATGGGGCAAAAACAGAAGTTGCTGGAAAAGCTCAGCAGGTCTGGCAGCAACTGTGAAGAAAAAAATCAGAGTTAACGTTTCGGATCCGGTAACCCTTCCTCACAACTGGATGTAGTTGTTGCAATATCTGCAAGTCTGGCAACCAAGTTATTCACAAACATCAGTGAGAGAAATGATCAAAAACACTCTTTTCCCCTCACAGTCAAAAATTATTAACCAGATCTTCCAACTGACCAGGCTTGTTTTTGATTTGTTAGCTTGACTGTAAAAAAAAATTCTGCCAGTAAATGATCAACAATGAACTTTAAAGAACAACATGTATTAGTAACACGAGGTCCATCCTTCCAGTCACTTAGATAAGAGCCATTATTTTATGTCAGTGATTTCATTCAGTGAGATGATTAACTTTAGTTTAACATTTACTTCGTGGGATATAAACTAACAGTTCTGGAACTAACCGTAATTACCTGGCCGATTCAGCAGTGTTCCAGAAACCTATCACCCACAATGTGAAGGTACATTGGCTTTCAAAAAGGTTACTGTGTGTAGAGTGCTGTTTAGAAATGGGGTATTCTGCTTCCACCAGTGAAAAGTTGACATTTTTGAGTTAAAAAGAAGTCGATATTTGATTCGTCTGATGTGAATTGTCTCCTGATTTTGAGGATGGTGATAGAGGCATTTTCAGCGCCACCTTTCATTCATGTTTGGAATTCTGCATTTTCTTCCAATAAGGATAATCATTGGTTGTGAGTCGTACTATGGTGGAGAATTCTTGTGTTGCTAAGATTTCTTGCACTTGGCTTATATTTATTTTTCATATTTTTGTACTTGTTGATACCCTTTCCACAATGTTTGTGTGCTTCTCCCAATTTCCCCTTTTCAGATCACAGTCCATGTTCGCACACCTTCACCTTTTAAACGCTACAAAAGCTATGCCTACACACAAGCCGCTTACGTTATGTCTTCTGACCAAAAGATGGACCTCCGTCCAAAGGTCTGTCAACACTGCATGGTTCTCTCAACTTGCTTGTTCTTTTCCTCTGATTTCACTCTGCACGTAACAGTGGTACAAGTGCTAACTAACAGTGAAGTGAATGATTAATGACATATGCTTTGAGGGCTGTTCTGAGTTTTTGATTGGCTATTCTGGACTGAGGCTTTATTAATTACTTTAATCCCATTAGTTTTGTAGAATTGCAAGCAGCAAGAGGTATAATCAGTTCACACTGTATGCATTGCACTTCCATGTTGATGGATTTCTGTTTCTATGGCACAAGCCTGGTGCTAAACTAATTAATTGCAATATTTTGTTTTGTTTAAAAACTGGACTAGAATACTATCAATATATATTTTCTTTTAATCACAATAATATTGGAGAGTACATTTTTGACTCTTAGACTACTTGCAGCAATTAAAGCCACTTTAGAGAAGTGTTTCACATGGTTGCATTGTTGACCAAATATGTGAACCATTGATTTTTAACAGATATTTTGTGCCATATATTCCAGAATCTTAATTTAGATTTTAGAGCACAAGGTATGAGGAAGCAAAATATTCATTTAAATCTTTAAAGAGGGATAGGGCTGTATACTGTGATTACTTGTGGATTTCGTTTAAATTCATGTGATATAGGTTTAGGTGAGCTTAAGCCTGTCACTTCACTGTCCTGGGTCCAAATCCTGGAATTCCCTCCTAATACCTTTGTGGATCAACCTACAGGAGGTGGACTACAGCGGTTCAAGAAGGCAGCTAAACACCACCTTCTCAAGGGCAACTAGGAATGGGCAAGAAATGCTGGCCAACCAGTGATGCCCACATTCCCACAAAATGAATTTCAAAAAAACTAGCAATTTGAAGATTGAAAGTTTGTGAAAGAAAATTGATGATTATAAAGCATTAATTGCACTAAATTATCGATGCTAATATATTAATATTGTCATCAAAATGGAACTTCTCAATGGCTCATCATTACAAAGGCAGATGTAATGCTAATATTTCTAACATGAAGTTTATTCTGGTATTAATAAAGGAGACTTAAAATGGGCTATGCAATTGTTTCAGAGAGTTCAATGTTGGAAATCTTACACTAAAATCAATATGTTTTTATTAGTATCAACATGTTCAAAATGAACATTTCAAATTATGATACAAGACAATATATACCTGAGCTACACCTTACAGCATGTCTGAGTAAATTCCCATTTTTGATTTTAATTTTCATAACTGTTTTACATGCATCAATGACAACATAGTCGAGCAACAATCTGACAAAACTGAGTTGCTGAATCACTCTTGCAGTCAATGTCCTGGACTCCATGATTACCACCCTCTGGTATGTTTTGTCCCACCAGCAGGGGAAGTTCACGAGAGGTGTTGATGCATGGACTACAGTCTGGAAGGAGATTTCCTGTGCCTTCTTAACAGGGACATTCCGTTCCTGTTAAACTGGGGAATCAACCCGCAATCAGTGAAGAGTGCAGGGGACCAAGCCAGAAGCAACACGTGACGTTTCTAAAGATGAGGCATCAGCCTCCTGCAGCTACGGCATAAGGCTATTCATGTGCCAAAAATTGGAAGCGTCAACTAATAGACAGGAGTGACCAATCAACTAGCAAATCAGATCAAAGCTTTGAAGTCCTGTCACATCTTTTGCAAGTGATGGTGTCCATCCTGAACAGTTGTGAAGTATGCAATAGACAAGGTTGAAGTATTTGTAACTATTATTGGTGAGAAGTACCATCTGGATGATCCATCTTGAGTTCCTCCTGAGGTCCCCGTCATGAAAGATGCCAATTTGATTCAAGAATGAAGTCAGTGGGAAGGTCAGGGTGGGTGGTGTATGGAGAGGTGCTAAACTCCCCACTGCTGGAATCACACTTAACACAAAGGAAGATGGTTGTGGTTGTTGGAGGTTAATCATCTCAGTCCCAGGACGTCTGAGCAGGAGTTTCTCTGGTAATGTCCTAGGCCAAACCACCTTCAGCTGCTGCTTCAATCACTGTCCCACCATCATTAAGTCAGTAGTGGGGAACCAGTGTTCCCTCTAAATTGGCAGTTGCTGGGATGTTCCACATGTGCCAATCATTTTGCCAATGCATTGGCTTCCACTTCCAGAAGCTGCTACCACACTCTGCTTTGGGTGTGCACAGCAGAAAACATTGTTCGAGGAAAAGGTGGTGGGTGGATGTTCAGTGATGATTGCAGAATGTTGAATAACATTTGTAATTCTTCAGATGCAAGATTTTAGACATTATTGGGACTTAATAAATGGCAAGCAATATTTACACTGAGCAAATGCCAATAAATCACCGTTACTAACATGGGAGAATCTAACTAAATCCTTTTGACCTTCAATGGTGAACCACTCCCACTAATATTCTGTGTTGCTGTGAACCAGTTACATAAATACTGTGGCTACAAGAGCGGGCCAAATTCTGGGAATATTGTGGCAGATAACTCATCTTCTGACTTCACAAACATGTCCACCATCAACAAAGCACAAATTAAGAGTCTGATGGAACGCTCCCCACTTGTTTACATGGCTGCAGCTCCAACAACATTTGAGAAACTTGACACCATCCAAGGCAGAGCAGTCTGCTTTATTATTGCCTCATCCACCACCATCAGCATTCATTTCTTCCATCACCAACACACAATGCCATAACAATTGCAGCAACTTGTTCAGCCTCTTTCGACAGTCCCTTCCAAACCCGTTGGCTTCTACCGCTCAGAATGGAAAGGGCAGCACATAGGCAGAAATACTGGTGCCTGTAGGTTTCCTGCACTTTTCTGATTTGAAACCATATCGCTGTTCCCTCACTGTTAAAACCCTGGTGCTCCCTTCCTAAAAGTACTGTGGATGTATCTGCACCACATGGATAATAGCAGTCATCTGCCTCCCTCTCAAAGGTAATTAGGAATGTGCAAAGAATGTGGGGCCAATCACTGGTGCCTGCATCTTTTCTTAAAAGGCCAATCAGTTTAGATTCTGACAAAGCAGTGACAACTAACTAAAATTTGATTTTTGCTGTATGTACTTTGGGAAGCTAGGATTCACATTCCATTCTTCTATCCAACAAAGTCATAATCTTGCTTGTATTCTCATCTTATACCTGGCTTGGTATTGTGTCAGAAAGTGGTTAACCATCATATCAATAGGGTACTCACTACTTAAGATATGTTATTACTTCTATCAGAATGTTCATCATGCATTCTCAATGCAGTATGAGAAATGTGGCTCTTATGGGATAATCCTATCCGTCGTGCTTGGGTCTTTTAATAAATAGTGCTGACAAAAGTTTTGAATTTATGTTACTTCTTTGCTCTTAAGGAAAGGAATAAAATACCTGTCCTAATGCTGATGACTTTAATTAGTGATGTATCTTCCTTGTTGATTGTATCTAAAAGGGCACAATTGCTTTAATATTGCTATTTTATTAGGGATGACAAAAAGGCAGAGATGATCCTCTCTTTGGATTATTTTAGGCATTACAACCCAATTACCAGGTTTGACAGAGAAATGAGGAATTAAATATGCAGAAAGCATTCCTGAAGGTAATCTAGCTATGAATTATTTGAAAATTACTGAGACTAAAGTTTTTAAATGGCAGTAACTCAGGTATTTTCTGAAGTATACTGCTTGATATATGCTCTCTATAAGTCTCAGTGGATTGAAGAACATGGTAGAAATTTGATAGTGATGTGATAGGAAATAGTAAAATGAATAATTATTTTTAATCATGAAATGAATTTTTTTTTCATCAGGATAAGTGGAGAGTAGTCAAGTTTATTTTAATCTTAAAAGCATTTTATAAAAATTGGATTAACATTGTTGGGATAATAGGATTATTGGGTAGTCATTTGCTAGTGCAAAACTTGAGTATTGCAGAAAATAAAACAGTTTGTCAAAGCTTTCCATCTGCCCTCAATAGGACATTTTCAAAATTACCAATGTAAGAAGGAACACTGTTATATAACGTGAGAAAAAAGTGCTGATTGATTGACAGGTGAATTCTGATTAAGACATTGCCATGAAGTCAGCAGTTAATTGATGACTGGCCATTAACTGCCAAGTTTTGTTTAAATTTAAACCAGGCAGGCTGACACAAATTGTTCAAGGCATTGCCCTGAGGAATGAATCAGAATGGCTGCTGTCTATTTTGTTAAGTTGAAACAGATGCAGTGTGAGTACTTGTCATTTTTAATCTGTGATGAGCAAGGCTCTGTGTATCCATATATTTTGCTTCCAGAATATGCAAGACTGAAAGAAATAGGAGAAGGAAAGGCTATTTGATGCATTGAGTCTGTTCTATCAGTTAAGATGATCACAGTTTATCTTGACTTCAGTTTCTTGTGCTCCCATCAATAGTTCTTTGCTCACCAATGGTTCAAATATCTGTTTAACTCAGGTTTAAATTAATTAACTGACACCCAATACAGATCTCAAGGATCGAGAATTTCAAAAGATAATGATTGTCTAAAAGAAGAATAATTTCCATCTGAATTGGAGGATTTTTTACTGTAAAGCTCTGTTCTATTATTCTGGATTTCCCTAAGAGGGGAAACATCCTCTGAGCATTTACTCTTATCAAATCCCCTTAGAATATTTTTTTCAATAAGATCAATGAGTATGGGCTTAACCTTTCCTCACAAGACAATTCTTTCTTTCAGGAATGAACCTGATAAAGCTCCTCTGAACAGCTCCTAGTGAAGTAGGTCACTGTTTAAGCAAGGAGATCAAATTCGTAAACACTACTATAAGTGTTGTCTCACCAAGACTTTATACAATTGCAACAAAGGTGATTTACCTTGCTTATTTTTCACTGTACCTGCATACTAACCTTTGTGTCTAATTTGATAGTCACTGATATTCAGATCGCTCTGACCTGTAACATTTTGAGATGGCTATCTTAATAATTATCTGCTTCTCAAGACTTCTATCATAGATAACCTCAACTTTTCTCTCATTAAACTCCATCTGTCAAATCTTTGTCCACTCACCTAACCCATCTAATAACCTAAACCATCTAACAGATCTCTTAGACTGTTTGGACTGAATTTTGCTGCCAACTTCTTGATGCTGACCCAGACTTACAAAAAGTAGAACTGCTTGGATACTTTACCAGCAGTGTCCTGTTCACTGGTTGCCTTCAGGATCATTGTTTGAAGACCGTGGATACGCTCACATCCTGTTAGGATAATTAGTAGGCTGGCAGCTTTGACCCTCAGCAGCACTATGTCACAGTACATCCAGCTAAATAACTGTATAACGATAAATTCAGGGTGTTGGGAGTTTAGTTTATTTATTCGTGGGATGTGAGCGTCGCTGGCCGGCCAGCACTTATTGCCCTTCCCTCGTTGCCCTTGAGAAGGTGATGCTGAGCTGCCTTCTTGAACTGCTGCAGTCCACCTGCTGTGGGTTGAGCCATGGTGCCATGTGAGGGAATTCCAGGATTTTGACACAGTGGCAGTAAAGGAACGGTGATATATTTCCAAGTCAGGATGGTGAGTGGCTTGGAGGGGAGCTTGAAGATGCTGGTGTTCCCATGTATCTGCTGCCCTTCTAGTGGAAGTGGTTGTGGGTTTGGAAGGTGCTGTCTGAAGGTCTATGGTGAATTTCTGCAGTGCATCCTCGAGATAGTACACACTGCTGCAACTGAGCATCGGTGGTGAAGGGATTGGATGCTTGTGGATGTACTGCCAATCATGCGGGCTGCTTTGTCCTGAATTCTGTCAATCTTCTTGAGTATTGCTGGGACTGCGCTCATCCAGGCAAGTGGGCAGTATTCCATCACACTCCTGAGTTGTGCTTTGTAGATGGTGGACAGTCTTTGAGGAGTCAGGAGGTGAGTTACTCACCACAGTATTCCTCGCTTGAGGGAAAAGGCTACTGGGAGGAGTTGTTAGGACCATCAGTGCTCCCTTTCCTGTTCTTGACTTGAACGAAGGAACAGAATGGTACACTCGATGGACCAAAGGGCCTCTCCTATACTGTCTGACTTATGACCTTTTTTGGGATGGAATCATTGGGCCTGAATCCTCACCCTGGAATGTAAGGTGGAAGGCCACCTCAATGAAGCTGGCCACCTGGCCATGTACTAGGGAGGTTCCCTGACTGGACCAAAATGCTTGTGGCCCCACTTATTTGTCCCCATTAGCCCCACATTATGGTGATTAGACTGCCCATCTTCATGGAGAGGCAGCAAAGTTGCACCTCTGCCTGCCACCATTTGTGTAATGCCTGGAGATGTCCTTCATTACCAGCCCCCACCCCTCTTCCTGCCTCTTGAGGACCTTTAAAATGCAGCTGTTTGTATCCTCCTGACAATTTGCTTTCCTCCTCAACATTACCATCATTGTGTTTGACTACATTCCATGCTGTTCCTTTGGCCAAGTCATTAACACAGCTTATAAATAGTTTCAGCCCTAACATTAATGTCTGTGATACTTCCCAGTTACTTCGTCAATGTGAAAATGCCCAGTTTATCCCAATTCTCCATTTCCTGGTACTCAATCAATTCTCTATCCATGCTAATATATAATTCCCAACACCATGAGTGTTTATCCTGTGCAGTAACCTTTTATGTGGCTCGTTATTAAATGCCTGTTGAATTCCATCTGCAGGTTCCTTTTTATCCACCCAGCTTTGTTAAATGCTCAAATAAGTTTAATAAATTTGTGAACTGCAGTTTCCCTTCCTTAACCCAGGTTGTCTTTGGTCGATTCTATATTTATTTTCAAAATGTCATGCTACTGCTTATTTAATAATGGATTCCAACACTTTCCCAATGATAGATGTTAGACTTTTGTTCACTTTTTCATGGGATGTGAGCATAGTTGGCAGGAACAGCATTTGTTGTCTCTTTCCAACTGCTGTTGAGAATGTGCATCGAAAGGTGCAATCCCCTTTTTATTCCAGTGGTGCTAAGTGTTTATTTCACCATATTTAAAAAATCATTCATTTAATCTCACTCACTGCTTTTAATGTCCCTCAAATATGCAGTCCTTTATGAAAAGAAAACAAAAATAATTCCATATCAAAGCAAGTCTTTTAGTGTTGTTTTGGAATTGTTAATTGAACTATGTATCTGCAGACTCCCACACCATGTTAATTTTAGCTTGTGCAAGTGATTAAATAGTAATGATACTGCAATGATATCACTTAGTAATATTTGCATATCTACTGAAACTGCAAGCATGGATTTTATTTTACTCCAACTGAACAGGCATGCATTTTTTTTGCCAAATTTTAAACGGGAATGGATTCGTTGACATTTTTACATACCTTGCCTTGTTTTCACAAGCATTTATGCCTCAACTGTAAAGTCATAGAACACTTACTGCATGCTAAGACTATTCATGGAGTGAAAATGGATTTTGTGTGTCCTGTGCAATGTGATTCAATGAACACCTGAGGTTGGGTTTTCACTATTTGCTTTGTGCATGGCCCCCTTTCTGTTACCAGTCAGAATAGAATCTGTTCGGAAATAGAGTGGATTTCCTGGTCTAGTTTCTCCCTGCTCCTTTTGAAGGCCTTGGTGTTTCCAGAACAACATGTAAACCCAGCCCATTATCTCTTTTTTATTTGGGATGGGGAAGTGAATATAGGCAGCTTGCTTAAGGAATTTGTTAATCTTCCACCCATTAATTAGTATAATTTATTTTTTTTTCTCAGGTTGTCATAATTCTAAGTTCCTTCTTGTCATAATTGGAATATAATATGTGTTGTTTAACATCTACAGGAAGTGTGTGCTATGTATATGATATAGAATGTTGAATATTGTATATGATTGTATACTATAAACTAATTAAGAAATTAATTGCAATAAACAAGTTTAATATTGTAGTATATTTCAAAATACAATGATGCTGAAATTCCTAGAGCAATACACCACTTTCTTCTAACATTTCGTCAATCTGATTGTGTACATGCCACAGAAGATGCTGGAAATGTGAACAGAACTTCATGAACATTAGGCCCAAAACTCTAGGTCCCCAAATAATGGAAGTTAATGGGAAGGAAATAAATGGAATTGCAGAGATGGAACCAGAGTGCATCAGAATTAAATTAGATACAGAAAGAGAGAGTGATAAATTGAACTTTAAGAAGGGGAGACAGATAGGAAAATTAAGAAGAGAACTGCAATTTAGATTATCTCCAGGATCAATTTACTTGCTATGAGACCCCACAAATGTTCTATTTCAACGTTTTCAAGGCTGACTTTTGCATAATGGCCATATTGATCATTACCATGTCCTTGTGCTAAGAAATATATCAGCATGAAATATCTTACATGAGATTCACTTGTATTTATGGCATGGAGCAACAATTGTGCGACACTCATCAGGAAGTAGATGGTAACTTCTATTTTAGCAATGCTGATTGTAGTTCACCGTAAACAGTCCGGCAGTTCAGCAGTTTGCGGTGATTCATAACTCATGATGTATCTTGTCTTCATCACAGGTTGCTGTTCATTTCTACGCAGTGATTGGAGGGTGCTTGGAAGTTGTCTGTACTTTTACAGCAGCATCTATGACTCAGCATACACATTTCTGTAGAAATGCTTGTACAATCAGTTAGTGCCAGTAAGATTTCAGTTGTTAGTAATAGATACTGACTGATATGTCAGATCAGAGCAGATAAAATTGTTACAGTTTAAGAACTGCACAGAAACCACAAAATGCACAATATTAACTTTCTAAGCCAGCTATATGAATCAATTTACTGAAGATTTACACAAGTCTGAAACAAGTAGTGGTAATCACTCTGCCTAATAGTTGCTCTACTTTGCTTTCTTGCAGCTTATTTTTTGGGTGGAGTTCTCTGTGCTTAATGATAATGTGACTGCTTTTGGAAGCCATCATGTCGAGTTCATTTGTTTTTTTCCCTGAAGAAACCATTTAATTAGTCTTTAACCTATCTGGCTCCAGGCTAGCTAACAATAAGAAAATTAGTGAAAGAAGAACGAAGCATTAGAGTGACTCCAAGAAATAGGAAGTAGAGGTAATGAACCATTTATTTGTATAATTGAACATTATTGAGAGAAATAATATCTACTAATGGCTGCAGTATACTACTATGAAAGGAAGCACTTATTAAATCTGCATTATATGTTTTTTAGAAGTAATTTATTGAAGAATTTTCCATCTCATTCAAATTTAGAGTGAAGTTGTCTGGGAATTCTCCACATAATGCTTGAGAACCCAAAAATAGTACTCTTTTGACACTCTTATATTACAAAGATCTGCAGTTGATATAGGCTACAAATGTTGCTATATGTCAATTTAGATTGGAGCATGTTGGACTCCAAACATTATTTACTTTGCTGTCTCCACCAATGCTCCCAGACCTTCTGAGTTTCTCCAGTACTTTATGTTTTTGCTTCTGACAAAGGCTAGCTTGATCCTCTAAAATGAGGAGTGCATTCCAATGATGGAGGAATTGGGTCTGTCTGTTACAAAATTGGAGTCCAGCAGGCCAGACTTTCCACACAGGGGGCTTAGGTGTTTATTATAATAATACACTGGTTTCTGTGGCACAAAATGGCCACTTTAGCACACAATATGATTTATTGGATACAGGCATCGCTGCACTGTCTGCTGCACTGTTGAAGGCAGAAGAAAGCTGGTTGGCAAACAGGAAACAGTAGGCATAATTTTTTCTCTCTCTCCAGTTGGCCAGATGTAACAACTGGAGTTCTACAGGGAATGGTGCTAAGACTTCAATTGTTTACAATTTATAAAATGTCTTGGATAAAGGGAAGGAAAATGTGGTTGCCAAATTTGCCGACAACACAAAAAGGTAGATAGGCAAGTAATTTGTAAATAGGACCAAAGGAGTCTACAGAGAGATGTTGATTGGTTAATGGAGTGGGCAAAGATCTGGTAAATGACACATAATATAAGAAAATGTGAAATTGTCCATTTTAACAAGAAGAATGGAGGAAAAAAAAAACAAATATATTACCAAATGACTAAGAGGTTGAGAACCCGGAGATGCAGAAGATCTAGGTTTCCCAGTGCATGAACCTCAGAAAGTACAATAAGTAATAAGGAAAGTGACTAGAATGAAATCAAAGTACTGTAGATGGCGGGAATCTGATTCAATCACAGAGAATGCTGGAGGAATTCAGCAGGTCTGATGGCATCTGTGCAGAGAGAAACAGAGTTAAGTTTTTGAGCCTAGTATCTGATATCTGTTCCAATCAGAAAGCTATTTCCTGATCCAGAATTCTGGGAAGAAAGAAAGTACTTATTTCAACAGAGCAGTTGTCTCTCATAGAAACGTAGAAACATAGAAGATAGAAGCAGGAAGAGGCCATTTGGCCCTTCGAGCCAGCTCCACCATTCTTCACGATCATGGCTAATCATCCAACTCAATAGCCTAATCCTGCTTCCCCGCTATAACTTTGATCCTATTCATCCAAGTGCTATATCTAGTTGCCCCTTGAATATATTCAATGTTTTGGCATCACTACTTCCTGTGGTAATGAATTCCACAGGTTCACCATTCTTTGGGTGAAGAAATGTCTCCTCAACTCTGTCCTTAATGGTCTACCCCGAATCCTCATACAGTAACTCTTGGTTCTGGACACATCCACCATTGGAAACATCCTCCCTGCATCTACCCTGTCCAGTCCTGTATTAATAAGTCTCTGAGATCCCCCCTCATTCATCTGAACTCCAGTGAAAACAATCCTAACCTCATCAATCTCTCCTCATACATCAGTCCCGCAATCCCCGGAATCAGCCTGGTAAATCTTCGCTGCACTCCCTTGAGAGCAAGAGCTTCCTTCCTCAGAAAAGGAGACCGAAACTGCACACACTATTGCAGGTGTAGTCTCACCAAGGCCCTGTATAACTGCAACAACACACCCCTGCTTCTGTACTCAAAACCTCTCGCAATGAAGGCCAACATACCATTTGCCTTCTTTACCACCTGCTGCACCTGCATGCTTACCTTCAGCAACTGGTGTTCAAGGACACCCAGGTCCTGCTGCACACTCCCCTCTTCCAATTTACAGCCATTTGGTAGTTATCTGCCTTCTTGTTTTTGCTTCTGAAGTGAATAACCTCACATTTATCCAAATTATACTGCATCTGCCATTGATATTCCCACTCACCCAACCTGTCCAGATCATGCTGAAGGATCTCTGCATCCTCATCACAGTTCACCCTCCCACCCAACTTGGTATCATCTACAAACTTGGAGATGTTACATTTTGTTCCCTCATCCAAATCATTAATGTATATTGTGAATAGCTGGGGTCCCAGCACCAATCTTTGTGGCACCCCACTACTTACTGGCTGCCAATTTGAGAAGGACCCATTAATTCCTACTCTTTGTTTCCTCTCTGCCAACCAGTTTCCTATCCATCTCAGTACACTTCCCCAATTCCATGCGCATTAATCTTGCACATTAATCTCTTTATGTGGGACTTTGTCAAATGCTTTCTGAAAGTCCAAATATATTACATAGACTGGGTCCCCCTTGTCAACTCTACTCGTTACATTTTCGTAGAATTCCAACAGTTTTGTCAAGCATGATTTTCCCCTTCATAAATCCGTGTTGACTCTTTCTGATCCTGCCACTGCTTTCTAAATGCTCTGCTATAAAATCCTTGACAATGAATTTGGGAATTTTCCCCACAACTGATTGTTAGGCTCATCGGCCTATTCCCTGTTTTCTCTCTACCTCCCTTTTTTTTGAATATTGGAGTGACATTAGCCACTCTCCAATCTGCAGAGACTGTTCCAGAGTTCTGTAGAATCCTGGAAGATAACCACCAATGCATCCACTATTTCTGGAGCTACTTCCTTAAGTGCTTTGGGATGTAGATTATCAGGTCCTGGGGATTTATCCGCCTTCAATCCCTTCTTCCCTTTCACTAAATCTTGCATCCTCCAACAATTCTGGTATCTGATTTGTGTCCTTTTTTTTTGAGAAGACAGAGCCAAAGTATGTATTCAGTTCCTCAGCCATTTCTTTGTCCCCTATTATACATTTCCCTATTTCTGTCTGTAGGGGACTTACATTTGTCTTCACCAGTCTTTTTCTCTTCACATCCCTACAGGAACTCTTAGTGTCAGTCTTTATGTTCCCTGAAAGCTTACTTTTGTAATCTCTTTTCCCCTTCCTAATCAATCCCTTGATCCTTCTTCACTGAATTCTAAACTGCTCCTAACCCTCAGATTTATTACTTTTCTTGACCAATTTGTATGCTTTTTCCTTGGATCAGAACTATCTCTTGTTTCCTTTGTAAGGCCTAGATTGGCCCTCTCACCCATTTTGCTTAAAGTATGACATGGATTATTGCTCCCGTTCCTAGTTCTTAGGAAGATATTGAAAGCTATTTGTGGTTTACCAATATTCACTGTTCTCTCTGCATACTGAAATGCACTTTCTTGACCACCCTGTGACATATGCATTCTCAAAGCTGTACGGGTCTGCAGTTTCATTTTATTCTGTGTCTCACTGAGCACTTAACTGCAGAAAGCTTCAGCACAGAGGGATTTGAGAGTCCTTGTGCATTAATCACAAAAAGCTCACATATAACTTCAACAGGTAAAAGGGAAGGCAAATGGCATGTTGCCCTTTATTCAAAGGGAATGGGGTATAAAAAATGGGAAAGCTTGTTAAAACTATACAAGGCACTGTTGAAATGACATTTGGAGCACTATGAGCAATTATGAAGAGAGGTTGAGTAGGTTAGGTTTGTACTCATTGCAGCTTAGAAGAATGAGAGGCAGCCTTATTGAAACATGCACAATTCTGAGGGGACTTGACAGGATAAATGCGGAAACATCATCTCCCCCTTGTGGGACAGTCTCGGACCAGAGGGCATAATCTCAGAATAAGGGGTTGCCATTTTAAGCCTGATAGCATCCAACCAGAATCCTAGTACCATACAAGGGGAACAGTGGAAGAGCTGCAGTTTAAATGGGGGATGGTTGCTGACTAGATCATCATGCCAAAGCTACACTAAAACAGTTTCTGCTTCAAGTTCCCTGATGGAAAGCAGATTATTGCATATGGGAAGGGACACTGACCTGCTTTCAGTACCTTGCACAATACACACTGCTATCATGCACATGTCATGTGACTGTCATTCTGTCCAGTCTGGTCATTCTGAAGCCGCAAAGGATGCAGCTTCCCATAGAACACCTAATGGTGGGATGGGATGGGATACGAGGGTTAGGGAGCCAGGAGTTAACACTGCCCATCTTCAAACTGAGTGAGGATGCAGAGATCTGGAATCCATTCACCTATCTGGGCCCTCTTATTTATTATGCACCAGTTTGCCCTGGAATGAGAGAAAGAAAAAGTGTTCGGTGTATTGGGAATGTGTGTATGAGCACGAACACTCGATGAGCATGTATTTCCCTGTCAGGTGGTGAGAACCCACCCCCCCCAAATAAATGAGACACAAGTTCAGTGTGAAATATCTCCACAGAGGCTGGTATCCTGTCACCAAGTCACCCTTTATTTACATATGAATTGTACTCAAAACTGCTCCAGCTTCCTCGGTGCCAGCTCTAAGAGCGAACGCAACCTTGACACTCCTGTTTATCTCTGTCAGCCAGGACTCCCTGATTGGATGAGGTTAACAGCCCCAATCAGGGAACTCATATTCTATGATGTTCCCCTAGCTGACCTTGTTACAATCCCCCTTTGAGTCCAGTGACATAGGCCTGTTCTTTTTCTTGTAGCTTCTCCTGGGGCGTTTTCCCACTGGGTCTGGTTCCTCCGAATCAGCCTCCCATACAGGCAGCATGTACCGCACCATAGCCCACCTTTTGCGGCTGAAATGTCTCGGAAGAAATTCATGCCCTTTGTCAGGTAGTAATGGCATTGAGACTGTGACATTCGCTGTGTCCATCTCAGACTCCCAGGTTTCTTCGCGAGATGGAGGGGGAGAAGCCAGGGGTTCCATCAGCCTTTCTAGCTTTTCTGAGGGGCTGGGTATGTTTTGCACCTGCCCCATTTGCGGGTTTGCAGCTTTCATGTGGCCCATGTGCTAGTTCAGGATCACCTCACCTCCCCGAACCTTGTATATCATGGGACCCAACCTTGTGTTGACCATGCCTCTTACCCATGCAGGACCAGTTCTGTGGTTTTGGCACCAAACTTTGTCCCCTGAAGTAAACTGTCTGTCTCACTTAGAGGAGTCTTGAGTCCAGCATTAGCGTTTCTGATGCCATCCCCCTCCCCCTCTGATCTTGGAAGATCAATTTTAACCTGCCGCAGAGTTTTCTCTCCATTAGCAACTCTGCTGCAGCTATCCCTGTGGTTGCATGAGGGGTGGGCCAATGTTCAAATAGGAACCGGCCTGTTTGATATCTCGTGAAAGCTGTAGGCTGTTTCTTTAAGCCTGTCTTCAACGTTTGGACTAAACTTGGCCTAGAGTGAATGTTACTGGAGTGACAGCATTACCCTTTTGAGGAGACACTGAATTGGTAAAGCTTATATTCCCTGGAGCTTAGAAGAAAAAGGGGGTAATTTAATTGAAACAAGCAAAAAGAGATCAGTGGCTTTACAGAGTAGATGCTGAGAAGATGTTTCTCCTGGCTGATGTACCTCGAAAATGGTGTCAATATCTCAGAATAAGGGGTCACCTCTTTAGGAGGAAATACCTGTTAACTTGGAACATTGTGACTTTTTTTGATTTCTCTTCTTTCGAGAACTGCTGAGCATTTTAAAAAAGATTGAATGATTTCTGGGTACTAAGGAAATTAGGGACTTACGGGACTTGTGCTGTAAGGTGGATTTGAGGTCAAAGGCAAGGTTTTGTTCGATGGTGGAGCTGGCTAAAAGGGCAAAATGGGTCCAACTATAGTTTCTGCTTATGTTCTTGTGAGTCTCAGATGCTCTGTGAATTTGCCAAATAAATTACTCAACTGTATGAAATCAATAGAATGTGAAACAAAACACAATCCTGATGGATCACTTGGCTGTGAAACTTACTGCATAACAGCATCGTGAGAGCACTTTTATCATACTGATGACACCCATTCCACCTTGAGGGCACTAAAGATGATGCCCACTCTGACAAATGTTTTTTTTAAATACAGGGGCATCGGTTCGGGTAGCAAGAACATCAATGTGTTGAGAGAAGTGGTTAGCTTTGAATTTTTTTTAACAAATGAACATTTCATCCAGATTTTCATTTATTGGAAATATTTTTCTCTTTTAATTACTGCTTGGCTGTTAATTTTTTAAGCCACGTGTGTCCCCATTATATAACTGAGAGGAAAGTCTGCTGGCCAGCTCTGTCCCATGAGTTATAGCAGAAGATGAAAAAGTAGATGAAAGTGACTTATTATTTTAATCAATCACAGCTGGCCATTACTTTTGTTTGGGTTATGTCATTTCTTAATGGCATAATTTCTGATTGGAAAGGTGTTGCCTTGGAAATTGTGAACACCACCCATCGAGGTCCGGCACATTGTCTTAAAGGCCTGTGGTGTTGCATCACCAGTCTCCTTCCAAATAAGTGCCAGAATAACATTTTAAACAAGATTGGGAGATTGGCAGTAAGCAGGTGACAAGGATGAGGAAAAAAAAGTAATTTAAGGACTGCTTGGGTTCTGGAAGAGAACCTCAATGTTTCATGTAATTAAAATTTCAGGTTGACTTATCATCCATTCTGTAAGTCTCCCATTGCTCTACATTCCTTTAGTGCTAAAGAAAGCAGGCAAGGAACTTGCTGACAGACCTGTGCTTCCACTGCTGTGAACAGACTGAGAGGAGGTGCACCAGATAATTTGACTATGGCCTCCCTTTCCTCTCTACAGGACTATGCCTGACCTCCTTTTCCTTTCTTTGTTTTTGTTTTGTATATATGTTACAAAGAAATATTGAACTTGAAGCATCTGGAGCTAAAATTTCTTAGACCACAGAATTAGGTCCATTGTGCTGCTTGAGCAGGTGCTCTGACTGGACAGTGCAGCCCTTCTGTCCTTTTCTACACAGATGGCACACACACGGTGTGGGCACTGGAAACTCTATGGCTTGTCAGGTCAGGATATTGAACAGTCACTCCAGTTGATTTTTGCAGAAATTCCACACTTGGATTGTGCAAGTCCTCTGAATGTATTTGATTGTCACTCAGCAATACACAGGAATTCAGATGTAAAAGAGATCACTCCACTAAGGTAATTTAAAGAGGCACCCATCCAAATTGCAGGTAAAGTAAATTTTATTATTGTTTGCTATTCCAGAGTTTGTGGAGGGGTATGGACTGTTTTGGGAGGCATTGCTGTCAGTTCCTGAATTTGGCAGGGAGTTTGCATTCGCATAGAATGAAGCAGGCAGTTTGGTGAGCTGTACAAGTATGGGATCTGTCACTGTAATGCCTCTGGGTTTGCAACATGATGGGGGGATGGAGCAGAAGTTGTAGAGGAAGGAGGAGAAAGAATAGACTTTCTGGAGGCATTTGGATGCTTTCACTCCAGATGAGTTGTCTGTGAGCATTTACTGAGATTGCTTCCATCCGACTAGAATCCCTTCACCACGCTTTCTCCTTTACATCCCTTGTTCCCATTCATCTGCCATATTCCATCATTCTTTCCTCCTGGACGTCCTGGAATAAAAACTACTGACAAAAATCTTGATATAACATCTCTATCCAAAAACACATTGAATTGTACAAACCGAAAGTAATTTATTCACCTTTAGTGCCTGCTCAGTAGGTGCCTTTCCCCATCCTCATGGTATTTGGTAGGTGCCACATGGATGGTTTGAAGGTCGGTGACTTAGACAGGGAGACTGCAGATGGTCTTACAAATCGACCACACAATGCTCTGAGCCTTGTGGTCCCAGCTTTTGGACTGTACACCTTGCAGCAAAGGCAACAGTTTTGCCTGGTTGGATGAGAGGCAATTTCAAGCTCACTCAGAAGTGGCAGTGCTGGAAGCATGACCACTGAAACCAGAAGTACAGCAATAATAGGGTCCATGATGCCACCTGCCTTCTGTTGGGCCAGAGTTGGGTAAGTGAGTTATGTATTGGAGGACAGATTCTGGACTGCTGTCGGATTCTGCGTGCCAGTTTGAACACCGGTATCTGCAGTCATGGGAGCAGCAGTGTGAACCTGCCTGGCAGCAAGCTGTGCCTGTGCAGCGTTAGGCAGAGCTACCACTGCAGCTTGCAGACTTTGGCTCATTTCACCTTATGATGCAGCAGAGGTTTGAGACATTTCTCACCAATTGCTGCACCATATTTGGATTCCTAAGTGTTTTGTGGAGTTGTCCACCACTTTCTTGCAGGATAGGATGGGGCTCCAAGCTTTACATAATGTCTTGTGCGAAGTTGGTGCTGCAGTCCTCCATGTGTATTGCCATTGACCGTGGACCTTCTGGTATACCAGCCCAATGAACCAAGCATTGTTACATTATACGGAGCTAAACTCTCCAGTAGGAAATCCTATTGAAGTTCTCACCTTCGTGCAGAACATATGCAATAACATCCTCTGGCAAGCTGGTAATGCTGGTTCTTTTATCGCAGGCCCTGCCTGTAACCAGTTTGTATCCAATGTCACAGCAGATCCTGCTTCTAAGCAGTCTTAATAGATTTCAACCCAAATTCCATGGCTTCTTGGGTTTCTGTAAGAAGGTTTCACAGTATCCACCAATTTTCACTCAATCCAGACCACATATGTCCAACAGGCGTTCGTCAAGGTTCCTCAAGGTAGACTGGTTAGCAAGGTTTGATCACACGGAATGTAAGGAGAACTAGCCATTTGGATACAGAACTGGCTCGAAGGTAGAAGACAGGGTGGTGGTGGAGGGTTGTTTTTCAGACCTGAGACCTGTGACCAGCAGTGTGCCACTCGGATCGGTGCTGGGTCCATTGCTTTTTGTCATTTATATAAATGATTTGGATATGAACATGAGAGTTATGGTTAGGGGATTTGCAGATGACACCAAAATTGGTGGTGTAGTCGACAGCAAAGAAAGTTACCTCGGAGTATAATGGGATCTTGATCAGATGGGCCAATGGGCCGAGGAGTGGCAGCTGGAGTTTCATTTAGATAAATGTGAGGTGCTGCATTTTGGAAAGGCAAATCAGGGCAGGACTTATATACTGAATGGTAAGGTCCTGGGGAGTGTTGCTAAACAAAGAGACCTTGGAGTGCAGGTTCATAGTTACTTGAAAGTGGAGTCACAGGTAGACAGGATAGTAAAGAAGGCATTTGGTAGGCTTGCCTTTATTGATTAGTGCATTGAGCATAGCAGTTGGGAGGTCAGGTTGCTACTGTACAGGACATTGGTTAGGCTATTTTTGGAATACTGTGTGCAGTTCTGGCCTCCCTCTTTTGGAAGGATGCTGTGAAACTTGAAAGGGTTCAAAAAAGATTTACAAGGATGTTGCCAGGATTGGCGGGTTTGAGCTATAGGGACAGGAATAGGCTGGGGTTATTTTCACTGGAGCGTTAGAGGCTGAGGTGACCTTATAGAAGTTTATAAAATTGTGCTGGGCATGGATAGGGTGAATAGACAATGCCTTTTCCCTGGGAGTCCAAAACTAGAGGGCATTTGTTTAATGTGAGAGGGGAAAGATTTAAAAGGGGCGACTTTTTCATGCAGAGGGTGGTGAATGTATGGAATGAGCTAGCAGAAGAAATGGTTGAAGCTGGTACAATTACAAATGTTAAGAGGCATCTGGATGGGTATGAATAGAAAGGGTTTAGAGGGATGTGGGCCAGATGCTGGCAAATGGGTCGAGGTTAGTTTAAGATATCTGACTGGCATGGACAAGTTGGACCAAAGGGTCTGTTTCTATGCTGTACAACTCTCTGACTCTATGATTCTAAGACACTTGGCTAACCATTTTCTTCTTAAAACTTAACGTCTGCTACTTATTTTCAACCCTGTACTAACCACTTCTACCCTATTCTTACTTAGTTCAATGCTTTGGTTTATCATCTCCCAGCTTTCTAGTTGATGATCTCCAATTTCGCATATGGTATTTTTTGACTTTCAGTGTATCGATTTTTCTTCATTGACTAATTTTCACCGACTTTTGATTAATTATTTCCCTGTTTTGCTATTAATTATTTCCCCTTTCAGACTTGTCCTCTAAGCATTATTTCCTCAGTTAATCATTTCCTTGGTTTGTGATTAACCATTTTCCTTTTTAGACTTGTCTCTTCAAGCAACTTTTGACTTTGTGGTTAATCATTTCTCACTTCTAACTTATTTTCATCAAATATACTTGCATGTCTTGTTAGAATTATTTGATATTCACAACAAGTTCACAACTGAGAAAGACAAAATATTTATGGATATATAGAGCTGTACAGCATGGAAACAGATCCTTTGGTCCAACTTGTCCATGCCGACCGGATATCTGTGTTCAGCAACATTCCCAGGACCTTACCATTGAGTGTTCAAGTCCTGCCCTGATTTGCCTTTCCAAAATGCAGCCCTCACAGTTATTTAAGTTAAACTCCAACTGTCATGCCTTGGCCCACCGACCCATCTGCTGAAGCTCCTATTGCACTCTGAGTAACCGTCTACTACATCACCAATAGTGTCATCTGCACACTTACTAACTGTAACTCACATGTTCATATTCAAATCATTTATATAAATAACAAAAAGCGGACCCAGCATTGATCGTTGTGGCACACCGCTGGTCACAGGCCTCCAGTCTGAAAAGCAACCGCTACCCTGTCTTCTACCTCTGAGCCAGTTCTGTATCCAAATGGCTAGTTCTCCCTGTATTCCATGTGAGCTAACCTTGC
Source organism: Rhincodon typus (assembly GCF_021869965.1). Lineage (NCBI taxonomy): Eukaryota > Metazoa > Chordata > Chondrichthyes > Orectolobiformes > Rhincodontidae > Rhincodon > Rhincodon typus. Next base: position 54,597,376 of record NC_063342.1, on the reverse strand, counting down.
TAACAAGTCTACCATGTGGAACATTGTCAAATGCCTTATTGAAATCCGTATGGATCACGTCCACTACTCTGGTCTCATCAATCTTCTTCGTTCTTCAAAATTCTCAATCAAGTCAATGAGACACAGTTTCCCACTCGCTATCCCTACTGACTATCCCTAATCAGTCACTGCCTTTCCAAATACGTGTAAATCCTGCCCCTCAGGATTCCCTCCAACAACATGCCCACCTCTGATGTCAGGCTCACCCTTCTATAGGCTCCCTGGCTTTTCCTTACCACCTTCCATAAATAGTGGACAAGGTCAGAAGTCACATGACACCAGGTTACAATCCAACAGGTTTATTTGAAATCACAAGCTTTTGGAGTGCAGCCCCTTTGTCAGGTGAAGTGAAGAGAAGCACACAGGAGAAGCAATCAGAGATCAAAACATTGTACAAATGATGTGAGCAGAGAGTCAACAAGCTGAATAATAAGTCTCTGCAGGTGATCAAAAGTGTCAGACAGTGTCAGTAAAGTGTCAACAGCTAAATAGCAAGTGAAGGAATGACCTATAGTCTGATTAATTGAGGTATTAAGAATGGTACAAAAAATTAAAATAAGGTGGTGCTGAGACAAACCAAATGGCTGGAATAATACAATAGGTGTAAGAGTTGCATGCTGAGGGTCTGACCAAAGTAACAAGTAATCCAACACTGTACAAACTAATTAAAGTAGAGAGGTCAAAACAGGACAATAAGGAAGATTTTACAGGTACAGAACAGTATGGAGGGTTACATGTAGCACAACATGAACCCAGGATCATGTTTGAGGCCACCTTCATGGGTATGGAACTTGGCTATCAGTTCCTGCTCGGTGATTCTGCATTGTTGTGTAACTTGAAGGCTGCCTTGGAAGATGCTTACTCAGAGAACAAACACAGGACATGACCGATAGAGTATCCTTTGCCATCCAGTACTTCCCCAGAGTGGAGAAACTATGACATGTTTTTCACAGCCTTCAACATGTCATCGATGATGATGAACATCTCACCAAGGTCATCCCTACGACACCACATCTCGCCTTCAAGCAACCGCCAAACCTTAAACAGACCATTGTTTGCAATAACCTGCCCAGCCTCAGGATAACATCGACCACAATACCACACAACTCTGTCATGGCAACCTCTACAAGACAGGTCAGATCATTGACTACCATCACATGTGGGAACACCACCCACCACGTACGCAGCAGATACTCATGTGAGTCGGCCAACGTTGTCTACCTCATACGCTGCAGGCAAGGATGGCCTGAGGCATGGTATATTGGCGAGACAATGCAGACGCTACGACAGCGGATGAATGGACACTGTGCTACAATGGCCAGATAGGAATGTTGCATCCCAGTCAGGGAACACTTCAGCGGTCAATGACATTCAGACCCCAGTCTTTGCGTAAGTGTCCTCTAAGGCGGCGTTAAAGATTCACAACAATGCAGAATCACCGAACAGAAACTGATAGCGAGGCTCTGTACCCATAAAGACGACCTCAAACATGATCTTGAGTTCATGTCGTGCTACATGTAACCCAATCACACTGTTCTGTGTCTGTAAAATCTTTCTTACTGTCCTGTTATGGCACCATCACCTTGATAACTTATGATCTCTCTACCTTAATTAGTTTGTACAGTTTTGGATTATTTATTTCTAGGCCCTTGGCATGCGACTCTTATACCTATGGTTATTCAGCCATTTGGTTTGTCTCCAGCATCACCTTATTTTAAGTTTTTGTCGTTATCTCTCTGCCTCACTTAATCGGATTATAAGTCATCCCTTCAGTTGCTAGTCAGCTGTTGATACTTTACTGACACTGTCTGACACTTTTGATCACCTGCAGAGACTTATTATTCAGCTTGCTGACTCTCTGCTCACACCATTTATACGATCTTTTCATCTTTGTCTATAAATTCTGTGCCTGTGTGCTTCTGTTCACCTCACCTGACAAAGGAGCAGCACTCTGAAAGCTTGTGATTTCAAATAAACCTGTTGGACTATAACCTGGTGTCATGTGACTTCTGACCTTGTCCACCCCAGTCCAACACCCGCACCTCCACATCTTAAATAGTGGCACCACTTTAGCCAACCTCCAGTCTTCTGGCACCTCACCTGTGGTTATCGTTATTGTCTTTGTATAACATACATTTATTTTGAAAGAATTTTGTGTTGGAGGGGTCTCTGGAGGTTTCAGTAATTTTGGAACAGTCTGCCAATTCAAGAATTTTGAGGATGGCTCTAAAAAGTGTACAGTGCCATTATCTGAGCTACTGGCTTCGGGTTTGAGAGTGAGAAGTTTCTTACCATTACTATCTTCCTGCTGTTCTTCCACTGCCTGGCCAGATTACAGCTGTTTGTAACCTGAAAGAAGAAAAGTCTAAGGTTAGGGTTGTGGCAATGTGACTGGGGAAAGTTAAGAGCTTAATGCTTCAATGATCTGCTGGTGGGAAATCCAAATTAAATTATAGAATCTGCATGGGTGAGAACTATAGAATCTGCAAGATATTTTATTATCATCAATCTTAGCTTTCAGTCCCATTGTTGACCAGGGCTGCTACAATGTAGTGAGGTCATGCAACCACCGCTGTCATCACCAGTTAGGTCCTGCTACCTGTGGTTACGCATCACCTTGCTGTGTAAGAGAGAAGATATTATGTCAGTGAGTATAATGCAATGTGTTACAGACGTGCAATCAAGGAGTAGGAGTAAGCCATAAAAGCCCTTGAGTCTGCTCCGCCATTTAAAAAGATCATTGCTGACCTACAGTTGAATTTTGAGCCTGTCTTGATTGAATAGCTATTAGTGATTGCAAACTGAGATGTAGGTATGAGGCTTGCAGAATAACAGTGCCAAAGAGAATAGATGGGACCATGAATGTTATGTTTCAATGGTGATTGATGGAGATCATTGTGGGTGAGTGATATGAATGCACTGAATTGAGCAGTGTGTAAGCCTGGAGGGGATTTGGCATTGGACAACAAATTAATTAAATTGAACCTATTTTTGAGTTCGTTAAACTTTTTGTGGCTCTGTATCCAGGTCCTTGGGGGTACACCTCTGGCATTGACTGTTGCAGCTGTCTGCTCTCCTGCAGGGCATGGTTGGTGGTCTGTGACCCCCTGTACTTATCCTCCTGGCACCACCTCCAACAAAGTGTCCAAAACACTGTTGGTGAACTGTGGAGTGCACTCTGTCTGGTTGCAGCATCTTTCAATGTTCTCAGTCACACTGATCTGCAACCAGCTTCAGCAGCTGCTGCTGCATCCAGGATTCCTGTCCCACTTATGAGGTCTAGTTTGGTTTAAAGTGGTGCTCGTGCTGGGCAAACATGGATCCCTTGTTGAGGCATGCAGCCTTTAAGTAATGCTATATCATGCAAATCAGCAGGCAGTGCTGTGTTCATATGCTGCTTACATTAGAAGCAATGAAAGCCGGACAGCTACACTTGAGAATAAATGTGTCTGTTTTTGGGCCTTGTCCAATTTCACATTCTTTAGCTCATAAATCATTTCATATTCAGAATTCATTGTCATCCAAAGTTTCTGCAGTCACCAATAAACGAGAGCACCAGAGAATGGTACTTGGTTAGCAGAGATTTTGTTATTTTGAAGAATTGTTCTTTAACGATATCTGTGACAGTGTTGTTCGATGATTTTAATTTACTAGTTGAGTTGAAGTCAAAGTTTATATTCAGAGGAAAATAGCTCCAAAACATACAGCTGAAATGAAGATGACATTATAATGGAGATGAATGCCAGAGCATATATGAACAGCTTGAGGTAGCAGAGTGTTACTGGCCTGTTGTGATGGGAAATGCCAACAAGTAGGATGAAAACCCCTTGGGAGCGGGTACTTCTGTTTTTATTCATTTGTGGGGTGTGTCCATTCACTGGCAGGTCCATCGTTAATTGCCCGTCACAAGCTGCCGTTGAGGTTGAGGTGAGCAGCTTTGCAGTGGTATAGATCCATCCAAAGGGTTATTAAGGTAAGTGTTCCAGGATTTGGAACAAGCAACAGTTCCAAACTAAGGATGCACATAGGATGACAAGACAGTGAAGAATGCACAGTCTGTGACTAAAGATGCAAATAGACCTAGCCAAATTTATTTTACTGTTTTCAATTGTGAAGGTGATTTAGGGAAAACAAAATATGTTGGTGTACAGTGCCAATTTGCTTTGCACTTCAGTTCCAGAGGATCTAACACGATATCCTGAAGTCCTTAAAGGGAACATGAAGGTTTTACTGAATTATTTCAGTCTATATTGGATCAACCAACAGCTTCAAAGACGAATGATGTGAGATTTAGCTGTGGATACCTGCTGAGACTGATCATGTTACAAACTCCACTGTGCTTTTATCCGAGAGTCAATTGTAGAACTCCGTTGAGCATACAGCTCTGGATATATGGTTCCCAAAGACTACATTATTGTTGGTAGCTGCTGGAAACTCCATAATAGTGGCATCTGCATCAATTTGCAGAAAGAAAATGGACAGTGCAGTCAGGTAGAACAATATTGAATTATTTTAGTTCAAGTTAGATGATATGTAAAGTAAATAAGCATGAAATTTGGAACAGTAGTGTCACTAGAAGTGACATGACTGATGCTGATCACCTTCTTTGGACTGTGGATTATTTCACATGGCTCATTTCATTTGATGATCTCAAGAAGGGCACTCATGGGCAACTTTTGCAAGAGCTGGGCGCAACTGAATATGCCATATCTCTCAGCCTGGCCAATACTGTCACACCATTTGCAGGTGAGTTCATTAAAATTACCATCGCTAATAAAAGATCAAACATTCGGCTACGGGAAAGGCATAATCCTCGTGTTCAAGGGCCAGGCATACAACTTGCAGTTAAAGTAATGTTGAGCAACTTCTTCTGTTTCACAAACTGTCTGGAAATAATATGGAGTGTTTTTGGGGAGTATTGAAGTGAATTTCTGGATTTGGTGGAGAGTACTGCTGCATCCTCGCACAGAGGAATTAGTAACTTGGTCTTTAGAAAAGCCTGAACAAGCAGCGGGACAGCTCTTCTGATGCTTCTTGATCTACAACACAACAGGGAGATGAAGAGACTACAGAGATAGAAAGCTCTGTAGACTCCTCCATGCTCATTGATAATGACAGCAGGCTAACTAATGCACCCAGAATCTCAATCTGCAACCCTATGAAATCCCCACCTGAGGTCGCTGTATCAGAACATAGCTGTGAACTTGCCCTCTTGTGAGTTGGTCCATGAGCTTTGGATGGGTGGGGGATTGGTGTCAGTTAGCTAAGTTGGCTGGATGACTAGTTTGCAATGCAGTAACAATGATGTCAATAGAATGTGTTCAATTTCCACACTGGATGAAGTGACCTTGAAAGACTCCTTATCCTCTCCCCTTCTCAACTGCCTGAGGTGTGGTGGCCCTCGGGTTAAACCACCACCAGTTGTGTCTCTCTAATAAGAGAGCAGTCCTGTGGTCTGGTAAGACTACGGCGATTTTACCATTTACCTTTCCATGAGCCATCTCTGGTGGGCTGCAGCCCACTTCTGGCCAATGGCTAACCACTTGCTAATTGCAACTCTATGTGACAATGCTTTGGCTTTAAGAGGTGTTTTTTAATCCCAGTTTCTTTTAAGAGACTGAACAAGAAGTGCTGAGCTGTCTATGGTAACTAATACAGCTTGTGAGGCTTTGGTTTTTTTTTAATTTGGAACAATAGAAGCAGCCTGGATGGATATGGCCAGTTCTCACAGACCAGGATTTCCAGTTCATTTTTTTAGCTTTTAGATTAGCAGAAGCTACTGGAGTCTTGAAGAAGTAGAAGTTATTTTTTCTCCTCTCTCGGTTACAGCTAGAAGCTGCGGTTTCTCTTCCTACTGCAGGCATTGCATGTGAGAAAATCTGTTTTTTGAATTTGCCTTTTTGTCAAAAGGTGTGTTTATGGGATGTTACTATATTGGAACAGTTAGTTAGTAAAGTTGCTGTATCTATCATTCTGTTAAGTTTTCCAATAGAGTTAAGTTGTTCTAAGTTCTTTCCTTTGTTGTATTTTAACAATAATGTTTGAATAAATTGTGTCCTTGCTTAATGTTGAGTAGTTTGACCAGTCGAATTGCATCTAGAACTCAGCAATCTACATTTGCCTTTAAAGTAAGAAAATGTTAAGAATCTAGGCTACCACATTAAATTATTGTATGCGGGTCTGGTCTGGTCCATAACATTTGTTCTAGCTTCCAAACTGTGCAGAGCCTGTGGTTGATCCAAGTGGCTGAGTGTGTCAGGTCCAATGATGAGGTCTGTTCATTTGTGGTATGTGTTGTTTACCTCCTCTCCCTCAGGTTGCTGTGACAGGCAGGGAGCAGTTCTCCAATGGCTAAAAGCAGAAAATCAGAAATTGTTGGTGTGTGGAATGGGGTTGGGGAGGGAAACAAGTTTCACAGTCATCCCATCAGCATGTATCATGTCATTGACAGCTTTTTTAGCAATATCCTACATCCTCATCCAGTTCACTTATGTCCTTTTGGAAGGAGATTTGAAGTCCTTACCTTGTCTGGCCTACAAGTGACCCTGGACCCACAGCAGTATGTCTTTCTCTTGACTGCCATTTTGACAATTAAAAGAGGTGCTGGATAAATTCAGTAGGTCTGGCAGCATTTGTGAAGAGACCAACAGAGTTAACATTTCAAATCCAACATGACACTACTTTTAGAACTGTACAGACAACATCAGATTGTGTGCTGCTGGGATAAGTGATCTTCTCCACTGCTGACATGTTCTGATCATAATCTCAGACCCTTGGCGTGAGATAAGGATTTCCTGGCACAGGCAGGTATATTTTTGTTTCCCTTCTGCTGATTCAAAGGCCAAAGTTGTTATATGTATTGGAGTACAAGTCCATGCTACAATTGCATGTCTAGCTATGCACCAGCAACTTGTGTAAAGTCACTGGCAAACAGTAAATTATGGAATATGGCCTTGCAGGCTTTGCTAGAGTTCTCTCCAATTGATCAGCTTCCTATCGATGCAACATCCGATCTCAATGCCAAGTTCACTGTCATGGAAAGAATTAGACAGCGTGATGAGGAAAGCTGACTGAAGAGGCTGATGATAGCACATGGCCCTGCTTAATTCTGGTTGTGACTTGGAATGTAACTCCAGTAGACATAGAAGACACATTGTCATATAGGGCACTGTGACCATGCCCTCATGGAGCTGTTGAATCGGTGTTGAATTTCTCAATGAAACCGAGTTTCTCCGTTATGTTTCAAAGGGTCTCCATGCTGACTGTGTCAAAGGTCTTTTGGTGATATCAGTCAACTGAACATGAGGTCATTCTTCTGTTTTTTGGTACTTTTCCTGAAGTTGTCTGAATATAAAGAATATTTTTTGGTCCCTTGGTCTTTTCTGAAATTGTACTTATTGTGCACTGACATCCATTTGATCTCACGGTGTGGGGTTCTTTAGGGCTAACATGATCTAGTGTGTGTGACGATAGCCACCTTCTGGTTTTATGAGAAGTGTCTTGTCAACAAAGTGCAGCTGATTACATCTCTCCAACTAATTACAGTTTCTAAGAATGAGTTGTTTGTTGCTGCAAAGTCTGTGTCTCTCTCTTGACTTTTAGTTCCACTTTTTTCTCGTCATGCCTCAGTTTCTGTGTACTAAAGCATCAACCCAAATCTGGGCTACAAGTCTTTTTTTTTGATTCTTGCCCTTTCAGCCTGAATTACTGTGCAATTTAAACTCTCCACTTTGAACCAGGAGTTTTTAGTTTTGAATCTCTCAATCTCCAAAGTCTGCTTTCTGACTGCACTTGGAATCAGGATTGTGCCTACGATATAATCTATACCTCTACCTTGGAGCTGCAGATTTCTTCTGTTGCAGCACAGCTTTTGTCAGGTCTGAAATGCTTTCTGTCATTCTTTTGGAAGTATTTTTCAGTATGGAGTATTGCAGTATATAAGTTGTAACTGCCTGCTTAACATGTTCTAGTTTTGTGCATATGCAGTTGAAATGCACAGGCTATGATCTCATTAGTCTGTGGAACATGTGTTTAGAGCGATGGCTATTTATGTATAGAAATGTCAGTTATTTTGACAAACAAATTTTGTTGCCATGTTACAACTTTTGTCTTGTACCAATTTGAATACCGAAGCATCTAGTAAATTAACACTTTGCTTCTGTGTTGTGACTTTAATTTTAGAAGAGTCATACAGTCATAGAGAAGTACAGCACAGAAACAGACCCTTTGGTCCAATTGTCCATGCCGACCAGATATCTTAAATTCATCTAGGCCCATTTGCCAGCATTTGGCTCGTATCCCTCTAAACCCTTCCAAATGCATTTTAAATGTTGTACATGTACCAGTCTCCACCACTTCCTCTGGCAGCTCATTCCATATACGCACCACCCTCTGTGAAAAAGTTGCCCCATAGGTCCCTTTTAAATCTTTTCCCCTCTCTCCTTCCTCAGCCTCTAACATTCCAGGGAAAATAGCCCCAGCTTATTCAGCCTCTCCCTATAGCTCAAACCCTCCAACCCTGGCAACATCCCTGTAAATCTTTTCTGAACCCTTTCAAGTTTCACAACATCCTAGAGGATTGATAACAGAGAAAATTAATGCAATGTTCTCTATTAGTTCAACTACGAGATGAGTTCATAAAATTACACAAGGTATGGTTATGACATGTTTACATCATCTAATACATGAGCTACTGTAAAGGAAACGGTAACCCTCAAAATAATTAATTTGACATAAGTCTGGCTTCACCGAAGTGGAGCTGTTTACATAACATGAGTAACAAAGTTGTATGCAATTGTCTAACAAAGCCGTGTTTGTAAAGTGTATCCTATTGAAATGTGCACTTTCAATGGTGCTTATGAATGGAGGCATCGAGTTCGAAAAGCAATTTTCTTTTTATTGAACCTGTTTAAAAATGATTGCTTTGTGTTTTGTTGATGAGTGCTATTGTTGAACAGGGAACCACAAAGACTGTGGGAGATGCATTTGTGAGGTGTGTTTGGGGTAAGTGGGGAGTGTGGAGTGCATGAGAGAGTCGAGGAGAGAGCGTCCCTACGAAAGGCAGGGGGGCAGAGGGAAATATCTCTTTGGTTGTGGGGTCGGATTGTAGGTGGTGGAAGTGGCAGAGAATGATACGTTGGATGTGGAAGTTGGTGGGGAGATGTGTGAGAACAAGGGAGATTCTGTGTTTATTTTTGTTGGGTGGAGGGGGTTTGAGGGCAGAAATGTGGGAAATGCAAGCGATGCAGTTGAGGGCATTTTCAATCACCAGAGGGGGCAGGTTGTGGCCATTAAAACAGAATGATATCTGGGATATGCAGGAGTGGAACGCTCCATCTTGGGAGCAGATGCGGTCAAGGCAGAGGAATGGAGAGTGGGGATTGCATTCTTGCAGGAAGGTGGGTGAGAGGAGGTGTAGTCTAGGTAGCTGTGGCAGTCGGTGGGCTTGAAATATATGTCACTGTCGAGGTGGTCACCAGAGATGGAGACAGAGAGGTCAGAGATGGTCCAGGTGAACTTGAGGTTGTGGTGAAAGGTGTTAGTAAAGTTGATGAACTGTTCAAGCTCCTCGTGGGAGCACAAGGCAGCGCCAATACAGTCATCGATGTAGCGGAGGAAGTGGTGAGGGATGGTGCTGGTGTAACAACGGAAAAGGGACTGTTCCACGTATGCTACGAAGAGGCAGGCATAGCTTGGGCCCATGCGGGTTCCCATAGCCACCCCCTTAGTCTGTAGGAAGTGAGAGAATCTCCCTGGTCCTCACATATCACCCCACCAACCTCCTCATCCAACGTATCATTCCCTGCCACTTCTGCCAACCACAGTCCGACCCCACAACTAAAGATATATTTCCCTCCCCACCCCTATCTGCCTTTCGTAGGGACCGCTCTCTCCACGACCCCCTCGTCCACTCCACACTCTTCACTAAACCCACCTTTCCCTGCAACCGCAGGAAGTGCTACACCTGCCCCTACACCTCTCCCCTCACCTCAATTCAAGGCACAAAACAAACCTTCCATATTAGACAGCGGTTCACCTGCATATCCACTAATGTGGTCTATTGCATCCACTGCTCTCGATGTGGCCTCCTCTACATTGGTGAGACCAAGTGTAGACTCTGAGACCATTCTGTACAGCATTAGCACTCTGTGCTTGACAAACAACAAGACCTTCTGGTCACCAACCATTTTAACACCCCCTCCCACTCCCTGGGTGACAAGCCCATCCTGGGCCTCCTGCAGTGTCACAATGACACCACCCGCAAACTGGAGGAGCAGCACCTCATATTCCGCCTCAGGAGCCTACAGCCTGATGGCTTAAACATGGATTTCACCAGTTTTAAAATCTCCCCGCCTCTGGCCTCATTCCATGTCCACCCCTCCCTCTCATCCCTGCCTCCTTGACCTGGAACTACCTGTCCATCTTCTCTCCCACCTCTCCGCCCCTTCCATCCCACTGACCAATCCCCACCACTGCCTACCTGCTCTCACCGATCACCATCCCACTTACCTTCCCCAGCCCCTCCTCTCTCCTATTTATTTCCCAGCTCCATTTCCCCTTCCCCATTTCTGAAGAAGGGTCCTGACCCAAAACGTCAACTTTCCCGTTACTCTGATGCTGCCTGGCCTGCTGTATTCCGCCATCTGCACATTATATTGCGTCTGAGAGCCAGTTAAGTACCTTTTTGAAGTATAGTCACAAGTGTAACATGGAGAAGCAGAAGACGTACTGTGCGCACACAAGGATCTACAGACTGCAGTGAGCCAAGTCATGTGTTCCAGTGATGTTGGTTGCATAGTGACGCCACTGTGCTTCCTTTTCTTTGAATAATACCAAAATATATTTTACACCCCATATGAGAGGGTAACCAGATACTCAGTCTAATATCTTATTTGAAAGACTGCACCTCCATCTGTATAGTAGCTTGTTAATGTGCAGAAGTATCAGGTGTAGTCCACTGGAGATAACCCGTTATACAACAACCAGAATATATCCCTGACTTTATTCTCCTGGCTTGTTAACTTGGTCTCCACTTGGCTACTCTAACTGTGGAGAAATTTCTTACATTTTATTAAGTACATTCATTTTACTCATATGCATGATCTTTTCTTTTTGTGGTATGTAAAGAAATTAACAAAACTTCAGAAACTTGCCATTTTATTTTGTGTTGCATTTTGGAAACTGTTGCATGGATCTCGTAACATATGCTGATTTTTAGGAAACATTTTTGCCACTCTTATGTCTGCATGGAGTGTGTGAGATCTAATGTAAAGCATACTTCTTGCAATAGGATGGCACATAATATCAACCAGTTTGATGGGAAGTGGCAACAGCTATTTTCAGTTTGAATGTCTGTCAGATTGCTTCTTGCACTTGCCCTAATGCACCAGCAGGAAGTTTCCAACAATTTTTGTGAATATTTTAGGTTGGGTTGATGTGAAGCATGATTCAGTGAAGCAAATCATTCTGTGTTGGTTTCTAGTTCTCCCTGGCTTCCTGTCCAATGGGAACCAATTAGAAACAAGAAAATAAACTGAAACATGTTGGAGTTGTAATTTGTCCCAGGACTTCAAATTGCCATCTTCCAGATAGAAATAGAGCTCCAGTTGATAAGCCACTCAACTCCATGCTTTAAGTTACACAGTGGAATTGGGCTTTTAGTCCTGATATTGCATTTTCTTGCTGTAGTTCCACCATGACCTGGCAACATTGAAGAAAACTATTCTCAGATTGTGTGATATTCAGTGTTTATACATTTCAAGAAACAAAATGGTGTGTTCATTAGGATTTAATTCATAGTGGAACCAGGGCCAGACTATCCTGCTGTAATTGCTCAGTGATTCAATATTGCAAGGCAAAAAATTGTTTGAGCCTGAATATTAGCAGTTTAACCTTGTAAATACCATTTCATTATTGCTCCATGCTTTAGTAAGCTTTGATATTCTTACACAATTTATAAAATTGATTTTGCCCATCTATAATTGGTATTTTAAACTTGCAGTTGATGCGACTTTCTATTTCTACTTTTAAAAATGACAACCTGCCATTTTTCACAGTTTTGCCAAGAATCAATGTGCCATTTCCAATTTGAATTCATCCTACTCTAGGAACTCATTCTTCTCCTTGGCTTCCACAGCTCTGCCTTTCTTTGACAATCTACACACTCTGAAAACCTGTGATTGACACCTTTGAACCTGTACTTCTGGTTTGTTTCCATTCTTATTTACACTGGAAATGAGCGGTATTACAGGTCCTGATCCTTTTTCAAAATTCTATGATTTATGCTTATTGTGTAAGCCATGAGGGCATTGGGCTTCATTTTACATTGGTTGATAGTTTGAACATGAGAAAGATTGCTCATAAATTTGAGCAATACTGACCAGTCTGCACCTGAGATAGACAGTTTACCTGCCTCCTGCCTACACTGAGGTACTAACTCCAGCCAATCATGAGAGAAATGCTGACATGTATCCAAAATGAGCAAGGTTCACAAGTGATTACTTATCTTTTCTCAATCCATAAACTAAATTGATATCAAATGAAGTGGGCAACCTGTCATTGTGTGTGCACATCAAGCCCTCTGCAAAACTACATCACTGGACACAATATGATTTGCATTTTGAAATTTTTTTTGATTTATTATGTGTTTGCTGCAATTTTAATTATAGATTCCCTGCCACTAGGAACATTCTTGTAAACAGACCCTAATCAATTTTGTTGAATCGGTTATAGGTTCACTTCAGTCCTCATCCCAACCATTTCTTTACAGAGGTCTTCCTCATTTAAGCTGCACTTCTCATGTCAGTTTATCGATGCAATACACATTTATTTCTGACTTTCATATGAATTTAATTTGTAAAATGTAAATTTATAGTTTACAAAAAGACAGCAACCTTTAGATTCATGGAAAACCCAAAATATTTAAATGATAAAAGTATCAAAGATGTGTACAGAAATCTTTTGCCAGCTAGGAGGATGTTTTTGTTAATTTTGTTCAAGGTATTTGTGTTTTAAATCGAATTCAATCTATGCAAAGAAGAAAAAGATGCTTTCTAAAGAAGTCTGTGAATAATATAGAACACTTGTTAATTTCCAATTTTCCTTGTTAAAATCATTAAATATTTATTGCATCAACATTGATCAATTGCCTGTATAAACTTAACTGTCTGCCTAGTTCAGTTTTTGTAGACAGATGCTAGCTTATTACAAAGTACAGCATGTAACTTATGCAGGCTGTAGGATGAGAGTTTTATTTAAATTGATTTTAAAATTTTCACATTCTCCATGCGTCGTATTGATCTTTACAACTTAATTTGTTGAGGAAATTCATTTAGTGGTGTGGAGAAGTATTGCTACTGGGGTGTTAAAATTCACTTTACACAAAATGTCCCTTGTAAAATGGCAACATTTACCTGCAAAAAGAATATTTACTGTTTCACTGCAGAGCATAAGTCAGAATCCATTGATATGTAGTATAGGTTATTAATATGTTTTAAGTCTATAATTTTGGCTCTTGACAAGTAGACATTAAAATGCAATTGAGCAGACTGAACACAATAGCTTCTTATTGTAAAGAACTTGATGTTTTGTAGGTTTGTGTCTTCTTTTATGTGGTGCTTAAGTATGAAATATGGTTTAAAATGTGGGTGGTGCTAAAAACGCACTTGCTTAATTTAAACCTTAAACGGTGAGTGGAATACATTAATTCAGACTTTTACACAAATGAAACCTTTAGGTGGTACTGTTATCACCAACGTCCTTTACATGTTCAAAACTAGACTCGGATTATAATGCGTCAGGGAATAAAATTAAAGCTTCAATTCTGATTTGGCCTTTACTGCAAATAAATGTTCGCTGGAAACTTTAACTACATACCTGATGTGCTGGAGGATAAAAGCAATAGGCAGTGTGAAACATGTGAATATATATTTTTTAAATTAAGCTTGAAAATGGTCATTTCACTCATTGAAGTTCACTACTATTACTCTAACCCACCCAGTCAGGCTTCCTCCTGAAATTTCAATGCTGTTTAATATCTACAGCACTATTATGTCACTGAAGTTAGAGTTCAGATAGGTCCCACATTTGTTTGAGTTGGTGTGATTGGAATGCTGCTAGAAGAATAATTACACTTTGTAAAAAATGCTCTATGGGTATGGAGCTTTAGTGTCACCCAAAGCATCACTGGAAAATAAGCAATCTATGATTGACTTTTTTAATGTTACTTAATACTAAAGGCCCTTTATTGAAAAGATTCCTTTCTGTGTTAGCAGGGAAGCATATGCAACTAACAATTTTTAGCTATGGGGCTGAACTATCCCAATCCATCTCTTGCAGATTCGTAGAATTACCTTTGGGCTACTACTGGCAAGATATAAGTTATTCATTTGCTGCCCTGAATTTGCTATTCAGAGAGGTGATCTGCCTCTGGAAGTGCAAGCACTTTGCCTAAATATTATCAGTGAGATTCTTGTTCCAGTTTTGGACTGGCTTTATGCCTCTTTGCTTGGTTGCACATTGCTGCTGTATTGTGGTGAAAATGACCACTCTTGAGTCTGCATGGGTCAAGCAAGCAACGATTTTGTTCAAGCTTATTCAAGGGAGAAGCTAATCACGATTACCGAAAGGAAATGTGTGAAAGATACAGAGCACCTTTTTATCATCCTCAATTTCCTAGTTTAACCACAGGTTTAATATAGACTTTATTAATTGATTACTTTTCATGCACACATACAGGCTGTGAAGGTTACTGTTACAGCTGCTAAGTCAGCAGTCCAGGAATGGCACTTGTCAAGTATCCCATCATGCTTAGGAGGAGCTATCATTAGCAGCGGTGGCAACCCTAATGTTGTTAATCTATTTTCCAATGTCAACTTTAATGAGATCAACCCCCAAATTACCCTTCTTCTAAGCACAATATCTCCTGCAAGCTCAAAATGAATGAATTACTCCTGAAGTATCTTGCAAATTTTACTTCCTTTAATACAAAATGTAGAAGTATAACCACTGACTGGGAGAATATGGTGCAGGAAGATTTAGTTTAATACAGAAATATCAGTTTCAGAACAAATTGTGATCTTGAACCATCTTGAATAAGTAGCAGAGACATGTCTTATAAGATGAATTTCTTCATGCACTAGAGCAGTTAAAAGACGTTACTTAAGAAGGAAATTAGAATCTGTGGGTCATATGAAAAATGATTGAATACAGATAAGATTGTGATGACTATACAACATGATAGGAAAAACTGTAATGTTGAGTGCTTTTTAGGTTGCTCATTTTGGCAAGATGTGACATTTCTGAAGTGCTAGTGATTATTTTTGCACATGTATAAACTTGTCAGAAGCTTAATAAGAGAATTTTTTATTAAATGCTGTGGAAGCACCTCCCCCTTTGTTTTTGGTACATAAGGGTCAGCGTGAAGGAATTGTAGATCCAGCCAAACGTACGTTAAGACATCGAAGGTTAGATTTTCAATTTACTGTCAAGGAGTAAAACAAGCATTATGAGTCAATGACCTGTTTTAGAACCCATCCAAAATCAGTGGAAAAGGACAATTTCTTTAAATGTTGGTTGATATATTAAAACAGTTTTACAGCAAGGATGTTTGAAATCTATGCACTTCAAAAGAAGTCTATTGTACTAAGGACTTTGGGACATTTAAATTTTTCTTTGTTCCTTCACAATAAATGCTGCTCTACTTCAAAAATAATCCTTTGTTGCGATACTCTGCATTTTCTGAACAAAACATTTTGTGGTCTTGTCAGTGAAATTGCAGTTGCTGTTAATTACAGGCTAGTCTTGGACTCTTGGCTCGTGGCTGTTAAAATCTAGATTTTAACTGCTTCAGACTTCGTGTTGCATGAGAGGTATACAACCATGAGCGAGGAGGGACCTCGAACATGATTTCCCCAGAAATTTCAGTAGAGTTGGAGTGTCATTGACCTGTGTTAGAGCAAATCTTTCATTCACTCATTGCTGATGTTCTAACTATCATTGAAATTATGGTGTTAGAGTAGTTTATGTACAGTTTGGGTAAGTGCATCTGTTGTTGCAAGCAGATCTGGACATCACCACCTGGTGCAGAAAAAAAATGGAAATGGAAGGTACAGCCATGAAGGGATCCAGGGGAAAAAAAAACACGTTTTATGATTATTTTGGTCTTTGCTACCTATTTTGATGATGGAATTGATCATTGTCATTGAAAATCCCAACCTGGACTCCCCAAAGCCCTAACAATGCTGCCAACTGGAAACTCTACATTGCTGCTGTAGTCTTAACATTGCATAGAGGGGAGCAGATGTTGATGTTCTAGTTATGAATAAAAAAGAATCCTATTAGATATAAGCAATTGGGTTTAAATAAATCTCAGGTGATTGTGATTTCAAATAAACCTGTCAGACTATAACCTGTGTCATGTGACTTCTGACTTTGCATCACATATTGATAGAGTGGTTAAGAAGGCGTTTAGCAGGCTTGCCTTCATTGCTCAGCCCTTTCTGTACAGGAGTTAAGACATTATGTTGAGGTTATACAGCATGTAGGTGAGGCCTCTTCTGAAGTACTATGTCAGTTCTGGTCACCCTATTATGGGAAGGATATTATTAAGCTGGAGGGGGTTCAGAAGAGATTTAGCAGGAATGGAGGGTTTGTCATATAACGAGAAGCTGAATAGGCTTGGACGTTTTTCACTGGAGCGTAGGAGTTTGAGAGATGATCTTTTGAGGTTGAATAAAATAATAAACGGTATAGATAAGGTGAATGGAAGGTGTCTTTCCCCAAGGATGGGGATTTCAAGATGAGGGGCATTTATTTTTAAGATGATGGGAGAAAGATTTTTAAAAAGGCATGAGGGGCAATTTTTTTTACGCAGAGTGATACATGTGTGGAATGAACTTCTAGAGGAAGTGGTGGATGTGGGTAAAGTTACAATGCTTAAAAGATAACTACATGAATAAGAAATATTCGGAGGGATATGGACCAAGCGCTGGCAGGTGGGACTAGTTTAGTTTGGAATTATGGTTGGCATGGACTGGCTGGACTGAAGGGATTGTTTCCGTGCTGTATAACTCTATGAACTGATGCAAAATTCCTGACAGGGTTTCAATTCAACTCATTCATGATGAAAACCTGAAGGCCACTTAATCCACTCATCCATGAAGCAGGTGGTTCTAGTCAGTTCTCTGACCAGCAGATGAGAGCTTCACTGGACTAATTAATCCATTATCGAAACATGAATGGATTCAGAGGAAGGAATTGGATCAAGCTGGGAATGATGGAGGGAAGTGGTTGGAAAGCTACTGAGCTTATTATCAGTTTTATTTCTGCCACTACGACCAAGTCCAACATCATGATATTGCAATTAGCTATACACAATGTTGCCAAATGCAGAAATGCAATCCATTGTGATTATAAAAGACTCAATTCATTCCTAAAAATGAAAGACTGACTGACTGTATTGTTTGTTTTATTTAAGTGAAATTGCAAAGCTGGTAAGTCCCAGAAGCGATTAATCCTTCTGAATGTATTATGCAGTTAAAATGCTTTTGTACTTGCAGATAAACAATATAATGAATAGTGCAAAATCCAATCATGTCCAATTCTGGATTTGAAAAGGGACAACTAAGTATAAAAATTATCAGCTATTTATAACTAGCTCTTGAACTTGGAGCAAATTCTCTGGAGATGATAAGAAAATGAAACAAGATAAGGATTCCTTTCTGGTTTCAAATATACTGTGACATTGCCTTGATGATTGAGGTAATATAATGGAACATTTTGACCCATTTTTAACTGAAGAACTTTCTGTCTGTTTCACATTGAGCAGCTCTCAGAACCCTCAGCAGAGAAGCCAGCTGGAAGCTTACTGATGGAAGCGGAAGTAGACCTCGATAGTTACCAGACTGCATTAGAGGTAGTACTGACCTGGCTGCTTTCAGCTGAGGATTCACTGCAGGCTCAGCACAAGGTCTCTGATGACGTGGAGGAAGTCAAGGAACAGTTCCATGCCCATGAAGTAAGTGAATTAAAGTAAACTTGAAGGGTGGGAATAGGAAGGCACTTATTCAGTGTTAAATAAGTAGGTATTCAATGTAAAGGTACCACAGTACTCACTACGTTTTGGCACCCCTTCTAATATCTCTTCTTTTGTTTGGTGTCCTTCACTTGTCTTGCATTTTTCATTGAATCATGGAATCCCTACAGTGTGGAAGTCACCATTCAACCCCACACTGACTCTTCAAAGAGCATCCCACCCCCAGACTCACCTGCCCCCACCTGTAACCCTGCATCTCCCATAGCTAATCCATCTAGCCTGCACATCCCTGGACCATTTGGGCAATTTAGTATCGCCAGTCCACCTAACCTGCTGGACTGTGGATGGAAACCAGAGCAGCTGGAGGAAACCCACACCGACACAGGGAGAACATGCAAACTTCATACAGACAGTCGCCCAAGGGTGGAATCGAACCTGGGTCCCAGGCGCTGTGAGGCAGCAGTGCTAACCGTTGAGCCACTGTGTTGTCCCGGTGCTTTTCTGAAGCATCTTCTTTTTTAATGTGATTACATGTATTAAGGACCCAATATAAATGCAGGTTCCTGATGAGTTACACTTGAGACAAAGTTAATAGAGTTTGGGCATTGAATTAATCAATAATGAAGTCTCCTGTTTTTGTCTGTGTATTGTCTAGTTGTTGGAATGTCACACATCTGTTATTTACAACGCTTTTTTTTGGCAGGGTTTTATGATGGAGCTAACAGCACATCAAGGTAATGTGGGTAACATTCTACAGGCTGGGAATCAGCTATTAGCAGAAGGAAAATTAACAGAAGATGAAGAAAGTGAAATTCGGGAACAGATGAACTTGTTGAACTCCCGATGGGAAAATCTCAGGGTAGCCAGTATGGAGAGACAAAGCAAGTAAGTAGTAAATGGTATTATCTATCCTGGACAGATTTCCTAGCCTCTTTGAGATGAAAATAATCATTTGCTAATTTGGCTTCAAGTTGTATGCGAACACGTTTGCAAAATAACTGACAAAATGTTGTATTTTGTTTGAATACCAGAGCATAGGTTTGCTTTGAGTTCTCACTGTTATCTCATTCCATTTGCATACACAAGTCAAAGACCACATTGTAACATTTTGAATCATTGTGGAGATAGGAGAAGGTGGTTAGTCAAACTGGTGTTAATTTATTATGGTTCAGATCATCTTCAATCAAAATTTTTCATCATTTGTTAGTCTTCCCTTTGCTCTATCTCGACTGTCAGGCCAATGCTTCTTGGCAGACTGTAATTTCTAATGTCCTTGCACACAATATGAGGGTTACCACTTATACAGTAGATTGTAGTCGAAGGTTTATGAGGCTGCCTCACACTGCGGGGCAGAACCATCTAATTCAGGATGCTGGCGGACCAAGGAAGTAGTTAGGCTGATAAGATTTTCAGCAGGATGACCAGATAGCAGCTGGGAGAGTTGTGGACTGCTGAGTTTGGCAAATGTTGCTGAGTGCATCTCAGCACTATACTGCAGCATAGTGAAAAGGGTAAAAAGAAATCTCTCGGCTCGTCTTCTCGGTTATCATTGCGAAAGGGAAGTTTTGTGACTGGATAACCTGTGCCCACGATGCAACCTGATGGGTTTGTGCTGCAATGATGGAGGAGAGACAAGATGGTTCTGCCCCTGTCCCTGGAAGGTCCCCTCCATTTGCTTGCTGGGGCCCATTGTTGATTTTTCATTGCCAACGTTTAACCAATATTGAACCTTTGATCTTTTTTGACAAAATCCAGACATAGGATTTCCTTGTTGGATTTTTATTCCAGCTGCAGACCACCAACTCAAACTCCAGTATTTACTGCTTCATATTCAGATATTTTCTAATCAACCTGTTCAGGGATGTTATTACATGGATCTGGAGCAGGTGGGATGTGAACCTGGACCTCCTGGCTCAGAGGTACCACTACATCACAAGTTCTCTCCTTCCTCACCTATTGATCCCTAAATTAACATAAAACCATCACTATTTGGGCTGAAGAATCCCTCCCAGTTTAGATAACAGCAATCAGTTGGGTAGCCTCTGCCACGTTGATCCAGCACTTAGTAAGCAGCTTGGAGGTGAAACTTCCAGCATTCAGCCCTGTCCCTCTTACTGTTTTTCTAATATGCTTATAAACTGCATGCAACAAAGTTCAATTTCTGTTCCACTCAATGCCTCTTCTTGTATTGCTATCTCAGTTTTACATCCGAAGTCCAAAGCTGCTGAAGGTCTGAATCTGGTACCTCGGGCAGACTGTCTGAATTTATGTCAGAACATTGAGATTCTATAACAATTCAGGGTGTTTCTAATTTCAAATTCTATGCATTGATGCCCCAATTTTACAAAAGTTGAAGCCAACATTTATTTTAACCAAGATATAAGCACTTGCTTTGGTTAAAAGTTGCTGCATTGTATAAAAAAAAAATAAATTGGAAAAAGTTACTGTAAGTGAAGATTGTACCCTCATACGCAGGCAGTCAACAGATCCGGTAAACAGCAAGAAGTGCCACAGAACCTGGAAGACTTCAAACTCTAGGGTTTTAGGCAAGGACAGAGGTGGGCTGGCACAGAAATGTGCAAGCTAGATGGTGTACCAGTTTGCTGTTGTTTGGAAACAATGGTAGGGAGAGAAGCTTGGCAACCTGCCTGGTTCAGGTGATAGTCCAGTTGATCTTTTTAGTGAGCTCATCAAGGACCAATTTTAATTTTTTTTTTATCAGGGGCATACAAGTTTCACACTGGATGAGGGTCAGTCCAGGTTGAAGGAGGCAGCAACATACTGGGGAACCAGCCATGGCTGCACCTGTAAAATACTTGGGCTCATAAATGGGTAAAGAGTGCATGGTTGAGAGAGACCATTATTTACTAGGCCACAAGTGATAACACTCTGTAGAGTTGGCCAAATTAGTGATGAATGCATGCTCCAGGCATTTAAGGCAGTTAGTCAGACAGATGGTGGCAAAAGAGGAGTTGGGAAGATCCACTAAGTTTTCTTACTGCAGATAACCACAAACAAGGCAACCGTTGGATTTGAGATTGGGTAGTGGAGAAGAATGTGGAACTGGAATGCAATGGAGGCCAAGCACCCAATGAGGGGTGGTCTCTTCATCCTCACCAGTCACTGCATCAGCTGTTGGATGGCGCTGTGGATCACTGGAGAGCATCTTGAGCTGGAGTGCAACTGCTATCAACCCCATACGTCTTTATGCCATCAGGACCACCGACTGATCAATGCTACAGGGCAGTGTATGCATTCTGTGCTGAGTCTGAGCGTCCTGTCACAAAGTGTAGATTGCATTCCACCCTTATTGTTTGAAGATTCTGGTACCTTTGCAGGTATTCTCATCTCTCTATTGTCCACTTCATCCAAGGACACCTGGCATTTCCATTTGTTCTTTCTGTGAAATATGTGCTCTCTCTTCCTGCAAATATAGAGAAGGGTGAGACAATTTTCTTGGCTCTTATCTAGGCCAGCAGCTCATTATTAATAAGCATCTGCATGTATCATTATGGAACAGTGGCTGTGGTCATTGCTCAGGAGTTTCTAATTACTGCCAGAGCACATTTCAGGGGCTGACATTGCTCAGTGTATGCCAGTGAGCTGTCTTTGTGAGGGCCAGACACTTCGCTTCTCACCTCGTACTCCTCTTGCCAGAGTGAAGAAGGTCATTAGAACCCTTGCTGTACTGCACTTTGTTCCTCTGCTCTATACTTCAGTTGCTCAGTGTCTGGGATCGCCAGCAATTTTTTTTTGTTTAACTGAGCGACCTTCTCATAGCATTACTTGAACTAACACCTTGTGACTCTCTGCCATCTGTCTAAGAGCACATGATGGGTGCTGTACTGGTGGTGCGAGGCAGTTTTGATCCAGTGTCAAGTTTTTGCCTCTCATCCTTGGTGACCAGTGGTTTCATTCGGAAATTAGAATACCTGCCATTATGACTTTTCGGATACTCTTTCAGGGATCTCACCTCTATTCACATCCATTACCTGTAAGCTGCCCTCCAAATAGCAAGTAACTCAGGGAAAAGTGCAGATCTTGACCTCTTCCACTGTGGGAGCCAGAATTAATTTTTGACTTTGGGTACCTGATCCTGGAAGCAAAATCTGCCCTCAGGAATTCAAAGCTTTTGAGTCTTTGTTACAATTCATTTTTATTCTAATGTAAAGTATTTAGTAGTGAGTGGATTGCACTCTCAAGTGCTCCTACAAAGATGTCACAAGTGACAACTGAATTTCTATTTTTCAGTCTTGTGATAGTTCTTGAATTTTTCTTGTTCGTTTGCATATTTTGTCGGTTGGTCATAACATATGCATCAATATTTGATATCTTCGTCACTTTTTTTTAAGTAAATGTGTCCAATAATCACTTGAAGGTCGATTTAAAATTAGGATTATTTGTCATGCCTTAATTGGGCAATATGTGCTCACCATCATGCCCCAAAGTTCCACAAGCCATCATAAAATACCACTGAGAGCATCAAGATGACCAATTTGCCTGCCTGCCTGCCATTCAGGGCAAAAGTAATTCACACCAGGTTTTGTTATTAGCAGTACAATAATTTATTTTCTATGCGTTAATGAATGACAGAGAAATGAAAGTATTTCTACTCTACTACTGTGTAACTTAGTCTGTACCCCTTATGAATCCCAAAATACACAGAAACCTAGTCACAATGAAGACAGATCAAAAAAAAAATGGTTTAATACTGAGATTATGGGTTAAAAAGTAGACAGGGAAAACGAAATTCCAAACATCAAAAGTCTAGATGTTGAGGGGGGACTTAAATTGTCTCTCTCAATTTCTTTTGATTTCAGAGATAATGACGCCTATTTTTTTTTAACCAATGGCCCTTCTTTACTTTGATCAAGTAGTCCTAGGTCTTTTCTTGCAAGAATTCTTTCTTTCAAGCTTTCTTGTTCTTTTATGTTCACTTTTCACCCACATTGTGAGAGGGAGATGTTTTCAATTCGCAGGCTCTGGATATTTCTATTTGCCTTACGTTTTTGTTACCAACTGCAGTACAAACAATCCTGTTGTCAACCTGTTTTCCTTAACTGAAAGTCTCTCAGTGCAGCCCTAGCTTAAAGTATCCCCACCTAAATTACTTTGAAAAGCAACATTGTCTTGCCTAGCTAAAACATTATGCCACTTGATTTTACCAAGTCACAAAACTCTCCAGTAATATAGCAGTTCAATTTCCATTTCAGGGGATCCCGTATGTAGAGCAAGTTAATCCCCCATGTTTAGTGTATTTAGCCTTGGCACAGTGATGGCTCTCTGACCTCTGAGTCTGAAAGTTATGTATTCAAATCCCTCTTCAGGTAATTGACCACGTGATCCAGATTGATAATTAATAGTTGAACATGGCTCGTTAAACCAAGTCTACCTTTTCAGATTGATGTGAATGGTCCCTATGCTGGTATTTTTAAGAAGAGCACATGAGTCCTCCCCAACATTATGGCCTATGTTTATTCGTCAGCCAGCATGACTTGGTCATCCCCTTGCTATTTATGAGACATTACTGTATAAAGGTTTATTGCTATGTTTCCCACATTACGTATCAAAGCACTGGGATGCCCTCATAATATGTTCTAAAGTTGGAAGTCCTTCCTTTCTCTTATCACAGCAAATGCTGTGTTGGCCAATCTGATCCCCCTTGCCACTCTTCAATATCATTTCTCAGCTGTATACAATGTTCCTATCTTTTTTGCCTGATACGTCCATTAAGACTTGGGATTTATGTAGTAGCACCATTGTTCACCTTTCCACTTCAAACATTGCAACTTTTCATCATTCTGATTGCTATGAAATGTCTGTGGAATTACCACATTGATGGCTCATTTATAATACCAACTATTTTAATACTGAAATTGAAATTAATGTTTAATTTATTCGTAAGCAGAGTCGTGGTAGTGTGCAGAGCTGCTAAGAGTGAGGTGATTTATCATAAGGTCAGCAGGATGGAAATGTTTAGTGACAGCTGTGATAGATCTAGAACCTGTTACTTAATAATGAAATTTAAGAGAGAAGGAAAGTAAAGTGAGATGAAAATGAGATTAGGTTTTGGCCAAACAGTTGCTTTCCCCATCCTGTCTTGTCATGGTAGCTCTTCAATTTCTATTGCACTTCTTTTCTTTTGTCTCATTCCCTAAAACTATCTATCCGGTCTCGATACACGTGGACAAAGAAGGCATGAATTTGACTGGGGCAACACATCCACAATAGCAATAGCCAAATAGAGACATGCCAGTGAATTCCTGGAGGCCTGGCATTCCAACCAGAACTCCATCAACAAACCTATTGAACTGGACCTGATTTACAAACTACTGAAAACAGAACCGCAAGTCATGCCAGCCACCCAACAAACTGTGGAATATAAATAACAAGTGGGACAGAACACCAACGCCTCACCATGGACGCACTGACAATGTTACCTAGCAGGGTGACGAAACACCTGCAACCAAACACACCGGCTCGGCAAGCAAGTCTACAACCTCAGCCACAACCTGAGCTACAAATCTTCTCAAAGACTTTAAACTATTTTGTCTCTGTCTTGAATATGCCATATCTGTGAGCATCCCCAGCCTTCTGGACTTAAAAAAAAAAATATTCTCAACCTAATCAGTGGGGAAAAAAAACTCTTCAAGTTCAGACTTCACATTTTGAACCCTTATTATAAGACAGTAAACCACTGTCCCCCAACCTCCCACATAGGCTGTAGACTCTGTCGTCAGTGGAGGCAACCTGTGATGTCTGTCCCTTCAGCATTTGTAAAGTTTTTTCAAAATCTTCGAAGGTTCAGTCAGATAGTGGAATTAACTACAAGTCCAAATGCAGACAACTCCATTTTGGATGTCTTACAATCATAGAATTTTGCAGCACAGAGGGAATTGTTTGGTTATTGTGCCTGTTACAATTCTCTGAGAGACCTCTCTACTTAGTTTAATACCCATCAGTCCTTTTCTTTTTGTTTAGAAAAGGGGAATTAAATTGATCCGGTTCCATTTTTTAAAAAAAAATGATAATGATTTCTGTATTCACCACAGTTTTCTTGGAGAACATCCCATTTGTGATGATTAATTAGGTAATTCCTTTGTTGAACTCAAATTTATGCCCTCTCAGTACTGCAGCACCAATTAACGGAAATAATTTTCCCAGCCAGAGTATTTCTTCACTTCTGCTCTTAAATAAAACCACTCTTCTCTAATATTGCCTCAGTCAATCTCTCCTACCTCCTGTGCATTGATTTGGCATTATTCTTAGAATAAGATGTCTAAAACTGCACACAATATTTAAATGTTTATGCCTGGCAAAAACAATTACCATTATTTGAAACACCATTTTTTTTTTTGTTGGTACTTGGATAGAATTCTCCCATTTCCCATTTATGACTGACAACGTGACCTGAAAACTAACACTGGCAGGTAAATTGTGAGTAATCATAACTATTTATCAATCACCATTGAATGTAACACATTAGAACATGAGAATATAAGAAACAGGAGCAGGAGTAGGCCATTTATCCCCTCAAGATTCTCCTGTCAGACATGGCCGCAGTTAATCTGCCCTCGGGCTCAATGCTAGATCCTCATAACTGTCAACTCCCCGATATTTCAAAAATAAAGGTAAAGTAGTCATCGTCCCACTGGAACATCAGGTTCCTATCTCATGAGAGAGAGAGACACTTGATGTTGGTTTAACTTGGGGGTCACCATGCCCACCAGGTGAGGGGTGAAGTTGTGAAGGAGAGTCCTTCAGCCGGTATAGGGATTGGATCCATGCTGTTGGCATCACTTTGCATTGCAAACCAGCTGTCCAGCCAACTGAGCTAACAGTTGTATCAAAACATATTTGTTTTTCAACTCCAACCTTTCAGAAATAAAGGCCAAATACAATTATAGTTATGGAGTCAAACAGCACAGAAACGGACCCTTCAGTCCAACCAATCCATGCCATTCATAATACTAAACTAAACTAGTCCCACCTGCATGCGCTTGGTCCATATCCCTCCAAATATTTTTCATTCATGGATTTGCTAAACGTCTTTTAAAGGTTGTAACTGTACCCACATCCTTTGGAAGTTCATTCCACACATGAACCACTCTGTGGGGGAAAAAAATTACCCCTCAAGTCTTTTTTAAATCTTTCTCCTCTCTCTTTAAAAATATGCTGCCTCGTCTTGAAATCCTCCACCCTTGAGAAAACACACCTGCCATTCACCTTTATCTAACCCCCTCATTATTTTATAAACCTCAATAAGGTCATCTCCCGCTCACCTATGCTCCAGTGAAAAAATCCCAGACTATCCAGCCTCTCCTAATAACTCAAACCCTTCATTCCAGTAACATCCTGCTAAATCTCTTCTGAACTTTCTCCAGCTTAATCATTTCTTTCCTGTAATAAGGAAATCAGAACTGGACGTAGTACTCCAGAAGAGACCTCACCAACATCTTGTACAACCTTAACATAATGTCCCAATTCCTGTAGTCAAAGGTCTGAGCTATGAAGGCAAGCCTGCTAAATGCCTTCTTAACCACCATGTCGATATGTGAGGCATGCTTCAAAGAATCATTTACCTGAATCCTGAGGCCTCTATGTCCTGCAATGCTACCCAAGGCTCTACTTTTAATTATATAAGCCTTGTCTTTCTTTCTTTTACCAAAATGCAGTACCTCACGTTTATCCCAATTAAATGCCTTCTGAAAATCCAATGAGTCTACATCTACCAGTTCCCCATTATTAACTCTGCTTATTATATGCTCAAAGAACTGCAGCAAATTTGTCAAACATGATTTCCTTTTACACAAAGCCATGTTTGACCATTTAATTGTGGCAAGATGTTCTAAATTCCTATTTCTCCCTTAATGATGGACTCCTGTGTTTTCCCAATGACAAATGTCAGGCTAAGTGGCCTATATTTTCCTGCTTTCTATCTCTCTTCCCCCTTGAACAGAGACATCACATGAACAGTTTTCCAATCTGCAGGAACCCTCCCAGAATCCAGTGAAGTCTGGAATGTTTCAACCAATGACTCCATTACCTTTGCAGCCAATTTCTTTAAAACTCTTGGACATGGAGCATTATGGTGAGGAAGCCTCCTTCTGGAGGGTTCTGTTCCTACTTACACAAAATGATCTTGAGGACCCTCCAAAAATTCTTCAGTCTCGTCCCATTTCTCATCTGCATGTTTCTCTTCAGGGTTGTTAGTTGAAGACATGACATCAGGTTCCACGCTTCCACCTCTGTACACAGCCACTAGCTATAAATGATCACATCTCTTATCAAACGTCTACTTTTTGATAATGACACACATTCCTGTTGTTAATTATTGAAAAGACAAAGCCTTTGTCTTTGACCCTCTAAGTATTTGTGTGTTCACCACCAATTCCTTTTTCTAACCACTGGCTGGAGTTGTACCAGATTATCCACAACTTTCATGATCTATTTAACTCTGAGTAGAACTTCAAATCCATATCCTCTTCTGCACAACACCATTTGCTTTCACCTCCATAATATCACTGCCATTCACTCCTGACTTAGTTTGTCTGTTACTAAAACCTTCAAACCTTTGTTTTTATTATCTCCATATTCAACACCATCTTCTGGTCTGCATCCCATCTTCTGTCTTGCACAAACTGGAGCATAGCCAAAGCATTCTACTCCATATCCTCATCTACTCCAAGTCTAATTTACCCATAACTGTCCTACATTGGCTCCTGATCCCCAAACAAATTAATTTTAAACAAAACAAATTTGAAAAGGGAATATTGAATTGGACATTAAGGAGTGTGATCATCAGGACCCATTCCTTCTTGTCTCTCCAAAAATGTAATCAAGAAAGCAAATGCACGTTTTGTTGGCAGCTGTCGGAGTCGCTAAAGAATCCAGAGTGCGACTGATGCTCATCAATAAGTAATTTTACAAGGAACCACGAAATGAAAATTAGATCTCTGGTTAGAATATGTCAGGCTTCTGCTTTAAAGTGGTCCCCACAAAGCAGTGTACCAGTACCTCTGCAGATTGGTTGCAGATCATTGTATTGCCAAATTGATGTGTCCTATCTTAGATCTAAAAATACTGCTCGATTTATTGCTAAATCCTGGGGCAAAAGTGATTGTGGTATTATTAAATGCAGCATATGCATCACAGTTTTTTTTAATGTTGCTCATTTTGGTCAAGGGTCTTTGTGCAAAAGATTAGGATAGTATTAGTGCAGAGTCAGATAGTATCAGACATAAGAACATAGAAAATAAGAGCAGGTATATATATTTTCCTGCTTTCTATCTCTTTCCTCCTTTTTGAACAGAGACATCACATTAACAGTTTTCCAATATACTGGAACCCTCCCAGAATCCAGTGAAGTCTGGAATTGGTGAGTCTTCTTCACCATCCAGTATGATCATGGCCGATCACCCAACTCGTATCCTGTTCCTGCTTTCACCCCATACCCTTTGATCTCTTTAGCCCAAAGGACTATATCTAACTCTCTTTCTTGAAAGCATTCAATATTTTGGCTCCACCACTTTCCATGGCGGGGAACTCCACAGGCCTACCACTCTCTGGGTGAAGAAATTTCTCCTTATCTCAGTCCTAAATGGTCTGCCCCAAATCCTTTGTCTGTAACCCCTGCTTCTGGAGTCCTTGGTCTCTGGAGGCCTTTTACTTTCGTCTGGTACGTGCTTAAATCCAGCTTCAGGTTAAGGTACTGTGTTACACAATTGAAAGGCACTCATTTTCCACAGTATCTATCTTCATGAACATTTAGACACTGCCCGTTTTGTGAAAAAAAAATTCAGGCAGTTTTGAGGTTTAGTATCATACATATCAAAGTTTCGCTCTATCTACCACTGATGCTCAGCAGCAGCAAGGTGTACTATCTAGAAAATGCACTGCAAAAAATCATCAAACCTTCCAAACCCATGACCCCTTTCATCTGTAAGGACAAAGACAGCAAATACACGGTAACACCATCACTAGCAAGTTCCTTTCTGTGGCACTCACCATCCTGACTTGGAAAAATAACTGTTCCTTCACTGTCACTGAGTCAAAATCCTGGAATTGCTTCCTTGACATCACTGGGGATCTACGTGCAGCATGTGGACTGCAGCACTGGGGATCTACGTGCAGCATGTGGACTGCAGCACTGGGGATCTACGTGCAGCATGTGGACTGCAGCA
>NC_063342.1:54452394-54568110 GCF_021869965.1 Rhincodon typus | reverse complement strand
GTGGACTGCAGCACTGGGGATCTACGTGCAGCATGTGGACTGCAGCAGTTCAAAACCCATCACTTTCTCCAGAGCAATTAGGGGTGGGTAATAAATGCTGGCCCAGCCAGCGATGCCCACATCCCGTGAGTAAATTTTTGAGTCTAGCGACAACCGAAACTAATTTGCCATGCAGCAGACAACCATATGACTTTCATTTCATTGCTGTGGTCCAAAAATTGATGTATGTAACTCCACTCTGTCAGCACCATTCCACTGTCATTGCTTTTTCTTGCCTCCATGATGTTTCCAGATTTTGTTTGGAGTAAGCAGATTAAAATCATTTCTGGCTTGTACGTTCACTTTAACAATAATGTATCTGCATCAACATGCATAAGCAAAAACATGTTAAATGCACATGGGCATATTCACAGTGTACATATCTGTATCTGACTAAAATCATAATGTACCTGATTACACTGACAAAATAGTTTTCCAGTTTGCTACAACAACTGAATGAATTGATTCCACGTGGAAGTGTGGGGTCTTAGGGTCACCAGCCAGTCCTAAAGTGGCTGAGCACCATGACAGCCTCGATGGGAAAGCACAGAGAACTACCACTGAAACTCGACCTGCCCTCACCTGATGCCTGTGAATTTTCCAACACAAATCTTAAAGTTACATTAGAAGGGGAATCTTTTGAGATGTCCTTTCTAGTTTCAACGTCTCATTCTAAATTAGTCAATTCTTTAACTTTTTGGTCCAATAGGCTACTAATTCCATCTCTCCTCCTGGAAACTGTACAAGGCTGAACTAGATTCTTGACAAACCTGGTTACATTTGATCTCAAATTGAGTTTACTGTATCCAACCCATCACCAAGGCCATCTATTTTGAAAATTATATCACCGAACTTTGATGTCTCCTCAGCTTATCAGCTGCTGAAGCCCTCATCCATGCCTTGATTATCTCTTGCCTTGACTACTCCAAAGCATCCCTGTTTGACCACCCAGTTTCTACTCTTCATGAATTTGAAGGCATTGAAAACTCTGCTGCCAATTCTCCAACTCGTCGCAAGCCCTATTCACCCATCACTCATGGGTTTGCTGGTCTCCCTTAGCTCCTCATTAAACAAAGCTGAATTTGAAAATGCTTATTACTGTTTTTTTTTCAAATTCCCACACCCTCTGGCCTCATGTCCTCCTATCTTTGTAAATCCCTCCCGCACTTCTGACCTCTGAAATTTCAATTGCCCTTTCAGTATTCTCAATTTTATTCACTCTGCTACTGATATGCCTTCAACTGCCAAGGCCTTAAAATCTGGAATCCCATCCTTAAATCAGACTTCTTTTCCATTTCTTGTTTCCTCCTTAAAGATGCTCCTAACTCTTGGACAAAACTTTTGGTCATACAGTAGATTATCTCATTATTTGATTAAATGTTAATCTATTCTTAGACAACCATCCTGTAAAGTGTTTTTTTGCATTTTTAACATAAGACATGTAATGTAAATAAAAGTTGTCAAAAATATTTTGCAAATTTACCTCCTTGAAATTTCAGGTCACTGGTACCTTTCTTATTATTCAGCAGTCAATTCTTCTTAATAAAATGTGAGGACGATTTTGTGAGTGATTTACTCTGAGAATACTAAGGTCAATTGTTCATTCAACTGCTTCATTGAAAATATGATATAGTGACATAATTTGAAATATCAAGGTCTCATGAGACAATGTCTTCCCACTCATTCTTTATCACTTTTATTTTGGAGTGAGGTAATGTAATTAGAGGAAGACCTTAGAAACACAGTGTGATTTTCGATTTGTCGAATGCTGCTGTGTTCTCTTTGGAGATAATATCAGGATGTACTGTATTGGAGCTGCCAAGTAATCTTTGTTAAAATTCCTAGATGATGCCTCCATGTCAGTTGTTAAAGTGAGTGATTGACATGATTTCACAAACATGTTTCTTTTTTTTAATTTGGATCAAACAGAAGTAGATAGTATTATCTCGTCCTTATTCCTCTTTGTGTATCATATATCAAGAGAGAAAGTTTGGAAAGGTAACCACTTACCCTTCCATTTGCCATTTTATCTTTTAAATTGCGTACATTTGTATTTTCTGTTCTTGTTCATGGGATGAATGTGTTGCTGGCAAGGCCATTATTTGTTGCGCATCCCTAATCGCCTTTGAGAAGGTGACATTGTTGGACTGTTTCAGGTACACCTGTAGTGCCATTAAGGAGGGAGCTCCAAGATTTTAATGCAGTGAGATTGAAAGAATGAGGCTATGTTTCCAAGTCATGATGGTGTGAGGCTTGGGAAGGGAACTTGCAAACAGTGGTGTTCCATATATCTGCTATAGAACTATCTTGTTAACCCCAGCCTGAGTTTTTGCTTCTGAGTTGGGAGATTAGAGTTTAAAAGATTCCCTGAAAGCTGGGCTGGGTGACACCGGAGTGAGGTTGGAGGATTGCAAGTATCTCTGTGTAATCTGACTGTATTGATTTTGTGAAAGGAAAGAGAAAACAGCTTAAATCCATCCTCACTCTCCAAACACTTCTCGTGTCCCATCCACAACAACATATTCAACTTCATTTATTCATGTCCTGTACCCAATAATTCCCCCACTGTGCTCTCCCTCCTCCACTCTTTCACCCATCACCTTTCTTTGCCTCACGCTAACCTATGTTGCTATATCTGCCCCTTGGTTTTATGCCAACCTGAGCCCCTTAGCCATTCCCAATGGCCCTTTCATAACCCTATGGCTACTTAGTGCCAACTCATCACTCCCCCAGACACAACCCTTATCCGTTGCACCTATTGTTTTAACTCAACCAGTATCCATCAGACACAAACCTCAGGCCTTGTGCAGGGATGAAATAAAACAAAGATGAAGTGTCAGTGGCAGATTGCAGTATATTTTAAAAAAACACTTTTTTTTCCCTTAAAACTGATTTATACATTTACATTCCTTCAAGTACTCAGCATCTTATGACAGCCAATGTTTCATTCAAGTGCTTAGTCCCTTAACACCAAGCATTGGAATTTATAGTCCCACTTCAAATGGTTCACAAACACTCACAGCCGTCCCACAAACAGTAAAATGACAGGCAGCCCTGATATGTTAATGGATGGTTGAAAAATTGGTCATGCAGCACTAAATCACCAACGGAAACCCAGGTTTATATCAACAGACTGAGTATAGTGGCAATCAATGATTGTTTTAATGCTCCAGGCATGGTTTTCAAAGATTTAACACAGAGGATTTTAGATACCTTGACAGCTTGACATTACCCTTTGATTGTTACTTTTGATTGTTTCTCTTGATGCTATTGACAATTCCAATGAGCTTCGTGTTTTCATTGAGTTTACACACTAATGCACATTGATGATTACATTTAACAATCCCAAAAGTTACCTTACTTCTGCCAAAGGGCAGCTGACCTCCACTAAATACATTCTGAGACTTATTTTGAAATCAGTATCCTGGATGTCCAAACAAATCCCCAACCTGCTCCGATCAGACACATTTCAGGTTGTTGATTCCGAGCTTACTGGAATCGCATGTAGATGGAGGCAGCTGCCTCCCCAAAATGTGAGGCACCGAATGTAATCCACTGCCATTCTCACCCCTGCAAAAATGGCACATGCTGTTTCAGAGAGGGACTTGTGACTACTGGGCATGCCTGTCATTTCTGCAATGATGGAGTGACACCATGCCATTGTGAAAATCTAGGCCTATGGATCAGTTGGATACAAGTAACGTTGACAATCCATTTCCTTGTTTGTAGGTTGCATGAAGTACTCATGGATCTTCAGCAGCAGCAATTGAAGCAGTTAGCTGATTGGTTAACAAACACCGAGGACAGAATTCACCAAATGGAGGCACAACCCCTTGGCCCAGATCTGGAAGCTTTAAAACAACAAGTGGAAGAACACAAAGTGCGTATTGACTCTTCTGTATCTGAGTCCAAAAAGTGAATTTTTTGTTTTAGATTGTATCCATGAGGCTTAGGTCTGTTTAAATGAAGGGAAGTGAACCAGTGAACTACTCTACAATTAATTCATTTCACATCTTCCAGTCCTCTGAGAATGATGAGACATAAATTTTAAATTGTGATACAGTGATGTATGATAATCTGATAGAGATGCTGAAAATTATGTTCATTGACCAAATAAGGACAGTACCAGTTGAGAAAAGATAGTTGTACTTGATTTTCAGAACTGTTGAGGCATTTTTTGTACCATTTTGTTTTATAAACGGAAATAGAGATATGACAAAATGTCGAAACGACTGATGAATATCACAAAAATACTCTTGGGTGAGAGAACCAAGCTTAAGCTTCTCACTCCTTTCCTTAATGATCTTCTTCGTTCAAGGTACTTTTTGCCTCTACAATCAGAAATTCTGATCCAAATTGCCCATCCTACTCCCACCAATCTTCTTCTCCAGCACTTCCTTGACGATCTAGTCTTCCCAAACTACTCCTGGTCCCAAACTGTCTGCCCAGTGTTACACTTCAGTCTCTGCCAATGGGTCAACAATTATTGCTTGTAGTGGACAATATCCATCCATACTCAAATAAGGCAGCACGATGGCTCAGTGGTTACCACTACTGCCTCACAGAGCAAGGGACCTGGGTTTGACTCCAGCCTCGGGTGACTGTGTGGAGTTTGCACATCCTCCCCGTATCTATTCATAGAATATTCATAGAATCCCAACAGTGTGGGAACAGGCCATCCATCCCATCGAGTCCATACCGACCCTCCGAAGAGCATCCTACCCAGACCCACATCACTTGCAGTCCTGTAACCCTGCTGATCCCATGGCTAATCCACTTAACCTAAACATCCTTGGACACTATGGGTAATTTATCATGGCCAATCTACCTAACCTGCACTTCTTTAGACTGTGGGAGGAAGTTGGAGAACCCAGAGGAAACCCACTCAGACACAGGGAGAATGTGCAATCTCCACACAGATGGTTGCCTGAGGCTGGAATAAAACCTGGATCCCTGGTGCTGTGAGGCAGCAGTGCAAACCACTGAGCCACCGTGCTACCCTAAGATGAGACAGCCACATTGTATCATCATAAGTACATGCTTCCAACTGAAAGTACGGAACGTTACATTCATATGTGACGACCTGCGGACTTGGTCAGTATGGGTCTGCATGCATCTACATGGGTTTCCTCCCGCAGTACAAAGATGTGCAGGTTAGGTGAATTGGCCATGCTAAATCGCCCATAGGGTTACAGTGATTGGGTAGGGGTGTGGGTGGGATGCTGTTTGGAGGGTCAATGTGGACTCGATGGGTCTGCTTCTACACTTCATTTCTAAGAGATGAAGGCCTTTGTTAAGCAACAAGTGTTCTTGTCAGTGGTTGTGCTTGACAACCTGGGTTTTGAACAAAGTTTTTAGTTTGTTATTGGTTACATATTACCCTTTAATGAAGCTTCCCTGCCTGGTTCTACATCCTCGCAGCCTGGATTGCTCAAAAGATTTTGATGGAGGTGGTGTAATTCTTATCATTGAATCACACCTTTAGTTCTCTACATACTCTTCTGATAACTTTTCAATCCTGATATTCTTTTTATTCCTCCTCCATGTTTTAAAATCTTCATCGTTGTTCTGAAGCCTGACCCCCAAGTTTCTCACTCAGGATTGCTTAGTTTCTTTCCTCCATTTGCACTGTGACTCCAAACTCTTTATGATTTTTTTGTGGATTCACCTTGCCCTGTTCTCTGCTATCACTGCTTTACTGTCCTCCTTAACCCTTTCCTTCTACACAAGCTCTCCTTCCTTGTATTAATGGCTTGGCTGATGAGTGATGCGGCAAACTTGATGAGGGAGCTTGAGGTGAATGAGCCCCTAGGGCAGTGACCATAATATCATACATGCAACCTGCAATTTGAGAGGGAGAAGCTGGAATCTGATGGAACAGTACTAAAATTGAGTAAAGGTTACCTACAAGGAAGATGGTGGAACAGCAATGGCAGGGGTTTCTGAGGATAGTTTGGGAAGTGTGGAAGAATTAATCGGAGGGAAGAAGAAACATACAGATGGAAAGCTGAGGCAACCATGGCTGACAAGGGAAGTTATGGACAGCATAAAAGCAAAAGAAAAAACGTACAATGTGGCGTAAATGATTGGGAAGCCTTTAAAAGGTAGTGGAGGACAACTACAAAAGCAAATGGGGCAGAAGATGAAATATAAGAGTAAATTAGCTAATAATGTAAATGAAGATTGCAGAAGTTTTTTTTTTAAAAATATAGATATATAAAAGGTAATAGAGGGGCAAGAGTGGACATCGGACCACTGGAAAATAAGGCTGTAGAGTAGTAATGGGGAACATATAAATGGCAGAGGAACTGTGAAAACATACTTTGCAACAGTCTTCAGAGTGGAAGACACCAGCAGCATACCATAGCCTCGAGAGTTGGGGACAGATGTAGATGTTGTGACTATCACTGAGGAGAAAGTGCTGGGAAGCTGGAAGGTTTGAAAGTAGATAAATTTCCTGGACCGGATGGACCACATCTCAGAGTCCTGAAAGAGATCGCTGCAGAGATTGTAGATGCATAGTGATGATCTTTCAGGAATTATTGGAGTCACGGAGGGTCCCAGAGGACTGGAATATAACACCCCTGTTTAAGAAGGGAGCGAGGTGAAGTTGGAAAATTTATAGGCCGTTTAACCTGACCTTGGTCATTAGTCAGATTTTAAGAGTCAATTATTAAGGATTAGATTGCGGAGTACTTGGAAGGGCATGGTAACATGGGGCTGAGTCAGCATGGCTTTGTCAAGTGAGGTCATGCCTGACAAATATGTTCCAATTCGTTGAGGTGGTAATGAACAAGGTGGACAAAGGAAAGCCAGTGGACATGATCTATGTGGATTTCCAGAAGGCCTTTGACGAGTGCTGCACAGGAGGCTGCTAAATAAGACAAGAGCGTATAGTGTTAGGGGCAGGGTACTGTATGGATACAGGATTGGCTGACTGGCAGAAGGCAGGAAATGGGGATAAAGGGATAACACAGTGTGCGGCAGGGGGAACACAGCAGGCCAGGCAGCATCAGAGGAGCAGGAAAGCTGACGTTTCGGGTCGGGACCCTTCCTCCAGCTCCACACCGTGTTATCTCTGACTCCAGCGTCGGCAGTTCTTACTATCTCTGAGTGGGGATAAAGGGATCCTTTTCAGGATAGTGACTGGTAACTAGTGGCATTCTGCAGCAATCAGTATTGGGACCACAACTATTCGTGTTATACATCAATGATCTGGATGAAGGAACTGAGGCATTGTTGCTAAGTTTGCAGATGACAAAGGCAAAGGGACAGGTAATGTCGAAGAAGGGGGAAGGCTGAAAAAGGACTTGGACAGGCTAGGAGGATGATTAAAGATGTGACAGATGAAATTCAGTGTAGGGAAAGTGAGAGGTTATGCACTTTGGTAGGATTAATAGATGCATACACTATTTTCTAAATGGGGAAACGCTTCAGAAATCTAAAGCACAAAGGGATTGGGGAGTCCTAGTTCAGGATTCTCTTCAGGTTAAAGCGCAGGTTCAGTTGACAGTTAGCAAAACAATTGCAATGTTAGCATTCATTTCAATAGGGCTAGAAAACCAGAGCAGGGATGCACTGTTGAGTTTACATAAGGCTTTGGCCAGACTGCACTTGGAATATTGTGAGCAATCTTGGACCTCATATCTAAGAAATGAAGTGCTGACGTTGGAAAGGGTCCAGTGAAGGTTTACAGGAATGGTGCTGGGGATGAAGGGCTTGTCATATGAGGAGTGGTTGAGGACCCTTGAGTCTGTACTCGGTGGAGTTTAGAAGGATGAGGGGAGGATCTAATTGAAACTTAGGAAATACTCAGAGGCCTAGATAGAGTGGATATAGCGAAGATATTTACACTAGTAGGAGAGATTCGGACCGAAGGGTACAGTCTGAGAGTGAGGAGGAATTTCTTCAGCCAGAAGTTGATGTATCTGTGGAACTCATTGCCACAGAAAGCTGTGGACGCCAAGTCATTGAATGTATTTAAGACAGAGATAGATTCTTGATTAGTAAGGAGATCAAATGGTATGGGGAGAAGGCAGGAGAATGGTATGGCAGACTTAATGATCTGAATGGTCTCAGTTATCCTCTTGACTTGGCCAGATGAGTTGGTCATCTGCTAGTCTCAATCACAGACACAGAAATTTACATCTGTTTTCCCATATTTCTCACAACACACGCACAGCCCAACTGCTTCCAAGCCCATTTCTCTGCAACTCGCTTTTTCTTTTTGGGGTGGGGGTGTGGAATGTGCCCGGGGAATAAGGTTGTAGTTCGGCTATAATTGCATTTTCATGCTGCTAAATGCCAACTTTATGGTTTCCAGTTGCCAAATATCTGTGCAGCCGTCAGTCATCTCAAACTCTCTCTCTTGTCCCTTGTTACCTTTAATGTCTATAAGGTTTGTTTTGTTTTATCCTGTTTATTCTCCCTTGTGTGAACCTCCATCACTTTGCATTCTCAAATGCAATGTGTGCTGATGTCAGAAGCTGTAATGGTTCAATCGTCTATCAACAAATCTCATTGGACCATATGAAAAGCTATCAGTGCTCATTTGCCTTGGGCAAATCATTCACTTTGCTAAAAGTCCCGGACCTTCATTCCTAACTATCTTCGTAAGGCTCCACCTAATAATCTCATGTCCTGTGTCCATATGAGGAGTTTAAAGTTTTTTATTTGCTGCGGAACTTGACAGCATCCACTTTGATCCTTCAAGCACCTGTAGAAATGTGAGGTCCTCATTCATCTGAGTGAACATTAACTGGACTTATTAAGTATAAATTTACAACCTCTAAGAAGAGAGAACATGCTCCTGTAGCCTTACAGACTCGGGCTCCAGTTCATTAATTCACATCGCCATGAATTTATTCCTTTTTGCACTTAGCCTTTCCTTGAAATAGGCCAAATTAAACCTTTACTTCACAGCTCCTTTCCCTTGCCAATCAAGCTATCCTTCCTGCCCACCCTAATGCTGAGCTTTTGCATTTGCACAGTTTTTTTAATACCTTCTGCCATGGCATCTCTGGGCATATCATGCTTGTGAGATATACCTCTGCTTGTCATTAATTTCCTTTCCTTGGCCCAGGTTAGCTGCTAATATAAATTGTTCCCTCCCATCAAGTGTGACCCGATCATTGTTCCTCACTTCTAAAATCCACCTTCAACTAACCTATTCTGATTTGAAAATGCTCATCAGGTTTCTACCCCATGTTTGTGTGCTGACATGATTCTAATCAGAAATATAAATGAATTTGTCTGTGACAGTAACCGTGCTAACTCTGTCACTCCACGTGCTTCCATTTCTTCGAATCGTTCTCCTAATGTTATTTTATTATTTCATTGTCAGATCAGCTCAGTGAAACAGATTGGAATGTTCTTCTTTGCTATCATACAGCAGCTTTAACAATTTGCTTTTTGTCGGTGGTGGTTTTTTAATCTTCAGAGCTGTTGACTCCAAGAAAATATGAACATTCATATTATTAAATACTGTTAGCAATAAACTTGTTCCTGGCTACTGCTTGTTGAAATCAGCATATAACAAAACTAATAAAACCTTAAAAAGATATCGGCATTCTGTTGGATGTCAGAAGAAAATAAAACAATTATTTTCTGTGGTTTTCTTTTGTAACACGTAGTTTATATGGCCATCAGACATAGGAGCAGAAATTAGGCCATTCAGCCCATTGAGTCTGCTCTGCCATTCAATCACAGCTGATAAGTTCCTCAACCCCATTCTCCTGCATTCACCCCATAATTCTTGACCCCCTTGACAATCAAGAACCTATCTATCTCTGTTTTAAATGTACTTAATGACCTGGCCTCCACAGCCTTCTGTGGCATTGAATTCCATAAATTCATCACTCTCTGGCTGAAGAAATTTCTCCTTATTTCTATTTTAAAGGGTCTTCCCTTTACTCCAAGGCTGTCCCCTCGGGTCCTAGTCTGTCTGACCAATGGAAACATCTTCCCACCATCCAGTCTGTCCAGGCCATTCAGTATTCTGTAAGTTTCAATTGGGTCCCCTCTCATTCTTCTAAACTCCATTGAGTATAGACCCAGAGACCTCAAACATTTCTCTTATGTTAAGCCTTTCATTTCCAGGATCATTCTCGTGAACCTCCTCTGAACCCGCTCGCCAGAGCTTTATAAAGAAGTATGCCCCTGCTTTTATGTTCCAGTCCTCTCGAAATAAATGCCGACACTGTATTTGCCTTCCTAGCTACTGACTCAACCTGCAAGTTTACCTTAAGAGAATCTTGGATTAGAATTCCCAAGTCCATTTGCACTTCAGATTTCTGAATTTTCTCCCAATGTAGAAAATATTCTACACCTCTATTATTCCGACCAAAGTTTACCTTTCCCAAGTTGTATCCCATCTGTCACTTCTTTACCTATTTTCCTAACCTGTCTAAATCCTTCTGCAGCCTCCCTGTCTCCTCAATACTACCTGTCTTTCTACCTATCTTTGTATATCAGCAAACTTAGCCTTATGCCCTCAGTTCCTTCATCCAGATCATTAATGTATAAGGTAAAATGGTCCCAACATTGACCTTTGTGGAGCACCACTAGTCACCAGCTGCCATCCTGAGGAGGACCCTTTTAACCCCACTCTCTGCTTTGTGCCAGACAGCCAATCTTCTATCTATGCAAGTACCTTGCCTTTAACACCATGGGCCCTTATCTTACTCGGCAGCCTCCCGTGTGGTACCTCATCAAAGGCCTTCTGGAAGTCCAGGTAGATAGCATCCATTGGCTTTCCATGGTCTAACCCACTGGTTACCTCCCCAAAGAATTCTAGCAGATTTGTCAGGCATGATCTCCCCTTGACAAAACCATGCTGACCGCCCTATTTCACCATGCACTTCCAAGTATTCAGAAATCTCATCCTTCAAAGTGGACTCCAAAATCTTACGAACAACCGAGGTTAGGCTAATTGTCCTGTAAGTTCCCATTTTTTGCCCTATTCCCTCCTTACATAGCGTAGGGGCAGTTACATCCACAATTTTTCAGTCCTCTAGGCCTCTCTCTGACTCCAGTGATTCCTGAAAGATCACCATTAATGCCTCCACTATCTCATCAGCTATCTCCTTCAGTTATCTGGAGCAGGTTATTTATCCACCTTCAGACCTTTCAGTTTTTCTAGCACCTTCTCCTCATTGTTGGTCGCCATACTCACCTCTGGCCCCTGACTCCTTTGAATTTTTGGGATATTACTCGTGTCTTCCACCGTGAAGACTGATGCAAATTACTTATTCAGGTCCTCAGCCATTTCTTTGTTTCCCATCATGTCTTTTTCAGCAGCATTTTCCAGCGGTTCAATGTCCAATTTTCCCTCTCTTTTGCCCTTTACATATCTAAAGTACCAAATGAAAATGATAGGCAACATTGTAAAATTTGGGTTCAAAGCAGTTAATGCCTTTGATAAGTCAGTATCTCAGGTTTTCCTTGACGGACAGTGAAACGTTTTATTGGCTGACATTTTTTAAACATTTGTGGGACATGGGTATACCTGGCTGGCCAGCATTTGTTGCTGGTTGTTAGTTGCCATTCAGAAGGTGGTGGTGACCTGCTTTCTTGAACCACTGCAATCCACACTGTAGGTACAGCCACAGTGTCATCACTGATGGAATTCCAGGATTTTGACTGAGTGACCATGAAGGAAGGGCAATACATTTCTGAGTCAGGATGGTGAGTTACTTGGAGGACAACTTGCAGGTGGTGGTGTTCCGATGTATTTGCTGCCTTTGTCCTTCTAGATTTGAAGTGGTCAGAGGTTTGGAAGGTGCTCTGTAAAGATCTTTGGTGAATTTCTGCAGTGCATCTTGCAGATAGAACGCACTGCTTCTCCTGTGCAAGATGATGTAGTTGCAGAATGTCTCATCAATTCTGAAGCAAGACTTAAAATTATACCTATATCACGTCTTAAAAGTGATGAAAGTTGGCTGTCATCAAAACATTTTGACCTTATAAAAACAGTTGTCAGAAAATCCAGTCATGTTGTTTTTGCCTTCTGTTAAACAGCAGGCATTTGTCTATGCATCATTTAAAATAAATGTTTTCTATTCACCTGAATGTGCTGCATAGACAAGAGGATAAATGCATCTTTTCCTTCCCCGATTACAAATTCTGAACAAGACCTTTCATTTCCGAGTGCAGAGGTTCTAATAAAATGTAAACCTAAATACAGCATTGGGTTGAGATTGCATACACATCCAAGTTTCTGTTGTTGAAGCAATGACAATGCCTCTGACACATGATTTCCATGATAATAAAATGTGAAAATGCTCAAGGTATTCAGCAGTTCAAGCAATATATGTGGAGAGCGAGATTTCCGTTAATGTTTTGGTCAATGACTTTTTAACAGAACTAGGAAAAGTTTGAAATGTAATAGCTATTAAGTAGGTGAAATGGCAGAAGGTAGAGGAACAATAAAAGAGGAGGCCTATGGTAGGGAGTAAGATGTGAGATTCTGAGTGACGGAAGAAATAGAAACAGAGGGAGAGTTAATGGGACAATTAAAGAAATAAAATGTGGGTGCAGAAGAAGTGTGAAAGGCACAATAATGGAATCTGCCATCCAGAAACAAATATAAGAAAAATAAGGTTAAGGCAAACAAAATGGGATTGGTGGTGGAGGTGGAGGAAGGGATCATGGTCTGAAAGTGTTGAACTCAATGTAGAGGCCAGAAGTACCCAA
Source organism: Rhincodon typus (assembly GCF_021869965.1). Lineage (NCBI taxonomy): Eukaryota > Metazoa > Chordata > Chondrichthyes > Orectolobiformes > Rhincodontidae > Rhincodon > Rhincodon typus. The sequence continues at coordinate 54,555,378 of NC_063342.1, read as the reverse complement.
TTAAAAGATCAAATGCAGTTCCTTGAGATTGTGTTGAGCTTCATTGTAACACTGCGCCAGGCCAAAGGTCATAGACATCTGCAAGTACTCATTGTAAGCCCACTAACTCCTACTGCTAATTACAATTCCTATATTGTATATGCAAGATAGAGAATTAAAATTGCAGGTACCTGAAAACTCTGGGATCATGGTTGTCTACTGAATGGAGGTGTCCTGCAAAATGGTTACTCAATCTGCATTTGAGTTCCACTTCATGCAAGAGCCCATGTTATGGGTAGAGAATGCAGTGTACTAAGTTGAAAGAAGTGCACGTGAACTCTGTTTCAGCTGGGAAGTGTTTGAATGATGATGAGAGTGGGTATGGCCTAAGAAGCCATTCGCAGGTCCAGGCAGTGGGCCTAGGAGGGAGTCATACCTGACTGTCTGCCCCACTTTCTTAGTTACATCTGCGTTCAGGTGTTCCTGGAGAGGGAGCATGAGTTGCAAACTGGCACAATTGTGGCCATTAGAGACCAGTGGGCACCACAGGGGCAGGAGTGCATCATCGCCCTGGACAATGTTATTTTAATTTAGTAAATTTTCATGAGCCATTAATAGGTATTTTGTTACAGTGCCCCATGAGGGGTTGTTTAACCCCATTTAGAATAGAATAGAATCCCTACAGTGTGGAAACAGGCCCTTCGGCCCAACAAGTCTACACTGAACCTCAGAGCATCCCACCCAGACCCAGCCCCCTATAACCCACCTAATCTACACAAGCCTATGGGAAATTTAACATGGCTAATTCACCTAACCTGCACATCTTTGGACTGTGGGAGGAAACAGGAGCACCCGGAGGAAACACACGCAGACACAGGGAGAATGTGTAAACTCCACACAGACATTCGCCGGAGGCTGGAGTCAAACCTGGGTCCCTGGCGCTGTGAGGCAGCATTGCTAACCACTGAGCCACTGTGCCGCCCTAAAGGCTTTGTTACCTTTAGTTTGAAAGAGCAGAAGTAGGTTTACTCTATCTAACTAGATGCTGTATCTGTCCTTGGAGTGTTGGATGAGGATAGTGTAGATGGAGATTTACTTTCAGTTCAAAAGGGTAGAGAGAGCTTTAGTTTCAGTTTACCAAGAGAGAGAGCAAGGGAAACTCTCTTAAGGTGTGGAAGGTCGAGGAGAGTGTGGAAATGGGCCTAGGTATGTAAAAAAGTACGTGAAATGGGCTTAACATGGTCACGGACCGTGTTAACCACTGGAGGAAAAAGGAAGATGTGTCAGAATCACTCTTATGGAATTTGCACTGTCAGAACAAAATATAATTCAATTGAGATACAGCCTGTGAAAATTGTAGTTGATGTAGCAGTGGTATCGGTGCACTTACATTGAATACTTCTGGATTTTCTAGCTCCTGAAATGGAAACAAAAGTTTAAGAATGGAAAGTGGGAGTTAGACCACGAGAGGTTGAGACAAAGATAGAAATAGGAAGCAAATTTGATGGAAGTTGCAGTTAAGGGCAAGAACCTGAAAGGACGCCAGCAAAGACATCAATGTTTGAGCAAAGGAATTGAGAGTGGGAGCTCAGATAGGACTGTTAGAAGAATATTCCACATACCTTACAAAAATACTCGCCTCCAAGATCCATGATGTTACCCATGACATGTTTTTTTGAAGGAAGAGTTAATAGAAAAGTTTGTTGACATGAGACAAGTCCATCCAGGCAGAGGAGAGTGGTGGTCAATAAAATCTAGATAAACCTCCTGCTCAAAGAAGAAACCAAAAGCTTTCTGGCCACTCAGGTTCAGGTTGGAAGTCTAGAAGGATTGGACATTAGTAGTAAAGAGGAGATACATAGGGCCAAGAAAATGTAAGTTGTCAATTTGCTGGAGGATAAGAGTCACAGATGTAGATTGAAAGACAGAAAAGGAGGTGAGGGGGAGAAAAAGAAAGCTAAGATGGGAATAAATCTATGTGGTGGATCAGAAGCAACCTTATAATAATGGACTGTTCTGATTGTGGTCTTTGGGCAGAGGTAGAAGCAAGCTGTCTGAGTTTGGGGACCATGAGCTCGAAAGCTAGGGAGAAAATATCACCAGAGGAAATGAGGTCAGTGGAGGCAAAAAACAGTTTGATGTTGGATGTTCAATTCACAATCCAGAGGGAGATAGAAGGAAGTGCTGGTGAGGAAGAGGAAAGTTTTCTTTTGTTAAAATACCAAATGAAATGAAACAAAGGACTAAGATAGCTTCGAGATGGAGCGAGTTGGTGTCAAGAAATAACAGTGTAAGTGTGGAACTTGTGTCCACTCAACATACACAGTGAATAAATTGTGTCATTTTTGTTATAACTAAGAATCAATAAATGTGACTTTTGAAAATACCTTCGATCGCAATTGCTTGTTCCCTTATAGGTACTTCAAGAGGACTTGGAGCAAGAACAAGTACGTGTCAACTCTCTGACACATATGGTGGTGGTCATTGATGAGAGCAATGGAGATAATGCTACTGCTGCCCTAGAGGAAGAGCTCCAGGTAAGAAATATAGATGTCTAGTGACTAAATAATTACACTTTAGGAGCCCAAACATGACATTATCAAATGATATTTTTTTCTTGTTCATGCATCTTTACCTGCATAGGATACATTGTAAAATATTATGTAAAATGAAGACTTTTTCTGCGAAATTGGTCTAATTTGCTGGAGAATGCTGTCAAGAATTGAACCAGTAATTGGGAAACAAATTGGCGTGTACTTTACAGAACCCTTGTAACAAAGTAACATTTCTCAGATCTCTTCCAAAGGAGAAGAGACAGTAATCAAGAGTTAAAATTTAGGTGAGAAAACAATAGATTGTTGAAGCTTGGGCTTTATATATTAAAGCAGATTGATTTTAGGGAAAGATGGTGTTGTTGATGATGGTAGAAACAAGGAGGGTAGCTTAGACCAGATTCAGATGAACCAGCATTGCTGAATTAGGCTGCAGAGATGTTTACATGAGATTTTGTAAACCGTGTTCCAAAACCCTTAAATGTGTTAGTAGACTGGATGTTCAAGAAGGTTGGTGAGGATTATTAGTGAGTGTAGTACAGGATTGAGGGCTCAATGGAATGTTGGTCGGAAAGTTAGGTCCATATTCATACAAATGTGTGAATATTTCTCAAATATTTCTCTGTAAATATTTTGACCATGCAAAGTGAACATATTGATTTTCTCATAAGCCATTATCCACAGGTCTGTTCCACCGTAGTATTGTCAGTGGAAAGAAAATGGTGTTCAGTTTACCCATGAGTAGGGCGGTAGCTGTGCAGAATTTGGAATTGGTTCTTGTGGAATTCATACTTGTTAGAACAAAGCTTGTATTGCAGCAATTGTGTGTTGTGCATAAGGGTGTTCTGAATTAAACTTGACACATCTGCAGATATGATGGTTTGCAGCTGTTTCTCCAATAGGACAAATATGAGATTTAAGAAAAAGTAAGAACAGTTGCAGCTACCAAGATTCATTACCCAAATGCAAGAGGACTCCCTATTTCTGACCCTGGTTGAATGAAAAATAACACATTTTTAGATTTCTTCTGTAGTGAAGAAGCATGAACAGGAGCCTCCTGCAATGAACCTGTCCAGGAATCCATGAATAGAGCAATGAAGAAAATTTTCCTGCAGACCACGTCCCTGTTTTTGCATCTGTCAGCATGCTGTGTTCTGTGACTTAAATATCCAGCCATCCAACCAAACGCTTACACAGCTCCTGGCAGGTGGTTCGGATGCCAACTAGGTGAGTGGGAGCATAGTAGGTGAGAAAGATGGGTTAGTGGCAGAGGTGATGGTGTGAGGTAAGTGAATGGGTATTTTGAGTAGCACAGGAGATTGGGGCATGTTGAGCTCAATGCTGGGGTGCATTGTGTCGAGCTTGACAAGTGAAGGGGGTGTCTCAGGTCAGTCAGTAGAGGGTCCAGATGGTCTGGCCATTGTGGGGCGGGTGGGGATGGGGGTTGTATGAGCCACTTCAGGTTGGATAGGGCAGTCATATCCAGCAGGTATGGGGGGAGGTGTGAAGCAGTGAAATTATCGGATTGGGCGGGTGTCTCACCATGGGTGAGAAGAGGTATTACCTCCAACAGGTGGGATGTTGTTGCCACGTCAGAGGGCTCAGGCCAGATGGGGTGTTGGGGCAGAGGAATTGTCAAGTTGAGGTTGACGGCTTATTAGACCCAGCAGATGGAGAGATGAGACAATGTCAAATAGAGCTCAGTCTGGACAGCAATGAGGCCTATCAACTAATATCTTCCATCATGTTTTTTTGTAATGGATGGGATGAAAAATTCAGCATTTTTAATGGCATTCCATAGGTCATGATTATACGTAATTGGCTCCTTTATGACAGCCATAACTTCACTTGTGAATAAACATTTGTTTCTGGTCTGAGTGAGTACTAACTAAAGTATGTTGTTCACTGTGTAAAACAGAAACATCTCGCGCAATGTAACTTTCTGGCTCACTACATAGAAATACATACGCACACACAAGTCTGCTTCCCACCTATCTCATTTAACTCTGTGCATTTATCAGGATACATTAGTGTATTTAATTTGGATTTGAATTACCAATATTTATCATTTTTAATCTCCTGAAAATTGCTGCAAATATATCTTGTGTGTTGGAGTCCAGGGAACTGACCGTTGTTCATTTATTTGGATATGGTTGGTTTGGGAAGAGACGAGTTCATTAAACCAACTAACAGTAGTTTGGATTTCTTGACAAGCTTTATGCATGTTCCCTTTCAATATCAATGGGACCACCTGGGAGAAAATCACAGATACATTTTATAAGCTGCCTTGCTACTTATTGGAGGCCTTGCCTATCTGCAGGATAACAAAGTCAACTGTTAGTCACATTCCCTCCAAAGTGAAAATTCAATACATGTTCTTCAAGTCAGCAAATGATTCTGTTTCGGGACAGGAACCACAGAATGATTCTGACTGGGAAATGCAGAGGTTGAGTCAGATCTTCCTGGTATGCTGAGGTAAAACAGAACACTGAGCCGCTGACCTCCACGAAGAAGCTTCCACTGACCTTAAAAGATGTTTAGAGATGAAGTCAATTAATTTTGTGAGATAAATATATAATTTTAAGGAAGCTCACTGATTCCTATCTTAGTGAAATTCCCAAGGTTACACTGCAATGAAGTATTGGAGATAGCAAAAACTGCAGATGCTGGAGTCAGAGATAACACAGTGTGGAGCTGGATGAACACAGCAGGCCAGGCAGCATCAGAGGAGCAGGAAAGCTGACGTTTCAGGTCAGGACCCTTCTTCAGAAATTTTCACCTGGCCTGCTGTGTTCCTCCAGCTTCACACTTTGTTAATAATGAAGTACTTGAGTTACGCACAAGAACATAAGTGTAAGAGACTAATTGGCTTGCAGAGCTTGTAATTCACATTTGGTACCAGCATCAGATATTCATCATTTCTAATAGCTGGGGCTAAAAATGTTTGCCTGAAATAGATTTTGAAATGGTTAAGTTTGAACTATCTGTTCTTTGCTGTAGAAAATGATTTAAGGAGGTCTCACTTGGGTAGGTAACTTTTAAATTAGACCTCTGGTCCTTGTTTCTGTGGAAAACTACTCAATAGTACATGATTGCCAAATCTCATTAAAGAAAACCTTAAAAATGTTGCCATGATACTGCAAATGATTTCAGTACTTGAGGAAGTAGCATTCACCTTTTTATGTTCCTTCAACCCATCAACTCATTTATTATGCCGATGAGATAATTGCTATGTGTCAAAGTGAACTATAGCAGCAGTTTCAGATAGTTTGCCTTTGAAGATTTGAGTTTGAATGAATTTCTAATGTTACAAAAGTGGAGGAGGCAATAAATTTTATGCTTTAATGTTTAATAGGAGAGTAAATTTATGGGTGTGGAATTCAGAGCCATAACATGACATGAGATGGTACTGTGGGAGCAGGAGGTCCTTCACCAGGGCGTGCACTGTGTCCAGCTACTTACAGCATGTCCACATTGCACCCCAGTCAGAAAAGGAAACTCTGACATGCAGCCCCTACCATAAGACTCGCCCACCTAGTGTCAAGGTCCCACTCAGTTCTTACTGGTCAATTTGACGTTCTGTTCACAAACTTACGCCACACGGGTTCATTCATTGCATTGATCTGTCAGTCACCAGTGAGCATATGATCACCTGCAAAGTGGACCCGATAAGCAATATTTAAAGTGTCAAGCACTGACATTTACTCCTCCAAAGGCTTTGGAAATACTGTGGAGTGTTTTTTGAGGTGTCAGGAGGAGGTGCTAGATTTTGATGGATGCTGTTCCTCATAGGGCACTGAGAGGATGTTGGGAGTTGTCCATGTAAGTGTTACAGTAGGTATGGGGCAGTAGTTGCAATGCCACTCGGTCAGTGATACCATACCGAGATGACAAAGAGCCTGGGGAATAGGGAAGCTCTCTTTACAGCCGTCTTGTACGTTGGAGCTGGACTTTTCCATTTTTCTTGATATTGTCTGACAGGTCTGCCAGTGCACCCAACTTGTCATGTGCAGCTTCATCAGTGTTTTCCCATACAACACCATCCACCGTCTTCACCTTCTTCCAGACGAGTCACACATCTGCAACCTTGTTCTTTTGGAAACTCAAACATGAGTTGTTCTTATCCCCTGCCTAGCTGCACCCACTGTTTCTGGGTAACTTGCCACATGCAGGTCCTAACTCTGTCGTATCCAATAAGATACATACAGTACAGGGACCAGCAGCTGCAAGTATCAGATCAGTACTGGGAACTCTTTATCAGTGCTGTGGGTGATGTTACTCTCTCTCCTCCACTGGGGATGTCCTGGGGCTATGTGAATAGCAGTTCTTATGTGTCCAAAAGCAGCACATCGGAAAGGTGAAGAGTGTTGTCAGAGAGCTAAGTGGGTTGGGAAACTTGATCATCATGCCCGATAACAGGATGAGGGTGACCAATTTCAGGAAAGGAATAAAATAAAGCACACCATCATTCCCTTCTTCTTGATTCTGGATGGCATGGGTTTTGTTGCAGCCAGGCCCATGATGCAGGGAGCCATCTCCGCTATACAACGTTTTTAGCTGCATTGGGAAGCGGAACGATGATGAGGAGATGTAGCTGTCGTTTGTCTACTGCTAGTTCTGCTCTGTTCCCTTCAGTTATGTTCCACCTTGTTCTGTAAGAGAAAGCTGCAGCATGTTATTGATTGTGTGAGTGACATACCTACCAAAGCTGAGTTGCTGGAAGTGCCATTTAATAGTCAGGGCAAAGAAAAGAAGTGGAGTGGCTTAAGTTAATGAAAAGAAAGCTCCAGAAACCATTTACAGGCATGCCAATTGAACAAGGATCTTTAAAGTGGATACAGAGTAACTCTTCACAAACATTTAAATATCTGTAATCTTGTCGTTGAGGCTAAAAGATTGAATCTTTGTAATAAGACAAGTTCAACATGTTATCGTGTTGTGTCATTTTATTTTTTTTTCCATAATGAAGTTGTTCTTTCATTGAAAGTGCATATCTGCCTCTTGTGAATAAGTTTAGTGACTATCATGATGAACAAACAGTAAACATAAAGCATTTGGTTTATTAACCCAAGTTTTATTGTGATATCTGACTTGTCCAATATTACTAACTGCTGCGATCGTAACATGAACTCCAAGCAGCAAGTGCTAACAAGAAGTTTCTTGAAGGGGTTAGACATAACAAACATGCTGTGTGAATGAAGTCTTACAAAACATTCCATTTTCCTCAAGCAAACTTTCTGGGACATTGTTAGCTGTTGTCTTAAGGGAATGTTTGTTTTCTTGAAGTTTAGTTGAACATTGTATGGATAAAGAGACCAAGTGGATATCTCTGAGAGCCAACACCAGGCTTGATGAGTCAAGTGTTCTTCTTTTTGTGTGATTCAATAGCTGCAGTTATTTTCACATAGGTAAGATGTTCCTCAGTTTGAAGAGATAAAATGGCTTTATTTGAGTATCCTAGTTAGTAAACTTAATGAAATAGGAAGTTTTGGGACTTAAGTGGCAGAAAGAGTTATGTTTATGGTGCACTGAGATTACCATGTTGGAGTTTATTGCAGTGATCTGTGGTGTGATTTGCCAATCTTTTAGAAAATAAATCTAGTGCATGTGACTTCCTGTTATGGCTGAAACCATCATTAGTACAAATCTGGCATTGGACATTTGACCATTACCTGCTGAAAAATCCGCACTGGGCTGCACCTTCAGGCTAGCTTCCTGTCTTCATATGTCGTATTCAGGACGGTTTTGAGCTGTTAACATTCCTGAAGTTAAGAACGTAAACATAAATATGATCAGGCATAGGCCATATTACTGAGCCTACTCCACCAATAAGCAAGTTTGTTTGAACTTCAAAGTCAACTTCAGTTTCCTGCCCTATCCCCATATCCCTTGATTCCCTTAATCTATTATCTCAATTGAACATTTTCATCAACTGATCATTCACAGTCCCCCGCAGTAGAGAATACCAAAGAGTCCCAATTTTCCGAGTGACGACATATCTGCTCATTGCAGTTCTACATGATCGACCCTTTACCTGAAACAATTCCCTGAATTAAGATCCTTGAACGATTGGAAACAACCTCTCAGCACCTACCCTTTCGAATGCTCTGAGAAAGTTATGGATATCAATGAGATAATCTGTTGCTCTTTTAAACTGCAGTAAACTTTAGGCCCATTCTACTTAATCTCTCCCCATAGTGCAGCCCTCTTGTTCTCGCTGCCCGTCTAGTGAACTTTATTGCACCCCTTCCAAAACAAGTATATCCTTTTTCAGGCAATGAGGCCAAAGTGGCATACAGTGGTACAGTTGTGGTCTTGCAAACCAAAACTAATTGTAGCAAGATTTCCTTATTCTTATAGTAAAACCTCAATGCAAAAAAGGTTAACATAAGTTTGCCCTCCTAATTGCTTGTTGCACGTTTAGTAATTTCCTGTAAAGACCAAAATTTACTCGTCACTTACCTTTTAAAAATATTCTGCTTTTCCATTCCTCTTGCCAAAGTGGATGACCTAACATTACAGTCTATCTGCCACTTTTATGCTCGCTCACTTTTCTATTGCCTATATCCTTTTGCAGCCTTTGTATCGTCCTCACAGCTTATTTTCTCATGCATTGTCAGAAAAGTTGTACACATTGTAAAAAAACAGAAATTGCTGGAAAAGTTCAGCAGATCTGGCAGCATCTGTGGAGAGAAATCAGAGTTAATGTTTCGGATCCAGTGACCCTTCTTCAGAACTGATAGTAGTTAGGAAAAGTTTTGTATTTATGCAGAAGATAGTTTGGGGGCACAGATGGGTGGGTGGATAAGTAAATAATAGATGGAAATCAAGCCCAAAAAGAGACAAAAACAATTGGATAGTCAAAGGAGTAGGTAAAGGTCGGCCTGGGAGGATTAAAAGCTGCTAATTAGCTGTTTGGTCCAGGCCAGTAAAATAGCTTGTGAGATAACAAGGTGTCGAGCTGGAGGAACACAGCAGGCCAGGCAGCATCAGAGGAGCAGGGAAGCTGACATTTCAGGTCTGGACCCTTCTTCAGAAAATTTTCTGAAGAAGGGTCCAGACCCAGCTTTCCTGCTCCTCTGAAGCTGCCTGGCCTGCTGTGTTCCTCCAGTTCTACACCTTGTTATCTCAGATTCCAGCATCGGAAGTTCCTGCTATCCCAAAATAGCTTGTGAGACCTTGTCTTTTTTTAAGTTGGAACAATAGAAGCATCTTGAATGGGTGGAGTCAGGCTTCCACAGAACCAGGGCTTTAGTTTAGATGATCAGCAGTTGCCACGGTTTTGGAGTTTGTTGTGGAAGCTGTTACATCTCTTTCAGCCACAGCAAAACACTGCGGTTCTCTCTGTCTATCAGAATTTTCTCCCGGTGCTCTTTTCCTCTGGACTGGAGAAACACCACACCGAAGACAAAGCAATTTCACTGAATTTGCCTTTGTCATGTGTGTGTTTATGAGATGTTACTATATTTTGGACAGTTGGTGTTTAATAGTTAAATATTTGATTATTCAGTTAAGTGTTCCAATGGAGTTAAGTTATACCACTTCCTCTTTCTTGTGTTTGTATTTTAACTGTAGGGTAAGAAGAAAGTGTGTTTTGTTTAAAGTCAAGTAGTGTAACCAAAGGAACTACATCTGGAACACAACACCTTAAACTTGCCTTTGAATAAATTAAAACTTAGGGTATAGGCTATCTCCTTGATATATATGAAGGGCATTTAGTCTGGTCTATAAAACAGCATTATTTGGCTTCATAAGCATTTAAAAAAAAAAAATCAGAGCGCTCTCATGGAAGTGCCTGCTTTTGTGCACAGTCTTACTCAATGCAGCAATACTGGTGACCGTGAACTAAATTTTAAAAATGGGCATTGTCATATTTAACTCCAGGTTGAGCCAGCTTTGATTCAGAGCTGTGTCAAGAAAAGATGCCAAAATGCAATGTCAACATAATGTTGCTGTATTGAGTCCACTGTAACCAGTACCTGACAATTTGTGTAACTATAGAAAATCAAAACGAAGACAGAAATTGCTGGAGAAACTCAGCAGTTCTGGCTTCCTTTGTGGAAAGAAAACAGGGTTAATATTTCGGGTCTAGTGAACCTTCTTCAGGATTGATAAACTGCTCAGAACTAAAGAACGCTACACGGGTCTCCAGCATCCATTTGATGGTTTGGCTATCAGGGGCAGTGATACAATTTATCCTCTAAATGACAGCATATTTTTAGTAGTAATATTGATGCAAAATGGGTGATAAAAAATTGGCTGCAGATTCTTTAAAATGAAGAAAATATCGTTGAGGTACAAAACACACTGTCAAGTTATTATTTCAGAGACAGTAGAAACTGCAGATGCTGGAGATATCTGAGATAACAAGGTGTAGAGCTGGATGAACACAGCAGGCCAAGCAGCATCAGAGGACAGGACAAGTTATTATTCCTCCTCATCTTCGACTAACCGACATCAATGTACCAACAATCTACTAATTTTAGGCCTGACAACACTCTGGTGTTTTTTTACAGAAAAGACAACCACTTCAATTTTGTCCTAGGCAGACTCTGTATTCTCTCCTTTAACAAAGAGAAAGATATGTCCCAGAACTTTATCACAGTAGCCATTTGAAACTGCTCCAACAATAGGTATTGCTACAAATTCCCAAGAGATTTATGTAATGCTGAAATTCTCATGACCCACAAAAGGATAGGTCCTCAAGTCTGGCACAGTGCCTTCAAGGAGACAGTTGCTTTGTATCCTTCTGAATTCATTACTACAGAAAGTTCCATGCATGTTAATTAAACCTGAATTTTAATAAAGATCCCTGCTCCGTCCACAGGTACTTAGGCAATTCATATTCTGCAGTGATCGTGAGGTGTCAGTCCAATCAACAGTTGCAGATTACATAGTGAATTAAGGAAGTGATCACAGAGAAAGGACACTTTGAGGTAGCCTAATTTAAATTCATCAAGATGGCTTAAAGAAACATCTCAAGTACATTATTTAAAATGTTGAACAGTTGCACTATTAGATGCCACCATGCAGATATGGAGATAGGGTGGTAACAGAATTGAAATAGGTCATCGTTATCCGATTGAAAAGCAGAGCAGATTTGAGAATCCCTATAGTTTACTCGTGTTGCAAGTACTTATGACCCATGGAAGTCAGAATCAAGAGCTGAAGTCAGGACCAATGGATGATAGAGTTATGAACCAGGTTCCTAAGGAAAAGCACTGAAGTGGACAAAGTTAAGGAAGTGATAACTAGATTTGTTTCCAAAGACAGAAAAGTTGAGAGATGTGCAGGGAAAGTGGTTATATGCGTTTGATCTCTAACCAAGGTCATTTGACTGACTGACTTTTCTTATTCTTAAAATGTTCTTGTGCAGGACATTGTTTGATCAGGTTTGGTTTATTTCATACTGAAGGTGATTGACAATGTAAAAGCTGAGGGTATAGTTATATCAGATTGATTCAATTTCCCTATCAGTTTAGTACACCAGCTTTAGATTTGTTACTGAGATAACAAAGTGTAGAGCTGGATGAACACAGCAGGCCAAGCAGCATCAGAGGAGCAGGAAGGCTGACGTTTCGGGCCTAGACGCTTCTTCAGAAATTTGTTACTGTCTGCTAAGCAGAAGGTATTCTTGTTTATGATGTTCACTCATCCATGAAATAATTTACATACCTTCATTGTGCGCACATTAAATTTCTGCATCCTCCCAATGCCATATCAACACGAGCCTGACTACTGATATAGGTTTCCTTAAAAGTCAACTTGGTGGAGATCAAGCTAAAGTCGATTTGGGTGAAATGATTTCTGTTCTTTCCATGTTAGATTTTATAATGTGGTTCTAGTCGTAGATGTTTGGTGCAATATTAAATAGTGATATTCTGACTTTGATGCCACTGAGTTTATATTCAACATGGGAAACAATAAAGATCAGTTTGGTTTTCAATGCACCCATTTGCCAATGATGCAGTAACTGATTATTAACTGAGCAGCTTTGCTATTTGAGGGTAGACACCATGAAGGAAATGGATAACTGTTATCTTTTTCCACCTGAGCAGAGCCCATCAATGACCTGTTACAGAACCTGCATGATTTTACCCTCCATTTAAATCAAGCGGCAAAGATGAAAATTGACTTCTCAAAGTCATCTGCAAGTAAGAAAAGCGCATAATTAAGATGGAGAGAAAGCAGTGTCAACAATTTAACTCCAATGACCATTCTGAGAGCTGAGTTCTGGAGAACAGTCACTGAACTCAAAATATTAACTTTGCTTTCTGTCCACAGGTGCTGCCAGACCTGTTAAGTTTCTCTAGCACTTGCTGCTTCTGTTTCAGATTTTCAGCATCTGCAGTTCTTTGTTTTATTGTATGCTATTGAGATGTTTCAGTTAGTGTTTTTTTTGAAGGTCGACTAAAACTGTGATTCAGCTACATCAATGTAATAATATAGGTTGTTACCGGTACCTCACCCATGAGGCCATCTTGCAACTGTGAGAATAGACAGTGAATTTATTTTGACAGATGCCAACACACATGGTCAGCTAGAAATGAGGAAAAAAGCTGCCAATCCCAGACTCACCCCGAGATTGCTCTAGTCAAAGACCTAAAGATATTATGGTGATTTGAGTCAAGATTTTATTAAAAACCGAAAGAACTGCAGATGCTGTAAATCAGGAACAAAAACAAAATTGCTGGAAAAGCTCAGCAGGTCTGGCAGCATTTGTGAAGGAAAACACAGAGTTAACGTTTTGGGTCCGGTGACCCTTCCTCAGAGCTGAGAACCCCAGTTTTGAGGAAGGGTCACCAGACCTGAAACATTAACTCTGTTTTTTCCTTCACAGAGGCTGCCAGACCTGCTGAGCTTTTCCAGCAACTTTGTTTTTGTTCAAGATTTTATTATTGTTTGAGATTCATGGATTTGAGTAATAACCATTTACAAATCTTCTCGGAAAACTGAGATCCAGAAATCTGTGCTATGACATGTAGAAATACGTAATTGAACTGAGACTTCACTATGACAAGATCTTTTTTGTAATTTTGGGCTGTCTGATATTCCATCATATATAGTGTAACAAAAATGTACAAGAGCATATTTTTGTTGCAGCTCTGGATTAGAAATTTCTGTGAAAGATCCTAAGTATGGAAGATGTGAGCTTTTTTCCTTAGGGAGGCTTAGTGAAATGTGGGGGTAAAATTCTTCTTAAAATTTGTTTTCCAGCATCATGATGCCATTTTTAATATTATGGCTTTGAAGCAAAAATAGTTTATTCTGAAAGGATTGCATATTCCAATTAATTTTGATTTTCATATTTTCAAAAGGTAATGCATGAGTGTATAACACAGAAGGGCTAATGTATACAGATACAGGAACTAAATCACACGATTAGTTAAGTAATAAGTAGCTCTGAATCACATTTAAGGGCTGCAAGAAGCCCCTCTGAGGCAACTGTGAATATTATGAATGAGGAAACAGAACTGTTTCAATGCTAAATACCATAGCCTTAGCCAACACTGTAATTTTGTTGTCATTGTATAATGAAGACTAGAAAGATGAAAGCACCTTTCACCACCTTGGCAACTTGTTCTTAAATGACTGTTGTTAGCAGGTCAGATGCTGCTATGAATCAACAATTGGGGTCTCTACACACTGCTTTTGAGTTTCACACTCTTGTTGATAAAGGAGACGATTGGAGCTAGTATTTAGATACGCTATCATTTATTTACAATGTAAAATATTGCAAGAATATGTCTCCCATCTTAACAACATGCTGGTTTTAGTGAGTGTATCTTTTTATATTTGTTCAATTAAAACCCCAATCAATACCTTCCACTTTCATATAATTAAACACCACTGATAGACAATGAATATCCTCTGGTAAAAGGCCATAACAGTATACTTAGACATGGACCACCACAAACATGAGTGATCCCCAGTTTAGCATAATAATTAGAAAACACTACATGTATAGGTGACTGTACAGACAACACAAAACTCTTGTGAATAAATCACTGAAGTACAACACTCCATAAGCATATACACACTGACTCTCCTTTACAATGAAATTTAAATTAATTAATGAAGTCATCAAATGGCGTGTTGTACAGTAAAACATCTAACCTTCGTTCCTCATTTGAAAGTCAAGTTTAATGATTTTCTAGTGTCCTGTTGAGAATCCTGGAACTGGAGTGCACATCTCTGATAAAGTTCATGTTTTAGTCATATCCTGACAGCATTGAGTCTCTTGTTGGAGAGTTGCAAAGATATGAGGTTGAAAGTGTCACAGAAAAATCATAAGAAGTGTGCAAATTAGTTTCCTCTGAATCCAATGCGATTCTGCAATCGTATAAGATCACAGCCTGCACAACACATTCTCTATACCAATGAGAGGCAGTCTGTTCCTTTGCATGATGAAATTAGATAGTCAGTCCATGATGATTCATAACTAATTGGATTGAGATAACTTGATTCATTTGAATTGGTCAGAGATTGTAGACGGGACTAGCTAAGGATTCCAGAATTAACAATAAAGGGAGAAAATAAAGATCCATCTTCAGCATCAGTCAGATCTTTTTAAAAAAAAGCTATTAGAATGCAAGTTAACTCATTCAGGTAGATTGAGTGATGATCTGAAATAGAAAAAATAAATCATGTCAGTTATTTAGAATAACAAATTGTTATTGCTGTTTTGCACTTACAATGAGTAAGAGTATAGGAAATGTTTAAAAACATCTGGAATTTTGTTCATGAATATCGCTATTTTTACTCTAATCTGTATTCTGCAAAATTAAACTGCTTCCGAAATAGTCATCAACCTTGCCTTACCATGGTGTTCATCAATTGTGCCTCTTGTAAATTTGGAGAAATGCGCATAGGTACATGTGTGAATTTGCAGCATCCAGTTTGTAGCAAGGAGGAGTATTGCTCCATCTTGAAGAGCATGCAGTCACATAAATTAATATTGAGTGTAAGTCAATGTTGGAATTTGATTTCTCGTGTGTGCTCCAGGTAAGCTGTTGGTGAGGCAAGAAACCAAAGGCAGCCTTTACTTGAGATTGTTTCACTCTGTGAGTAAATCTCTAAAGGTATACATCTCTTCACTCCACTCCAATACACTATAGCGATAGGAAGTTTCTATGTACACTTGCTCGAGTAACTGGCCAATCAATGCCATCCTGTGTATGCTTACATTGACTTGATAGAAGTAATATCTGGGGGCACTTGTGGTAGAATGGTAGTGTCCCTACCTCAGAGCCAAAAGGCCTGGGTTAAAGTCTTAGTTGCTCCAGTGGTGGCCCGTAACACATCTGAACAGGTTGTTTTAAAAAAAAATCATCTGGAGGGAGTGTGTGGTGCAGTGGTAGTGTTCCTGCCTCTAGGTCTGGATTCAAGTCCCACCTGTTTCAGACATGTATGACAATTGTCTCTGAACAGGTTTATTTAAAAAAATATCCACACCTAACATCTAGGATCCGCTTATGGGAACAACTGACAATACTGAACCAGAGACAGTTTCTGCAGCGAAAAGAAAAATTTCAATATCAGAAATGTGTTCTGGAAAATCCATGTATTATGTGTGTTCAAACATATTCCTGCCCAGTACCTCAATAGAGGCAGCTTTAGAAGAATCAATGGTTCCTTGTTCTGTTGTGTATACTCATTGCCACTGTCATTGAAAGCCACAACTTAAAGCTTCTGGTTGACATGTTCACATCTGTTCCTTGGTTATGTTGTTTATTTCAGATCAGCGTGTTACTCGAATGTCTGTTGCCCATCTCCCTTTGATATATTTTGAGTTATTTAGTTTTTCTAGTATAATGTATATGATTAGCAAAAGCAGTGTATCTCCAGAAGGTTTGAAGTTCTTATATGTCACTTGGTGCCATTTCACTGTAGGCTAGTCTTGCATTTGACAGCGAATGCTAACACATCTATGCAAGTGTCGGTTGTTGGTGTGAAAAGCTGACAGTTGGTGAGTACAAGGTCACTGTGGAGAGCAGTTTTCCATATTCCCACTGGCTACTGAGTGCCAAACATCAGACAGGTGATTGTGCACAAATTCCATAGAGTACAGGAGAGAACTGAAAGATATTCTAAGGTGACCTTGAGAAGGAATGGATTGTGTTGGATTGCCCTGATTTTGATCAGGAAATCTTGATTAAAGCAGTCTGGTTTAGTAACTGATGAGAGTCTGTGAAGTACTGACCTTGACATATATCCATGCCAGGAACTGAACCTGGAGTATTATTTATTTGTATAGCTTGCTCCCATAGCAGGCAATGCTATATAATCTACAAAGACTACAGAAGACTACAAAATGCTGGAAATATGGAAATCCAACTGCATCTATAGGGAGGGAAATAAAATTAATGGGCAGGGCTTTTCTGTGAGCTTTGAGACACCAGTTTTGGAAGCAAATGGTGTTCCTGAACCCACATTTACCACACTATACACTCACACACACACAAGCATATATATACACACACACTCGTTCTCTCAGACACACTCACTCACTCACTCACTCTTTCACACAGGTCCTGTCTCATACACAAGCGCGCGCACACTCTACCTCTCCCTCTCTCTCCCTCTCTCTCCCTCACTCTAACACACAGACACATATAAACACACACTCTTTCTCTCTCACACACACTCTCTCTCTCTCCCTTGCACACACACACGTGAATCTATGGGGTGAATTTGTATTTGCAGATACATTTCATTTTATTCAAAAAGCCAGTCAGTCAATGTGGTGTTTTATAAATTCCTACTTTAGAAATAAAACCGGTCTAACTCCAAACTAAAACACAAACAGATTCTAAACAAGACCTCACACCTAACATTCATTGTCTGACCAAAAATGCCACCTCTTTTTCATACTGATAAAACCTTTAGTTCTCTCAGGACCGTGACTTGAAAGGAATTCGGGGATTTACATATACATGTTAATGAATTACAACCTGCTAACTGATTAAAGATTTAACAGCATCTTAGGTTTGCTTATTACATCTTCATCAGTGGTGTGAACCTTTGATCTTTTACTTATAAATTCTATGTCTGATACTAGCTCTCTCAATAACACCTGAAGGAGGAGTGAGCCTCCAAAAGCTTGTGTTTTCAAGTAAACCTGTTGGATGGTAACCTGGTGACGTGTGATTTTTGACAGAAGCCAAGACTGGTGGTGGTATTTTCCTGGGGTTTGCTGTTCTAATCAGCTACCTCTGAGTTCCTGTCTGTGTACCTTGCAACCATTCCACAGAATTGTTGTGTTTTCAGGGTATGAGGTTAGGGGGTTGGTACTTTGCCACAGGTTACATTACTTGCAAGTACTCATTGGCCACAAATTTGGCTTGTAATTATGCAAATATTCTGCACGTTCCTTCTCATCAAATAGCTGATTTCCAGGCCACCCTGGGAAACCTCTTTTTCATCCACCTGAGTCAATATCTTGAATTGTATATACCTGCCTTTTCCATTACTTATTTTTTATTGATATTTATTAATGCCTCAGATACAGCCTGTAATCTAAAATATTTGTGCCTTTGCCCTCTCAAAGCTGATGTAATCTCATACAAATAAAGTAAATGCTGCTGAGGCATTCACATTATTGCCCAGCTTGCGGTGTTATTTACTAAAGTGGAGCCTTTCTTCAGCAAAATAAAACACAGCCTCAAAATGTAAATATATGAAATGCAAAAATTTAGTTTGTTTCTTAACAATTTTTTTATAATGGATTATTATACTTTTATTAGTAAAACGTTCACAGAGAATTGGGAGTTGCTAGCAATCAAGTTCAATTTTTGTTCATTAAAAAAAACAATCTCGAAGAACGTAGAATTGTTAACAACTAAAGGAGCCAAAGCTCCTTGTGACGTTTGCATTTCCCTTTGTGATTATATTGTACATCAAACTGTTTTTCTTAGTTGCATAAACCAGAACAAATATCTGGCACCACCCAAGATCAGGGGTATGCAAATTGGAGCAGTCTCTATTAGGACTTGTGGTCTGGGAATAGGTGGGTAGTGTTGGTGCGGGAGCATCTTTGAGATACCTCACTGATGGCGTGAGAAGTGCTGGGAGAAGGTGTCTCTGTGGGAGGTGCCAATTATCCACTTCACTGGCATAGTTGGAAAGCATGTGTCATAGCCACTCAACTCCTTTGTAGGAATTCTTTTCCAATGATTCACAAAATTATGGTAAAAGTCTGTGTGTCTTCATTTTCAGGGTTCAGCACTTAATTCTGGCCCAAATGCCATAACCCTTCCTCCTCCATCCACATATTGTGGCTCACTTAGAATCATAGACTCACACAGCACAGAAACAGACCCTTCAGTTCAACTCGTCCATGCTGACCAGGTTTCTTAAACTGGACCTGTTCCATATGCCTATGTTTGGCCTGTATCCCTCTAATCCTTTCCTATTCATGTACCTGTCCAAAGGTCTTTTTAATATTGTAATTGTCCTTGCCTCTACAATTTATTTTGGCAGTCCATTCCATATACACACTACCTCTGTGTGGAAAAAGTTGCTCCTCGGGGTCTCTTTTAAACCTTTCCCCTCTCAACTTAAACCTATGCCCTGTCATTTTGGACTGACTGAAACTTCCTGCAACTGCGGAGAATATGGTAATCTCCAAACTGTAGACTTTCCCATACTTTTGAAGAGTCTTATTTAAGGTTAACCAGACACTGCCCCCCAACCAAAGCAAATGAAAACTTTCATGTATGCTGAGACCAGGTGTGTCCATGTGAGGGCAGTGCTTTCGTCAGTTCTGGTGACAGCAATCAGTGTTATGGTTGATCACACAAAGCAATAGAGCAAATCTAAAACCTTATTGACCAACATAATGGAACTTTATATAATGTGGAATCTCTTGACTTGGAAAAGTACATTAGCTTTGAAATATTGTTCTTTAATAAACTCCTTTTAACAATCTGTTTGTGTTGCAGATTCTTGGAGAGAGATGGGCGGCTATATGCAAATGGACTGAAGACCGCTGGGTATTATTGCAAGAGATACTTTTTAAATGGCAATACTTCACTGAGGAACAGGTAGCTCATACTTATTATCTTGCTAATGTTCAGACTTTGTTTTCGCTAAGTTAATTCTTGGTAAGGAAATCACATTTATATGGCTTGAAGTAACCAGTTTATTTATATTGGCTGTGGTCAACCTTATTACCTTCCATCGAGCTGTCTCTATAAAGAACATTTTTAAGTCAACCGAGCCATTGACGGTCATATCAAAGATAAATTAACTTCATAGCAGCAAAATAAGAATCATATTTTAAGAAGGGAGGGAGGCAGAAGTTAGGAAGTTATAGGTCAGTTAGGCTGACCTCAGTCATTAGTAAGATTTTACTGTCCATTACTAAGGATGAGACTGAGGAGTGTTTAAAAGTGTATGGCAAAACAGGGCTGAGCCAGCACACCTTACAACCTAATAGTCTCAATGTGGACTTTACTAGCTTCAAAGTCCCCCCACCCCAGACTCATCCCAAGACCAACCCTCCCTCTCATCCCTGCCTCCTTGACCTGTCCGTCTTCTCTCCCACTTATCCGCTCCTCCCATCTCACTGACCAATCCCCACCACTACCTACCTGCTATCACCATCCCACCTTCCTTCCCCAGCCCAACACCCCCCCCCCCCCCCACCCCCCACCATTTATTTCAGAGACTCCTTCCCCTCCTCCATTTCTGAAGAAGGGTCCCGACCCGAAACGTCAGCTTTCCTGCTCCTCTGATGCTGCCTGGCCTGCTGTGTTCATCCAGCTCCACACTGTGTTATCTTCATCAAGGGTGGGGTGGTCATGCCTCATGACTCTGTTAACATTCTCTGAGGAAGTAATGAAGTTACACAAAGGAGAGCCAGTGGATATGATCTATTTGCATTTCCAGGAGGCCTTTGACAAGGTGCTGCACATGAGGCTGTTAGATAAAATAAGAACCCATGGTGCTAGGGCTAAGGTACTGGCGTGAGTAGGGGATTGGCTGACTGGCAGAAGGCAGAGAGTAGGGATAAAGGAGTCTTTTTCAGGATGGCAGCTGGTGACCAGTGGAGTTCCACATAGGTCAGTGTTGGGACCGTAACTATTTGCTTTATATATTTATGATCTGGTGAACGAACTGAGAGCACTGTTGCTCAGTTTGAAGATGACATTAAGATAGGTGGAGGGACAGGCAGTGTTGAGGAAGCAGAAATCTTCAAAACCATTTGGACAGGCTAGAAGAGTGGGCAAAGAAGTGGCAGATGGAATGTGTGACACTATGCACTTTGGGAGGAAAAACAGAGATGAGGACTGTTTTCTTTTGATGAAACACTTCGGAAATTTGAAGCATGAAGGGACTTAGGAGGTCTAGTTCAGGATTCTCATATGGTTAACATGCAGGTTCAGCTAACAATTCAGCTAACAAATGCAACATTAGCATTTATTTCAAGAGGGCTAGAATACAAGTGCAGAAATGCACTGCTGAGGCTGCATAAGGCTCTGGTCAGACTACATTTGGAATATTGTGAGCAGTTTTGAGCCCCCTATCTAAGGAAGATGTGCTGACATTGGAGGTCATCCAAAGGAGTATTACAAGAACGATCCCAGGGATGAAGCGCTTGTCATATGACAAGAAGTTGAGGACTCTGGATCTGTACTTGGTGAAGGGGGAATCCAACTGAGACTTACAGAATACTGAGAGGCCAAGACAGAGTGGACATAGAGATGTTTCCACGAGTAGGAGAACCTTGGACCCAAGAGCACAGTTTCAGAGTGAAGGGACAGCCCTTTAGAACTGAGGTGAGGAGGAAATTCTTCAGCTAGAGAGTGCTAAATCTATGGATCTCATTGTATAGAAGGCTGTAGAGTCCAAGTCATTGAGTGTATTTAAGATAGAGATAGATAAGTTCCTGATTAGTAAGGGATCAAAAGTAACGGGGAACAGGCAGGAAAATAGGGTTGAGAAAGATATCAGCCATGATTGAATGGGAGGAATGGCCTAATTCTGCTCCTATATATCTTAAGGTCTTTAAGAATCTACTTCCATTAGGATTTATTAAAATAAATTGTATTCACTTTTTTAAGTCACCCCACAAACCATGAGTCATGTGGATTGGATTTTCAATAGTATTCCATTATGGGACAGTATCTTTTTCTTTTCATCTCTTTTCCTTGGTAACACTCTGTAGCATTAATACACAAAGGTGGCAGAAAATGGGAAGAATGTTGCATAGCTAAAACTGGTTTTATACTCCT
Organism: Rhincodon typus; assembly: GCF_021869965.1. NCBI lineage: Eukaryota > Metazoa > Chordata > Chondrichthyes > Orectolobiformes > Rhincodontidae > Rhincodon > Rhincodon typus. The sequence goes on along the minus strand of NC_063342.1, from coordinate 54,533,609 downwards.
GACAGCATATCATTGCCAAAAGCTATGAATTTACAACATTAGAGAAAATACTCAGTCCTTCTGCCCTGTGCCAGTTCTGTAGTTTCACTGCTTTCATGGGGGATGGTTAAAACTAAATGGAGAATTTACAGCATATTTGCCATGGTAATGGAAATTAGAACTGTAGTTTTATGTTATACCTATATAAAAAGTACCATCTGAAAAAACAGGATGGTGATTTAGTTTTCCTGATGATGGTTGAAGCATGAAAACTGATGGGTAACAAACCATAGCTTAGCTTATATATCGAGCATACTGGTACAGTCATAGAGCTTGAGTATGCAGATGATGCTTGTGTGTGACGTCTCAGAAACTGAGCTCCTTCATTAAAATGTTTGAGAAAATGGGTCTTTTACGAAGTGCCCAGGAGGCTGAATCCTGTTACAATGAACTTCTACAGAAAAACACCTTACCCCACATTGACTAAGATCAATGGCAAGAGATGTGAACCATTTCAAAACGCAGATAATTTTTCACATCTTATAGGCCATCTCAGACCTGAAATTGGAATTGGAATCAGGTCATTCCTGATATTGAGGGGCTACTTGAATAGAAAGATATACAAAAAGAATCTTTAATTCTGTGAAAAAAGGGATGACTTCTCTTTTTATGTTAAAAATTGTTGACTTGATATGATTTCTGCATGCACTTTGAGAAGCAAGTCTGATTTAAAAATTGTTGCTGTTTTGGTTCTCGTCACCTCAATTTGAAAAGCAACATCTTTAACATAAACCATTCTGTTTGTTTTAGTCCCTGTTTGATGCATGGTTGATGGAGAAGGAGGAATCAGTGGAAAAGATTCAGACAACTGGTTTCAGGGACCAGAATGAAATGGTTGCTAATTTGCGAAAATTAGCGGTAAGTGTAATTGATTTTTGAAGTGGTCTTTTAATAATGTGATCAGATAATAATTGTACAGTAAGCTGATAGCCTTGTCATGAATACTCAGGTGCTGTTTTGGGTAAGACAAACTGATACCACTAAATGCAATTAATATATATTTCAACAGTCAATGTTGACTTATAGATTGTTTTCAAATTAATTCCTCGGTATTTTTTCATTTATTGTTTTTGTATTTTTCAAGTAATGTTAATATTCAAATTCAATGTTATTAAGTGGGGGTAGACTGCATAAAGCTAGGAACAGAGGGATTTGCAGGACCTCCTGCATAAGTCACTAAAAGCTAATATCCAAGTTCCACAGGTAATAGGGAAGGTTAATTAAACGTTGACCTTTATTTCATAGGGAATAGAGTATAAAAATAGTAAGTTCTTGCTTAAACTATACAAGATATTATTCACACCTCCCTGGAATACTGCACACCTTCTTGGTCCCCTCATATTAAAAAAAAGCTACATCAGCATTAGACGTAGTCCTGGGTCGGAAGGGCTTTTTTACGAGGTGAGTTTGAGTAGTTTGGGTTTGTACTGATTGGAATTTAGAAGAATGAGAGGAGATCTTACTACAACATAGGGGGCTTGAAAGTGTCGATACTGAGGAGTTATTTCCCTTTGTGGGAGAGCTTAGAACCAGAGGGCATGATTTAAGAGTAAGGAATCACCCGTATTAAACAGAAATTAGGAGGAATTTCTTCTTTGATCATAATGAATCTGTGAAATTCTTTCCTGTAGAGAGCTATCAAAGTTGGGTTCTTAAGAATGTCCGAGGCTGACATAGATTTTTAATCAGTAAGGGAATCAAGGATTATGGGATAAAGCAGGAAAGTGGAGTTGAAGATTATCAAATCAGACATGAACTCATTGAGCAAACTAAATGGGCTGAATGGCCTACTGCTTCTGTGTCTTTATAGACTTATGGTCTTACAGTCAGTTACTCATTTTCCATTTATTTTCTTCTATCCATCACAGTCACAATCTCTTGTACCTAGGCAGCCTTTGACTTGTTTACAAATCCTGGCACTATAGATTTTTTTTTGGGAATGGGTAACTCGGTTTGACTGTCCTATTTCTATTCATTTCAGAGTCAATGCATCTTTTCTTCTCAGCTCTGGAAGAGTACAAGAACTAACCTAATGATAAATCCCTGTTTTGAAACCGTTTTACATGCATGACACTGCAAAGTACAAACCAACAAGAGGCATTGTTGGATTAATTAAAACGCAAGATTCAATCCATCTGTTTATGTCAAGAAACCTTCTGATGATTTCTTCAAGGCAAAATTGACCTAATAACAGTAAAACAAATTACTTTTAAAACCAGTTGTCTGCAGGGATTTATTAAAGAAATATGTTCTTCATTTTTTTAAAGCCGTCCCAATCAAAACATAAAAACGGTAAGACGCATCTGTGGGGAGAAATCAGAGTTAACGTTTAAGGTCCAATGACCCTTCGAGGAAGGGTCACTTGATCTGAAATGTTAACTCTGATTTCTCTCTATTGTTGCTGCCAGACCTAAGCATTTCCAATTAAAGCATAACTGCCAAAAACTAAAAGTCACTAACCCATCAAAACTAGTCCTTATGAAACTCAGCCAATCTGATGTTAAAAAGTGTTCAAAATCCTTGATTTTATGACTGTGCCTGACTGTGCCTGATTTTATGACTGCAATTCTCCAAATATTTTCTCATTTTTCGTGAAGGGTGACCACCATTTCTTTGGCTGTATTTTCCAAATTCATGATGTCTACCAACAAGAAAACAAGAGCAGAATGGATGTGTGAACGCCACCATCTGCAATTTCCTCTTCATGTCACAAACCGTCTTGGCTTGAAACTATATCATTGTTCCTTTACTTTTGCTGAGCCAACATGTTGGAACTCCTTAATAGCACTGTGGCTGTACTGACAGCACAAGGACTAGCAGCAGATCAAAAAGGCAATTCATCCCATACCTTCTCAAGGTCATTTAGCAATGGAATAATGAATATTGACATTGCTGGTGATGCTCACATCTCATGACAACATAGAGTCTTACAGCACAGAAACAGACACTTCGGTCTAACTTGTCCATGCCGATCAGCTTTTCCAAACTAAATTAGTTCCATTTGCCTCTGTTTGGCTCACATCCCTCTAAACCTTTGCAATTCAAGTACCTGTCCAAAAGTTGTTTAAATGTTGTAACTGTACCTGCATCTACCACTTCCTCATTCCATGCATGAACCAACCTCCGTCAGCAAAAAGTTGTCTGTAAGGTCCCTTTTAAATCTTTCCCCTCTCAACTTGAAGTTTATTCTTCTAACTAATACTTTGGTTTCCGATTTCCAAGATTTTACTATTTCACATTTCTTACTTCGAGTTCCTCCCACTCTCCCAAGCGGGAGTCTCTGGTCTTCCCTCCTAATTTGACCCTTAAGATTTTGAAATAAATCTCCTTGCTTTTCTCCACACCATTTCCAATACATGTATTCTTTTTGAAGCATGTTGAATGAAATGGTACACTGTTACTTGGAGTGGTACCTGAGGTTGAGGTCATGGGGTCAGGGAGCAGAGGGGTCAGAATTAGGGCCAAATAGGAAGCTCTTAGCAGTCACTAAGTCCAGCCAGTTGATAGTAGACAAATTAATGCAGGACGAGGAATTCCCTCATGCTGGTTAATCAGTCAGGTTGGTTTACTTCTCCTTATGTGTCTAACCTGGAACTGACATAATTGTAGCACAGGTAGGATGGGGCCTTTAAATGGTCATTCATTGACCATTTGACAGCTGGCAGAATGGGAGGGTGGACTTTGGGCCTTCCCATCCAGAATTTAACTGAGCAGTGTTAGAATGGTGACAGGGATTTGGTTTATCATCATCCTGACTGATTAAATTCATTTTGCACTTCCAGGCTTGCTGCCTGTGGACCTGGAGCACCACACTGTATCATAAAACTCTCACAAATCCTGTTTTGTTTTCGTTAGCCGCAATTTTATGCATCTTGATTTCTAACCTGTTTGGACAGGAGTTTCAGTTTTATATTATGGGTCTCGGATGTTGTTCTTTATCAAGTGGGTTGCAAGTATCACATCTCAGAAAGAGTGACAAAGTTTTTCCAAGCAAAGTAATTTTCCCTGTTGAATCTTAGCTGTCCCTTTCTCCAGAGTTCAATACCAAAGAGGAAACTTTGTGGCTTGCAAACAGGAAAGTCATAGTATAGTGTGTAAAGACCTAGTCTTGCTGTTAATTCTGATGGCATAAAATTTGATGGAGAAGGAAAATGCATGGGTGTGGTCCTTTTTGTTTGACTTGTTACTAGATTCTTCAGTTAAAAAGTATGTTGGGCACAATGTTTCGGTGTATGTGAACTGAAAACAGAATGCTGAGGACAACAGAGCATCTGAGTTCTTGGTGAACCACAGCGTATCTCCTTAACCAATGAGATTTAAAGGTTGAGAGAGAAACAGAAGAAGGATTGATAATAAAAGGTAGAAACATCACCTCCACTCACGTTTAGTGTGGAGGTAATAGAAGGGAAAGTGAGATTATATTGAGAGAGGGAATATACAGAATGGAGAAAAGTGTTTTCTCTACATTTACAACAATTCACACTTTTTGTTCATATTGTGAGTAAGAGAAGTCAATTAACAGTTTGTGATGAGTTTAGTGGGAATATGTAACGACTTTGTGAAGGGAGTGATGTTATTCTTGCAAAGCTGATGGTGGAACAGCTCAAATCAGCTGGTGCCTCTTCCTTGTTTCAGGTTGCTGGATGAGTTGTTCATTAGTAAAGACATATGGTTATTTTTTTCCAACAAATTCTGAAAATGTTGTGAAAACATGGATCATCATTGACGTTCTGGAAAACCTTTGAATTAGCAATGGAAAGACCTCTCCTTAATAATAAATGATGTGGAGGTGCCGGTGTTGGACCAGGCAGATAAAGTCAAAAGTCACACAACACCAGGTTATAGTCCAACAGATTTATCTGAAATCACAAGCTTTTCAGAGCGCAGTCCCTTCGTCAGGTGAAGTGGAAGGAAGCACACCTCCCTTTACTTGATGAGGGAGCAGTGCTCCAAAAGCTTGTGATTTCAAATAAACCTGTTGGACTAAAACCTGGAGTTGTGTGACTTCTGATTTTAATAATAAATGAAATGAAACACCTCAATTGACTGTTCTTCCTTCACCAGGAGGGCAGGTCCAACCCATATGCTGTACCCTTCACCACAGGTAGCAGTGGGAAGCAGATCCCAAATCCACCACCAGTGGAACTGAACTCCATGTTGTTTGCATGAAATGGATTCACACCGACTGTCTAGTTAAGTGAGCTAGCCAATCCTCCGGGAGTCTGGGTGGCTGTGGCAATACTTTTCAAATTGTAGCCTGAAGTGATAAATCATGATGATAGAGACTCCAGTTTTTCATCCCATGGTTCTTACTGCCTGCCATTGGCATATTCAGGAAGGATTTGCAAGATTATATTCACCCTGTTTCATCATGCTTTAGATGTGCCTTCCTTGGCCATCAAATCCAACAGTGTGACTTGAATACTGAGCTCTGGCTCAGAGGCAGAAATGCTACTCATTACACCACAAAACTTCCTTGACCTACAATGGGACTCACCAACGCTCCAACATTTCAGCCTTTACAATTGCTATGATCTAACAGACGTTGATTATATAGTATTTGATTTTAATTGCATGTGAACTGTGGAATTACTTGAATCTCTCTAACTAGTGAAACTGTAATTGTGGGTTTAGGAGGTGTATACTATAACAAAATATAGGATTGTGTAAAGGTCAGGTCCAGTTCTCTCTTTAGCCAACCACTTTCCAGAGGAGAGATTTTAAGGCAATGTATCGTGGATACTCTATACCGAATGGATTTTCCTTTTCCCAGGATATCACACAAGCTGCAACATCATCATTGAAATTGTTAAAATAGATTTTTTTTTTTGGAGAGACGATAGAAATGAATGACTGTCGTGAAATCTAGATTTAAAAGTCAAGATATACTGGGCAATTTTTACTTGTTCTCAGGATGAACATTTTCCTTGCTAAAATTTTCAGTTCAAAATGCATAATACCAAAAAAGATAAGGGCAGAGAGACCCATATTCCCACTTTTTGTGGAGAAGTACTTTCTGACACCGAGTCTAGCTCTACTCTTAAGGCTTATATTCTCTTGTGCTGTTTCCCCTAATGAAGGAAATAGTTTCTGTCTCTCGCTATCCTGTCAAATCTTGTCATCATTTAAACACCGTCATTATGTTATTTATTAATTTTCTAGATCCGTGGAAGTACAAGCCTGGTCTATGGAACTCTTCATAATGGAACACTTTTAGCCACAATTTATTCTGATGAATCTGTGCTGCACCCTTTCAAGTTCAATATAATCTTTCTGAACTAAAAACAGTAGCCAAATAGGATCTAACTGGGTTTATAACAGTATCACAACTTCCACCCCTTTTTCTCCTTGGACCCTAGAGATGAAAGGTTGGATTTGACTATCCTTTCAATTCTTTATCAGCTACAAACCAAATGTAATGATTAATGGGTTTATTACCAGGCTTGCATATTCCTTGATTATGGAGGGGAAAAGTGAACCAGGGCTCTTGTCTCTAAGATATCTTATGACTGTTGCCAAAGAGTGCCCATGTGTGACTGTCAGATAAAGAGATTCATCTGTGATAGTTTTCCATGATTGAATATTTTGCTGACATACTGCATAATGTACAAACAGAAAACACTGGAAACACACAGATCAGACAGTATTTGTTGAAAGAGAGCCAGAATTAACATTCCAGGTTAGTGGCCTTTCATCAGATCTGTAAAACAATGCAGATGTAATGTACTTTAAGCAAGTACAGGAGATAAGATTGAAAGATCAAAGGATCAATGATTGGGTTGAAGGCAGAAGAGAAGAAAGCTTGGGGTCTTCAAAAGAGGTGTTTATCAAAATAAGAATCCAATGTATATGTGGTTTTCCTGATATGGACGAGACTGCATTGTGACAGTAAACACATTGTGTTAAGCTTGAAGAAATACAAGTAAATCACTCTTACCCCTGGACTGAAGCACAAAGAACAGGGGCTCATCTTTCCAATAAGTTACTTGCTGCTGTCAAGACTCAACATTGAGTTCAAAATTTCAGACAGTGATCACAATTTCCATTTATGCCAGACAGCCAGTCAGATGCTGCTATTTAAGATCATTACTTCAGAAACAGGAGCTCGAGTAGCCCATTAGATCCTTGAAGCCTACTCGGCCGTTCAGCAGAATCATGGTTGATCTGATTGTGGCCTTAACTCTACTTGGCTACTTGCCACCCATAACCCTTGACTCCTTTGTGAAACAAAAAAATATCTAACTCAGTCTTGAATACATTTGATGACCTGGCCTCCTGTGTTTTATGTGAAAATGAATGCCAAAGTCTAACAACTGTCTAAAAAGATGGAATTCCACCTTATCTCCATCTTAAAAGGGAGACTCCTTATTTTTTAACTGTGCCTCTATTCTACTTCCTCTACTATCAACCTTCTGAAACCCCTTTATAATCATAACCATTTCAATAAGATCACTTGTGATCCTTCTAAACTCCAATAAGTATAAGACCTGCTTGCTCAACTTTTCCTAATAATTCAATCCTTTCCTCCCAGAAGTTACCCAAGTGAACTTTCTCTCAACTACATCTGGTGCAAGTATATTTGCAGCAACTCTCGACCCATCATTTGTTTTCACTGTTTGCCCATTACCACTTCCTCTCACTTTGCTCCATTGTCCCTCTTATCGTTTAACCATTTCTGCCTATTGGTATTTAATCTTTCTGCCTACCTTGGGTTTCCGGACTAAAATATTTTTTCCTATCTTGTGTATGTAATTCTGTTTCAGTTATTTATTACTTGACACTTTTGAAGAGGTTTGTTGTGTTGAAATCTCGTAGTCAGTCCTATAAAGTGACCCAATCATGTTTTTATCTGCCTAGTAAATACAGAATGTAGACAAAACAGGACAAAGAGTATTTATTGAGAAAGTATAGTCCAGTTGAATTTTCAGGCCTCTCCTCTTTTCAATCTATTTCATCACTGCCAACATTGCTGAGAGAGTTATTCCGATTGGGGGTATAATCTGGCCAATTGTAGCTCCATAGTGTCTAATTTGTGGGAATCTTAACCCATTAGCACCCATGAAGAAAAAACAAGTACTTGAGTAGAACACAATAGACCTGTGGAGCCTGAAGTTATCAAAAGACTAAGCTTTGGGAGAGTGGTGGAAATTTAGTATTAATTTGACAACTTTTATCTCAACACTCATTTTTACCAATTCCCTCATGTCAGCAGCCAGATTGGTGTGGATGACCCCCTACTGCCTTGTGTGGGAATATGTTGGTTACTGTCAACGTTCTGAATAATACAGCTAACAACCATGAGCCCACAAAATAAAAGGTACTTAGAACATCATGGGAGCATTCTGAAATTTGGACAGATTTTATGTCCAAATAAGTATTCATCGTTTATGCGAGCTATCAGTTGAAATAAGAAGTCTGGACTTCCTCAGGAGTTCCGAGGAAGGGTCACTTGACCCACAATGTTAACTCTGATTCCTCTCCATGGATTCTGCCAGACCTGATGAGCTTTTCCAGTAATTTCTGTTTTTTATTAAAGGAATGTAATGTTTTTAGCTATATGTAGGATATTGTGCGCACGATGATGCATACTTTTGTTGACTGCCCTTTTTGTCCTCCCTTTCCTAATGAACAGCTTCTGAAAGGAGAGCTGGAGTTAAAACGACAGATCATGGATAAACTTAGTGCCCTCAGTCAGGATCTCCTTGCGACATTGAAAAATAAGATTGTAGCTCAGAAGTTACAGGCACGGCTTGAGGAACTTACGCAGCGATGGGATGATCTTGTACAAAAGCTGGAGAACAACTCCAAACAGGTATGTCGCTGAATATATTTCCTTTTGGCAGACAAAGCCACTACTATTCAGTCTATTGTCAGTTTTTTTGGTTAGTCCTGCTTATCAACTGATTACATGCACCTTTTATTGTCATTCAGTCAACTTTGATCAATAACCAAGAAAGGCTTATCCATCCTAATTAAGTGTTTAGGTAGTTTTGTTATTCCTACTTTGCTAATTAAGCTTGCCAGTGGATGATCATGCTTCAAAAAGGCCTTAACTTTAGATCTTTTAGTTGTATTCATAGCAACTATATGTTTACCAATTTTGTGCCCATGATACTGTGAGAAAGGTTTTATTCATAAAAGTGTTAATTACAAGCACTCCAGGTCTGGTGTACGTGGATTGATGGTGAGTTAAGTTAATTTCATGGTGCTTCAACAATGTCTTGGAACCAAGTGTCACTCCCGACTACTCTGGCCTGAAGTTGTTCATTTATTCGTGAAACCTCTTTCTGGGCAGAGCTAGCACTGTATCTTCAAGATAGAAGGAGAGACAAAGAGGGGATTTGCACAAGTTTCAATTTAACAAAAGAAGGGAAATGCTGGGAGGAGGGCAGAACATCCGAAGTATTGGTTGTTTACAAACAAAAATAAGGCATATTTCAAGACAACGAGGTGTAGAGCTGGATGAACACAGCAGGCCAGGCAGCATCAGAGGAGCAGGAAAGCTGACGTTTCGGGTCTGGACCCTTGCTTTCCTGCTCCTCTGATGCTGCTTGGCCTGCTGTGTTCAACCAGCTCTACACCTGGTTATCTCAGACTTCAGCATCAGCAGTTCCTACTGTCTCTGAGGCATATTTCAAGGCTGTGTGAGGTAGATATTTGATTGATAGTTATGTCCAGGGTTATGGGGAGTTTTCAGACAGGAAAGTGGAGTACAGGCTACAGTCAGGTCACCCAAAATGAATGATACTACAAGCTCAAGAGGCCTAACGGTGTACTCCTGCACTTGATCTTAATCATGAATTCTATAGTAGATTTACGGAAGATACAAACAGAAAAACAGTTGTCTTGATAGCCTTCTATCTGATAGATACTGTAAATTAAATAGACCACATTTTTTTCCTATGATAGCAGACATTACGTCAGCAAAACACTGCCACATTTTGTAGAAGTTGATAAAGTGAGGGATAAAACTTTCTTTGACTTGATTGTTACAGATAGGGCCGAAGGAGTGAAGGTAGCAATTACATCAGGTAAAGGTCGAAAAGTTGTTGGCTGACTTATACTCCTAAATAAAGCTGAATAATTCATCATCTATCATGTGTCATCTATTGTAGTGCATTCTTCAAAAACAATTGTATGAGATTCTTGTCAGTAGGCCTATTTATAAAAAGATAGGATTGGAGGACTGGAAATACTGTAGGGGTTTCGCTGAGTTCTTATCAAATTTCGGATCATGGAAAGGCTCATTGAAGAGCTTTGTTTTCATTGGGATAGCAAACAACTTTACAGTAGTGTGGACCTGGTCATTCGAGGGTATTCTTGGAGCCATCATTAGTTGTGAACTAAGAAGTTGTCAAGGAGGAATGTGGAGAACATCAATTTAACATGCTTGGCAAACATGTGGAAACGTTGCAAAAGTTATTTGGATTATGAGTTTAATTAAAGCAGTTGATAAATTTAGGCAGATGTGTTTGAGCTTTTATAGCCTTTTGGCATCAAAGTCAGATGACTGAAAAGAGCTGAAGCAAGCAGCAAAGGACACAGGAATTAATATAATTATTTGAATTTCACTTTGATCAGAATTTGGAGCAGTAAATATGAGAAGGATGTTGGAAATGCAAAAAGCCAGAAAAGGATGAAGCTTGACATTGAGAGAAGGAAAATATAAAGGAAGGATCGCAGATGATTGAAATAGATGAAATCCAGATTCTGTAGACAGATATTTGTTGCAAAATGCAGGTGAAACCAGAAAGAGGAAACACAGAATCTGGCATCTATAATTTTGAGTTCCTTAGAAATCACTGCAATTTACATATCTTCAGGACCTACTTGCATTTTATTTATTTCAGTGGTGGAAAGAAAGAACAATAAATACTACAAATAATGGAAACCTGAAATAAAAGCCAAGTGCAGGAGAAACAGTGGGCCTGGCAGCATCTGAGGAGCGAGAAACAGGAAGTAATAATAAATGTAGGCCACTGTTATAGCATGGGAAGTAGCTATTAGATTTCATTGGTGAACAAGTTCCCAGTTTCCAATATATGGTTCTGAGGAAGAGTCATACAAGACTCGAAATGTTGACTTGATTTCTCTCTCCACAGATGCTACCAGTTTCTCCAACATTTTCTCTATATTTGTTTGGAATTGTACCTAGTGCTATTGTAGTTCATTGCCTTGAAGATGTTCCTCTGAAATCATGGTAAACTTAAGTTGTGAAATAAAAACAGAAAATACTGGAGAAATCTAGCATATCTGGCATCATTTGTCGAGAAAGAAATGAGTTAATGTTTCAAGCTCTAGGATATGTCTATCGAACCACATCAGCAATTTTTTATTCTTACAGTCTCATTTGAGACTTCAGCTGAGTGATCTGACTGTCATTTTTCCAGATATTTCAGCAACAGGTGGAAGAGCTTCTCAAAATGCTGACATTGGTTTGGATTCATAAAAATAATTACCTGGTTACTTTCTGGAGTGGCATTTGATTGCCTGTCAAATTGGAGTAGCCCTTGTAGTGCCGTTAGCAATCATGGAATAGAAGGTTAGACAGTGTAAAAGAGAAAATTTAATCCCAGACTGAAGGAAGCAAAATAATGTTGCAGTGCTGAAGGAGGAAACAATGAATTCCATTGAAAAGGGGATAGGGGTGTGGAGGATGGGGTGAAAGTGGATGGATGGAGGGATGGACTTGGGCAAAGTGGGAGAAGATGCTGGTTGGAGAGAGGTGAAGAATATAGTCAACATTAAATTGAAGAGCCACTTTAGAGCACTGTCACATTCAGCAGTCTTCATTGGAGACTACAATAAAAATGTCCTTTGTGATTTGAGAAGATCTGCCTCACTTCTTATAAGTTTCTTACTTGGGATGTAAGCAGCCTTGGCTGGCTGATGTTTTGTATGTTTTCTACGGCCCAGGTATTCTGATGGACAGATCAAATTAATTCGGGAGCAGTGCAGATTGCAATTGCAATCATGCAGAATCCCCACGCAACATGTTCTATGACAACTGCCCAGGAAGCTTAAACTTCCAATGAGAAATTCCCCTTTGTTCCTAACCCTCCTGAAAAGCTCTTTGAAATCAAACTTTGGAGAGTTCTGACAAAAGTAGGCTTAATAATTATCCAGGACAAGTTAGAGGGTTAAAGACCTACACTAACTCCCAGATAACCATCAAACTGACCCTGACTCACCACTGACTCCCCTACCTCCCCAAAACAGCACTTGACATGACCTGAACCTGCCAGACACAGCACACATCCTTGACCCAACATCACTGTCTACAAGCATGACCCCATCCAGACTCAATACCATCTGCCCACTTGCCTGATAGCCAACCAAAATGAAAGTCTCCCAACTCAACCTACCCGATCAAACCCTAGCCTGATACCCACCCAATCCAACGTCACATAACAGGATGCCTTTGAATCTCTAGTGCAAAAGACACAAAGTTAAAATGAGTAATTCTTAATACAGACAGTATTGTATGTTGGGTTTCTGAATCTGATTGGAACATCTGGGTCCATGGAATGAAGTTTGAGGTGGTTCGGGAGGAATGTCTGAAATGTCAACTGGCTTAAACCTACTCGATGGATGCCAGCCATCCTACTGAACATTTTCAGCAGTTTCTGTCTTTGTCTGAGGCAGTTCATCTTTCTTAACCAGCTAAAAACATACCCGGGTAACTTGCAGTGTCAAAATGGATTATTTCATCCTTTTCAAAGGTGTCGCTTGGCAAACAGCAGAAAATAGAATTGCTTATGTTAGTGATATGGTATAAAAAGCAAAAATAACATCATAAAAATCGGAACTCGAGCTGTGAGGCAGTCACATGACTGCATTTTAAAGCCTCAGATACATTTGCAGCAACTAAAACATTCACAGCTTGTTACTTCGGGACAAAGTTTACATTAATGGTGGAAACCACAAATAGACCAGAATTCTATTGCCATTGTAGCACTGTCTCCCTTAGGGATTCTTTAGTGACAGTGAGGGTACTCATAAATTTTATATTAAACATTTTGTCAAATTAGAAAACAGGCTAGTTCCAGAGGGTGCAATCTGAACCAATGGATGGATGTGCTTTATAACTGGAGTTGTTGTGTAGGTTAAATAATTCAAAATTAATTGCTGCTGGGAACTGCATGTTGTTGGAGTGCTTATTGTACAAAATGGGAACTATTTGAAGCCTGGAGTTTTTTTTGCTGTTTGCTATTTGTTCTCTTGTATGTTGATCAAATAAACTCAAATAGTTATTTATCTTGAACAATGTTAAAAAGGTCACCATTTATTTTAGAATTAAATATAATTTTATTACAGGCTCTTGTTTGAATTTCCAGGTTTAGTCACTTGCTGCAAATCTTCACATCTTTCAGTGTTTAAAAGTGGCTGTTGAAGCTTAGAGTGACCTTTTGATAGGCTGCCACCCTTGCCCTTACCATTACCCCTATCTCTAATGGAGAGTCACCATTTTGGTTACCCTAATGACACCACAGAAGTTGAAACTCAGTATTGACAATGTTTAGTGTTCATACTGTAATTTGCCTTCTGTCGCATTATCCGAAGGTTATATCTCTTTTTGACTGTCAAGATGGTTACATCCTCTTGAAAATTTGACTTCTTGCCACAAATATCACAATTGGGCTATGATCTTACTGGATTTTTTAAAAAAAAGAATTATCAATGGTTCATGTCATACTGTGGCAGCGATGTTTTTTTTTGACAGCAATTTCTGGAGTCTGTACACGGGCAGAATAATTCAGAAATCCAAAAATTGCTGTTGCTGATTCTACACCTCTCGTGAAGATGTGTTATTGAGACAACCTGCAGACTGCATCAGTGGAAATCGATTGAATTCGGAGAGTTTCCACTTTTACGCTGTTAGTCTCGTTATAAAAACCCTGAAAGTTGCATGTTGTTGTATGAAGTGAACTTGGCTTTTGAATGAGCTACAAATATCTTAATTACAACTAAATACTTTGGCTGGCCCAGAGAAGTTGACTTTATGATTGTGCTGTATGGTGTTCCGCAAGGGTCAGTATTGGGACCACAACTTTTCATTTTATACATTAATGATCTAGATGAAGGAACTGTGGGCATTCTGGCTAAGTTTGCAGACGATACAAAGGTAGGTGGAGGAACAGGTAGTGTTGAGGAGGTGGGGAGGCTGCAGAAGGATTTGGAAAGGTTAGGAGAGTGAGCAAAGAAGTGGCAGATGGAGTACAAAGTGGGAAAGTGTGAGGCCATGCACTTTGGTAAGAAGAATAAAACTATGTACTATTTTCTAAATGGGGAGAAAATTCAGAAGTCTGAAGTGCAAAGAGACTTGGGAGTCCTAGTCCAGGATTCTCTCAAGGTAAACTTGCAGGTTGAGGCAAATACCATGTTGGCATTTATTTTGAGAGGACTTGAATATAAAAGCAGGGATGTACTACTGAGGCTTTATAAGGCTCTGGTTAATGACATTTGGAGTATTGTGCACAGTTTTGGGCCCCATATCTCAGGAAGGATGTACTGACCCTGGAGCGGGTTCAGAGGAGGTTCACGAGAATGGTCCCAGGAATGGAAAGCTTAACATATGAGGAACATTTGAGGACTCTGGGACTCTACTCATTGGAGTTTTGAGGGATGAGGGGGGATCTAATTGAAACTTGCAGAATACTGAATGGCCTGGACAGAGTGGATGTTGGGAAGATGCTTCCATTGGTAGGAGAGACTAGGACCCGAGGGCACAGACTTTGAGTAAAGGGAAGACCTTTTAGAACGGAGATAGAGAGAAACTTCTTCAGCCAGAGAGTGGTGAATCTATGGAATTCACTGCCACAGAAGGCTGTGGAGGCCAGGTCATTGAGTACATTTAAGACTGAGATAGATAGGTTCTTTAATATCAAGGGGATCAAGGGTTTTGGGGAGAAAGCAGGAGAATGGTGTTGAGAAACTTATCAGCCATGATTGAATGGCAGAGCAAAGTCTATGGGCCAAATGGCCTAATTTCTGCTCCTATGTCTTCTGGCCTTATGTATCAATTTTTTCCAGAGTACTGAAAAGAAAATGCACATTCATTTCATAGAAATGTAATTTTTTGATTCTTTTAAATATGTTTACCTCTATTTTAGCTTTTATCACATGTCAGACATGTTTTCTTCACTGTCTGAAAATGTAATTTCATGGGGAAGGATTTTAAATGTTTTTTTTCTGTTTGATGTATGTGAATACTTCAAAGCGATTGCTTGCCGACCTATTTGTTTAATAATTCTACTGTTGCTTTCCAAGACTACTGTTAATATGATATCAGATTTAAGTTGTTATCAAGTAAAGGGAGAACTCCATCACAGAGATTCCTAGATCTTTGACATGTCTTTGATGTCAGCAGGAAGCACAATTGCTTTGCTTGGTCCAATTTATTAATATTGCTTTGGATGTTGACATTCAAAACACTAATGTTGAAAAACCTACTTTTATTTGCTTCACTTATAAAGCTTTGTTTTTGCACAGTTTCAAGATCGAGTGCTCTTCTTGATCTGTATTTAATATGAGATTGTCTAAAACAAAGCCACACAATAAGCAAAGCAAATAAAAGTAAGTTTTTCAAAATGTGTGTGTTGCTTGTCAATTTCCATGAATGTGAGATGCTGAATGACCTATCTCATTAACTATGCAGAAATATCCTAAATTCACGTTCTCTTCCCATTGTAACTTTCAATTATTCATTACTAAGGATCACTTAGTTTTTGCCTCTGGTGCACCACTCTGAAACCCATTCCATGTGTTCATTATTTTACATACACAACTGTGATCTCTACCCTACTTCAGTCAAAGTGTACAATGAAGCCTAGTCATTTATGTTTCGTTTAGTTTATTAACATAATGGTTACTCACTGAGACATATTTACCCAAAACTGCTGATTTTCTTCAACAACAAAACTGAAGTTAATTAAACAGAAAAATTAAGAACAAGCCAACCTATCAAGATATAGATGACAGTTACCAAGATCTAAATCAGACAGCAAAGCTAAGTGTCGACTCCTTTATCAACACTATCCATTGTAGAATATCAGGTCGAGAGAAATTTACACTCCATACCTCAACTCTTTGGGAATCTGCTTTACTGACTTCCTACAGTTATTTTCTTCCTTTGGAGTATAGAGGTAATTTGATGAATCCTTTCCAAATCTACCAACAACATGAACATTTCACAAGTCTGAGAGCCTAAAATTCCTCTGTTCCATTATCCAGCAGATTTCTAACCAAACACTCCTGGTTTGGAAGTTTCACAAACTAACTGCTTCTGCTGAGGTGTCTCGTTCCATGATCTGCCCTGAAATCTCCTCCTTTGCTTCAAAGTCTACATTGGTACTTTCTCAACTGAACTGAAAGAAAAAAAAATCTTCTGAACTGAAGTAAAAGAGAATTGTTTATCATAGATTCTTCTGAACTGAAAACAAAGCTAATGGTCTTTGTGTTTTTTCTACCTGTTGTAAAGTCAACTGTATGAATATCTTTCACTAACACCACAGGAGTTTGCAGTTACCTGCTCTCTGACAATTAGTGGGTTAAGTCGACCTTTTGGTAGGATTCTCTGACCTTGCTCTCTTGTGAAAAAGTGGATGTGTTGTGTGGGTCTGTTTTGAAATCCAAGTACAAAACAATGATATTAATATATATATAACTTATCCAGCTTTGTCACAATGTGTTGTTAAATTTGTTACAAATTTTAAAGTTTGCCTTTCTCACATTATTCACTGACAAAAAGTCCTAGGTTCAAGTCCCGCTTGCGAAACCTTAGCCCATTATCAAGGCTTGCACATCCATGCCATACTGATGAGAGTATGCTGCACTATCAAAGATGCAAACGTGAATACCCTTCAAATGTACTGAGCTGGGTGTAAAACATTTTGGGTCGTCATGAGGTCTTTCTTTTTCTATCTCCAATCTTTCTTAAACTCAACAAAGATTTACTTCAATTTATTATATTCTGCTTGTTCCTTTGAAGTTGAAGTGCAGTATATATAGTTTACTGGTATATAACATTTTCCAATAATTTTGTGCCTGTGCCGGGGTTGGGTTGAAGAGGGGTTGAAGAGGTGGTGAAGTGCAGTTCAAGTGCAAACACTGAGGTTCTCTGTCAGAGACAACAGTGGGGCAGCTTTACTCTTGTCATTTTGTTCTGTGCTGCAGCTATTGCAATCATGTGGGTTACAACTGGCTCTGTTGGAAAACTGTCTACAATGACTCAAGGGACCTAAAGCACAGAACAATATGAATACTTTATCAGGGCAATCTGTTCAATCTTATCTCATGTTTCAAAAAAATCCATATTTTGATTTTTCAGATGTAGAAAGAATCGATGCTCTAAGCCATGAAATAACTATGCAGTAGAATAAAATTAGTTTGAATTATCATTCTTTGCAGCTTCTTACTCACCTGGATGTCATTAATTTTCAGTGAAGAAGATGGGGACACCACCAAGTTGACTTCAATTCAGACTAGTGTCTGATTTAGGTGAACAAAGCCTGAGGTAGTTCGGTTTTAATTTGCAGCATTAAACCAACAGTTTATTAAAGCAACTGTTCACAGCCTTTGAGCATTTTCCTAACCTATTCTGTAGTGTTACAAATCAATCTGAGGTAATGATAGCATAGCATCATGGAATGAACTATATTATAAATTGATATGGTTCATTAGAAAAAATATACTCCTTCACAGTGATATTTGGGCAAGAATACTCTAGATCTAACTTGCGCTTTTCTGAGGATGGCCAATCCATGAGCTATTTCTGACAGAATCATAAATCAATTTATATTATTCCAATAAATCATAGTCCAGATTTTCTGGGGAGTGGCAATCTCACACAGATTTCCATAAGGAAGGGTCGAGTGGAGCTCTGGATTGCGGAGAGAAGATCCGACTTGGGCCTCCCTCAGAAATGTGGAGTCAAACGGTTCTTTTGTGCAGAGTTCCAAGGGAGGCAAGCCACACTGTCTTTTCACAGCAGCCAGCAGCCAGCAGCCATATTCTAACAAGTAAAGGTCTTGAGAGAGGCACTTTGACAGCTTCTGTCAATTGCTAAGTAAATAAGGTAAGAGTTCTGTTAGGGTGCTGGAAGGGTAGGCCAGGTTGAGACTGCCCTCTGGGAAGGTGTTTGGGTGCCAGGTGATACAGTGCCAAAAGGGTAGGGATAGGCTTAAAATTAATTAGAGTGTCAGGTAATTAAGGTGCCAGCTGGGTAGGGGATAGGGTACCACAGAGGTTTGGAACCAGGTGACAAGTGGGGAAACTTATTTCAATGTAGTTGAGGGTGTGTTGGGGCAAACAGGCCCAGTGGGTCTGTGGAGGTTGGGTCCACTAGCAGGGGAGGGGAGGATGGGGTCAGGATGGGTCTGCTGGGGAGAGGTAGCATTGGTGAGGTGATCAGATCCAGCAGCACGAGCACTGGATTGGATCTGGTCACAGCAGCTGAGGTGGGGTTTTGGGGATTGAACCTGGTTACAGAGGTGTCTGGGCTGGTATTGTCTGGTGATAGAGAGTCGATTGGGTCTGTTGTCAGGGGGTGTGGTGTTGTGTCTTGTTACAGGGTTATTAGGCTAAGGCAGTAGGGTGTTTGACTCGTGACACGTTATCAGTATCCAGGGCAGGGTGTGTACAGCCATGGGGCGATGGGGTTGGCATGGTGAGTACCTGCTCCCAGGACAGAAGGTATCACGTCAGGGTCTGGGTATGAGTGTGGGCTGGTGAAGTTGTAATTGGGAGTGTATGAAGTAAATATGAGATCATAGAATCATAGAACCCCTGCAGTGCAGAGGCAGACTATTCAGCCCATTGGGTCTGCACTGTCCTGCCCCATCCCTGTAACCCTATATCTCCCATGGCTAACCCACTGAGCCAGCACAGCCCTGGACAATGGGCAATTCCAGCATGGCCAATCGACCTACCCTGCACATCTTTGGACTGTGGGAGGAAACCGGAACACCCGGAGGAAACCCACGCAGACACAGGGAGAAGGTGCAAACTCCACACAGACAGTTGCTCAAGGATGGAATCGAACCTGAGACCTTGGCGCTGAGCCACCTTGCTGGATCTGTTTAATATTTACTCATGAGTTACACTATGTATTTAATAGTCTAACATTTCCTGAGTAGTTACTTAATTTAGTCTGAAGCAATCAAAATCTTCAATTTTTATAGAGACTTTGATGCTTCCAGGCATGAAGGAATTGGCCAGTGGAAAATTCAATTTCCTGGGAAATTTCTTTGGAGTCCGCGGTAATCAGGATTCTACAGTGTCACTGGCATAACCACAGAAAATATGCCCCAATATGTATTGGAATATTGTATTGGGTTGTATTCAATTATATGAAGTTTTCTTTGCAAGGCAACCTAGTCTGTTACGAAATGATTATTGTTATGGGCTACTCGGAATGTGCTATGTATTGAAGATAGCTTTCATGTCTGCAGTATTGTGTTTGTGATTTATGTTCTGTAAATCCAATTCACGCTAAAAGGGCAGCTATTTAGAAGAATGGTACGTTCTGACATGGAAAATGCTTTCTCAGTGAAGGACAGTTAAATGTAATTTCGGAAGCATTTGAAATCTGCAATTTAATGAGCAAATTCACACTTCCTTTAATTACACACAGACAATTTTAGATTGCTAAATAACTACTTAATCATGATTCCCAAAAAAAAATCAGCTTCAATCCATTTTGACATGTGTGACACATTTTGATCAGTTATACCCAGGCTATGACATCACTCCTGATTTTTTTTTTTAAATTCATTCACGGGATGAGGGTGTCACTGGCCAGGCTGGTATTTATTGCCCATCCCTAATTGCCCAGAGGGCAGTTGAGAGTCAACCACATTGCTGTGGGTCTGGAGTAACATGTAGGCCAGTCCAGGTAAAGATGGCTGTTTCCTTCCCTAAAGGACATTAGTGAACCAGATGGGTTTTTCCAACAATCAAGAAGAGTTTCACGGTCATCATTAAACCCTCGATTCCAGATTCTTTATTAAATTCAACCTCCAACATCTGCCGGGGTGGGACTTGAACATGCGTCCCCAGGACAATACATGCGTCTCTGGGTTAATAGTCTATTGATAATACCACTAGGGCATTGCCTCCCCTATCTCCTTTGTAAAGCTGCAAAGAAATGGAAGCAGAATATTGCAGATGCTGTAGAGCTGAAGTAAAAACACCAAGTGCTAGGAAACTCAATAGGTCTGGCATCATCTATCGAGAGCAAGGAAGTGAACATTGCAAACTCAATATGATTATTTCTGTCTGTGTAGAGAAATACTGCTAGACATGCCAAGTTTCTCCAGCACTTACTGTGTAAACACAGGCCTTCTATTTTCTTCCCCACCTTGACCATGTTTCAAAAGATTCAGGACACAATTTTCCAGTCATCAGCTTTTTAGTAATTTCTAAAGTTGCTGACGTTCTTTCAAAGAACAGAGTTAGATTGCGTCTAATCCACAGTTGTAAGGATTGACCAATTGCTGCACTGATGTGACAGTTTTAATCAGGTTTGGAGATCCACGTTGTACCAGCATTGAGTAGCTCAATATATCATTTATGTTTTTGTAGTGATTAGGAACAGGTCGACCTTGTTGACTATGAGATCCTTGATTTTTTTTTCACTGTTGTTAACCTCGGCCAATGAGGAAAGCCTTGGCTGACCAATATAACCTGGAGATCCTGGTCACAGCCAGCCATACTGTTGTATTAGTGAAGTGAATAGATGACTTGGTAACAAAGAAAATATATCCATGAGATGAAAATCTCCTCAGTTGAGGACTGACTTCGAGCTGGCTGGTCACAGCCAGTTTACTGTGCACATGTAAATAAAGGGTGAGTTGGTAATGGGACCCAGCCTCTGTCCAGTTATTTCAGTGGCGATGGGAGAAAACAGGACATGCCTGAAGAGCAATTTCTTGCAACTATCATCTTTGAGCTGGGGTAAGCATTTCTGGCATCATGCCTGTATTTGGGAAGCTTGACTCATTTGATCCAGCTGTCAAAGACAGGGCCCAGTATTTCGAAGAATGTGTGAGATTTTGAGTTAACCCTGAATGAGATGCTGAGAGACGATTTTTGTACGTGGGACTAATGATGCAACCACGCAGAAGCGCCTACTAGCTGAAACCCCGCTGGACTTCAAACAAACACTGCAGCTGGCCTTGTCATTAGAAAATGCGGCAAGTGGAGCATGGGAGCTACAGGGCATCCCAATGGAGGTGGATACATTCACCTGCCCGACTGAGCTTGGGGATCACCACTTGAGTGTAGGCAACTGCAGAGCCTCACGCAGGGCATATCCTGAGCAGAGGGACCCCAGGCCAGCCCACAGCAGAACCCCACAACAAAGCTGAGCCTCAGCCAACTGGCTAAACAGTTCTTCAGGATCTGGGCCAGTGAGCCATTGTCGTCGCTGCTGGCGGCAAAGGAGTCGTACATGGCCTGACTTGAGTAGGAAAACTTGGTAGCCAGGAGAGTGCACACTTCGGAAAGTTGCCCTACATGTGCACTGGAACAGTTAAATTGCTTAGTGATACCCAAATTGGAGCCAGTTAAAATTATGGTTTGGTTAAATGGTCACCCAGTTCCCATGGAGGTCGATACTGGTGCAGCTTTGTCTGTGGTTGCAGAATCTGTCTTTAACAAGATTCGTTCAGGACTCCGACCTTTAAGCTTGCGCAAGACCTCAGCCAGACAAGAACATACACTGGGGAACTGTTTCAAATTAAGGGTATGACTTCAATTCCGGTCCCCTATGAGAAGCAGTTGGTGCAGTTACCACTGATGGTAGTAAAAATCTAGGGCCCAAGTCTACTGGGGCAGAATTTGTTGAGAAAGATTCAGTTAAATTGGCTTTACATTTTTCGGTTAGAAAATGGCTGCCTCAATGAATTTCTCGTGAAATACCCAGGTGTTTTCAAGAAGGGCTTGGGACTACTACAGGGGCCAAAGCTAATTTGCATGTAGACCAGGACACAATTCTGAGATTTTGCAAGGCCCGCCTGATGCCATTTGCCTTGTGGGCAAAAGTAGAGGTGGAAATCAAGAGGCTGGAGAGCAAAGGAATCCTCAAACCAGTGCAGTTTGTAAAATAGGCAGCACCAGTTGTACCGATTGTGAAGCCTGACAGCTCAGTTCGCCTTTGTAGGGATCTTAAGCAAACGGTAAACCACTTATCACAACTGGATAAATACCCGATCCCTTGCAAAGTTGGGTGTAGGGGTCTGTCCTTTATGAAGCTGGACATGAGCCATGCCTACCTGCAATTGCAACTGGATGATGACTCTCAGAAATACACTGCAGTTAATACCCATAAGGGTTTATACCCATATACAAGACTGCCTTTTGGGGTATCATCAGCCCGCGCTCTTTACCAGCGGATCATGGAAAACATTTCACTCGGGCTAGCCCAGGTTACCATTTATCTGGATGATGTACTAATAACAGGGCAGACCAATAAAGAACGCTTGGAGAACCTGGACACAGTGCTTCAACGGTTATCCGAGGCAGGCGTATGCCTTAGAAGAGAAAACTGTGTGTTCCAGGCACCGCAAGTGACCTACTTGGGTTACAGTTTCAACAAAAGTCGGATATACCCGTTGGAAAAGAGGGTGATCAAAGGAGCCCCAACTCCCACATCTGTAAGGAGCTTGGCTGTTTCCTTAGCTTAGTAAATTATTACAGAAAATTTGTACATAACCTAACCTCCATCTTAGCACCCTTATACCTGCTCTTGAAAAGGGGTCAGCCTTGGAAACGGTCGCAAAGCCAAAAAGCAGCCTTTAGGGAAGTGAGAAAAACAGCTATTGCCATCTAAGGTGTTGGCCCACCGCAATCCAAAGCGAGAGGTAGTGCTGATATGCGATCCTCCCCGTACAGTATCGGGGTAGTGTTGGCTCACTGGTGGCCCAATGGAGAGGAACGTCCGACAGCGTATGCTTCCCATACTTTGGTTGATGCTGAACACAAGCATGCCCAGATAGAGAAGAAAGGTTGAGTGATTGTCTTTGGTGTGAATATTTACAGACAGGAACTTGTCATAGTAACAGAACACAAACCCCTGCTAGGGCTAGTGAAGGAACACAAGTCAATGCCACCCACAGTTTCTGGTAGAATTCAACGTTGGGCCCTTATTCTCAATGCGTACAAGTACAAGTTGGAACACTGTCCAGGAAGCCAAGTGGCTAATGCGGAATCCCTGAGCTGCCTCCAACGGGCAGATACTCCACCAGTGGTGCCTCCCTGGAACAGTCGATTCTGGTTTTAAACTTCCTGGACACCCTTCCGGTCACCGCATCTGACTGTGGACACAAAAAGATTCTGTCCTAGCAAAACTGAAACAGCTGGTGGTAATGGGGTGCATTGGGAAGCAGAAACAATAGGGCCAACGCAAACAGGATTGAAACCATTTTTGGGCCCGGTGAGACCAGATCACTGCAGAGGACAGACATTACTGAGGCGATCAAGGGTGATTATCCCAAATAAAGGTCACCACTAGATACTGGCTGAACTCCACAAGGTTCATCCAGAGGTTTCCAAAATGAAGATCCTATGTTTGGTGGCCAGGTTTGGACACCAAAATAGTTGTGTTGGTGGGGCAGTGCCCAGAGTGCCAACAAGGACAAAAATTGCCACCAGCAGCTCCCCCACATTCGTGTGAATGGCCAGGTAAACCCTCGACTTGGTTGCATGTCACTTGCGCCGATCCTTTCATGGGTTCAATGTTCCAGGTCATTACTGATGCCCATTCAAAGTGGTTGGATGTGAATAAAGTTTGTTCAGCAAATTCAGGAATGACAAATGAGAAGTTGTGAGCATCATTCGTGATACACAGACTCCTGGAAGCATTGGTCACAGACAATGGGGTGTCATTTACCAGCAGGGAATTTAAATATTTCCTAAAGTCCAATGGCATTCAGCACATAAGGACAGCTCCATACCATCCATTGTCCAGTGGTCTAGTGGAAAGAGTGGTTCAAACATTGAAGGTAGGCTTAAAGA
Source organism: Rhincodon typus (assembly GCF_021869965.1). Taxonomy (NCBI): domain Eukaryota; kingdom Metazoa; phylum Chordata; class Chondrichthyes; order Orectolobiformes; family Rhincodontidae; genus Rhincodon; species Rhincodon typus. Next base: position 54,509,555 of record NC_063342.1, on the reverse strand, counting down.
AGCAGCCTATGGCTTCGATTGATATCAAACTGTCCCAGTTCCTGTTCAACTATAGGACCACCCCAAACAACAACGGGGATAGCTCCACTAGAGGTGCCGATGGGGAGAAGACTCCGCACCAGGTTAAACCTGATATTCCCAGACCTGGGGGGTGGAGAGTGAAATGGCAGCAGGAATGCCAATGCTGGCCACATACCTCCTCTAAGCGAGAGAGACAATTTAATTCAGAGGATGAAGTTTGATGCTGGAACTATGGAAATGGCCCTCTATGGGTACGAGGCGAGGTTGACCGGAGATTGGGTCCCATGACTTACAAAGTTTGGATAGGTGACATGGTCCGGAACAAACACATGGATCACCTGAAAGCTTTCACTTCATAAACAGGGTAGTAACAAAACATACCTGGCCCTCATCAGCCAGAAGGCCTGTCACAGAGACCATAGGTTCCCCTCCTCCGTCTCGTTTCGAGGAAACTTCAAAGTCTGAAATGGATGCAGCCTCAATACCGTTGCCCCCGAAGAAGAGGAGGAAACTCTCCCAACATGTTCTGGACACGAGATGGGCCATGGCCCAGTACACATGTCCGAGTCCGAGTCAGAGGAACCGGCCCTGGGGCAAAATCTTTGCAAGAGAAGCTACAAGCGAAAGACCAGACCTACATCCCCGGATTTAGGTGGGAGAGGGATGTAGTGATTGGGACCAGGAGGACTTGGTTGTCTGTGAGGTTCTTGTTTGAGGTTGTTAACCTGGTCCAATCAGGAAAGCAGTGGCTGACCAATATATACAGAGGATTAGAATCTCCTCAGTTGAGGACTGTCTCCAAGCTGCCATAGCCACTGTACAGTGCACTGGTGAATAAAGGGTGACTTGGTGACAGTACCTGGCCTCTGCGCAGTTATTTCAGTTTTTCAAAGAACTGGCCCTAGAGCAATGATATATATATTTTAGCTTCACGTAACAATGTTTGTTCTTTCCTCTAATGTACAGGGGGAATTAAAATTTAATAGCAACCAAATAATTGGCATTCTTAATGGACTGTTCATAGTCTTGAAAGGTTGGATTATCATGAGACATCTATAAACTCTACCACAATTATCACATATAGGCCCAGACTTTCCAATGGCCAGATAATCATTTCTGATTTCGGAATTCCACATGGGGATGTTGGGGAATTTCAATGTAAACAGATTCTGAGCAAGTTGTGTGGGAATTTGAAGGTTCTGCTGGGCAATTCCCCTGTGCCTGGAACCATTTCTCCATTTAAATCAGACAATACAGATGGTTCTGCTGAAATTAAGTAAATAGTAACTCAGGGAAAAGATAGATGATTAAGTACCTCGTCTAACTTCTGAGTCAACCTCTAAGAAGCACCAACTACACTTTCCCTTGATGCTTTACACCCCTGAACGCTGACCTAAAATTCCCCATCCACCCTCAGGCTCTGACACTCCTGTCTCACTGCACGCATTCAGCACCCCCACCATCACCTCCCTTAACCCACTGACTCCCACCGCTCCCAACCCAACACCAGCTTCATGTCTTCCCGTGACCCTACCACCTGTTCATCCCACCTTGGGAGCTGAATACCCATCCCTCATTGATGGAGTCGGCCGGCCCTCATTCCAGAGGCCACAACCCATGTACCCCCATCCCCACCTCTGGTCATCCTCATGATTCCAGACCCCTCCATTTTTCCACTCCGATATGCTACCTCTCCCTGCTGGCAGATCCACAATCCATCACCAGTCCACTCCCCTCACCCTAATCCTGGCAATTTGACCTCTACCACCCACTTAACTAGCACCAAGCTCCTTACCCATGTGGCACCCTAGCCTCTTGGCACTCTAACCCTTCACTTATGTGACAGACTCACCCAAGTAGCTGTCTGTTCTGACAGACCTTCCCCTAACTATTTCATGCATACAAGTGGCCTCTCGGGACCGATGTATATCTCCACATTTCCGAAAGCGCCCTGATTAGGATCTTGTGTCAAAAATGTGGAGCTCTTTTGCTGTGTATTTTGCAAAAAGAAGGAGCGTTCTGTGAGTGAGATTGCCATTCCTCGGAAAATCTAATCTATATTTTCTGCAGTTTCTCAGATAAGTAAGTATTTAACAAAAAATACTTTAGGTACAATAAGCAGATAACCCTTGGAGTGCCAGATTTTGCTATATTAATTGACTTCTGTTTCTGTTTACTGAGCAGGTTGGTAGGGATCCATTAATACTTGATTTGGTATGTTATAAAGCGGAGTTTGATCCCCACTCTGAGAACTAAAACCGAAACACCCAAAGAGGATCATCTCGCCCTATAACCTGTACAAGGAGTGTGAAAAGTGATGTAACCTGCCTTTCAGCAACTTCTATTGGTTAAATAAAATAAATCCCTGACACTCACTTTACAATCAATAAGTAACAATTTGTTTATCTAACTCTAACAGTGAATAAATTAACAAAACTATGAACAAACCAAATAAATCCCTTCTAACTACTAACTATTCCCAAATAAAACACGATTCTAATGGTATGCTGTTCCAATAAATATAAGTCCCACTTATATAATTCTTTTAAAATTAGAATTTAGTCTTTGAAAATTACAGCCAGGTTACCTCTCTTCCGGAATGTTCTGTGCCTTCTCCATCAAATCTTCTTTCAGGAATGCCTTCCTCTGAATTCTTCTTTTAGGAATCTTAGCTAAGAGTGCCGTGATATTGTTGTGAGTAGATGGTGCTTTCTGTAAGAACTGAGAGCTCTTATCTCTAGCAGATGGCAGTGATAACTGCGCTTTCTTTTGTACCCATGATGACATATCAATATTTCTTACAGTAGGATTGGTCCTATGTTGTTAAAACTATCAGATTTAAATTTAGTTGGTTTTTGATATGTAGGTGGTTGGTTCAAATTAATTGGCTAAATTCAAAACTTGTTGTCTTGATAACAAAATAAAACCGCTGCTTGGCCAAAGAACTGTACAGCCTTTTGATATAAATATTTCAATTCAGATGCTCTCTGTGCACCTGCAAACCTACAAACTGCTGCCCACAGGCTTCCTTTTTGAATTTCTAAGCATGGAAAAAACACATCATCTTTTAAAGAGACCACAAACTGCTTTCCCCCCACTACTATTTTACCAACACCAATACTTTACAAACTCTAAATTCTAACGTCCTGCATTCTAATCCACAAGTACCCAACTTTGCAACAGTTAACACTTGGAACCTCAAATGCAAGGATGCACAAACCTTCCAGGGTTATGTGCATTTTGCTTATTTTGCTATTTCCTTACCAATTTTTCATTTTACTTCGAAATGTTGTGTGCAGTTCTCTCATTTCCCCAAAAGATGTTAATAAATGAGGAACAGCTGCTGTATCTTTATTGCACTTGCTAAGATGAGTGAAGAGAGGAATGCTATTAAATATTAATAATAGTACTTTGATAGCATCACATGCAGTTCACTGTTGAGTGTGCCAGCGTATATTAATATGCTTATGTAGCCTTAGTGCCTGCCAGTGTTTTCCATAATTCATCTAGGTCAGAACGAAAACGTGACATATTGTTGAAAAGAAAGCGGTTAACAATATCTCATCTAAATAATCTTCTACAAATAAAGCAGGTACTGGCAGCTGGGAAATAATCCTTCACTTTTAAGTGTTGAAATTCATCTGGCCAAATGCTAGAAATAGTTACAACAACAACACGGCCTATTTATTTGCCACTTTTTCACAAAATAAAACAATCCATTGCACTTCACAGGAGTATTATAAAATAAATTGGAATCCTGAAGTCAAAAGGAAATTTTAAGGTCTGATGGCCAAAAGCTTGGTTGAAGCCATTGTCTTTATAAAGTGGGAAAGTCAGGAAAAGGTGCAGAGAAATGCAGAGCAGGTATTCTGCAGCTTCTGTGGAGCTAAATGACGGTACTGCCATCAGTAATGGGGCCATCAAGATTAGGAAAGCACAAGAATTAGAAGAGCATAAATATTTCAGAATGTTATTGAAATTGCATATAAGGTGTGAGAAGGCCACGGATTAATTTGGAAACAAGGAGAGAATTTTAAAAGTGAGACGTTGCATGGCTGAAAAGTGTAAGTCACTGAGCAAAGAGAATGGAATCAAGTAATGAGCATGAATTTATACTGCACCTTATTATATCTTCAAGGCATCCAAAAACAACTGACATCTGTTGAAGTACTGTTGAAATCCAACCACTCTTGTTAAGCAGCGTGGTATGCAGTTTGCACGCAGCAAAACAGCATAAACACATTATGAAATGTGGATCACGAAACTGATTATTGGTGGCTCCCACTTCGTACAGACAAAGAGGATGGCCATGGGTACTCGCATGGGCCCAAGCTACGCCTGCCTCTTCGTAGGTTACGTGGAACAATCCCTCTTCCGTAGCTACACTGGCCCTAAACCCCACCTCTTCCTCCGTTACATTGATGACTGTATCGGCGCTGCCTCGTGCTCCCACAAGGAGCTCGAACAGTTCCTTCCACCCCAACCCTAAGTTCACCTGGACCATCTCTAATACCTCTCTCTCCTTCCTGGACCTCTCTGTCTCCGTCTCCAGCAACCACCTAGAAACCGAAATCCATTTCAAGCCCACCAACTCCCATAGCTACCTAGAATACACCTCCTCCCACCCACCTTCCTGCAAAACTGCCATCCCCTATTCCCAAATCCTTCGCCTCCGCCGCATCTGCTCCCAGGATGAGGCATTCCACTCCCGTACATCTCAGATGTCCTCGTTTTTCAAGGACCACAAGTTCTCCCCCTCAGCGGTCGAGAACGCCCTCGACGGTGTCTCCCGCATTTCCTGCAACTCATCCGTCACACCCGCTCCCCGCAATAACAACCAAAACAGAATCCCCCTTGTCCTCACGTACCACCCCACCAACCTCCGGATCCAACGCATCATCCTCCGACACTTCCGCCATCTGCAATCCGACCCCGCCACCAAAGACATTTTTCCCTCCCCACCCTTATCTGCTTTCCGGAGGGACCACTCTTTCTGTGATTCCCTTGTCCGCTCCACACTCCCCTCCAGCCCCACCTCACCTGGCACTTTTCCCTGCAACCGCAGGAAGTGCTACACCTCCCCCTACACCTTCCCCCTCACCCCCATCTCAGGCCCCAAGACTTTCCACATCAAGCAGATGTTCACCTGCACATCTGCTAATGTGGTATACTGCATCCGCTGTTCCCATTGTGGCCTCCTCTATATTGGGGAAACCAAGTGGAGGCTTGGGGACTGCTTTGCAGAACATCTATGTTCGGTTCGCACTAAACAACTGCACCTCCCAGTCGCGAACCATTTCAACTTCCCCTCCCATTTGGCAGACGACATGCCCATCCTGGGCCTCCTGCAGTGCCACAACGATGCTACCCGAAGGTTGCAGGAACAGCAACTCATATTCTGCTTGGGAACCCTGCAGCCCACTGGTATCAGTGTGGACTTCACAAGCTTCAAAATCTCCCCTCCCCCTACCGCATCCCAAAACCAGTCCAGCTCGTCCCCGCCTCCCTGACCTGTCCTTCCTCCCACCTATCCCCTCCTCCCACCTCAAGCTCCACCCCCATCTCCTACCTACTAACCTCATCCCGCCCCCTTGACCTGTCCATCCTCCCTGGACTGACCTATCTCCTCCCTACCTCCCCACCTACACTCACCTCTACTGGCTCCATCCCCACCTCTTTGACTGGTCTGTCTCCTCTCCACCTATCTTCTTCTCTATCCATCTTCTATCCGCCTCCCTCTCTCTCCCTATTTATTTCAGAACCCCCTTCCCCTCCCCCATTTCTGAAGAAGGGTCTAGGCCCGAAACGTCAGCCTTCCTGCTCCTCTGATGCTGCTTGGCCTGCTGTGTTCATCCAGCTCTACACCTTGTTATCTCTGATTATTGGTGGCATTGTTGAAGAAAGGAATGAGTGACACTAGTCAGACCAAAGCTGGAATACTGTGAACAGTTTTGAGCCTCTTATCGAATAAAGATATACTCACTTTGGAGGCAATCCAGAGTCAGCTCACTTGGCAGATATTGACAGTGAAGGGTTTGCTTTATTGAGAGACGTTAAGTATGTTGGGCCCATAATCACTGGAATTTAGAAGCATGAAAGGCAACCTTACTGAAGCATACAAGATTTTTTTAAGAGGACTTTCCAGACTAGTTGTAGACTGGTTGTTTCCTGCCCATGTATGAATCTAGAACCAGAGGACATAATCTCAGTGAGGGTCACCCATTTAAAGCAGATAGGAGAAGGAATTTCTTCTCTCATAGAGTAGTGAATGTGCGGAATTCCTTATTGCAGAGGGCTGTTGAGGCTGGGTCATTCAGGATGTTCAAGGCTGAGATTGATTTTTAATCAGTATGGGAAGCAAAGGTCACAGGGAAAAGGCAAGAAAGTGGTTTTCAAATCTCATTGCATGGTGGAGTAGATTTGATGAGCTGAATGGCCTACTACTGCTGCTACATCTTACGCTTAATGTAGACTTTGAGAGAATTCCGGGCTATTTAAGTGATACCTACCGGATTTATGTCCATCTAAAATGACAGGACATTTATTTCACATGTTATCTGAAACAGTTACACAAACCGTCTTAAAACAGGTAAGCTAACACTAAAAATTCAGAATATCTGCTTTTATCATAAAAGTTTTTTTTAAAATGAGAACATATTAATAAAAAGGAAACAAAAGTATTAAAAAATAATTTGAAAGGGGAAAAGTTAATTTTTACAAGTTTTAGATTGCTGTATTTTCACATGCTTGGCTAACTGTATACCTATTTTCACTAACTGTACACTGGAGCAAGCTAAAACTAGCCAGTCCTTGAAAACACCACCGTAATTCAAGGCTTTTATTGTAATGGTGAATGGGATATAATCATAAAAAGTATGGGTTAGAAAACTATAACCAGAATTAGTGCATTAATTATAACATATTTAGAGTACTTAAATTCAACATACCAAAGAAAAGCAATTGCACAAAATAGGTCAAAAGGCATGGTGCAGAAGAATTGGCTCATGCAGCTGTAGGCTTTTATTCCCATTTTCCCTCGTCTTTCAGATTTATTCTGGATAGCAATAACCCAGCATGGATCTAACAATTGAATATATGCAACATTCTTTATTTAAGCAAAGTTAACTGCACAAAAACCTAGCCATACAGTGCTTACAACTACAAGTGAACTCTTTTATGTGGCCTTGTCCGAAGACCTGAACAGGTGGTTGGTCGTTGATGAGTCAGCATTCCCAAGCTAGCTACATTTTTGCCTTGACGCCAGCTTGTTCTTTTTTAACTGTTTCTATACAACGAAGCGATGCATTTACAATCTTGACACCATCCAGCCTCTAGTAAATGATCAGTTTGGCAATTGGCAAACATCATGCATGTATCATGTTTTTGATGACAGTTTGAGCAATTGACTCATTAAGACTTTGCTTATGTCTCCTTGGAAAGCTGCTTATTTCGCCTTTAATTTTGACATAAAATTTAGCTGTGCTGGCTTTTATGTCATCCAATCAATCACATGACATTTCGACAGCACAGTTCCATGACAAATTCAGCTGATAAATAGGCCACATTATCACATTTGATTCATTGTGTGTATTATATAAATTTTCAGCATTTCCAGAGCGACTGTGACAGTTCAGGCTATTGCTGCTGAGTTAAAATACTTCAGTCTAAAGTGAAACATGCAGACACGCACAAAGGTGCACACAGACACCAGTAACCTTTCAAATCATCGGGTCATCATCAGGTTTCATATGTTTTCTCCTGATTTCATGTAGCTTAATTTTATTTAACTTCATTTCGGCCAATCCAGCAGATTTTGGGTTAATATCTGCACAACTCATTCAATTGTCACCAGAACATAAACTTCAAGGATGCAACATGATTCAAACCTTGAAAGTTATTCAGAGGTTAGATATCACTATTTATTTGTGGAATAAACTGTCACTAAACACCATGAGTACGGAATTTATTACAGGTTTCAATCAGAATTAAACTGAATGGGCTACTGGTTAGAGGAAAAGGTACAAGTGAGTAGAAATGATATGGGACATGCCCTGACTTAAATACAAATTTATTATGTCGCACTTACAACAGTCTGATCTGGGATGGTTTAAAGTCTTGTTCGTGTGGCTGCTGTTCTTCTCTATTTGCGTATTAAAACACTATATTTACTTGTTCACCATTTTGTAGTGAGCCACAAGGCCCTTTTTCATTTCAGTCAATGTTCGGCCCCAGGCTGAATTGGATTAAACATTTTTATTTGATAGAACCATGCATATGTTGTGGGGATCAGATCATGAATGAACTGGAACAGTCTCTTTCCTTATTTTCTGCATGGTTTTCAAACCATCATTAGTGAAGTCACTCGAGTAGTCTGTGACCTCTTGTCTTAATACCTTCCTCAGATGTCGCAGTCTGTCACCACAACTCAGACGTCATTAACACAGACCATGCTGATGGAAACTGTAACCATGGTTACCACCAAAGAAAAGATTTTGAAAGAGGAACTTCCCCCTCCTCCCCCTCCTAAGAAGAGGCAAGTCCTCTTGGACTCCGAGCTCAGGAAAAGGTGCGTCAACGAGCATTATGAAGGCATTTATTAACATTTTTGTTTGAGAAGGAGAAAATGCTTGTTGTGTCATTTGTGGAACTGTACTGTCGTCTAATGTAATTAATGTTTTGTTTTAGGTATATCCATTGGCCATTGTTTAAGTGGAGGAACACAAATACTTTGTATGAAATAAATTGGAAGAAATTCCAGTGTGTTTTGTGATGGCATCTTGAGGTCTACCTTTTCCTTCTCTCATAGTATATAGTACATCTAAAGTTTCATTCTATGTACTTCTGTTAATAAGAGCCAGATCTCCATCTAGTGTTTAAAATTATTATCACCAATGTTAGGTTTTTAAATATGCATCAGAAAAAGTAGTAGAAGACCCTTTACAATGTGATTAACTCTTTAGGATTGCATTCATGTTCCTAGACAACAGTTACGTTGCAGTAATGCTGTATAATAATTTATGTTTTCAATAGTCATATTACGTAAAGAATTCCAGTCAAAAACCAGGGAGTATACAAAAAGTTTCGGAAGAAATTCAGAAAGGATATAAGAAAGGCAAAGAGCTGCTATGGAAAAAATAACATGTAACTTAAAAGAGAACACAAATCTTTTATGAGCTAATAAAGATAATCCCAATAGGTTTTATAGCTATATTAAGAGTAAAAGGTTGGCTAAGGAGAGAACAGGTCTCCTTAAAGATCAGCATGGCCACCTATGTGTGGAGCCGCAGGAGATTGGGGAGATTTTTAATGAATATTTCTCCTCACTGTTTATTGAGGAAATAAGGAAAACAAGTGGGGATGTTTTGGACTGCATACACATTAGCAGGGAAGAGGTGTTTGCAGCCTTAAAGTGCATTAAGATGGATAAATCCCCTGAGCCTGATCAAGTCCATCCTCGGATATTTTGGGAGGCTAGGGAAGAAATTGCAGAGGCCCTTGCAGAGATTTTTGCTTCATCGTTAGCCACTGGTGAAGTTCTGGAAGACTGGAAGATGGCTCATGTTCTTACATTGTTTAAGAAAGTTAGCAAAGACAGGCCAGGGAACTACAGACCAGTGCGCCTGACATCAGTGGTAGGCAAGTTATTGGAGAGAATACTGAGGGACAGAATCAACCAACATTTGGATAGTCAAGGATTTGTGCCTCGGAAGTCATGTCAGACAAATCTTCTTTCGAAGAGGTAAGCAAGAGGATGAATGATGGGTAGGGCAGTGGATGTTGTCTATATGAACTTTAGTAAGGCCTTTGACAAGGTCCTGCACATCAGGCTGGTCATCAAGGTTAGGCCACATGGGACCCAGGGAGAGCTAGCTAATTGGATTCAAAATTGGCTTGATGGTAGGAAGCAGAGGGTGATTGCTGAAGGTCACCTCTCGGACCGGAGGCCTGTGGCTAGTGGTGTGCCACAGGGGTCAGTGCTGGGACCTTTGTTATTTACTTATTTACATAAATGATATGGATGTGAATGTACAAGGCATGATTAGTAAGTTTGCGGACAATACAAAATTAGGAGTCATCGTTGATAGTGAAGAAGGTTAGCAAAAATTACAGAGGGATCTTGATCAGATGAGAAGTGGGCTGAGAATTGGCAATTGCAATTCAATACAGTGTGAGGTGTTGCACTTTTTGGAAAGTCAGAGCAAGGTAGGACTTAAATAGTAAGGTCCTGAGGAGTGTTGTGGGACAGAGAGACCTAGGAGTACCAGTACATAGTTCGTTGAAAGCAGCATCACAGGTGGACAGGGTGGTGATGAAAGCATTTAGCATGCTGGCCTTTATCAGTCAAGGCATTGAGTACAGGAGTTGGGACATTATGTTAAAGTTGTATAAGTGGTCAGTGAGGTCGCACTTGGAGTATTGTGTACTGTTTTGGTCACCCTGTTATAAGACAGACATAGTTAAATTGGAAGGTATTTACGAGGATGTTGCCAGGATTATTAGGCCTGAGTTATAGGGAGAGCTTGGCCAGAATAGGACTTTCTTCCTTGGAATGTAGGAGAGTGAGGGGTGACCTTATTAAGGTGTATAAAATCATGAGGGGCATAGATAGGATGAATGCATATAGTCTTTTTCCCATGGATGGGGAATTGTAAACTAGAAGGCATAGGTTTAAGGTGAGAGGGGATAGATTTAAGAAGAACCTGAGGGGCAACTTCTTCCTGCAGACAGTGGTGCGTATATGGAATGGGCTGCCAGAGAAAGTGGTTGAGGCAGGTACAATAGCAACATTTAAAAAAAAATAATTGGACAGGTACATGGATGGGAAGAGTTTAGAGGAATATGGACCAAATGCAGGCAGTTGTAACGAGCTTAGTGGGCACCATGGTCAGCATAGACCAGGCTGGGCTGAAGGGCCTGTTTCTGTACTGTATTACTCTGACATGCTCTTATATATGCACAAGGGATGGGCAATAATGCCCTCGTCCTGTGAATGCATAAAAAAAATTGGTAAGAGAATGGTGGGACTCTTTAGGGTTAACAAGGTAATCTGGTATGACTAAGGACACCATGCAGGTACTGAATAAGTACCCTGCATCTGTCTTCACAAAACAAAAGGATGAAGTTAACGTCAGAGTAGAGTTCAGGCAGAAGGAGCCGATGAAATGGGGTCAGATGAAATTGCATGCAAAGAATGTGCTAAATAGGTTGACATCATTTAAAGGTAACGAGTCATCCAGTCAAGATGGAATGTATCCTGAGTTGCTATGGGAAATTAAGATGAAGACAGTGAAAGATCTAAGAAAGATTTTTTAGCCTCCTTGAACTTTGAAGTGGCACCAGAGGACTGGAAGATTGCATGTGTACTTGCTCTGTCCAAACGTTGGGAGTGGTACATGTGAGAGTCGGTTGTGTCAGATATCAGTGGTGACAAAGTACAAAACATCACTGTCAAGCATAAAATTAATTCTTCCTTGGAGAAGAATGCAAGTGACATTTTCATGAAGTGTTTGCTAAAGACAAATCTATTCCGACTGCTCTGTCTGAACTGATTGTTCAAGTAACAAAAGGCATTGTTATATTTTTTTCTCTTCATTCTTTCATTTTGTTTATTCACTTGTGGGAAGTGGGCATCGCTGGCTGGGTCAGCATTTATTGCCTGTCCTAGTTGCCCTTGAGAAGCTGGTGGTGAGCTGTCTTCTTGAACCGCTGCAGTCCTCCTGCTATAACATGACCCACAATGCCCTGAGGGAGAGAATTCCAGGATTTTGATCCAGTGACAGTGAAAGAACGGCAATATATTTTCAGGTCATGATGGTGAGTGGCTTGGAAAGGAACTTAGCAGATGGTGGTGTTCCCATGTATCTGCTGCCCTTGTCCTTCTAGATAGAAGTAGTCATGGGGTGGAAGGTGCTGTCTGAGGATGTTTGGTGAATTTCTGCAGTGTGTCTTGTACACACTGGATGCTTGTGAATGTGAAGCCTACAAAGTGGGCTGCTTTGTCCTGTATGGCATCAAGCTACTTATGGTTTGCTGGAGCCTCCCCCACCCAGGCAAGCCAGGAGTATTTCATCACACTCCTAACTTGTGCTTTGTAGATGATGGACAGGTTTCGGGGAGTCAGGAGGAGACTTATTCGCTGTAGTATTCCTAGCCTCTACCCTTGTATATGTGGAGAGTCCAGTTGAATTTCTGATATATGGTAACTCCCCGGATGATGATAGGTGGAGATTCAGTGATGGGAACACCATTGAATGTCAAAGGGCAGTGATTAGATTGTAAATAGCAAATACATACAGATTTAAAGAGATTGTAGTCCAAATAACAAAATGGGCAGACACATGGCAAATGCATTTTTTTTTGACCAAACAATGTGAAGTGATGCACTGTGGGAGAAACCAGATTGAGAGTCACGTTTATGTCTTGTAGGGGACAAGGAATAGGCTGACTTATCGTACAGATGTTTAAAAGTTTCTGTGCACATGAGAAGGTAGATAAGAAAGCATATAGAATATTTAACTCTGTAAAGGGGCAGTGAACAGAAAAGCAATGATGTCATGATGAACTTCTCAGTCTCTGATCAGGCTTTAACTGGAATGTTGTGTACAGTTTTGAGCATCACAATTTGGGAAGGCTGTCAATGACAAGGAATGAGATCAGAGAAGGCTTGTCAGCAAGATATCCAAAAGTTGGAAAACTTCCAATTGTGTGAAGTGAGTGGAAAAGTTGTGATTGTTGTTAGTAGAGCAGAGAAGACGAGGGGAGATCTCATCGAACAATTACAAATTATGAGAGGCTTTGATAAAGCAAGTAAGGAGAAATTACTTCCTCTGGCACATGGAACTGTAATGAGAGTACCCATAGATTTAAAATAATTGACAAAGTGAACTGGAGGGGATGTGACGAGAAATCTGTTCACCCAGGATGCTGACAGCCAGAACATACTATTTACATGAATATGAAAGGCATTGATTTAATGGGCAAATGCTGAGGTGCAGCTCCTGTTTCTGGTCAGGTGTGTTCTTTCTGTGCTGCACGCTTCTCTGGCTCTTCAAAGAGGTGGACTGCTTCACACTGCATAATATTCAACATTGAAAGCGTTGATAAATTTGTCTACAGCAAGCCAAGAGCATTGTTGAGGAATCTGCAGTTTAATTCCATGCACAGAACTAGGGTGTTTGGTATTTAACAATGCTGTCACACTTACTGGGTGCAATCTTCCCCTTCTTGAGGGTGGCAAGAAATGCGCATTATAAGGCAAATGGGCCCTGAGAGATACTCACCACCTTTGTCATTAAGAGCTGGACAATTGTGGATTTTCTCAACTCACCGCCCATTAAGATCCAGATGATGTCTGTTAATGGCTTCGACACATCAGGAGATTTTAGTTACAGCAGATATCTATACAGCAGTTTCAGGAGCATGTGTGTGTGTCCTGCCATTTGATCAATTTTGTGTCCTTTCCTTCAGAAACATTTTATGTTCCTTTATAATAACTTTTTTCCCATACATACAGATAACATTTGGACAGAGAGGAACACAAGTTAATGCATGTTAGACCTTCATTTCCCACATCAGGCCGGATCAGATCAAAATCCCAACCTAATCTAATCTACTCACCACTACGTATTCTGGGAAAATTCCAATTTAATTGCTGCAAAGTATAACGAGTGAATTTAAATACTTATTGGATTTTGTTCCTTTTCTGTTTATTTAAAATGTACAGTTTTGATGAGTCCTGATTAAATTACTGTGGGTACTGGCCTAAATGACATTCCACCTGTATGAGATAGGTGGATTAACAACAACTAACGAAGGGACCGATTAACTCCAAAGTGCAGCAGTTCAATTTTGAATTATTTAATTCCTCCTCATATCCTTGGTTTTCTTGGCAATGCCATTGGCACTAAATGTTTAAAGAAAAATGAGAAGAAAGCCAAAGGTGTGTCAAAGTTGATGATTATCATTTCCAATTAAATTAAAGGTGTTATTTAAATACTCCCTTTTCCAGTTGAACAGTACATATTTTAATTGAGATCATAAGGTGAGAATCCTAACTCTCTAATGTAGAAGACTAGCAAGGCTGAAAAGAGGAAATAAAGTAAATCATGAAGCAGTGACTAGATGATACTTATCTTGGGTTTTTAAAGAGAGACTGGATTGTAGGAGGAGGTCATAATTGAGGAAGGTAAGTGCTCCCATAATTTTGCAGGGAAAGAACATACACATCTTGATTTCAGTTCACTAAAGACTGTTTTTGTCCCCTTGGTATCTTGTGAAATGGTGCAGAAACACACATACATTGTCAATACCCAGCTCTACTTCACTTCTACCTCTGACCATTTTCTCCACTATATCTAATTTGCCGCACTGTGGATGAACAGAAACTGTATGTAACTAAATGCAGAAAAGTCGGAAACTGTTGCCCTTTTTCACTCCTTACCCCTCTCTGACAGTTGTCAGAGGCAGAACCAGATCATCCACTATTACTGTTCTAGTCCTACTTTGGCCCCCACCCACAACTCTTTCTCTGATATATCGATGATATCATCCGTGCTGCTTCCCTCGCTCATCCTGAGTTGGAAAAGTTTATTGATTTTGCTTCCAATTTCCACCCTGCCCTCATTTTCACCTGGTCCATCTCTGACTGTTCCCTTCTCTTCCTCAGTGTCTTTGTTCCCATTTCTGGGGATAAGCTGGTCAGCAATATACACTACAAACCCACCGACTCCCTCAATTATCTTGCCTATAAATCTTCACACCTTGCTTCCTGTAAAGACTCTGTTGCATTCTCCCAGTTCCTCCATCTCTGTTGCATCTGTTTCAATGATGTTAACTGTGACAACCGAAATGTCCACCTTCTTCCTCAACCAAAGTTTCCCCAGCAGTGTTATTAACCGGAGCTGACCCATCTCCCACACCTCAGCCCTCATGCCCTCTGTTCCCTCCTGTAACAGTGATGGGGTCTCCCTTGTCCTTGCCTACCATCCACATTCAGAGGATCATTAACCTCCATTTTCACGAGCTCCAGTGAGATGCCACCAGCAGACACACAATCTCCTCCCCTTTCTTGTCAGTTGTCTGCAAGGACCATTCCCACTGGGACGCCCTGGGCCACTCCTCCTTCACTCTGCTAACCCTCACAGTCGCACGGCACCTTCCCCTGCAACAGCAGAAGGTGTGAAACCTGCCCTTTTACATCCTCCCTCCTTCGTATCCAAATACACCCAAATACACCTTCCTGGTGAAGCAGCACTTTACCTCCACTTCACACAATCTGGTCTACTGCATTCGCTGCTCACAATGTGAACTCCTCTATATCAGGGAATGGAAGCGTAGACTGTTTGACCACTTCGCAGGACACTGGTATTCTGTCCACGGAAAAGATCCTGATCTTCCAGTTGCCTGCTACTTCAATACACCATTCTGTTCCCTGGCCAACATCTCTGTCTCAGGCTTGCTGCAGTGCTCCATCGAAGCACAGTGCTAAGTGAAAAAACAGCACCTCATTTTCTGCTTGGGGACCCTGCAATCTTCTGGACTTAATATCGAGTTCAGCAACTAAAGGATGTGGGAGAGTTCAAGTCCTAACCCCAACCCATGTATACCAAGCCTTATTATCACATGGTCTGCTATTACACACAACCCATTGTTAGCCACTAACAGTCCCAATTAATAGCTATTCACTCTCCTAACCAGATTGTTATCCATTCCTTTGTCTGTCTGACTGTTCTGTTCTCTCATTGGGCTCTGTTCCCATCTATCATTTACTCCTTACCCCCTCCCCCCATCCTATCTTCTGCATATAAACCGCCATTTTCCGAGCTACCATTAATTCTGAGGAAGGGTCATTCGATCCGAAATGTTAATGATTTTTTCTTCACAGATGCTGCCAGACCTGGTGAGCTTTTCCAGTGACTTCTGATTTTGTTTCATTCACTATTTTGGTGTTGTAATTGTCATCAGAATGTGCTTCTGACATCAGCAATACCTGTAACGCATGGTGGAGCAGGTGCTGGGACATTCCAAAACACACCACCGGGCTTGCTGATGCGTTAGATTCCATTGCCTGAAGTCTATGCCATGCACAGACCTTCGATGTCCATATAGCAGAGAGAAAAAGATGAGTGGGAAAAGTTGCTTCCAATCTTGATAAATGTAAATTCACCCAAACTCTCTCATCCCTTTCCTAACTCTCAGCAAGTTACAATCCATGATCGCCCCTATACTCCCCTGATCTGTGTTGGCTCTGGACTAAGTGATGCTGCAAATTTAAAATTCTTAGCCGTGTTTTCAGATCCTTCCCTGTTTCTGTAATCTCCTCCAGCCCTCCAAAATCATTACACTTCATTAATTCTGGCATTTGCACATTCTGAGTTATACTTTTAGTCGTTAAATTGTATGGAATGAATGAGGTATCAGTTTCATTTTATGGTCATTCTTCACTTGCCTGTTCTGTCCCCACAATCTGTCCAGTGGCTATTCTTAACCTCAAACTGATTTCTTCTCCCTCTTTTTTAGGAAATAATTGCTGGAAATATTGAGGAGAGCTTATGTTATTTTCAAGTTTTAAAGTATTGACAGAAATTGAATAGTAGCATTTTAAAAAGGAGGCCAATTATATTCCACCCACAAAAATCATTTGGAGTGGGTGGATTTTTTTGTGAAATGAAAATGGTTACGGTTGGTGGTTCAGCGCTTTGACAGGTGCTGAATAATTGAGTGTATTAATCATGCTGATTACCTGCAGCCTCAAACCAAACAAGATGATTCTGAAAGGAACATGAACCAGAATATTTGCTAAACATTCTCCCCCATATTTAATTGCCAAATGCTGGATGGAAATGGGCTGCATTATTTTTGAGTCTTTTCAAAGATATTCAGGATTTTTACTTCTTGTTCAGATGAAAGCATCACATTTATGCTGCAGTCTGTATAGACACTAGCAACTTTCTTGTTTAAAGTATACGAAATTTGGAATCCTGTGTTCTTACTAAGAGAATAAAGGTGTAAGATTCTATAGTTTTGAAACAGACAAAATAAAGTTTATGTTCCAATCTAAAATATGTATCTTCTACTCCACCATCCAGAGTTAATGGAAGATAAACCTGAATCAATAGGCAAACTGTGACTGAATAGATCTTGCTGCACATTGAATAGCAAATGTGGTCAAGCCAGATCCATGGCTTTTTCAGCAATCTACGCAAATGCGAGTGATGCTGTGGGTCACCAAAAACTCATTAAAACTTTACCCCTTGCAGAAAGGATTGCAGTTTCTTTCATTTAAGGGTCTAGCATCGGAACTCCCTGGAAAGAAAATGCTCACATCGGGATAGTTGAATCTCTTCACTCAAGACCACATTTCATAGGATCTCCATACTGTTCACAGGCAACTAATTACTGGCCAATTTCATCATCTTACCTAGCAGCTAGCTTAACCAAACTGTCACTGTCCCTGAATTCTTCAAGCCTTCTCAGCTTCTTGAAGCACTGTCTCATTTATATCCTGCTCCCCCAACCCCTCCCACCCCCCCAAATGATGCCCCTGCTCTTTAGAGCCAACAACAACACTTGAGCTGTGGAGATACCTTGTTGAGCTGTTCTGCTGTTTTCAATGTGCTGCCTTCTTAGCACCTTGTGATATCTCGCAAGAACTGCCCGGAGTCTGTTCAGAATAGCACTTTTTTTGTGCAGAGCCTCATTCTCCTACTTCTAGGCACTTGCCTGACTAACCAGACTGACTTTGACAACCTTCTGCTTTGATGACCTCCGATGAACTGACTGTGTCGCATGGGTTCCCTTTGATGTCCTTCTCCAATCCTGTGATCTCCTTTTCTGCACCAGTCATCATAATGCAAGCAAGCTACTGTTCGAGTGGTCAACCCCTGCTCATTGTCAGCAGTTACACTGTGGGGGAAAAGCCAGATACAGCATGTTATGCTGCTATGCATACGCAGTAAGTCCTGGAACATGTGGAGAATTGTCATTCTGAGAATTCATTGCAACACCACATGAAAGCATTCAACAACCCTGCCCCAAAAAGATAAGTTAGCTTTATTTCACATCATAGAACATAGGACAGTTAGGCCTTTCAGCCTATGTCTGTGCCAACTATGATGCCATTCTAAACTAATCCCATCTGCCTCCACCTGATCCAAATCCCTCTATTTTCTGCCTGTTTGTGTGTCTGTCTGAAAGCTTCTTAAATGTTGTGATCATACCTGTATCATCCACCTCCCCGGGAGCAGATTCCAGCTCCCTACCACGTTCTGCACAAAAAACTTGCCTTGTGCATCACCTTTTAAACTTTTCCCTTCTCACTTTAAACATATGCCTCTTTGTATTTGACATTTCCACCCAAAATAGACTCCGACTATCCATCCCTATCCATGCCTCTCATAGTTTTATATGCTTCTATCACATCAATCCTCAGCCTGCAACACTCGAGCAAAAACGATCAAAGTTTATCCAACCTCTCCTTAAAGCTAATATACTTCAATCCACGCAACATCCCGGTAAACCTTTTTTGCACCCTCTTCAAAGCCTCCACCTCTTTCCTATAGTTTGGGGAACAGAACTCTAAACTCCAGTTGTGGCCTGATTAACATTTTATACAGCTGCAACATGACTTGCCAACTTTTATATTCAATACCTTGACTAATGAAGACAAGAGTACCAAATGCCTTCTTTACCACCGTATTCACTTGTTTTGCCACTTTCAAGGAGCTGTGGACTTGCAACACAAGATCTCTCTGTAGATCAATGCTCCTAAGGGTCCTGCCATTTACTGTATACTTTCCTTTTGCATTTGACCTCCCAAATTCAACTCCATCTGCCACTTCTCCAACTGATCTATTACTGTTCAATCCTTTGATAACCTTCTTCACTATCCAGAGCTCCTGCAATTTCCGTGCCATCTGCAAACTTAATAATCAGACAACCAACGTTTTCATCCAAATCATTCATAGAAATTACAAACAACAGAGATCCCAGCACTGATCCTCGTGGAACAACACTGGTCACAGACCTCCAGTCAGAAAAGTACCCCTCCACAACTACCCTCTGTCTTGTCTGACAGTACCAATTTTGTATGTGATACTGGTTAGCTAAAAATCTGTACTCCACTGTGATGCATTTAGCAGCAGGCAGAGCCTACCTTCTCCAGTGCTTTGAAAGGCATCATTGGCTGCATGAGGATTACAAGTTTTTTCCATGATGCTGAATGACGTTTAGTGCACGTAAGTCACTTTTCCAGTACTGCATGTCAACTCTGAGTTGCACAGCAACCTGAAGGGACTTTATTCCCTTAATGTCCAGTTGATGCATGACCATCTGCAGCATATCATACAGTTCACAGCCCAGTATCCTGGCAGCAATCATGCAGCAGTCCACTCTGCTATCTGCTTTTAAACTGCCAGGACAAACTGGGTGACCAGTGTAAACACTGGCTCATGACTCCACTGTACAATCTGAGCAGCATGCACATAATGAGAGCCATGTTGCCACACACAGTCTGAACAAATGGACAACTGGGTTGCTGAATCAAAGTTCCCACTGGCTTAGCCCTGGAGTTCTCAGCAATTCTGTGGTTAAAAGTAGCGGGAATCTGCAAAGTGTTGCTAATGTAGAGGTACAATGTTGGCAGTTTTTAAAATAATTGTTCATGGGCTGTGGATGGGCCAGCATGTATGGCCCATCCCTAATTGCCCCTAGATCTGGGTGGCTTCTCGGGCCATTTCAAAGTGCAGGTAAGAATAAAGTACATTGCTGTGGGTATGGAGTCAGATGTAGGTAAGGATGGCAGATTGCCTTCCCTAAGACAATTAACAAACCTTCAAACTTTGAAATTGTCCCCTGCATCCCAAAATCTAGATTGCTAATGTATATCAGGAAAAGCAATTCTGACCACAAGGAACTCCATTACAAACCCCTCTGCTGCCTAAAAAAATACCCATTGACCATATTCTCTGTTCCCTTTCACTCAGCCAATTTTGTATCCATGTTGCTGGTATTCCTTTTATTCCATGACCTAGAACTTTCCTCACAAGTCTGTTCTGTGGCAGAGTGTCAAAAGTCTTCTGAAAGTCCATATATACCACATGAACAGTGGTACCCTCATTAAGCCTTTCTGTTAACTCTTCAAAACAAAAACATCAAGTTAATTAAACGTGATTTCTGTAGAAATCAGCTCCAGAAAATCTTTGTGTCAGGTGAGGTGCTACAATCACTTAAATGATCAGGCAGCACTTGGATTGCCATACAATCTATCTCAGAAGACAGCCCTGCATCTATTGAGATCCTCATGCCAATTTTTAGGAAATAATCTAGTTTGGCCCCACTGAGTTTGATGTCGCAACTATGTGTATGGGTATCAAGGAATGTAACACTGGAATAAAAGCCGAATGCAGTGGATGCTGGAGATCTGAAATTTAAAAAGAAACAAAATACTAGAGAAACTCAGCAGGCCTGACAGCATCTGTGGAGAGGGAAGCAAGAGTTAATATTTTGCATCCAATATGCCTCTTCTTCGGAACTGAGGTAACATTGACCTTGGCCCACTGTGTACATTGATATGATGAGATTGTAGCAATTTTATCACGTTATTTCCGGTGTTACGATGTTAAACAGATTTTTTTATGCAACAACCGCAGACCCTATTAAAGCAAGGTCGCCAACATTTCATAGATTGTCCTTCGTGACTGGAAGTAAGAATGCCTTTATCCAGTGATTCAACGTATGCATTTTGGGCAGAGTGGTAGGTTAGGGAGGGGTTGTCTGGCACAGTGGGGCTAGGATGGTGGAACCCCAGGCTCTTTCACTGACCAGTAGCCTGTAGGTCTGAACGTACTGGGCTACGTATTGGGCCCAAGCCTCCCTTATTGAATTGGAGCAGAGTATTATAAGACCCTTAATTATCCACTTCAGGGCCTCAATTCGACATGGGCAGGCATCCACTTGACATGTCCCACTGTTGCTGATAAAACATGGCACTAGGTGGGCTGGGAGTGGGCATACTGCCAACAGCGTGGCATCCTAGTTTATGCATCCACCTTGTTTTTCCATCCGTGGATGACATGTAAAATTCAGCCCTGTATTCTGAACAGAAACACAAGGAGAAGTGTTGACAAGCTTTTATGGACGATTGGCGGTTCTTTCTGCAGGTTTGATGTTGATACAACAGAGCTGCACAGCTGGATGACTCGATCAGAAGCTATCCTTCAAAGTCCAGAGTTTGCAATCTACCGGAAAGAAGGAAATATCTCGGATCTTCAGGAAAAAGTTCATGTATGTCAAGTATTCAGTATGTAAAAGATAATAAGTGAAATCTACAAATCAAATGACTATTTTGTGATAAAGGTTGATGTAATAAGATATCTCAGATTCTGATAGTATTTTGGCAACGCCAAGATTAAATTTTGACAGTCACGAGATTAGTGAAATTTAAAAATTATGTTCAAATATTAGACCTCAGGATAGGACTTTATATATCAGCTTTTAATATGTCTGCCTTCTAATCAGTACGTTATTATCTCAGGTTAAGTTTAGCTCAGGGAATGGTGATTGTAATTTGCAGCTCAGTTGCAATGGAGTTAGGCCAGCAAAACGAAATGAGCTATTCATGGGAAATCGGAAAACTGTTATTTGCTGAGTTGACGCATGCTTGTTTGAAGTTTGGATTCAGGCAGTAATGAAAGCATGCAACAATTTCTGTCAGCCTCCCACAGTCTCAATGATTTACCCCATTAACTTATCTAGGAGTGCTGTGTCAGTGTAAATCTTGTTTCAGAAACTGATATCATACATTTAATAGAGGTATTAATCTTGTTGCAAACACGTGCTGGTCTGTTATGATGTCTCACATGTCCTGAAGTTACATGTTCAACACATGACAAAAGGAATATCTTTAGATCCAAATCAATTCAGCCTTAGGGTAACCTTTTGTGCTTATTTGGGGAATGTCATTTTTCTTTTGCCCCTTAAAATATGTGACAGGGAAGCTCATTTTCGTATCTTGTAGGCTATCGAGAAGGAGAAACCTGAAAAGTACAGAAAATTGCAGGATGCCAGCAGATCAGCTCAAGCCCTGGTGGAACAGATGATGAATGGTAATTATATGCAAATTGATTCAGATAATCTTCTTGGGGATTTGTGCTTCACACAAACTCAGATTTATCACACAGGAGATGGTAGCAAACTGCAATCTGAAAGCAAACACAAACTTCACAGTGTACATTTAGGAGAATATTCATTCAAGTTTGATGTATACATTAAGCAACCTGATTGAAAGTGAACTGACAAGTTGTAAAAATTAACACACATTGTAAATTATGCTATCAAAAAGCAAGGCTTGGTTTTATTATGTTTCACTTTAGATGAAGGGATTCTGCTGTATGTTCACAATGATTACTGAGAGTAGATACACTGACAAAACACAATAGAATTTCCGAAGTGTTTCTCACTACCTTCCCTTGTCATTTTGTTGGAAGATCTAAGAAACACTGAGGAAACATTGAATGTTCAGTACAATAAACTCAGTGTCTTTATCCTACCTTTTATAGACACACCATTGTGTCAACAACATTTCCTGAATTGTATGGAAAAGCAATGGTTTGGGATTTGTCTAACTATTCAGATGAGACAATATCAGTGTGTATCAGATCACGTGGTTCAAATCTGGGAACATTCTGTGTGTTACTCTTGCAGGTTACGTACACTGATACAATTTGTGTTTTGAAACAGTAAAAAAAAATTCTTAAAATAAAGCAGTAAGGGTGGGCAGTAATGCAGGGAGGTTGAGCTAAAATGGAGGTTCAATCATTATCTTGTTGAATGAGGAACAGACTTGAACAGCCAAATGACCTGCATCCAGTTCCTAATTCATATCATCCTCTGTATTTGGGAGTGTGTTCTAAGTTACTTATTCATAAGCTCTTGATGTGTTAACTATAAAATATACTGAAATTTAACAAGAAATATATCATTTGGAAAGACAAAGATTAATCAAGGAGAAATGGCATGACTAGTTCAAGGCAAATTATGTCTGACTACTTGATTAAATTCCTTTTTGGGAAATAGGGAAGGATGACCAAAGTAGATGTTTTAATTATATGGACTTTTGAAAGGCATTTGACAGAGTTCTGTCCCAGGAGGTTTGTTGGGATGATGGAAACCAATTGTGTTCAGGGAGAGTGGCAGTGTCGATGTGGAATTAGTTCAGTCACAGGAGCAGAAAATTCTGTTTCATGAATGTTTCATGCTGGGAGACTCATGCTTGACAACTCACGTTGCCAAGAGTTGGTTAAGAGCCCTTCACTCTTTATTTAAGTTTCTAAACAATGTCAAACTCAGATGTAGGGAGCAGCATTATTGTGTTTGCAGAGGTTACAAGAGCCCAAGATGTCAGAGCTTGAGTAGGCCACTTGAGTCCTCAAACTTGCTCTGCCATTCACCAGGATTATAGTTGATCTTTTATCTCAGCTTCACTTTACTGCACTATAACTATACCTCTTAATTGCCTTAGTATCCAAAAATCCATTGACCTCTGTCCAAAATATACTCTATGATTAAGCATTCATCACTTTCCAGAGTATGGCATTTTGAATGGAGAAATTTCTCCTCTTGATCCTTAATGGCTGACCCTTATTCTGTTACTATGTGTATTTTACAATATCTACATTGTCACATCCCTTAAAATTGTATGTATTTGAATTAGATCACCTCTTATTGTTGTAATCTTGAGCAGATATACGGCCTAGTTTACTTACTGTCTGCTCATACAACTGTCCCATACCCCAATAATCTGTCTATTGAATTTTGTTACACTCCATCTAGGGCAAGTACTTTTTTTTTATCTGGAAACAAAAATTGTGTCTAGTAATCCCATCTGTGGCGTTTTGAATGCCATACACAATGTTGGTAAGTATTTGTTAGTCTTACATTCCAGAGAGGATGTTTTCCTCCATGGGGGAGTCTGGTACTGAGGGGCACAAGGTCAAAGTAAGGGCATCTCATTTAAGGTGAGGAATTTCTCTTCGGAGAGTCTTTAATCTCCGGATTTCTCTGCCACAAAGGTCATGGAAGCTGGGTCTTGGAATATATGTCTAGTTGAGTTAAATGGATTCTTGATCAAAAAGGGAGTGCAGGGTTTTGTGGGACAGCAGAAAAGTAAAGGTCTCAATTGGATGAGCCATGACCTTACTGAATGGCAGAGCAGGCTTGATAGTTTAAATTCCTGCTCCTATTTCTTATGGTGACTACGTTGCAGATTCAGATTCATCCTTGCCATGTTCCTTTTCCATGAGAAGCATTGGTCAGTATTTATTCAGGCTGCATTCTTCATCAATATCTGTAGTTTTGTATCGAATGCTGGATGTTATGATCAATTCCAATATTTAGCTTTCGTAGGGATTTCATTCATCTGCAATGAAGATGAAAATAAATCTGCAGACCTCCGTAAGTGACCATTAAACTTATGTAAATAAAGATATTGAGTTCTTCAATGGACCATATAACCAACAGTGAAAAGGTTCCAGGGATGATGAAATAAATTATTTATTCATGATGTGATCTTGTGCTAATACTAGAGAGCCAAGGTTTGCTGAAAGACAAATCGTCTTAAATGAATATGTAGCCAATTTGTGGAAAGGTTGGATGTAGGCATCATGCTGGCCACTATGAAGAAACTCTGGGTTACTGTAGCAAAAATCTGGTGTGCTTGTTTTTCTTGAGGCTAGAATGGAAATACTGCATTGTCTAACTCAACCATCTCTTTCCAGGCCATGCTAAATGTCACCCACTAGAAACAATGCCATTCATATCAAAAGAAGCATTGCCTCTTTGGAGAACATTCCTCAGTAGCTGCTCTCAGTCAAGGGAACATTTCCCCCTGTCTTTGATAATTGATTTCTTATACAGTGAAGACATGTACCAACATCAGTCAGAAGGAAGTTTCTCCGTCAGAATAGAAAGTACAAGTTGGGGTTTATAATAGTGCTCCTGTTAATAATTTCTGAAAAGAGAGAAATTGGCAAAGCTTTTTGTCTTGCACTCATCAGAACCAATGCAAGGATTGCCAATTTCAGACAATTACAATGATTTGTAATACACAAGTACTAATTGGTCGGAAAAGAAAATTCTGGTTGATATGTCACCATGGAGAAAGCAGTATGAATTGCAGGCTTTAAGGCTCTTGAGTAATTTACAAAGGGCTCAAGCCTGAACACATTCCTTTTGATTGCAGGGAATAGGTTTCTGCATATCAATTTGTGTCATGTCTCGCAAGTGTAGACTAGCTTGACTGTCTCAAATTGGTTGCTGGTGTAGCTTTGAGGCACTCAGATTGTTTAACAAGGACTGCCCAATCACAGAATCACATTGATCAGCAGATGGTTGTTTTTGGTTTTGCAAGTGTTAGCTAGTTGATGATCAGTTCTACATGAAAAACACAAGTTTTCTTTGAACCTTGCACTTCCAACCCATCAGGTTTTATAAGAAATAGAAATTGGGAAGTCTTGCTAACAGTACATAAGGCGCTCATTAGACCATAGCTGGAACTCTGTGCAATTGTGGTTTTTACAAGGGATTTAGATAATTATATGGAGAGAGAGCATTTGTGGGGCTACAGGATAAAGAACGAGGAGGGCAACAAGTTGAATTGCTCTTCCCGAGAGCAGGTACAAACAACATCCTCCTGTGCTGTAATCATTGTATGATTCAATTACTTTTGATATGTAAGTGCCATTGCAACATAGGGAATGCAACAGTTAATTTGTGCACAGCAAATTCTCATAAACAGCAATATGGTAATGACATAGGACTGAAAGAAAGCAGTTAATAAAGCATATAGAATCCTGGTCTTTATAAGTTGGGACATGGAGTACAAAAGAAAGCAAGTTTTAATGGATCGTTCATAAAACACTGATTCGGCTACAACTGGACAACGTGTCCACACTTGGATATGATACTTTAGGAAGAAGGATGGGAAGCATTCGCAAGTGTGTAAAAAAGATCCATGAGAACAGTTCCAGAGATGAGCAACTCCTGGTCTGTGGGTGGAAGAAATTGGAGCTGCTTTTAAAGAACTGAAACTTATGAGGAAATTTGATAGAGATGCTGAAAATCATGAGTGGTCTAGACAGAGTAACTAGGAAGAAATGTTCCCATTGACATCAATTTTGTGAATCAGAAAGTTCTGATATCACGAGATTGGAAAAAGAGGGAATGGTAACGTGAGAGAGAGTTTCATTATGCAATGAATGGTAAGTGTCTTGAATGCACTGCTTGAGCGTATGACGGAGGTAGATCTATACTTGGCAATCAAAAAAAATAAAACAATCATCTGAAAAGACTTTTTTTAGCTAGCGCTATAGGGAAAAGGCAAGGGACTGGGGCTCATTGATTTGCATGAGAAGCACAGACACAGTGAGCTGAATAGCTGCCTCTTGCGAGGGAAGCATTTTATAAATTTTTTTACAATCTTGCCGAGGACATCCACTTTTTCTTAAATCGAGCTGTGGAATCTTCAACATTAGTCTAACATCTATGTTAATATCTAACAAAAGTGGGATATCAGTCTAACATCTAAGCCAACACAGGTTTTGTGCTTAAGTTACTGGGGTCAGACTTGAACTCTCAATTTCTCAAAGATGTCAATGCTCCCATTGAATGGCATTTGACACTAAACATAGTTGCAAGCAAGGCTATAAAAAGTTGTTTCAACCCATTCTGACCTTGCATTACACTGAAGGACGTTCTGTAACTTATCTTTTTATCTTCAATCAAGCTTTAGTTAATTGTCTATGAAGTCCACATCCTCTTTCCTGATGCCTAATAAATTCAATAACCCAAGGGAAATGACCATAGATTATCATTTTCTTGGAAAATTGTTTAGATTCCTCTCCAGGGAAGAAAATACCTTTTAGTATTTAAATTCTTTATTTCCAAAACTAAAACAAATAGAAAGTCTTTAATTAATTTCAAGAATAAATTTAAAATGGAAAGGAAGAAGAATCCTGATATGACATGATATGACAGGCCTTGGCTCTCTGTGAGAAGGGCTGTGAGTGTTTTTTTAAGAAATTAACTTTGTTTTGTTTTCCTGAGGATATTCTGTAAATGATTATGCCATAGTAAAGATTTTCCTCCTGTCCAACTGGTCAATTTTTCTTAAATTTGAGAGAGAAAATGCACCATTTCTAACTTTGATGTGAACTCAAAATAGAAATGATCAAAAATTTGTATTTAAAAAGTTAAAATATTATTATTTATTCTACTTTACTTTCTTCCCTTGTTCAAAGTCAGTTAAAAAAAATCCACTCCAAGACAGACTGTCATTGAGTGACTAATGGGAATTCGACGATCTGATCTTTGTCACTGCTCTTGAGCTTACTAAGTTTGCTCGTCAACAGTGACTGCACTTGAAAAATGATTCATTGATTGGGAAGCACTTTGGGATGAGAACTTGAAAGGTACTATATAAAAGAAAATTTATCCTTTTTAGTCATTATTCGACAATGGTGCACGCACCATGTCAAGAGCTGTCATCCTCATTGAAAGCAGACTCTGGGAGTATTTGGGTGGCGTTGGGGAGCATGGTGAGTTGGTAAGAAAGCAAACATTTTTGATGAAAGGTTTCGAGTATGTTTTATATTTGAGTATGCTTTAAAAAATATAAAGTTTAGGGTGTAGAGAATCATCTGGGAATGGATGTTGCAAAATAAAATGATGCAGCACATAACAGTGGCCATGGGAATAGTATTGTTTGAGATTCTTGAGCACCCAAGTACTGCAACAGAGGCCATTGACTCGACATGTCAAGGGGGCTAGGAATAAAACACCAGAAGCAAAATTCTCTCAAAATGAGAAACTTGAAGGATGGAGACACTCCATGGTAATGAAGGCTTTTTACAGGGTATATCTAAAGAAGATCTTTCCAGTTATAAGGGATACCATTGGCCATAATTATAATTAGCCACTAATTATTGCAGGAAGGGATTAAGGACAGATTTATATACCCAAAGAGTTGTAAAAATGTGGAGCACACTAGCACCAGGACAAATAGCATAGATGAGCTTGTTGCTTGGGCTAGTTGTGGAAAGGTGGCCAAGAGCTTAGATGGAGACAACCACAAGCGAAGGTCATTTGGACATGTATCAGACAATAAATTAAACATAGTTTATGAGGACTGAAGATTGTAAACCAGCAAGCAAACAATTGTTTTTTTAAAAAGTGAAGTACCAGTCTGAAAGATCTTCAGCAATGAGGGTGATAATCATTGTATAACTGACTATTGTTCAGATTAAGAATCTAATGCTGTAATAATCAGGGTCAATATGTAACAACTGTCCAGTATAATAACATTCATAAATATCTAACAGAGTAGCACCATGAATAGTCTGGCTGCTGTCTCCTTGCTCCTTGGACATGTGGGCAGCAGCGACTTCAAGTGCTAACTGTTCCTTGAGTCCCTGTTGGTAGTTCTCCTACATGGATGCCATGCACAGCTTCATTTTTTTCAGCCATCCAACCTCCAAAGTGAAAACCGCCAAAGTTTGCAGCTGTCCACAAAAAAAAGTCTCTTGTCCATGTAAACATCGTAGTCATGTAAAATACCTTCAGTGTGAAATCCGACTGGTGATTGAATGAGTCAAGGAAAGGGAAAATACAGTGGATTTGCTCACAGCATGACTTACTGGGCTGGATTGCCAACTGCTGGTAACGGAGAGAGAAAGATTAATCCCTTATTACAGGCGTGGCGAAATTTAAAAAGAAGTCACTGCAGTGAAATGCACATTGGGCAATTAGAACATGATCGGAGTGAGATTGTAGGTGAATTGTAGGAACAGAGGTAGCTGGGAGTGAACAAACAGTAAAACAAACCTAATTGTTTTGAAAAGCAGGGAATGGGTAAGTCCCAATCAATTACCCCAAAGGAGGAAATTAAAGAAATTGAGTTGCAGCAATTTATTTTATTTGAGTATGTTAACTCAATCCGCAAACCGGGTATGAAACTGGACAGTGATATGGTTTGTACGGTCTCCCTGTTGTAGGAAGGATGTTCTGAAGCTTGAAAGGGTTCAGAAAAGATTTACAGCGTTGGAGGGTTTGAGCTATAGAGAGAGGCTGAATTGGCCGGGGCTATTGTTTCTGGAGCATCGGAGGCTGAGAGGTTTATAAAATCATGTGGGGCATGGATAGGGTGAATAGCCAAGGTCTTTTTACCAGGGTAGCAGAGTCCAAAACTAGAGGGCATAGGTTTACAGTGAGAGAGGAAAGATTTAAAAGGGACCTAAGGGGCAACTTTTTCACGCAGAATGTGGTGCATATATGGAATGAGCTGCCAGAGGAAGTAGTGGAGTCTGGTACAATTACAGGATTTAAGAGGTATCTGGATGGGTACATGAATAGGAAGAGTTTAGAGGGAAATGACCAAATGCTCCCAAATGGGAATAGATTAATTTAGGATATCCGGTGGGCATGGACAAGTTGGACCAAAAGGGTCTGTTTCCATGCTGTACACCTCTATGACTCTGTGATTGTATATAATAGATTTTTCCACTACCTGTTTTTCCAGCAGTCACTCTCTTTATGCTATTTTGAATAACTAATTTAAAAAGTGCAATAATAAAGGAACCAAATGAACTCCGTTTAACATGTAGTTGTCCCTTAAAGAGGACCCGTAACCTGGGTCAAATTACAAATGAAACTTAGCAAATTTATTAAAATTTAATGATGAAAGGCTTCATGCAGTGCACTGTACAATGCCTGTTCCCTGTCCAAGGCCACTCCTTGGACATCTCCGTAGAGGAGAGACAGGCAGTAAGGTCCAATGAAAGTCCTTGATCTTTCTTTTCTCCATTCTCCTCTTCTCCTTCTCTATCCCTCTTTTCCTATCTATCTATTTGTTTTTCTCACTCTTTCCTTCTTTCTTTCTTTCTCCCTCCCTTTCTTTTCCTGTCTTTCTGTTTTTCTATTTTTTCCCTTTCAGTCTTACCCTCCCCCCATCTCCCTTACCGTCTCTTCCTGCTTACCTCTTTTGCCCTCACTATCGCTCTCCTCTCAAATTGCCACCATCCTGTTTAAGTGTAGGAAGCTACTGTGCCTGCTTACCCGAGAGGAAAGTCATTTCCTGGTCTGACTGAATGAGTCTCTTGCAGTTAGCAGGATGTTATTAGTTGCTCACAAACAGTAAAACATAACTTCCATAATATGATGGGCGCCGTCCTGAATTTTAGGTGGCCAGGGAGTTGTTTCTGCACTGCAGATAGGAGTTGTGCCTTATGATTGTGTTATCCCCGATGTACTAGACTCTGAGGGAATTGCCTGGGAAATTGAAATTTCCGATTGGCAATTCATCTGTGCCTGGATCATTCGGAAAGTACCCACATCAACTGGAAAATTCAGAGTTTGCTGCAGCAGCTAAATTGCCTGGGAAAAGTTAGGCAATTAAAATCTAAGTAAAAAGAGTCAGACTCCTCCATAGAGATAGTAAGAACTGCTGATGCTGGAGTCAGAGATAACACAGTATGGAGCTGGAGGAACACAGCAGGCCAGGCAGCATCAGGGGAACAGGAAAGCTGATGTTTCGGGTCGGGACCCTTCTTCAGAAATGGGATCTCATAACTTGTCTAAGTCCTTCTGCAGTCTTCACGCTACCTGACCCTCCACCAATTTTTGTTTCATAGGACACCTATGCAGCCATGATTGAATGTACAGGGAGGCGATGGCCTAGTGGTATTATCGCTGGATTGTTAATCCAGAGACCCAGATAACATTCTGGGGACCTGGGTTCAAATCCCAGCACGGCAGATCGTGGAATTTGAATTCAATAAATATCTGGGATTAAGAATATAATGATGATCCATTGTCAATTGTTGGAAAAACCCACCTGGTTCACTAATGTCCTTTAAGGAGGGAAACTGCCATACTTACCTGGCATGGCCTACATGTGACTCCAGACCCAGAGCAACGTGGTTGACGCTTAACTGCCCTCTGGGCAATTAGGGATGGGCAATAAATGCTGCCTAGCCAGTGACGTCCGCATCCCATGAATGAATAAAGAAAAAAAAATGTGAGAACCAACCCAATGGACCAAACGGCCTCATTCTGCTGTGACATCATATGGTCTTATAGACAGGAACTGTTTGGTAAGGTGGAAGGCTTTTCATGTGACATGGATGTGTAGTTTTTCTAAATCACTGGTGCCAAGAAAATTAAATGCTTAACAGTATTAGATAGCATTATTTATTTGCTACTTCAACAAAGATGTTGTTAAAACAAACCGTTTAGTTGTGTTTAAATGGGTGAATGCCTGCGTTGATACACTCGAACAAAATAATAGACCTGCTGGTTGGGATTAAATGTCATTCACCAGAAACAATCATTTCTAGACTCTGCATCCACTGGCTTGGAAGGATTTTTCAGCTTTGTTTGGAGTTTGGTTTTCTTTTCATGCATATCTTTCTCAAATTTACATTAGATTATTAACATTTTAGTGAATTGCTTGTAGCTTGCAATAGATGGCTGCCCTGACTCGAAAAGAGTGCAGTGAAGCATGTGATCTGCTGTTGGTGAAATGAAAGAGTCGTTACTCATTCCCAAATAAATCTATGGCCATGGTTTAGGAAGAAAAGAGAACGTATATAATCATGAGGCTCCAGTCATCATTGTGTGGAACAACCTTAATGGTCCAATCTATCTTTTCTGGACTGTTTGAAAATCTTTCATTGCACACTTGTATTGAACACCCCCTGCAAGTGTTAATCTTATAATTTGGAGACTTTTTTCCGTGCTTTTGACTGTGCTTGGTAAACCAACACTATGTTTTAAATTATATAATCTTGTTCTGGAGTATATATTAACATGTTTATTTTGAAAATAGCTTGTTCAATGATACTCTAAATGTGAAACTTTTGTTTACACACTGTGGGTTGTGAATGGAAGAACATTGGATAAGATTTCAATTTCACATGCTTCCTTATGATCTCATTTTCAATCATATTAGTTCCTACCATTTCCACAATTTATGAAGGCCATGCAATGTATCTAAGTCAGACTGCAAATTAAAAGTATACATGGCTCAACAGTCATTGATTGCACAAGCATGAACTCTACCGTTATCAATAAACTTTTCAGACAGTCATTCAACATATTTAATGAAAATAATCTGCAGAATATGTTATAAATGTAGCTGGCATTTTTTTTATTTCTGGTGCAATTTGAATGTATATTTCTATACGGTCTTTTGAGAAGGCATTTCTGAAAATTTCTTTAAACACTGCCAGCCAAATAGCTGTTTTCCCTCATGTGTATTGTATATGTATTATTTTATTCAGAGGGGATCTCAACTGCTGACGACATCAAACAGGCTTCGGAACAACTCCAGAACCGCTGGGAGGAATTTTGTCAACTGTTGGTGGAGAGGATGGATTGGCTGCAGTATCAGAGCAAGATCATCACCGTCTCTTCCCAGCTACAGCAGCTTGATCAAGCTGTGATCTCTGCAGAAAGCTGGCTAAAAGCACAGCAGCCACCAGCTACTGAGTCAGATACTGCAAAGGTCCAATTGGAGAAATGCAAGGTGAGAACATTCAACAATTAGAAGGAAAGTTTGTTTTGCATATTTGGCATTTTATATTGTTTTATTCTGAACCACCTCATGATCACGGTGATATCCCACATGCAATGGACACAGGGACTCAACAGTTTTCCTCATGTTCAAGACAGTGCTCAAACAAGTGTCAGAGAAATTGTAAAACAGATCTAACTACAGACATGCTTGGTCATACTCATGAACAACATTATCTATAACTGGAGCAGTTCTTTTTAAAACTGCACAATTCTTTGAAAATATACAAGTTGAGTAAAAGTTCTGCCGTGTTGCTGAATAATGGCTCCATGGAATCCACTTTTTGAATTTATTCTCAAATATGGGTTTGGGCCAGCAATTACCCATGCAGTGAGTTCCTGTCTGTCCTTGATGTAGGAAGCTGCATGGTAGCCAGACATTGATTATATGGGGGAAAAGCAAAATTGGGTCTTTGGGATATATCTCTTGGTGCCTTTTATGGAATTCTCTGCCCCTGGAGAGGAAGAAGACAACTTGTATAGTTAACATGATCAGAATAAAATATTATTTGCTGCACTGAACCATAGCATTTTGCAATGAAGTTGCTTAAATTATTTACGGAATGAGTTGTACCCGGTAAAAATCCTGAAATACGTAGGGAGAATGCTTTAATCAAAAAGCCAAAGACATTAAGTACTTTGAATTAGTATGGCTAAAAATGACAGATACTAAGCACTTTCCATTCCTAATGGTGAGTGACCTGTCACAAGCCCCTTGCTTCACTGTTCATTTTCAATGCCAATTCAGTTCCCAAGATTTGTCACCCTCTGAATGAAGTAGTTCCTCTGCATCTCAGTCCTAAACAGCTTGCCTTTTCTTATGAAACTGTCCTCTTGTTCTAGTTCTACAACTATGTAAAAGATCGTTTCTGCATTTACTCTGTCCGTTGCTTTAAGAATTTTGTTAATTTCTAAGAGATTGCCTCTCATTCTTCTAAACTCTAGAGAAAACAGGATCAGTCTTCCCCATCTTTCCTTATGGGACAATCCCACCATCCCAGCAATGAGTCCAGTGACCCTCCGCAGCAATCTCTCTGTATCTTTATGGCAAGGGACCAGATGGCCTACAATACTTCGAATGCAGTGTTACCAGTTTTCGATACAATTGAATCAAGACTTCTTTGTTATTGTACTTGATAGCCTTTATCACAAAAGGCTATCATGTCACTTGCCAACTGAATGACTTGCTGCACCTACTTGCTAGTTTTCAGTGGCTTATGAACAAGAACACATGGGTCCCTTTGCACATCAACACTTTTTAATCTCTTACCTTTTCAGAAATGCTCTGCACCTCTATTCCTTCCACCAAGGATGCCCTAACACCTCTCCACATTATATACCAGCTGCCATGTCCGTGCCTAATCATTCAGCCTGCCTAACTTTCCATGAAGCTTTTTTTGCATCCTCCTCACAACTTACTATTCCACCAGGTTTTGTATCATCTACAAACTTGGAAATGGGTCCCTACATCTATATCATTGATCTAGATTGTGAATAGTGTGAGCCCAAGCCTGTGCTATCCCATTGATCTCAATATGCCAGCCTGAGAAAGGACCATTTATTGTTTCTTTTTACATACTCATAGAAACTTCTACAATCCATTGCTACTTTACGTTTAAGTTCTATTCTGTCTTTCTTTAGTAATTTATTGGTCATCTTTTGATAAATTATAAAATTCTCCCAATTCTCAGGCTTGCAACATTTTTTTGACAATTTAATGAAGCAATTCCCTTTGATCTAACATTATCGAACATTATTATGGGGAAGGGGCAGGAAAGTGGACAGGATGAGTGTTGGATCCGTCATGATCCTATCAAATGGCAGAGCAGACTTGAGGAGCCAGATGGCTGACGCTTATTCCTGTTTCTTATGGTCTTGTGATGACTGCATTCTCCTTGCAAAAGGCACCTCTAATTCCTTGAGTTATACTATATCATGCATTACCACTACTGTTTGATGGTCTATAAGCCACTCATTCCAGTGTTTCCTGCCCCTTTCTGGGCAGCACGGTAGCTTAGTGGTTACCGCTGCTGCCTCACAGTGCCAGGGTTCAGTTCCACCTTCAGGTGATCCTGTGGAGTTTGCACATTCACTTCTTATCTGTGTGGGTTTCTTCCCACAGACCAAAAATGTGCAGGTTAGGTGAGTTGTCCATGCTAAATTGCCTGTAGTATCCAGGATGTGCAGGCTAGGTGGATTGGCCATGGAAAATGCAGGATAACAGGATTAGGGTGGGGGTGGGGGTGGGTCTGGATCTGGATCTGGATGGGATGCTCGGATTGGTATGGACTTGATGGGCTGAATGGCCTGCTTCCACACTGTGGGGATTCTATGATTCTTTCTCAATCCAAACTGATTCTACATCCTGCTCTTCTTATCCAGAATCCTCTGTCACAAGACAGAGGTCTCTTCCGTTGGTATCAACACTACCCAACTTAATTTTCCTTTGTACCCATTCCTCTTTTAGTACTCAGTTCCAAGTCATCTTCATCCTGCTGCCAAATCTCTGCAATTAAATCATACCCCTTTAACTTCTAATGCCATCAATTCACCTACTGAATGCTGCAGGGACTGTCTTTTCAACATTTCTGCAGTTTGACCCAGCTTGATTCTGGGATTTGTTCCTGCTGCTTTCCCCTTTCATTTACAGCTTTTCTACGTCCTGTGACCGGCTTTGTTTTTATTCTAACTGAGCTCCCTTTTTGGTTCCTGGCCCCCCACATAATTCACCTCCCCAGTAGCAGTAGCAAATCTCCCAGCAGGAAAATTGCCCCCAGTCTTACTAAGTTAGAAACTGTTCTCCTTTTGAAGGTCCCACCAGCCCCAGCAACTGGTCCCAATTTCCCAGAAACCTCAATCTCTTCCTCTGTACCATTTTTCCAGTCACATGCACATTTACACAAGCTTCCTATTTTCCTGGGATTACTGCCTTAGAGATCCTCTTTTCACTCCCTTGCCTGTCTGTCTTGTTTTTTTTCCATTAAGGACCTCATTCCTCTTTTTGCCTATGTCATTGGTGTCAATGTGAACCATGACCTCTCATTCTTCTTCCTCTCCCAAAAGAAGGTCCTTTAGCAAATCTGAGACATATTTGACCCTGGTACCAAGGAGGAAACATACTTATCCTGGCGTCATGTCTGCAGCCTATGAAAAGCATGGCTGTTCCCTTATCAAATCACTTACCACCACTGCCCTTCAACCTTTCTGAACGACTTGTGTGGCTGAGCCATTTTGGTGCCACAGCTTGGCTTTCACGACGTTCCTCTGATGACCCATCACCCTCTGTATCCGTAATGGTAAAGTTGGTGAGTGAGATAGATTTGGGGATGCCTGCATGAATTAGCTGGCCTTCCTTATACTGTCCAACTGTTCATCCATCCCCTTTCTGCCTGCATGCTCTTAATCCGCAGTATGGCCACTTTGTTAAGCATATTTTCCAGTTAGTTATCAGCTTCTTGGATGCACAATCATGACTCCGACTGCAGTAGGAGATCACAGTATGGTCATCTTGGCCACATTAAGCCATGTTGAGGTTGGTTGGCTCACCGAGCTGGTTTGTTGTTCTGCAGACGTTTTATTACCGTGCTTGGTAACATCCTCAGTGCAGCCCCTGATGAAGCGTCGGTGTGTTTTCCCGCCTGGTTTTTAATCTCTCGGTTCCATTGTGATGGATTGCCTCACTTCCGGGTTTCCTCCTTAGTGGAATGTATATGGGGTCGAGTTCAATGTGTTTATTAATAGCCTGCTTCGTGGAGTGCCATGCTTCCAGGAATTCTCGTGCTTATATCTGCCTAGCCTGTCCCAGGATCTTGGTGTTGTCCCAGTCGAAATCGTGGTTCTCCTTGTCCATGTGGATTGAGATGAGTGAGTATTGGTCGTGTCTTTTTGTAGCCAGTTGGTGTTCATGTTTCCTAACAACTAACAACAAGAGTACATGAACACCAACCCGGAAGTGAGGCAATCCATCACAACGGACCCCAGAGTTTAAAAGCCATGTGGGAAAACACACCAGCGCTTCATCAAAGGCTGCGCGAGGATGTTACCAAGCATGGTAATGAAACGTCTGTGGAACAACAAACCAGCTTGGCGAGCCAACCAACCTCAACACCCACAACCCGAGCTACAGATCTACTCCAAAACCTTAGACACATTAAGCCATGTTTTCTGTTACTAACCTTTCAATTTTTCCTGAAGATCTTAGTGTTTCAGGCATTCAGGAGATTGCTCGAAAGACATTTTTCTGGGCAAGTTTATAAGATGCCAACGCACTGAGAATAATCCTAACTTTGTGAATTTGAATGAAATTTATAATGACCAGTTATGATTGAATATTCTCATTTTATTTGCCAAATTCTTATATTTTGCAATTCCACAATTTAATCCCAACCAGTCCTTACATTTCATTCAATCTTACATTAAAGTATATCTATTTAAAAACTCATCTTCATGAGACCTGCCTTCTAGTCTCTTGACTCAGAACCTACTCTGGATTGGCAACTTAAATTAAGACAGCAGGCATAGTTCTGGAAAACAAATTCTTACAGATGAATTTCTTACAGAGGATGAAAGTGATAAAAATGGCTTTATTAACTGGAAGGACTATACAAGTAATCTCGCCATGAAGTTTTCTTTCACACACGTATGGAAATAGTGTCCTGTTTAGATGTTTTTTGTTATGTTAGGAACATGAAAATTTGTCAAAAAGTATCTCTTCACTTTTTATTGAATGTCAATACCAATTCAGTGGTCTTGTCACTACTAGTATTCCAATTCTTCAGGTTTTAGTCAAAGGTAATTACAGCCTATCCCGGGTAACACACTGTGCTTATAACGCAAATGGAGATTTTTAAAAATGTGTTCAATATGCTTGTAAGAGGTAATGTATTTACTCAGTGTTAAAAATGTTTCATCAAATGTTCAAACATTGGAGACTGCTCAATGTAATAGAAACAAAATTTCACACATTTTTGTTATTATTTGGAGAAAGAGAGAGATAACATTGTGTTGAGGTGGTGATGAAATTCTTCAATACAGTTTTGCAAAGTGTATCACTAACAAAACAGAGCTGTTAGGTAGTTGATAACCTCTGTTGAAAGCATATATGACCTGATAACCCACACGTGCCCAGTCT
Source organism: Rhincodon typus (assembly GCF_021869965.1). NCBI lineage: Eukaryota > Metazoa > Chordata > Chondrichthyes > Orectolobiformes > Rhincodontidae > Rhincodon > Rhincodon typus. The sequence continues at coordinate 54,471,781 of NC_063342.1, read as the reverse complement.
CTTGAACATAGTAACACACTCTTTAACTATTTTACTTTACCCTATTGCTATGTCCTTTTCAGCTTTTCAATTTGATTTCTACATTCATTGTCAAATTATTTCATGAAGCCACTTTTGTAAGCCGTGATTACATTTCAAGTGTTTTGTTGTTGATTATGTTGATAAGAATGATGACATCGTTAGAGGTACAGGTTTCAATTGCATCTACACACAATGACTTCATTGTGATTAAGTAGGGCACAGCTTGGGTAGATGCCACTGATGATTCTCACATGACTGCGCCTCCGTTGTTCCTTATGGCATATTCCGAAAAGCACCCTGCTGCATCCATCTTTATTTCCGCCATCAATCAATCATTCTCATGGCCTCTCCAGGGTAGTACTAGCTGTGTATATAGCTGTGCTTTGAAATGATGTTTACCATGAGCTGGATTCAGACCGTGCATAGTTAGTTAGGTTAAGCACGATGACAACTCTGCAAGAAAATATCTCTTTGGTCAGTCCAGCCTAGATTTAAAACCTAAATCTGTTGATGGATGGCTAGCGCTGTCCTGTTTCTGTCTTGCCCAGCCCTCCCAGAATCACTGATTTTTTTCCTAATTTTAACATCGATCAACTTGCCAAATAAATTTAGATTGAGCATTTAAATCCTGATTAGTCAGTATTCAGTCTTGTAATGGAACTAATGAGTCATTTCAAACTAGGGTTAGTTGTTAAATGTTGCAGAGAAGATGGTCATTAATGCTTTTTATGCGTGTCTTAGATGACAGCACGCACCCCGTCCACCCCCTAACCAAGCAATATGATACTTAGAGAGCTTTAAAAGATATTCATATCCTGATAGTGACAAAATAAAATCTGTTTTTATGTGAACCCTTCAGGAGGAAATCTCCAGATTGACAGCACTGCAGCCATTGGTTCGTAAGCTGACAGAACAAGGAGCGGAGTTAAAACAGAAGGAGGAGGTGCCGAAATCTTTAGTGGCTGATATCAAGGCCTCTACCAATCATTTTGCCCACATTCTTAAAGCTCTGCAGGCTGAAGAGAAACAGTTGAACTCCCGTAAGTGATTCTACGTGTTCATAGTGGATAAGCTTAAAATATATGTAAAGCTGATCAAAGCTGGTAAATACGATGTGGAATTTTCTCCAACCAGAATCTTTCCAAAACAAACTAAGGATTGCAAAACTGTTTTTTCACAAAATATAAGTGAAGCATAGAAGTTCTAGTGTTTTTTTTCCCCCTAAATCTTTGCTGAACACTAAACATTGAAATAATTCAAATGGGAGAGAAACCTGTGTAAAGAAGAGTGAAAATGTTTTGCACAATTCAAAATAACTGGGGAGAGACCTCTGATTGTAATTATATAAATCTGTATTTGGCAGACATTTCAACACTTGCAGCAGAATGCACTTTGTCAGAGTCCAGAGATAATATGCTGTTTCTTTCTATTCACTGTTATCTTTTGTTCACTCAAGAGGCTGTGCCCTTGAATCCGCGTCTCTCCTACTAGTGGAAACATTTTCTCAACGTCTGCACTACCCAGGCCTCTCAGTATTCTGTAATCTCCAATAAGATGCCACTTGCCCCCTCCCCAATCCTTCTAAACTTCAAGTACAGACTCAGAGTCCTCAACCGCTCCTCATATGACAAGTCCTTCACCCCAGGATCATTGATATGAACCTCTGGACCCCCTCCAATGCCAACATGTCCTTCCTTAGATATGGGGCCAAAAACTGATCATAATACTCCAAATATTGTAATCTGCCCAGAGTCTTTTAAAGCCTCAGCAATACATCCCTGCTCTTGTACTCTAGCTCATCTCTAACATTACATTTGCCTTCCAAAGTGCTAACTGAACCTGCATCTTAAGAGAATCCTGAAATAGGACTCCCAATTCCCTTTATACTTCAGATTTCTGAAGCCTTTCCCCATTTAGAAAATAGTGTACACTCCGTCTCTTTCCAACAAAGTGCAAAACCTCATACTTTCGCACATTGCATTTCATCTGCCATTTCCTTGCCCACTCTCCTAGCCTGTCCTAATCCTCCTTCAGCCTCCCTGCTTCTTCAACACTACCTGTCCCTCGACCTATCTTTGTGTCATCTACTAACTTAGCAACAATGCCGTCAGTTCCTTTGTCTAGATCATTAATGTAGAACATGAATAGTCACGGCCCCAGTACATTGTGGAATTTCACTAGTCACCAGCTGCCATCCTGAAAATAAACACCTTTTATCCCCATTCACTGCCCTCTGCCAGTCAGCCAATCCTCTATCCATGCCAGTACCTTGCCCCTAACACCATTGGTTTTTATCTTATTTAGCAGCCTCTTATCGGGTACATTATCAAAGGCCTTCTGAAAATCCAAATAGATCATGTTCACTGGCTCTCCTTTGTCTAGCTTGCTCCTTTTCTCCTCAAAGAATTCTAAGAGATTTGTCAGGCATGACCTCCCCTTGAGAAAGCCGTGCTGACCCAGCCTTGTTTTAACTTTTTGGTACTGGTTTTACATTTAGCCCCTAGCTGCTCATATTCCCTCAGCAGAGCCACTTTCCTCTTTCTCCCTATATTGTTGGTACTTACATGGACCACCACATCTGGATCTTTCCCCTCTTGCTGCGAGTTCCTCTGCAGCCCAGGTGGGATATCCTGAACCTTGGTGTACCTGCTACAGGGTTAGACAAAGCAGGCTTTGGGAATCTCAATCTTGTCCGCAGAGAACAGTGTCTATTCCGCTGCCCGTACTATCTTGGGAGGGTTGTGGAACTGGAGAAGGTTAGAGATGAACAGTGGACAAACTGTTGAAGAATTTGGAAATAAGGATCAGAGGGTTAAAATCAAGACATTCTTTAACTAGGAGCCAGTGTAGGTCACCCTCCCTGCTACTTCCCTTTGCATTTCTGAAGAAGGGTCCAGGCCTGAAAAGTCAGCCTTCCTGCTCCTCTGATGCTGCTTGGCCTGCTGTGTTCATCCAGCTCTACACCTTGTTATCTCTACTTCCTTTGCATTCTTGTTTAACGGTTGCTTCCTTTTTTCCCATTAAAACACTATCTTATCACACGGATACATTTAAGAGTAGAAAATTAAAATAAAAAGGAAGTTATTTGTCCAACAAAGTATTTCCAAGACACAGTAAAGCTTTTTTTTTCTTTTGTACTCGACTGATGATTGAGGATTTAAATCAAATGGCGTATTTTCCATTTTGTAAAATTCAGTCATTGTCACTAAACCATTTGATATAACCCATTAATTTTTGCATATATGTTTACATATGTACTTTGAAGCTTTCATGGGATTAACTTTTTACATTCATCTTATTAATCAGGACATGATAAATTGTCATTTCAAAATCAAAGCCAACATCTGTGAAACACTGTGTTCTAGTTCTTCACCCTTCTGTGTATTTCCCTTCCCTATTCATTTCCACATCATTTCCAGACACATGTAAAATGTTTCAAACCTTTTGAAATTTTTGATGTGAATTTATTATATTACTGGCTTAGTTTTTACGCATGATATTTACAGGAGTAAAATAGGAGGTAACACTCAAATTTCATGAGCAGGGGTCAAAAAGAAATGGGACTTGGGAAAAATATACCTTCACGTTTTTGTATTACTGCTTTTAGAAAGATAATTCTTACTTATTTTTTATATATATGGAATAATGGATTTATTTCATTTTCTGGAGTGGTTTATTTAAAAAGGATTGCTGAACATTTTATTAAACAAGGCTTTCAATAACTCACCATGATTGGTGATAACTACTTGTTCTGTTGCTGACCCATTCTGGTGTTCTTTGAACAGGCACTGAATAGAGAGTGCTTTGCCTCTTTGGAATTAGTTGAAGAACAAGAGGCTGAAAGGAAGGAAATCCCACCTGATTACTATTTCTGTAAAAAAAAAGATTTGAAGGTAGAACCTATTCTCCTGAAACCACTTCTCAGTATTTTATTTCCTGAGCAAACTGTGTCTGCCAAGACTCTAGAAACAATCCAACATGATTTTTAACTTGTCCACATATTCCAGCCCATCAGAGTGATAGATTTCTAAACAGTTTATGCTTCATGCTTTTTTATTGTCATCAAGATTAACTCCTAATGGCCAGGAAGTACTTGCGTAAGTGAACCTCTGCAGAGTGCACTCAGTTTTGCACCCCCTATTTTCCTGAAGTACGTGTCTGCCTGTATGTGTGCACATGTAGTTTTGTGTGTCTGCTTTGGGTTATTTAGAGAGACAAGCATTGATGCTTCCATATAACCCACTGCATATATAAAACAATTATTCCATCTTAATTGAATATGCTTTCATAGAATCCCTACAGTGTAGAAGCAGGCCATTTGGCCCATTGAGACTACATTAACCCTCCGAGGAGCATCTCACCCAGACCCGCCGTCCTACCCTATCCCTGTAACCTTGCATTTCCAATGATTAACCCACCTAGCTTGCGCATCCCTGGACACTGTGGGCAATTTAGCATGGCAATCCACCTAACATGCACATCTTTGAACTGCGGGAGGAAACCCACACAGACACAGAGAGAATGTGTAAACTCCACATAGACAGTCGCCCGAGGCTAGAATCAAACCTAGGTCCCTGGCACTGTGAGGTGGCAGTGCTAACCACAGAGCCACCTTGCTGTCCTAATGAACCAATAATTGTATCTTTTTTGAAGAAACCCGGTTAACAGACCTTTTAATTAAACACTCAATGTAAATAAGGTGTCCAATATCGATAATGTTGGCAATGAAGAAAAAAAAAATTTCCAAGCTACTCATCATCCAGATTTAGAAATGTATTGTGATTCCTTCACTGTCGTGTAGTCTAAATCCTGGAGCTCCCTCCATAATGACATTATCGGTATCCCTGCCAAGGGGTCTGCAACAGCTCAAAGGCAACGAGAGATGGGCAATAAATGGTAGTCTAACCAGAGATGCTTATATCTCATGAGTGAATTAAAAGGTATAATTAATGTGATGATGTTTGGCGTAGTGGGACTAGAGTGATGTCATAGCTCTGTATAGGTTTAATTGGCAGCTTCGAGATAACTGGTACAAAGCCAGAGAGTTGAAGTTAGATTTTGTTCTTTTCACTCTGTTGTTTAAAAGTTTAAAGGATGTTGGTCTCAATAATAACTTTTAAAAGGAATATGAATATGGTCATGACCATGGATCAGAACTCGAATAATCTGAGATTCCAAAATGTGATTTTTTTAAAGAGGGGAGATGCAGCCAAAATGTTGATTAATGTATGCTTAGATAAATTTAATATAACCTAAATAACCATCTGGAGAGAGAATGAGAGAGACCAGTGGAATGTCGTACTTAGTGTTGTGGAGGTGCCGGTGTTGGACTGGGGTGGACAAGGTCAGAAATCACACGACACCAGGTTATAGTCCAACAGGTTTATTTGAAAACACAAGCTTTTGGAGTCTCATTCCTTCTTCAGGTGTTAGTGAGAGAGCTGGTATCAGATGCAGAATTTAAGTAAAAGATCAAAGGTTCACAAGATTGATGAGGATCTACTAAACAAACCTAAGATGCTGTTAAATCTTTAATCAGTTAGAAGGTTGTAACTGATTAATATGTATATGTAAATCCCCGAATTCCTTTCAAGTCACGGTCCTGAGAGAACTAAAGGTTTTATCAGTGTAAAGAAGAGGTGACAGAGGTGATATATTTCAGACAATTTTGTAACCATGTTGCTCCTGTCCCAGTTATCCCAAGAACAATAAAATACCGCACAAATCCATTGTGTGGCACTGTATCGAATGCTTTTTAGAAACCCATGTACAGTGCAGCAACAGCCATCCCATCATCAACCATCTATGTTACCACTTCAGTAACCTCCAACAAGTTAATTTGTCATGATTTTCCCTGAACAAATGTATGCTGATTCTCTGACTAGAGTCTGTCCAGTCTGACTCTAAACTAAAACACACACAGTTTCTAAACAAGCTCTCACACCTAACATGCATTTTCAGACCTAAAACGTCACCTATTCTTCACCCTGATAAAACCTTTAGTTCTCTCAGGACCGTGACTTGAAAGGAATTCGGGGTTTTACATATACATATTAATCAATTAAAACCTTCTAACCGATTAAAGATTTAACAGCATCTTGGGTTTGTTTAATACATTTTCCTCAATGGTGTGAACCTTTGATCTTTTACTTATAAATTCTGTGTCTGATACTACCTTTCTCATTAACACCTGAAGAAGGACTGAGGCTCCAAAAGCTTGTGTTTTCAAATAAACCTGTTGGACTATAACCTGGTGTCATGTGATTTCTGACCTTGTACCTAATGCTCTGAAGGGAACTTCAAACAACATCATTTGAAAAGGTGAATGGGCAAGTCAAACAGACTAAATATCTTGTGATTAACATGATAACGAGACTGACAACCCCCTGCTCAACAAAAGGCACCCTTGTGAATGTATGTCCCAAACTGTAGGCACATATTGGGTTTATCCCTTTGACGTGTTCGTAGGCTGTGAAGGTCACCCGTGTTGCCGATAAAAGAATTCTTTCAGTGAGTGCGAAATGCAGCCACTTAGGAAGTCAGAGAGAGAAAAATAAATACGTTGAACGACAAAGTCATTTTCACTCAATCTGAATGCTGGAATTCAGTTGTAGTCGAAAGGAATCTAAACAGCAGCATTTCAAACAACCTTCAACACTCAGAATCTTAAAATTGACAGTTCATCAATGCTGACAGGTGCCTCCCCTCCAGCAGGTGCAACATTAAATTCTCTGCTGTTCACGAGCAATAAAGAGACTGATCTGAATATCTATTACTTTTTTTACTTTTATCTTTTTGGACTCAGCACTTATTTTTAGTTTGTGCATATGTGTCCTTCTTAAACAAAATGTTAATATCAGTCGAGAAGGAGGGAAGGCATCTGTTCTCAAACTAACGTTGTTGTAAACAACTGTGGGTAAAGAGTTAAGGGGATCCAGTTCATTCCTCATCATTCAGGAGCTTAATAATTTGGCATATCACATCTGGAACTAACAAATCAGAGAATCTTTTCCAGGGTCTGGGCATAACAGTCGCATTTTTAAAAGATAAAGATTACAGTGTTTGAGGAAGAGCAGGGGAGTGAAACAGCAGGATTTCTCTTTCACAACCCATGTACTATTTGGTCAGCCCTTTTGAAGAGTTGATGTAGGCGCAGTTTGCTGAATGAGCTTTGGTCAGGTCTGATTCTACAAAACGTCAGAGCTGCGCAAAATTGAATAATAGCTGAAAAACTTGCCTCGGTAAACATTTAATAAGGCCCTGATGAAATACAATTAGCAGTGTTTCCTAAACTACAATACTCTTTCTGCATAAAAAGCACTTTGTGCCTCAAAGTGCTTTAAATCCAGTAATGTGGTTATGAAAGTTGTTCTATGGAGGTCAGTTTGTTTTCCCCCTCACTAGGGAGAAAAGACTTTCCAAGACTTTTTCACTTGGTCTGTGGTAGGAAATGGTCTGAAAGTGATAGCTGTTGAATAAATATGCCTGACCGTGGTAATGTCCATGTTTGGTCAGGATGATGAGTTGTTGTTGTAACATGACTAGTTTCAGTAGCATGCCATTTGGTTTCTTGGGCCCGCTGTCTCATTCTTTATTATGGCTGATTTGATCATTGATTCAGCTTCACTTTTTTTGCTAGTAGTCCTGTAGCAGTTGATCCTTTTATAGATCAAAAATCTATCTAACCCATAGTGTTGGTAAATATTCAATGACCAAGCTCAATGGGGATAGATGTTCCCCAGATTAGTAATCCCTGGGGGAAGAAAATCTTCAACTTAAATAAGAAGCCCCCTGCATTTAAACTGTGCACCTTAGTTCTAGACTTTTCCCACGAGGAGAAACATCCTTTCAGCTTCTACTCTGTTAAACCCCTCAGAATCTCTTATGCTGCAATAAGATTATCTCTTGACATCTAATTCTAATGAATACTGGTACAACGTGCCCAATTTCTCTCATAAGACGCCCTCTTCATTCTAAGAAGTTGCCTCTTGAACCGCCATTGCAAGTGTATCAGTCCCAGTCCAAGATCCTGTTCAGACACAAGGAGATGTCCTTAATCTAATTAGGATCAAGCAAACAAACGCAGAATTGTTACAATGGAGAAGGAGACCATTGAGCCCATCCTGTCAGCACTGGCTCTCTATGTGTTTTAACATAGTGCCTGTCGTCTGCCTTTATCCTATAACCCTACATATTGTTCCTAATTAGATAATCATTAAATGCCCTCTTGAATATCTTGATTGAACATGCCTGCACTACACTGCATTCCAGACCTTAACTACTTGCTGTGTGGGAAAAAAGATTTTCTCTGTCACTCACATCTGTTTTGTTTGCAAAACATTTTAAAATTCTGCCTTTTGGTTCTTCATCAATGGGAGTGGGAACAATTTCTCCGCATTCACCCTGTCCAAAGCCATCATGATTTTAAAAACGTCTATCAAGTTTCCTCTTAGCCTTCTCTCCAATGAGAAAGGTCCCAAGTTCTCCAATCTATCATCATAACTTAAGTTTTTCATCCCTTGAACCATTTTCAAATGTCTTCTGTGCTCTTTCCTATGCATTCTCATCCATTCACACAGTTTGGCACCCAGAACGGTACATAAAACTCCAACTGAGGATTAACCAACATCTTATAAGTCATCATAACCTCCCTGTTGTTGTACTGTCTGCCCCTATTAATGAATCCTAGAAGACTGCTCACTTTATTAACACCTCTCTCTACCTGTGCTGCCACCTTTTAATGATTTATGTGCATGTACCGTCAGCCCTCTTTGCTCCTGCCCACCCTTTAAAAAAGTATTTTGTTTCAATGTTCTTTGTAATGAAGTGCATCACCTTGCACTTCTCTATGTTGAAATGCCTGCCACTCCAACCACGTGTCAATGTCCTTTTGAAGTTCTACACTGCCCTCCAGTAATAATTCACCCAATGTTTGTGTTATCTGCAAACTTTGAAATTCACCCCTGCACACCAAAATATAAATCATTTATATAAAGAAAAGTAAAGGATCCCCTGGGAACTCAACTACAAGTGCCTCCCAGAGCAATAAATATCCATTGACCATTATTCTGTTTCCTGTTCCAATTTTGTAACCATGTTGCTCCTGTCTCAGTTATCCCAAAACAATAAAATACCTCACAAATCCATTGTGTGGCACTGTGTCGAATGCCAGTTAGAAATCCATGTACAGTGCAGGAACAGCCATCCCATCATCAACCATCTATGTTACCACATCAGTAACCTCCAACAAGTTAATTTGTCATGATTTTCTCTGAACAAGTGTATGCTGATTCTTTTGAATCAATCCACAGTTTTCCATGTGCCTATTAATTCTATCCCGAATTGCTGGACCAATCTTTGCAATATTTTTTGTACAAGGGCATACTGTTTACAATTCTCTAATCCTCTGGCACCATCCCCATATTCAGGGAAGATGTAAAAAATTAACTGCTCGCACCTCTACAATTTCTACTCTCACTTCCTTCAGTATCCTAGAATTCATCCTCCTGCGGTCCCAGTGCCCTACCAACTTTAATGCCAGTAGCTTATCCAACACCGTCTCCTTGTTAATTTTAAACCTTTTTAGTGACTGAATTTCCTCTTCTGAGACCATGATCTGGGCAGCATCTTCCTCAGAGGTAAAGACAGATGCCAAGTATTCATTTGATACCACAGCCATGTCTCTTGCCTCTAAGAATAAATCTCCTTTTTGGTTCCTAATTGGCACTACTGCTCCTTTTATAACATTTGTAACTCACTGCTCCTTGCAGCCAAGTGTGTATCTTTCCCCTAAGGATATAATCTCCTATGATTACTCCATTTCGTTTTAGTCTCCAACTTAAATAGTCTCTTGGAGAACAATGCTGTAGTCAGTGTGATCATTAACCCCTGGTGCTACCATAGAGGCTGCAGAAGTCTCATATCTGTTGAACAAGGGCCACATCTCCCACAGTGCTACATTCTGGATCCTATAATTGCCTTATATGTGGTCAAACCTTCCTGCTACTGATACAGACAGATCTGAAGTTCTTAAGGTATATGATTATTTCTGTCTGACATATTACATTGTCTGAAGCTCACCTTCAACTCAAACTCTGAGCTAAGGTTCCTTGAGCTTCCTGCAGATGTATTTGTCCTGGATCATGTTGGTGTCTATTACTGCTGACATACTATAGTTGCAACATAGTACTTGCCCTACCGTCTCTCTTGTATTTACCTCATTAAGTTTAAATGTTGAAATGTGAGTTGGTGTTCATAATCATAATGATTACTCTGACTAGGTAAGTTATGAATTTAGTTAGTATGTATCTCTCTCCAGTCCAAATTACCTACACGCTCACCCAACTCATGTCTCTAGATCTCTGCTTTTAGATGTTGCTGTCTCTGACTTCTCTGAACCTGCTTCTTGTTTTGTGAGTTGTGCTCCTTTTAAGTGGCCTCTGTTACAAAACATCATGGGCTAGAAATTTGTCTCAGACAATGGTTACAAAATGGGTGCTATTTGATCAGTTCAGGTCTACATGGAGAACTTGATACTTCATTGATTGCAATGGTACTAAATACGAGGCACTATTTTTATGATCCCAGTCACGTTACTATTACAGCAAATCATAATCTGAAAACTGGCTGGATAGAGCCAGCTTTGTATTTTTAAACCAAGGAGGTTAGATACTGAATGTATTCACATCAGTCTGCAAGTGCATAAAGAATATAGCCTCTCTTTAAGAACATAGGAGTTTTAGATAAGAAAAAGTATGATCTATCTTAGATTAGACATAAAGATTGGGAAGTTTTCATTGTAAACACCAGAAAATGATTCAAACTCATGTTCATAGAATCATAAATCATAAGAATCATCAAATCCCTACAGTGTGGAAACAGGCCCTTCGGCCCAACAAGTCCACATCGACCATCAGAGTATCGCACACAGACACATCCCCAGACACTATGGGCAATTTAGTATGGCCAATCCACCTAACCTGCGCATCTTTGGTTTGTGGGAGGAAACCGGAGCACCCAGAGGAAACTCACAGGGAGAATGTGCAAACTCCACACAGACAGACAGTCGCCCAAGGGTGGAATCAAACCCGGGTCCCTGGCGCTGTGAGGCAGCAGTGCTAACCACTGAGCCACTGTGCCGCCCCACATTATTCCTTCAATTCCAACAAAATCCTCACAAACTAAAATCCGAGTGAAGATTTCCCACCATCTCAACATCAAAGCTTCTTGTTTAGGCTTAGCACAGCTGCAACCACTTTCCTGCCAGCAAGTTTCTGAACGTTCACGAGATGCTTTTTCTTCAGCAGGTGTCTCTCCCTGAGATAGCTAAAACAAACCGCCAACTAATTTCATCACTGCTTCACTTCCAGAGCAAACACGAGTCTATCAAACTCCATTTCCAGTGATCTTGCCAAGTTCCTCACTCAAATATTCACCATTCTTGTATCCACTCTGTGGCACACAGACACGGGCACACACACATACTGATCACACTTCTCCTGGAGTTTTCAGTGTCTCAATGTGTCACTAGGCAATGGCACAGGTTTTTCCACCGTTTTTTGTTAATGTAGCAATACCCATATCTTTGTTTCAAGGAATGTAAAATTTCATTATATAAAATGCATGTAAACAAACAGACTTCCAGATTTCATGGCACCAAAGTACCAAGAAGAACTCAAAAATGAAAATAAAACCTTTTCATCTCCTTCTGAATGCATGACATTCAAGCTACAAATTAAAATTAAAGTTATGCATTGTTCCTGACACCGCATAGCACCAGTTAATCTGATATTGTCTGTGACCAAGATAAATTTCTCCACCAATTCCTTCTGGGTTTCTGTCATTGCTACCATTCTCTTGCAATTTTGCTCGATAAATTTTTAAACTTTTCAAACAGCTCAGATTCATTTTGAGCAGCCCCACACTCTACTTACATGCACACAACACCTGAGGCCGTCATTTTTATTTTCTGCCATCCCTCATCTTGTGTGGCTCCATGGCAAAGGTGAAAATCCTTGCAGGAACCCATTGCAAAATATTATTAGGTCCTGAAATATTCATCAGGCACAAATGCAGGACAGTCATACAGCTGTAAAGATGTGCTGCTTTATGACACACTGGGGTGGGATATTCAAGAATTTTTCTTGCTCGAGTTGCTCATTTTTAAAAATTCATTCATGGGATGTGGATGTCACTGGCCAGGCCAGTATTTAATGCCCATCCCTAATTGCCCAGAGCAGTTGAGAGTCAACCACAGTACTGTGAGTGTGGATTCACATGTGGGCCAAAACCATGGACCTTCTATTTTCCACCGTCTCTTTAGGGTATCCATTTATCTTCAAAATATTTATGCACTTCTGATTCGGATTCATTTCCCCAATCAGTCAACAGCAAATGTCAATGTGTGAATTAGAAGTATAATCTCAACTATTAAACTAAAAGAATGAACCAGAACTTTTTACAAAACTTTGGGTTTCATGAAAAATGATGCAATACAAATCCATTTTTGCTTGTGTCTAGTGACCTGATAGAATGGTTTGGACAGTGCAAAAAAATGTAACAAGTTCCTGTCAATCTGACTCGATATAAATTATTGATTTGCTCATAGTTCTGACAGGTTCTGAAACTGCATTACATTTCACAAACTGCTCTGAATTAGTTTCACAAACACAATTTGGAGCAAATTATTTCACCTGCTGAGAATATTAACAACTAAAGTTGCTCAATCTGACAGCATCTGTCAAGAGTCCATTTCTCCTGATGTTGCCAGACCTGTTCAAGTACTTCCATCATTTGCTGCTTTTTATTTCAGATTTCCAGAACCTGCCATATTTTGGTTTTGATTTAGCTTTTCAGCAACTCTATCAGTTTTCAAAATACCATAGACCACAAAATGAATAAAATGCTCTTTGCTTCATCAACATAAGAAAACAGATTTACCATTCAGAGCTTGGATTGAACAGATTCTTGCTATATTAAGCTGTCAAAACTAAGTTGACATATTCTCTGTTACCTTGATAGTGTCACGTGGGTTTAAAAAGAAGCTGTTTGATTAAATTTGCTGCAAAACCTCTGACCAAATTAATTACAAAATGCAGCAACTTGTATCAAGGACCTACGTAACAGACACATAGAAGATAGGAGCAGGAGTAGGCCATTCAACCTTTTTACCTGATCTGCCATTCATGCCTGCTCATCGAGCGCAGTATCCTAATCCCACCCTCCTCTGATATCCCTTGATCCCTTTATGCACAAGAGCTATATTTACCTTCTTCTTGGAAACACATTGTTTTGGCCTTATCCACTTTGTGTTAGAAAATTCCACAGGCTTACCAATCTCTGGCTGAAGAAACATTTCATCATTTCAGTGCTGGAAGATTTACCCCTTATTCTTAAACTATGACAGCTGACTCTGGACTCCCCCACCATTGGGATATCCTTCCTGCATCTAATGTGTTAAAATTTTATAGGTTTCCATGAGATCTTCCCCTCATTCTTTTCAACTTCTTTCAACTTTTCAAATGGCATGAATGCCAGCCCTAGCAACTCAGTTTCATCTCATACATTAGGTGTGCCATGCCAAAAATCAACTTGGTAAACCTTTGCTGCATTCCCACCATAGCAAGAACATCACTCCTCAGATAAGGAGACTGAAATAACTGTACAGAAGCCAGGATCCCATCATCGTCATTCTTTATTTACATCATGCACAGTCCAGTGGCTGTGACTAGCCAGGTCAGAGCCAGTCCCTGAAGTCAGGAGATTTTCTGAATCCTCCATTTATATCTGTCAGCCAGGGCTCCCTGTTTGGCACCGAATGAACGATCTCAAAATCAATGAAATCTACCTGGTGATGTTTCCAATCACTACAGAGACCAAAACATTCTGGGTGTTGCCTCACCAATGCTCTGTATAATTGGAGTAAGACATCCTTGTTCCTGTGCTCGACTTTTTGCTACAAAAGCCAACAGTTTGCCTTCTTTCCTTCCTGTTGCACCTGAACGTTTATTTTCAGCAAGTGGTATACGAGGACACCCAGGTCTCATTGAACATTCGTCTCTCTCCATTTGTAGTCATTCAAATAACAATTTGCTTTCTGACTTTTGCGACCGAAGTGGATCACCTCACATTTATCCACATTATACTGCCATCCATTGTCCACTTACTCAGCCTGTCCAAATCACACTGCTACATCTCTGCATCCTCCTCTTAGCTCACTCCTCCGCCCAGTTTTGTGTTTTCTGCAAATTTTGAGATACTACATTTAGTTCCCTCATCTGAAACATTAACATGAATTATGAATGGCTCAGGTCCTGGGAGTAATCACTGCGGTACCCCACTAGTCCCTGCTTGCCATTCAGAAAAGGGCCCATTTATTCCTACTCTTTGTTTCCTGTCTGCTAACCAATTTTCTATCCATCCCAATACACGCCACTCAACCCCCAATTTCTTTCACTTTAATTTTACTCATTCATCTCTTTTGTATGGCCTCTAGTCAACTTTTTCATGTGTCTCCGCATACACGTAGATGAATCCAGAAGATTCTGACAATGTCCTTGTGGTATTATCACTGGACTGTTAAACCTAGGTAATGAACTAGGGACCCAGGTTCGAATCCTGGTGGGTTCGTGGAATTTGTGTTCAATAAATATTTGGAATTCAGAGTTTGATGAAATCTTAGTTGATTGTTGGGAAAAACCCATTTGGTTCACTAATGTCCTTCAGGAAGGAAACTGCCATCTTTACCTGGTCTGGATTACATGTGACTCCAAACCAACAGCAATGTCATTGACTCTCATCTGCCCTCTGGATAATTATGGATGGACAATAAATGCTGGCTTAAAGAATGACACTCTCATTCCATAAATGAATTAAAAAAAGACATTGGAATGAACTTGGTAATGTTCAGGATTCCGTGTAATTTCTTAGTACTGACTAGGTTACAAGAGTTTATTGCTGGATTTTATTTAAATCATCAAATTTCAATTTGGTTGATTCAGCCATGTATAAATGATTTTTTGGAAAGTGTGCTTTGTTTGATATAAAATCTGATAGATTATTCAGTGGAATCTGTTTTCTGAATACCAAGAAACCAATGTTTACAACAGTTTGTATTACATATTACCACTGTGTAATTTGAATGTATAAGGGAATGAACCAGAGAACAGGCCTTTGCAGTCTTGGTACTGTGCAATGAGAGAGGATTAATTAACAATTTTGTTGTGCAGGGCTCTTTACAAAGAGGAACCATGAAATGATAGAATTTTCCATTCAGAGGGAGTGAGAAGTTGCTGAATCCAAAACCAGGAACCTGAATCTAAATCAAGCAAATTGTTATGACACAGGGATGGCAAGCCAGACCAAATCAGATACACTAACCACCAACCTCTGAATGCAACACATCATCCCCCGACATTTTCGCCACCTACAATCAGACCCTGCTACCAAAATGATATTTCCCTCCCCACCCTTATCTGCTTTCCACAGGTAGCGTTCACTCCGCGACTCCCTCATCCGCTCTACACTCCCGGCAACCCCTCCACCACACCCGGTACCTTTCCATGCAACCACAGGAAGTGCTACACCTGCCCTACACCTCCCCTCTCTATCCCGTCTGAGGCCCCAAACGATCCTTCTAAATCCGGCAGAAATTCACCTGCACTTCATCTATCCTCATCTACTGTATCCATTGCTCCGGATGTGGTCTCCTCTGTATCGGGGAGAGGAAACGCAGACTCAGGGACCGTTCTGCGGATCATCTGCGCTTTGCATGCACCAACCAACCAACCCAACCTTCCGGTTGACATCCACTTTAACTTCCCTTCCCACTCCCCTGGTGACATGTCCATCCTTGGCCTCCTCCACTGTCAGAGTGAGACTGAACGTAAACTGGAGAAACAACACCTGATATTTCGCCTTGGCAGCTTACAGCCCAATAGATTGAATATTTACTTCACCAGCTTCAAAATCTTTCCACCTGCAACCTGTCCATCTTCCGACTCACATACCTGCTCCGCCCTTACTACTGACCAACCACAATAATCCCCTACCTGTATCCACCTGTATCCACCTATCTCCATCCCACCTACCCCCTCCCCAAACCCACCCCCGTCTCTATTTATTTCTGGGCTCCCTTCCCCCTCCCCTGTCCTGACAATGGGTTTCGACCCAAAATGCTGTTTCCCTGCTCCTCAAATACTGTCTGACCTGCTGTGCTTTTCCAGCTCCACATTTATTGACTCTAGCTTCCAGCATCTGCAATCCTTACTGTCTCAGATTCACTAACACTGGATATACAATGCAGTGAAATTAAAACATTTGATGACTCTCAAAAATTGCTTAATTGCTCCAAACCAAACATTTCAAATAACAAACCTTGGATACCAAGTTTATAACATAAGAAAAATAACAATTTACTATTACTCATGTAACTTCAGCGGAACACAGTTGAACTGCAAGATAATCTACTAAATATCAATGATCTCAGCCCAATTTTGTTTGATTACCAACTCTCCCCCCCACCCCCATACCAGCAGAGACTCAGTTGAGGGATACATTTTAAAAAAAAACATAAATTGCCACTTTGATAACCATTTCAAAGAGTACTAAACTTTTATGAAATCTGATGAGTTGTATTATTAGGTACATAAATTGGTTTTTTGAATTGCAAAGTCACTGATTAATGCAAACAGCTTCCGCAGGCCTCGGTTGACATTTCCTGACTTCTTATAGATTGGCATTCTTTTCTCTGGACCTTCACCACATCGATAACCAGAAAATAACAAGAGGCAACAAAACTAAAACAGTCCTGCAGCTTCCAAAGCAAGACTGCTTTCTGCCCAACAACCCAATCAAAGCCAGTTCACCCTTTCGTTTTGCTTTGTCTCTCAACATTCTCTCTGGGTGGCTAACCAGCACCAGACCTCCCTTGATTGGCCAATTCACCTTCTGACCAGCTGCTAGTCCCTGAGCATAGTGACATTGTGGTGCTGATCTATCTGTAGTGTTCTTAGAGTGGTACTCTACCTGAACCGTCTTTCAGTTCCCAACAGTAAACCTTCGACTTTTGTTCTCTCCTTTTTAAAACCAAACTGCTATTCCAAGTTAAATTCTTAATTGCAATTCTCAGTTCCAAAAATCAGAAAAATAAAAGAAAAGTAATGATGGTCTCAAGAGAATATGAGAGTATGAGGCGAAAATTGGCAAGGATGGATTGGGGAACCTTACTAAAGGGGTTGACAGTGGATAAGCAATGGTTCATATCGAAAGAACATGTGTGTGATTTACAACAAGTAGTCATTCTTGGCTGGTGCAAAAATAAAAGAGAAAATGTGGCTCAACCATGGCTTAAGCATCCAAACCAAGAGATCAGATACTTGTATATCCAAAGAGGACACCCATAAAATTGTCAGAAAACGTAGCCGCCTGACCATTAGGAGCTTTGTAGAATTCACTAAAGAGGGGGAAAATATTTGATCAAAAGAGGAAAATAGAATATGAGAGGATAATTGCAGGGAACATAAAATTCTGGCCATAAAAGCCCTGTAAATATGTGAAGAGAAAAAGATTTAGAAAGACAAATCTTGGTTTCTTACAGGCAGACAACATGGAGATTATCGTGACAAACAAAGAAAAGGCCAAAAAATTGAATACGTATTTTGGTTCAGTCCTCACAAAAAAGGATATCTTTGAAATTGTCATTTTTTTTTAGATCCTGAAGGCGTCAAGGGGTAAAGGGAGAAAGAGGGATCATGGTATTGAGATAGTGGATCAGCCATAATCATGTTGAATGGCAGAGCATTGAAGGGTTGAATGGCCTACTACTGCTTCTGGTTTCTATGTTTCTCTATTTAAATGGATATTGACTCCAACTAGAGAAAAGCAACTAGGTTAAGGTGACAAAGGCTGAGTCAAGAAGTTAAATTATGAAGTGGTTTTAAAGCTGAGAAGGTGAATATGTTTTGGGAGAATGTTCTAGATTTCAAAGCCAAAGCAGTTAGAGACTGTGCCTTTAATGATGGAGCGGAATGGAATGATGGAAGGGACATGTAACAGAGGTCCAAATGGGAAGAGTACATGATGCAAGTTGGCAAACTAGAACTGGAAGCAGTTGTTGAAAAATAGGAATGAACTGTGGTAAAATTTGTGGATGAGAATAGGATTTTGAAATCAATATATGTAAGGTTTGATGGTTAATTCTTTAGTTCGACAGGGGCCAATGCAAAATACAAATCAGCATTTACTGTAGCATGAAGTGCAAACTGCAGTTTAAAATGAGCTGTCCTTCAGTGTAGTCGTGTTTCTCCAAGCAGTTTGATAGCAACTCACACTCATGATTCCCGCTCAAGTTTAGAAATCTGATCTTTGTTGTTGTTTTTTATGCAATTGCATTTCCTAAAATCATTTTAAAACCTGGTGATATTTCTGTACTTAAACGGTCTTGCCATGTATTCTTGCTATGTTCTTGCCATTTGAATTCCAAAGGGATTAAAATAAAATTGATAACTTAGCAATGTATGGAAATGTACTTGATTATTTGTTGGGTAGTACAGAACTTCAGTATTGTTGAAAACAGACATTTTGTGTAAGCTTGTCACCTTGCCCTCATCAGAACAGTTTGTAAATGTTACAACACAGCAATAAAGGCTTAATCAGACTCACTAACACTGGATTTGCAACACAGTGAAATTAAAGCATTTAATGACCCTCAATTGCCTAATTGTTCCTAACCAGACTTTAAGAATAACAGATAGCAGACACTATGTTTATAATTTAAATAGAAATTAACTGCTTATTATTAAAACTGTAACTTTAACAGCACTGGGTTAAAAAACAAGGTAATCTAATTTAGGGCTAAGATTTAAACCAATCTTTGATCACAGTCCTGATTCTCTCACAGAGCGAGACCCAATTAAGGGATAAATTAAAAAGAAAACAAAAGCTGTAACTGCCCAGTTCAATAACCATTTCAACAATGAGTACCAAGTCTTTATGGAATTCCTTGAATGAAGTGTTGTATATCAGGTGCATGGATTGTACCTTGCTTGAATTCCAAAGTCCCCGGTCAATGCAAAGAACTTCCAGCAGGTTCTGAGGAATATTAGCTTATTTCTTTTAAACTGGGATTCTTTTCTCAAAGTGTTCAACAATTTTTTATAATATATAAAGCTAGAGCAAGATTACAACTCAAAACACAGCTTCCCAGGGCAGCAGCTTTTGAGTGCACAAACCTGTCCAAAAATCCAGTCAAAACCTGTTCAATCTATGGTTTCTGAGATAACAAGGTGTAGAGCTGGATGAACACAGCAGGCCAAGCAGCATCATAGGAGCAGGAAGGCTGACGTTTCGGGCCTAGACCCTAGGCCCG